>NC_140650.1:34441657-35164157 GCF_978046115.1 Saccoglossus kowalevskii
CGAGCACTATGAGAAACAAAAAACACCGACATATTGCATCCTTGTTTTATGTTAAATCTTTCCGATGTTTTCCCTCGGTGTATCACTGCACTTTTGAAGTCATCATAAAAAGCTTTCACAAGACATGTTAACTTTTTTGGTATACCATACATTCTCATTATTCTCCACAGGTTGTCTCGGTGCACAGAATCGAATGCTTTTTCAAAGTCAATAAAATTAACGTTTAGTGTTGCTTACCATTAAATAATTAAATAATATTGCGTAATATTTGTTTTGCTGTGCCTCTTCCCGTCCGAACTCCAGCCTGTTCATTTCTGAGACTTGTATCATCTCCGTTCTTTACTCTGTTTATGATGATTCGGCTCAGGAGTTGGCTTACGATTGGTAATAGTGTTATTCCTCTCGAATTCTTACACTGTTTGAGATTTCCTTTCCCAGATAGTTTTATTATCAAACCATGTTTCCATTTCATAGGTATTCTTTCCCTATCTTTTCAATAAGCTGTTAAACTTTGTCTGTTGCAAAGTTAATATCTGCTTCAAAGAGTTCTGCTATAATTCAAACAACTCCAGGTGCCATCTCAATAACTGTTCAATTGCATTCCTTATTTCAACTCTACTTGGTTCTCTGATATCAATTTCTTCAATTTCTATATGCTCATAATTTCCATCATCATCATTGATAGATGGTCGGGATCTTTTCTGTTTAAAACGTCCTTCAAGTTGAAGTGGTCATTCCATCTTTCGTTTCTTCTTTTCTACTTATCAAGTTACTATTCTCGTCCTTCACTACACTTATTTACAGTTGTTTAATCCCTTCGTCGTCTGCAGCCTCAGCAGCCAACTTTAACTAAACCACAGTCCCTCCACACCGTTGAGGGACTGTGACTAAACTTAGGGCGAGTATGGAGAAGGTAACAGAGGATGTTTGAATAGAAAATACTGAACCATGCTTTCTAACGGAAATTACACCACAGAACAAATACTTGAAGATCTCTAGGGTAGGGGAAATTGATACTCCAAGTACGTAGTTTACTTACTACTAAAGTGGATGTTACTTTGTACAAGCAAATAGATAAGAATGAGACAATACATTCTTCAGGCCTAAACAATGTATGTGAAAGAAAGCCAATGACACTGAGTGTTATTTCATGCACTAAATATATTTTGAACAAAAACAAGCATCTTGGGGTAGAGGGTTGTAACCCCTTAAAAGCACCAATCTCTGTAATTGTGCGCCATCGCAAATATGTCACAATTGACTGGTTTTAAATGGAACAGTGTCAATAGCAAAATAGTACTGTAACATTATTTACGCTGTCGTGTACCCGATTAGGGTGTCTCTCCGTCTAGGTCTCTATCAGGGGGAAAATCTCTCCGTCTAGGTCTCTATCAGGGGGAAAATCTCTCCGTCTAGGTCTCTATCAGGGGGAAATCTCTCCGTCTAGGTCTCTATCAGGGGGAAAATCTCTCCGTCTAGGTCTCTATCAGGGGGAAAATCTCTCCGTCTAGGTCTCTATCAGGGGGAAAATCTCTCCGTCTAGGTCTCTATCAGGGGGAAATCTCTTCGTCTAGGTCTCTATCAGGGGGAAAATCTCTCCGTCTAGGTCTCTATCAGGGGGAAAATCTCTCCTTCTAGGTCTCTATCAGGGAGGAAATCTTTCCGTCTAGGTCTCTATCAGGGGGAAAATCTCTCCGTCTAGGTCTCTATCAGGGGGGAAATCTTTCCGTCTAGGTCTCTATCAGGGGGAAAATCTCTCCGTCTAGGTCTCTATCAGAGGGAAAATCTCTCCGTCTAGGTCTCTATCAGGGGGAAAATCTCTCCGTCTAAGTCTCTATTAGGGGGAAAATCTCTCCGTCTAAGTCTCTATTAGGGGGAAAATCTCTCCGTCTAGGTCTCTATCAGGGGGAAAATCTCTCCGTCTAGGTCTCTATTAGGGGGAAAATCTCTCCGTCTAAGTCTCTATTAGGGGGAAAATCTCTCCGTCTAGGTCTCTATCAGGGGGAAAATCTCTCCGTCTAGGACTCTATCAGGGGGAAAATCTCTCCGTCTAGGTCTCACTCATTATGTCAACGTTAAGTCCAAATTTAACCGCTAGTTGGCATAACGTACAAACACTTTGCCCAATTTCCATTTGAGTGAAGGAAACAGTAATTGCGCTAGCAATCATTATTCAAATGCAACTGTCGTAATTATGCACAATTAGACAGTGGCCACGACAGTGAATAAATCAAAAAGTCACTATGGTGGTCATGACAGAATTTCATGTGTCCCAGGTTGGCATATTTAGATATTAATTTCAGCCGAATTTTCTGATCGGTAAGTAAAATTGCACTGTACTGAGAATAAAACTGTTTTCGTCGTGACTGTGACGTCGGCAATCCAACAAAACACTCAGTTATATTTTATTCCCAGCACTATTACTGTACATTGTCACTTGCAAAATCCCAATTTTCGGCGTGGATATTGGCCAGATCACCAGTCTTGAAAGATTGGAGTTTCAATAATTATCACTAAGGTTAATTTGCAACTTATTTTGTTCCATTTTATGGCACGTATTCGAAACACAGACGAATGAAGAGTGCATATGCAAGTAAAATAAAGTTTCTGAAAGTAAAAAAACAATGAATGGTATGAAATAAAGAGGTCATATTAATGTGTTCCGTTATGGACAGCACAACCCTGAATTGCCTCTGAACCGAGTGCCACTATCTCGACTTTCTTATTGTTTTTTGCTTGCACTTTATTATTTTTGGGGGCTAATAAATTGGAATTCAGAGCCATTTCATTGACTAGAAATAAAAACAAGTTTTGCTCTTTGCTATCGGTCGGCGCACTCTAGCCTCATTTATTTACATTTTTGCTAGCATTTATTCGAATTTCTGACAAAATGATTAGTGCACAAGACAATACTATATTACAATCTACTGCGATAAGGTTGCCCACACATGTATATTTAATAATGATAGTAATTTCAATAGCAGTTGATATTTTGTATGATGTAATGGGCAAATGTTCACAACTCAAATATTAAATTATCTACAGCTATATTAAATAGCTAGTCGCGTTTGGAATACAGTGTACTTAATCAATCCGCGACAAGATATAACCACTGTGTTGATTCTTTGGTTTGATATCATAAACGTACCATAAAGCGGGAGGGTCGTCACCTACGCATGCGTCAGATGGCCATGGCGTGTCATTGTTTACAAACAAACGTCTACCCATGATTCTTTGCGTTTTTAGCGTGTGTTGTTATCGTCGATTGGGACTCAATTCCCCCGCGTGTGCAGGTGACGACCCTCCCGCTTTAATTCCTGGATTGGGCACCGACTCCAGCCACGCCGCTATTGCTATTTTCCGAGCCCGAAATGCATTCTGGGCATTGGTGATGTCGTCGGGCGATGATGTAAAAATATATGAATGAAAGAAAGAATTTTTCAAAATCACAATTTCCAAATATATTTCTTAGAGCTAATTAAATTTGGAGGTTGAATACATTTTCTAATGTCACGTGAAGCTTGTAACGAAGGGCATTCAGCGTCTGTAATGGCGCAATGCATTATGGTGTACCAGCTCGTTGGCAACATTATATTAGGTAAACATATGCAGTATGAAGTCCCATTGCCAATGTACTCCCACCAGATGACGTCATAATTCACATCGATTGCATTACATTCTTCAAGCAAGAATATGAACATCAGAAAACAATGTAACAAACAAACAAACAAACAATCGATTCAGTTAAATATATTTGTGTTTACACAGCGTTATTAAACACATATTGGTGACTATTTATGTATGTTATTGAAATGAAACAAGCATGTAACAGCTGGTCACACAAACACGTCATCCTAATGGCGCACATGTTAAATGGCGTACATGTTAAAACACAAAATTAGGAAATAATTTTAGATTCTTGAAACTACACATACAAGTGTGTCTATGTGTGTATTATTTACGCTGTAAATTACACGTACATCGCATATCTGATCACACATCGGGATAACTGCCAGCGTGTACAGTTTTATACAATTATATATCATGACGAGTTAATCTACATCACAGATGTGACATGTGCGCATGTCACCAGCACAATTATATTTTGGATGTATTTTTACAAAGGATTATGTAAAACACCATAGTAAAAAAACGAATGCTGCCGAATGTATCAAATCTGGCAGAGGTTTGTAATGTTGAAGCTGCGAGAATCTACCGAAGATGGGGATTGTATTGTACTTTGACTAACCACTGGGACATAAGATGTCAATCATGAATATTATAACGTAAACTCAATCCATAGGACTGTGAGTGTGACGCATAATACAGCTTTTAATATCTCTGCCAAGAAGAGATCGGTGGCAATATGAGTTTCGTTATATCTAATATGCGTTTTCATTTTCCACGTAACCCTGGTAACCTGGTATTTTTAATTGGTAGCATATTTACCTTAATTGTTCTTGCTGTGTCATACAGGAAAATTGATAAAATGGTTCCGGAAGTAAGGTAAGAATTATATTTATGCTGTTTACGTTATATTTATTGATGTGAAACCCGTTGAGGTATTATTAATCCACGCATTTAAACATGACTGGGAATAATATTATTGGAGCTACAAAAACTAGGACGTATTATTTATTCAGAAAATAATATAATTATAACGCATTGCGCTGGTGTACATTTGATGTGTTAATTATGTCGATGACCTTTTAAGCGTCGATGTACGTTTTTATACAAAATTATTTTTTTTATTCTCAAGATCCATTTTTATGTGGCCCTTGTCACGTTATAAGCATGAAACATGGCAACTATTAAATTTAATGAATATACCCTTTTAATCCTTTAAGCGAACAAAATGATTTTGTATGAACAAATCCAATAACTTCCGTATATTACTAAAAATAAGTAATTCACTCACTTGAGTGACAAACAGATACACACCACGACGTCTTTATAGTACCACTATTTGGATTTAAGTTAAATTATTCTATTCTATTCTATTTTGACCAACTTACAATCGACCCATGTCATCATATCTCACAATTTCGTTTGGTAACATGTTGTGAAAAAATAGTATGTACTTAGAATGTGGGTATAATTGACATGAATTATTGTGAAATAATTTGTTTTTTCATGAAATAATACTTTATCGTCGATTAATAACTATAAAACTCACATTATTTTGTCGGGGCGTTTTCCACAAAAAACAAAACAAACAAACATATTTTGTACTTGAAAAAACAAAAACAATATGTCATGTATTGTTGCAAAACAATACTTAAAAAAAACACCAATGTTTTCACAAAATCCGAAAATACACTGCACGACTATAATGACTGTAACATGGTGCAATTGATCGTATACATTATGTTGATTTTATTATAGAAATGTCAACATTAACAAATACAACGATCAACAGTCAGCGTTGTTTTCAAGCCACACGTACAAGGATAACCCGCCTACATATATGACTAACTATGCGTGGGCGATGCAGAAGAACTATCTTCCGAATTTCTACACTAGACGAGTCTTCTCTGGTACTAACCGCTGGCCATCCGATTCCTTCTACGCCAACGGATCTATTGTATTTGTGGATAACCATAATTCAGCTGGAGGTGTGATGAAAGAGTGTATGTCACTGCTTGCCGCCAATGTGTCTTTACCCAAACCAACACTGGTATGGAACAATAACGTTGCAAAGTTCTATTCAGAGATGAGCGGTGACGGGAGCAATCAGTTGCTTGAGAAGATGTATCTTGGCGGTTTCACAATGGGTGTCTGCGATTATACCAATGAACCGTGTTCCTACTTTACGGTCATACGAGAACCATATGAACGTATTATAGCATCTTACGTGTACTGTAAAGGTGCCAATGAGTTGCCATGCCTAGCACGGAGCGCGAAAGGAAAATTACTCACGCTGAAGGAATGGGCGATGCGTCAGGGAAGTTTCTTTTTCAGACAATTGCTCCACAAACCGGACGTTTGTAGCATAGCCTACCTGTCAACAATTGAATCGTTTCGACAACCAGACGATCCCACCGCTGCAACTATGCCGTGTTGGTATCGAAATAAACTGTATCTGGATCATATCATGGATTCACAAGAGAAATTAAAGGTTTTGGATTTTGTTCTGGAACACTTAGAAACGTGGTTCGGTGTTGTTGGAATTACTGAAGAGTATGACACGTTTCTGAAACTTTTGCAACATGCTTATAAGTTACCTTTTGAAAAGATTTGTTTGGACACCGTTGAACAAGAGGTTTTCAAAACGGAAGGTGACTATCTATCGCAAAGTGAACTGCTAGTTGACTTGAAACGAGAGCTTCTCGCCGACCAAGAAGTATTCGAAGCTCTTTACTTCGACATCAGAATATATCAGAAAATTCAGGAAATATTTGTGAGTCAGAAACAAATTTACTTCACCAATGTTGAACATCAATCGCGAGTGGAAGAGTAGCAAAGCTGTAGCAATTCAATTCATGTCCTATTATGGAATACTTCTCCATATATGTACATATATATGTAAAGAAGTGACGCAGTGTAACACAGTACAGTTTCTGTACAATCTGAGATTCGATTTCAAATACTTAATCTCGTGGTGTATTATCATATACCAATGTTATGAGATATCATCTACTCGTGCTCTTACTATTATATGAAATTATATATTTAGTGTTGTATCGAACAAACTCGTGTATTTGGAACAGCCAATCAGATTAATGTTCTGCTATTTAATCACTGATCACTCGCGTGACAATCTACAATATCTGCCAAACAACAGATTGAAGAACACTTCAAATTGTTGAAATAAACATGATTTACCTCTGTTCCGAAACAATTCACTGGATACCTAAGAATTTTATCATGACACATATAAACTGCAACCAAAGTTAACGTACTCAGTGAAATCTGAATTACTAAATAAATCAACAGCGCACTACAACAACTTAAAATAACTTGAATTCTCAATCGATATGGTAATAGGTCCATAAACAACAAAAATATTGATATTACAAAAACAAAGATCAACATTTTCTATGTATGAATTCTCGAATAAAATGTATTTTTTTCTTGAAATCGGAAATAATCTAAGAATGAGTTTATTGCATTGTAAAAAATAAAATAACATTATTCTTCCAGTAACTCTAGTTGTAAATGTTTTTCACAGATCCCACAGAAGTAGTAATAGTAGAAGTACATGCTTAGAAATGTAAAATATTTAAATTGGTTTGTAATGTACAGTATTAGAATACGTATGTGTTACAAAGTTCTAGGTGATGTACAATATTAGAATACGCATGTGTTACAATGTTCTAGGTGATGTACAGTATTATAATACGTATGTGTTACAACGTTCTAGGTGATGTGGAATACGTATGTATTACAAAGTTCTAGGTAATATACAGTATTATAATACATATGTGTTACAACGTTATAGGTGATGTACAATACTAGAATACGTATGTGTTACAAAGTTCTAGGTGATGTACAGTATTAGAATACGTATGTATTACAAAGTTCTAGGTGATATACATAAGTAGAATACGAATGTGTTACAAAGTTCTAGGTAATATACAGTATTATAATACGTATGTGTTACAACGTTCTAGGTGATGTACAGTATTGTAATACGTATGTGTTACAAAGTTCTAGGTGATGTACAGTATTAGAATACGTATGTGTTACAAAGTTCTAGGTAATGTACAATACTAGAATACGTATATGTTACAAAGTTCTAGGTAATGTGCAGTATTGAATTGTGTATATAGGACAACATTCTCGGTAATGTACAGTATTAGAATACGTATGCATTACAAAGTTCTAGGTGATGTACAGTATTAGAATACGTATGTATTACAAAGTTCTAGGTGATATACAATATTAGAATACGAATGTGTTACAAAGTTCTAGGTAATGTACAGTATTATAATACGTATGTGTTACAACGATCTAGGTGATGTACAGTATTAGAATACGTATGTATTACAAAATTCTAGGTGATGTACAGTATTAGAATACGTATGTGTTACAAAGTTCTAGATGATGTACAGTATTAGAATACGTATGTATTACAACGATCTAGGTGATGTACAGTATCAGAATACGTATGTGTTACAAAGTTCTCGGTGATGTACAGTATTAGAATACGTATGTATTATAAAGTTCTAGGTGATATACAATAGTAGAATACGAATGTGTTACAAAGTTCTAGGTAATATACAGTATTATAATACGTATGTGTTACAACGTTCTATGTGATGTACAGTATTGTAATACGTATGTGTTACAAAGTTCTAGGTGATGTACAGTATTAGAATACGTATGTGTTACAAAGTTCTAGGTAATGTACAATACTAGAATACGTATATGTTACAAAGTTCTAGGTAATGTGCAGTATTGAATTGTGTATATAGGACAACATTCTCGGTAATGTACAGTATTAGAATACGCATGCATTACAAAGTTCTAGGTGATGTACAGTATTAGAATACGTATGTGTTACAAAGTTCTAGGTGATGTACAGTATTAGAATATGTATGTGTTACAAAGTTCTAGGTAATATACAGTATTATGATACGTATGTGTTACAACGTTCTAGGTGATGTACAGTATTAGCATACGTATGTGTTACAAAGTTCTAGGTGATATACAGTATTATAATATGTATATGTTACAAGGTTCTAGGTAATATACAGTATTAGAAAACGTATATGTTACAATGTTCAAGGTAACATACTGTATTAGCATACGTATGTGTTACAAAGTTCTAGGTAATATACAGTATTAGAAAACGTATGTGTTACAAAGTTCTAGGTAATATACAGTATTGGAATACGTATGTGTTACAAAGTTCTAGGTAATATACAGTATTATAATACGTATGTGTTACAACGTTCTAGGCGATGTACAGTATTAGCATACGTATGTGTTACAAAGTTCTAGGTGATATACAGTATTATAATATGTATATGTTACAAGGTTCTAGGTAATATACAGTATTAGAAAACGTATATGTTACAATGTTCAAGGTAACATACTGTATTAGCATACATATGTGTTACAACGTTATAGGTGATGTACAATACTAGAATACGTATGTGTTACAAAGTTCTAGGTGATGTACAGTATTAGAATACGTATGTATTACAAAGTTCTAGGTGATATACATAAGTAGAATACGAATGTGTTACAAAGTTCTAGGTAATATACAGTATTATAATACGTATGTGTTACAACGTTCTAGGTGATGTACAGTATTGTAATACGTATGTGTTACAAAGTTCTAGGTGATGTACAGTATTAGAATACGTATGTGTTACAAAGTTCTAGGTAATGTACAATACTAGAATACGTATATGTTACAAAGTTCTAGGTAATGTGCAGTATTGAATTGTGTATATAGGACAACATTCTCGGTAATGTACAGTATTAGAATACGTATGCATTACAAAGTTCTAGGTGATGTACAGTATTAGAATACGTATGTATTACAAAGTTCTAGGTGATATACAATATTAGAATACGAATGTGTTACAAAGTTCTAGGTAATGTACAGTATTATAATACGTATGTGTTACAACGATCTAGGTGATGTACAGTATTAGAATACGTATGTATTACAAAATTCTAGGTGATGTACAGTATTAGAATACGTATGTGTTACAAAGTTCTAGATGATGTACAGTATTAGAATACGTACGTATTACAACGATCTAGGTGATGTACAGTATCAGAATACGTATGTGTTACAAAGTTCTCGGTGATGTACAGTATTAGAATACGTATGTATTACAAAGTTCTAGGTGATATACAATAGTAGAATACGAATGTGTTACAAAGTTCTAGGTAATATACAGTATTATAATACGTATGTATTACAACGTTCTATGTGATGTACAGTATTGTAATACGTATGTGTTACAAAGTTCTAGGTAATGTACAATACTAGAATACGTATATGTTACACAGTTCTAGGTAATGTATAGTATTGAATTGTGTATATAGAACAACATTCTCGGTAATGTACAATATTAGAATACGTATGTGTTACAAAGTTCTAGGTGATGTACAGTATAAGAAATACGTATGTATTACAAAGTTCTAGGTGATATACAATAGTAGAATACGAATGTGTTACAAAGTTCTAGGTAATATACAGTATTAGAAAACGTATGTGTTACAAAGTTCTAGGTAATATACAGTATTAGCATACGTATGTGTTACAAAGTTCTAGGTGATATACAGTATTATAATATGTATATGTTACAAAGTTCTAGGTAATATACAGTATTAGAATACGTATCTGTTACAAAGGTCTAGGTAATGTACAATACTAGAATACGTATGTACGTATGTATTACAAAGTTCTAGGTAATGTACAACACTAGAATACGTATATGTTACACAGTTCTAGGTAATGTACAGTATTATAATACGTATGTGTTACAACGTTCTAGGTGATATACAGTATTGGAATACGTATGTATTACAAATTTCTAGGTAATGTACAGTATTATAATACATATGTGTTACAACGTTCTAGGTGATGTACAGTAATAGAATACGTATGCATTACAAAGTTCTAGGTGATTTACAATACTAGAATACGTATGTGTTACAAAGTTCTAGGTGATGTACAGTATTAGAATACAAATGTATTACAAAGTTCTAGGTGATATACAATATTAGAATACGAATGTGTTACAAAGTTCTAGGTAATATACAGTATTATAATACGTATGTGTTACAACGATCTAGGTGATGTACAGTATTAGAATACGTATGTGTTACAAAATTCTAGGTGATGTACAGTATTAGAATACGTATGTATTACAAAGTTCTAGGTGATGTACAGTCTTAGAATACGTATGTGTTACAAAGTTCTAGGTGATGTACAGTATTAGAATATATATGTGTTACAAAGTTCTAGGTGATGTACAGTATTAGAATACGTATGTATTACAAAGTTCTAGGTGATGTACAGTATTAGAATACGTATGTGTTACAAAGTTCTAGGTGATGTACAGTGATATAATACGTATGTATTACAAAGTTCTAGGTGATATACAGTATTGGAATGCGTATGTATTACAAAGTTCTAGGTGATGTACAGTATTAGAATACGTATGTGTTACAAAGTTCAAGGTAATATACAGTATTATAATACGTATGTGTTACAAAGTTATAGGTAATGTACAGTATTAGAATACGTATGTGTTACAAAGTTCTAGGTAATGTACAGTATTAGCATACGTATGTGTTACAAATATTAAAAATCGTGCACTGAACAAAGTTATGGGAAATGTACAATACTAGAATACGTATATGTTACAAAGTTCTAGGTAATGTACAGTATTGAATTGTGTATATAGGACAACATTCTCGGTAATGTACAATATTAGAATACGTATGTATTACAAAGTTCTAGGTGATATACAATAGTAGAATACGAATGTGTTACAAAGTTCTAGGTAATATACAGTATTATAATACGTATGTGTTACAACGTTCTAGGTGATGTACAGTATTAGCATACGTATGTGTTACAAAGTTCTAGGTGATATACAGTATTATAATATGTATATGTTACAAGGTTCTAGGTAATATACAGTATTAGAAAACGTATATGTTACAATGTTCAAGGTAACATACTGTATTAGCATACGTATGTGTTACAAAGTTCTAGGTAATATACAGTATTAGAAAACGTATGTGTTACAAAGTTCTAGGTAATATACAGTATTAGCATACGTATGTGTTACAAAGTTCTAGGTGATATACAGTATTATAATATGTATATTTTACAAAGTTCTAGGTAATATACAGTATTAGAATACGTATCTGTTACAAAGGTCTAAGTAATGTACAATACTAGAATACGTATGTACGTATGTATTACAAAGTTCTAGGTAATGTACAACACTAGAATACGTATATGTTACACAGTTCTAGGTAATGTACAGTATTATAATACGTATGTTACAACGTTCTAGGTGATGTACAGTATTAGAATACGTATGCATTACAAAGTTCTAGGTGATGTACAATACTAGAATACGTATGTGTTACAAAGTTCCAGGTGATGTACAGTATTAGAATACGTATGTATTACAAAGTTCTAGGTGATATACAATATTAGAATACGAATGTGTTACAAAGTTCTAGGTAATATACAGTATTATAATACGTATGTGTTACAACGATCTAGGTGATGTACAGTATTAGAATACGTATGTGTTACAAAGTTCTAGGTGATGTACAGTATTATAATACGTATGTATTACAAAGTTCTAGGTGATGTACAGTATTAGAATACGTATGTGTTACAAAGTTCTAGGTGATGTACAGTATTAGAATATGTATGTGTTACAAAGTTCTAGGTGATGTACAGTATTAGAATACGTATGTATTACAAAGTTCTAGGTGATGTACAGTATTAGAATACGTATGTGTTACAAAGTTCTAGGTGATGTACAGTATTATAATACGTATGTATTACAAAGTTCTAGGTGATATACAGTATTGGAATGCGTATGTATTACAAAGTTCTAGGTAATATACAGTATTATAATACGTATGTGTTACAACGATCTAGGTGATGTACAGTATTAGAATACGTATGTGTTACAAAGTTCTAGGTGATGTACAGTATTATAATACGTATGTATTACAAAGTTCCAGGTGATGTACAGTATTAGAATACGTATGTATTACAAAGTTCTAGGTGATATACAATATTAGAATACGAATGTGTTACAAAGTTCTAGGTAATATACAGTATTATAATACGTATGTGTTACAACGATCTAGGTGATGTACAGTATTAGAATACGTATGTGTTACAAAGTTCTAGGTGATGTACAGTATTATAATACGTATGTATTACAAAGTTCTAGGTGATGTACAGTATTAGAATACGTATGTGTTACAAAGTTCTAGGTGATGTACAGTATTAGAATATGTATGTGTTACAAAGTTCTAGGTGATGTACAGTATTAGAATACGTATGTATTACAAAGTTCTAGGTGATGTACAGTATTAGAATACGTATGTGTTACAAAGTTCTAGGTGATGTACAGTATTATAATACGTATGTATTACAAAGTTCTAGGTGATATACAGTATTGGAATGCGTATGTATTACAAAGTTCTAGGTGATGTACAGTATTAGAATATGTATGTGTTACAAAGTTCAAGGTAATATACAGTATTATAATACGTATGTGTTAGAAAGTTCTAGGTAATGTACAGTACTAGAATACGTATATGTTACAAAGTTCTAGGTAATGTACAGTATTAGAATACGTATGTGTTACAAAGTTCTAGGTAATGTACAGTATTAGCATACGTATGTGTTACAAATATTAAAAATCGTGCACTGAACAAAGTTATGGGAAATGTACAATACTAGAATTCGTACATGTTACAAAGTTCGCGGTTATGTACATTATAGCTACGTGCATTCGTTTATAGGCGTCAAAATACGTACACTCGAGTTCACATGTAACAAATACGCCGTTGTTTTTTGTCAAATAGGCTAGTGTTCAGCGCACCCTTCAATGCCATCGATCAGATTGTAAGAATACTGACAAAATGACATGATATATTGTTGCGAATAGCATATTTACAGGAAACCTAATATATCCAGCACCTCGCCAAAATTTTGCATGGGTTACATCTAACCCCAGTCAGCTGGCACACAAGTGCGATATTTACTTTATGGGGGCCGCCATCTTGAATACGGCATAAAAGTAAATAAATTGTCAATTTATTTACAGTAGTTTCATGTCGTAATCAAGATGGCGGAGGTTCCCATAGAGTAAATATCGCACTTGTGTGCCAGCTGACTGTGCATCTAATATACATCAACCTGGAACCAGCCACTATTACAATTTACGCCAACAGTGATACAACACGAGCGAATTTATTCACGTAATAACAAAACATTAATACTATTAGCATTATTAATAACCTTTTATAAGTGAAAACAATAACAAATGAGGAAATAAAATTCATTAAAAATTAGGCACGATTGAAAGGAATAATTCGGTGATAGAGGGCGCTTAACTGTCCTCACACGTTGTCTGACAGAAACCGAGTTGGGTATATATGAAGATTGGTCTACCTGATGTGACGATACACATCTCAGAGACAATTCTTCATATACCCCAAAAATTTAAGTTATTAATTGTTTTGTCATCTCGAATACGTCAGTTAAATTGTCAAATTTGTGTGGTGATTTGAATGTCCCTGGTCTGGGCTGCTAGCACTGTAGTGCCGCGTACAACAAAAACGCACAACAATTCGTGGTCACCATTGCTGCACAAGGAGCTAGTATCCAACGTATTTATTGACAATAATATGTTATATGTCATGTAGTCATCTGCTGACGCCGCCGCGCTGCCAACCCAGTTGCGCGTTTGTTTACGCATTCACATTGTGCGCTTCACTTGAGTCGTGTTACCAGCGAGCCATCTCCCACGGCCATTTTCCTGTAGCTGTTACATCTGAAAACGTACTACAAAAAGTGTAAAAAAACGTATGTGACATCTAAACTATTTATTAATGTCAGACTTCAGTAAAAACGTAAATACCATCCATTTTATCGCAGACTATGTTTTGCAAGGTACTGTAAAATGTCTAATTTTCACTGGGTTTAAATTTCACTGATTTAGCATTTCAGGCATATTCAGTGGGTTTTAAATTCACGGTTTTATCATTTAGATAATGTGTTCTATGCTCCATTTTACATATTCACTGGGTTTTAATTTAGCGCATTTGCCAGTCAGCGAAATAAGCAAAATTAAAACCCAGTGAATAATTAACCCCTTTACAGTATTGTTATTACCAAACGCCCTCTGTGTTGAGAGTGGTCATCGGCAGGACGTGACGGTTAGCCTGAAAAACAGAGTAAACACCTGAGTAACCAAGCTATTTAGACTAGCAAAGTCGGGACTTCTTTTTTGTTTTACAAAAAAATATAATTAATTGTCAATTGTTTCGCGATCACGCTAAAAGGGCTTAAAACAATTAATTAGCTATTCGGCGATGAAAAAATCGAAACGAATCATTATTATTTTTAAAACTTGTTTACCAGTAAGAAAAAATCAACACGAGAGCTCGCTAATAACAAAAACACGCCAAGAATATACATAATAGAAGTCTCGTGGCGTCTCATCACGAAATGGTAGTGTGGTGGCAGAGATACTTTCGGTGTTCTAACATCAACTTGAAGGAACTCTGGGAAGGAGAATCCGATTAGAGTTGACACGATCTTGTCGACGACGCGATATTGTCAACTATTCAAGTGATAATTGCCTGGCTGATAAACAAGCAACTGTCAGCGAACCACTACACTGGAGACCGCTTATTACGCATGCGCAGTAATTACGTTACAAATGTTTGTGAAATACATGACACATACAAATGATTTGAAAAACCAAACCAAAACAGACGAAAAGAATGAACAAATAAAATCTATAAAAAATACTAGCTTGAACAATATTAGTTGCTATTTCAAATTTCGCCAAAGACTTACTTTTATTTTATTGATATCACTAAAATAAATGAAGAAAACTACAAAAATGTACTCCATTTACGAATAATTAACGGATGCCCGAAAGCACGGCACAATTGGAAGCGTGGCCTATTCAGAATGTGTCGACAACCAATCATAAGACCACACCGACTTTACGACTCTGTTAGCCTCGCTCAACTGGTTCGTAATAAGTCTTATGAATATGAAGATGGCCATATCACAAGCTAAAAATTTTACTTGTAACAATTTTCAGATTGGTATGCAATGAACACCGTGCTCTTAATTCGTTTACTGTACAGCCTTTCGGGATGTTTAGCATGATTATTTAACTCAGGTTGCCATAGTGAGTCACGGTCAAACAAACATCCACCACTACGTAGGTGCATTCAAAGTAGAATCAAACTTGCAGTGCATGTCGGGATGTGTTGAAGTGAAAATTAATTACTTATCTGAAATATACGCAAGATTTCGCATAGAATAGATCGTAAACGCCTTAACTTTCCAAATCATTACTTAAAATTTAAACGTTTTTTAACAATGTAGCGCCGCCAATACAATACTACCCCAAAATCACTATTTATTGTTATTGAGACGGAGACCAGGCCAATACGAACCAGGCGTAATATACTGATATAGACTCCAGAAACAGTAAAAACACAGTAATCGATATAAACAAAATTGAGAAAATATAATTGAGAAAATAAAATCTTGTCAGATGACCTGACAGATACTTAAGCAATAACCCCCGCCAAAGGCGGGTATACCACGAGATATTGCACAATTGACGACATACATGCACGAGCCGCAGGCATACTGTCACATAACCAAAGTTTTGTTACAGTATGACTAACAAGTTTTGTCGTTGTTCTGGGGTAAGTTTGATGGTGTAAGATCGGATTTTCGCATCGTTTTTGTGACACGTACATGATATGCCTTGTCTCAACTCCGGCCGAAAGAAAGACTTTGCACGCCGTCGCTCTAATACAGTGGTTGGTGTACACTCGGCACAAATCTGCAGCTTTCGAAATTACCTTCATCATCTCCTGTAATTTATTTACCCATAGTGGAGAATTACAATACCATATATCGTCGTCGAATTCTGCGTTGTCCCGTGTTTCTTTGAAACAGATGGCAATTACCCGGATGCAATTTCACTGCAATTTTGTCAGCTAGAATTCAAACGCCGCTACGGGACACCGGTTGTTATTGGTGGCATACAATTTTGCCTGCCTGTGACTCATAATTTTTTGCATTTTTTGTCCTTCAATCCGTCAATCTTATCTAGTACTTAAAGATGTTTTCTTTGTTGGAGGTTCGCAATCCATCTCAAAGTCACAACACGGAGAACACAGCGTTCTGGCGTTCGTTTAGGCACCTCACGGTGTTGAGGGACGGTGGTTTAGGTTTGTGTGGCGAACGACCCAACGACCGACGCTCACAACTTGGATCCCACCATTAACAAAAAGCAATATTATGGTTGTATAACTTTTCAGATGTTTTTGTTATGTCTGGTTTAATCAAGGGGTGGGGTTCTCTGATATGTTCTTTGGTTATGTCTGGTTTAATCAAGGGGTGGGGGTCTCTGATATGTTCTTTGGTTATGTCTGGTTTAATCAAGGGGTGGGGTTCTCTGATATGTTCTTTGGTTATGTCTGGTTTAATCAAGGGGTGGGGGTCTCTGATATGTTCTTTGGTTATGTCTGGTTTAATCAAGGGGTGGGGGTCTCTGATATGTTCTTTGGTTATGTCTGGTTTAATCAAGGGGTGGGGGTCTCTGATATGTTCTTTGGTTATGTCTGGTTTAATCAAGGGGTGGGGGTCTCTGATATGTTCTTTGGTTATGTCTGGTTTAATCAAGGGGTGGGGGTCTCTGATATGTTCCAGTACACATTTTGTGAACGGGTCAAGGATATTGGAATTACAGATTGGTATATAGACGTCTGTTCTGGAGAAAAAACGCAGTATTATAGGCAATACAAAACAAATTTTAGGATTGAAAACTATGTGTCATTGCCACAATTAAAATTGCGCAGAGCAATAGCAAGATTAAGATGTGCGTGCCACCCCTTAGAAATAGAAAGGGGCAGACATAATAATAACCCTAGAGAGGGTCGTATTTGTCATTTGTGCTTGCAAGAAATTAATGATGAATATCATTTTTTACTAAAAATAGGACACAATCAGGAAGTATCTCCCAAATGTGACACAACCCCCAAATACTCTAGTACAATTATTAAGCTCCTCTAAAAGGCAAATTATTATCTCGTTAGCTGTATTTATTTATAACTATGTTTTTAATAAAAAATCAAATGAGAATAACCTAATAAGCTTGTATATATATATATATATATATATATCCCCATCACATTATTATATAGTGCTTATATTATCTACACCCTCTTCATCTATATTTTCATACATATTTTGTAATATAATTTATTCCTTGTCAATAATTAATTTGTATGATTGTAATGGGCCGGAGGCCGATATATAAAAAAATAAATAAAATTATTATATCATATGTCACTTGAATGACATACCTGTCGAAACTGCCAAGTTGTTGTCGAAACAAAAAACTCGGTTAGTCACCTAGTATTCGCATAGCAACCAGCTTAAATTCATCGTAACCCTTCAACTTGATAGAATACGTTTACGTAGCACACTAAAACCAAACGACGATCATTGATACTAGCAAGTACATATACAAAATCAAGACTGAACACAAAATGCAGCCACACAAATTCGTCGGCATCATACCAAGTAAACACTGTGGATGCCTAATATACTCTTATCCGAACACTGAGTTTATTTAGAAATTATAACAGCTGTGCTACATCGTTTATTCTTACTGCGTACAATCTGTGTGAACCGTTAATTAAATTAGGCCCCTGAAGTGTCTTGCAAACAGGGCATTTTAATGTCACGGTTCTGACACTGAACTAGGCTCAACTGAAATTGACTTGTTCTACAGTAATACAGGTTATATTATAATAATAATAATAATAATAATAATAATAATAATAATAATAATAATAATAATAATAATAATAATAATAATAATAATAATAATAATAATAATAATAATAATAATAATAATAATAATAATAATAATAATTGAATTACTTGTATTTTGATGAATATTACACAAAAATTACACATGCCAATGTATTCTAACGTAATACAATTTAACGACTTGAGCTTATGAAATTTCTGTTAATGTATGTCCAAGGTGATATCCTGCTCCTGTGGAATATAAAAGTAAATTTGTTTTCAAGTATCTCCAGATTTGCTCCTTCGAAATATAGCTACCTGCTTATCAAATATTTCTCGTGCCCTATTATACAACTGAATGTCATAGTACATTGCATTGTTTACCCCAGGATCACCAAATAAATCACGTGATATAGAGTCCAATTGAGTGTGACTTGTTTCCTCATATGAAACGTTCACTTTGTTTACATCATTCAAATTATAAACGTCTTGTACAGCGTTGTAATGAAACACATGGTCCTCTTGTATGCACCTATCTCTGAATGGAAGACGGTATACCTCTTGTAACAAATCAAAAGTCAGGTCCATCTCTTCTAATATACCAATAACAGTAAACCAATTTTCCAAGTGTTCAAGAAAATACTGCAGTAAAAGTTTCTTATCAGACTCATCAAGATGATACTCTGCATATAATCTTTGTATTTTCCAGCATTCTAAGACTTTGTCTTCATATAGGGAGAGACCCACCTCCTGTTCAGTCCACGGATAATCGTCAATAAATGATTTAAATCCAGCACTCATGTATTTGGGTGATATGCAGAGTTCTATGTCGGCGAACAATTGGTTAAATAGTGCGTTTCCTCTACGTTTGGCCCATTCTATGAATGTTACATTTTGCCCATCGCTTTGTTTGCCATTCATTGAAACCCATTGCATTCTCTTAGTGGAGTACATGTACTCTGACAACATGCGAGTAAGTGGTTCGCGCAGAACGGTGAAGTACGAACACGGACGTCGTATGTGGTCACATACCCCTAATGCATTACCACCAGCGAACAGTTTGCTGCGGTCACTGTACATTCCTTTATTTCCAGTCAACATGTGTTTTAGTGTCATAACCCAGAACACGCCAGAGTCTTTCCCACTGTCAAATGCACGCATACATCTCCTTACAGTTGACCCACCAGCTTTATGATGGTGAAGAAATACGACAGCGGTCTTTTCAGATAGTACCTGTGATTTGGTGTAAGCGTTTGGAATTGTATTCCCCCGTCTTAGCCATGGGTATCTTTGTAGCAAATACTCATACATAGAATCATTACCAACGCTAACCTTGCTCTCATTCAATCTTCCGACATCGATGTCAGTATCGTGATTTTCATTCCATGAGATCGCTTGAAGTTTATGGAGTGATATTGGTGTCTGTATCTGGATATCTACCTGATACTTCTTCGTCCAGACACAAACCAGTCCGACTGTCACGACAACAATAGCGACCCGTCTTAGAAGGAATGACGAGCATCGTACATGTAGTGGTGTTAATGTCATATTAATAACACATCTGTATATAAAAATAAACAGAGTGAATGTCACTATGTATCGGTTGAATTTATGCTAAGTAACAGTGTGATTATATATCACCGTTACATGGCTCTGAAAAGTGAAATTCGCAATATATATAAATATACCAATATATATGTACTCCATGTACCTTACGAAACAGTACTGAAGAAACAGTACTTAATTTCTCTGTCCACGTATGTAAATCTGCTGTACAAACTCATCGTTTAGTATCGAGCACTCTCACCTAGAATAATCGACTACCTTCCTATATATATCTCAGTAAATATGCTTGGTCATTAAAAGACAATAACATCGATTACGACATCAAATGGAGAGTGTTATCGCGTGCTGCACCATACAATACTTCAAGCAAACGTTTCAACTTATGTATTAGAGAGAAATATATTATAATTTTCCAACCACATTACTGTAGTTTAAATAAAAGAAATGAGCTTTTTTTCTTCCTGTAGACACAGAGCCAAATCGTCGCTATGCAACAACTAGTTTTAATATCGTAAACACACTCCATTGTTATGCAAATCTGTAGCGCTTAACGTAGTCTGTTTCGGTGGTTTATTTAATAAAGTCTTAACTCCTGGTGAGTGAGGTACTCCACATACCTTACGAAACAGTACTGTAGAGTCAACTTACTCATGTAGTCGTGTCTTAATTTCTCTGTCCACGTATGTATGTATGTATGTATGTATGTATGTATGTATGTATGTATATATATATATATCAGTAATTTTAATGAAAAAAAAGTACATTTATCTTAGTAATAGTGACACCTGTTGTTTAGTGTGATGAACCCCCACGGTTGGGTACAGGAGCATAAAAGTTTTTAATTAAAATTGTTTTCCATAAGAAAAATGAAACCATCATACATGGCCTTATAAACAGCCTTTTAGTTCATAGTGGGGTGGGTGGAGTAAAGCTGTGATTATTTTTATTACTTTCTGACCATCTAGTTTGCCATTTACCATGTCCATATAAACTAAAGCTCCAGCCAATATCAGATTTGACTACTTGTTTCAAGCTATGGCACTTGGAAATGAGTGTTGTGACATGTGGCAAATGTCCAACTGTCTTGGTTAATAAGATTGGCTATATTTCAACTAGAAACAGGTAAACCAGTATACCTGTATGTACGAAGCCAGTGAATGTTATTCAAGCCAAAGAAACTGCACCTATTTATATAAATACACATGGACAGAGAATATTTTCTTGGAGCACTAAATGTGACAATTGCCCTACTGTCTGTGATAAATATACCACACCAGCTACATAGTGCCCGACTAGGAGTTGGGTAGGTAGTGAAGAAAAACATTGACTGAAGCCTGGCAGAGGACTGAATTGTTGTCAACAGCAACAAACATACTGGGAAAGTCAAAGACAGTGAAAAAACAAAAAAAAACACAAAACACACAGGCATATAAATACTAACTTTCTAGGATCTTTATTGACTCCAAGTAATCCAGAGTAGAACGAGATGAATCAACGCTATACTCCGCCATCTTTATTTTAATATTAGATGCAACCATTATTCTGTAGGGGACAACGGGTCATAACTTGAGGGGAGTTAACACCCATGATTTTTAAAATGCCTTGATCAATAAGAGTCTAAGTTACAGGGAACATTATTTTCATTTTTCAGTGGACCAATAAATGCATTTGACAGGAAAATAGAAAAACTCTACCACAACAGCAATTAGAACAGCTTGCTGCATTATAAGTATCACTTCCCTGTCAAATTAGTGGTTCATGCTTATTTGAATCTGAACATAACAGGCCAATTCTATCACACCTTGCTAGGCTTGAACTTCCATCCAATCAGAGCATTCCAAATGAACATGATTCTCCACAAAACTAGAGGGCGCTCTGACCAAAAAATTGCCATGATCTAAATAAAAAGAACTGATATATATATATATATATATATATATATATATATATATATATATATATATATATATATATATATATATATATATATATATATATATATATACGTGTTCATATATAACAATTAATCGGCTGGTATATGGTGTGTTATTATTAATATGCTGTTATAATACTTTACGTGTAATCGTGCAGTTATAATGTCATATGACGATCGTGCGAGATTTCACATTCAACATTGAATAGTGGCAATGTTATTTAAGATTTTACCCATATTTATATTATGACCATTCAAACGTGACATTTTTTGCGAAGGCCTACCACCATTTTTGCTCTCCCGTATTGTCCGAATTATGTCGAAGGTTGTATAATGCCATCGGCTGGAACAATTCAACTAGACGCGTAATCGAAATTACAGGCACAAAATTAAAAACAAAACAAAAATGACTGCTTATGTTCAAGGCCTTAGATGTAATAATTAGCCCGAGTACTGATTTTGTTGGTGGTTCCACTGGTTGTCGTTATCTGCATGTTCAATGTATCATACTGAATGATACCTGGCCTCAATTTTGACCCAGAGGTCATACTGTGACAAATGACTCGAAAAACAAAATGTAACACAAGAACATGGCGAAATATAGTATAATAGTATTTAAAGACTCACCTTTCATATATCACTAGCAGGACATGGTATGTATGAATCTAGTACGGTCATATCTACACAATCAAATAAACTGTAGGTGGCATTATAATCCACATAGCGGATGCAATTGAGAAGCGTAACAGCTGTCGACTGTTGCCTTTTTATTCATTACTTGTACTGCAAGGGATTTTTATTTATTTAGTTTATTATTTTATTTTATTAGTAGATATTGGACTGACAGTTTACAATCCCCTAAAACAATAACATACCAGTTACATTGTGCTATATCTGCCAAGCTGTGCCTATAGCCACGCGGGATAATGTATCAAAATATTAAAACAAACAATATACCAACCAGTGCTCTTTCGCGTAGTGAATTAGAAAGTCGCGTCTCCAGAGGGCGCAATTGATCGGATGACGTACTAGTATTTGAATGACCTGTACAAGCATGGAGTAACGCGGGATCTCGCAGTGAACGAAAAAAATGACCTTTGGCCTCTCACCTAATCATACATCTCAATTACTTAAACGGATGTAAAAGTAGCCAATCACAACGCATCATAAATTACTAATTATAACGATATCATTAATATTCTTTCCGCCTGAATTCAGATTCTATATAAGTCTATCGTTACGATGACTGTATAGTGTTTCAATAATTCTATTCAACTATCAATAAGCTGTTGTCATATCTGTATCCTGTCATCAACCGAAGAATCTTACTTACATTAAGAATAAGGTTTCTTACAACACACAACAACATTTTTCTGGTAAAATTGTTTTTCTGAAATTTTGCTGTACATATATTCAAAACAAACGCCATACAAATAAAAAGGTTAAACCCAATTTCTCGACCAATCAGAATGTTCCTTTGCAGGACATTGTGTACACTAATTGTTTGAGTTTCTCAATTTAAATCTCTTTGTTGTCATAAATTGTTCAGTATTGTAAAACTGCAAAGTCACTTTGGTAATCAATGAAATATGCATTAAACGAGGCAATTGGAGTGGTTTGCTAGACTGAATTGCTTGATTGTGAACTATTCGAAACGGGCTAACAATTGGACATTAGGGTGACAATTCAGTTCTATAAAAACGGCAATCAAAATGATGTAAATAACTTTTTGAATGTTTTGGACAAGATATTCACTTTTGAATTAATATTCCATAAAAGGGTCCTTGCGTTCAAAAGGGTCCCATGTCCCAATGAACAGAAGCTTAGGTGGTACTGCATAGGTACTGTCTGATAGCATATTTAATTCATGTTACTGCCTGCTCACCACAAATGCAGGCGTTTTACACATAAACTTCACTTTCTGAGGTTGTCTAAAAGGAAGATAAATGAAATTTGAAGACATTTGAAAAGAAATATGAATACTTATACAAAATCTGTTCATGTTAAATATGTAAATTAGACAATTTCCATATTCATTCTTTAGTAAATTGGGATTATCTCATGAAAACTCAACGGATTTGAACCAAATTTGATACGGGTGCTCATTGATGTTATTTGCAGGCAATATTACTATTGGGTAATTTACATATGTAAATTAGCCAATTTGCATTTTTTCACTAAGTTTGGATTCATTCATCAACAGAATAGAACTAAATTTGGTAGGGATATACATTGACATCATTTCTATGGCCCCTACTTTTAGAGATAATTTGCATATGTAAATTGCTTCATTTGCACATTACTAAATATGGATTATCTCAACAACTCGACAGATTTGGACGAAATATGATAGGCACATACATTGATGCAGTCTGCATCCGTATTACTAGTGGTAATTACTAGTATCTGAATATGCAAATTACAATACTAATGATTGTTTAATTTCATGAAAAATGGTGAATGATAAATGTTTCCCCCATTTTCTAGAGATAAACTATGCATGAAAACATATCTGAATATTTTATTTTAAGTATATCAATGAGCTAACTAGAACAATCTTGAGTTTTGACATATTTGGTACAACTGTAATTTTTGAGCTTCAGTGCACGATTTTTATTTCTGGTCTCAATACCCTTTCTAAGATTTGTTAAACTTGCAATATTACAAGGTTTTAGAACGCCAAAAAATGATGCTTTTTAACTTCGTTGAAAAATAAGAATTTCAATGTAAACTTATTTATGACTAATATTAGTAGACATTTATTGAAATCTTAAATTACATAACTGTAAGATATTACCAGTAAACTTTTGAATGTAAATAGGATACTTTTGAACTTCCATTTATTTATAATTAATATTAGTAGACATTTATTGAAATCTTCTAATACATAACATTACGATATTACGAGTATACTTTTGAACGTAAATAGGATACTTTTGAACTTCCATATATTTATAATTAATTTAGTAGACATTTATTGAAATCTTCTATTGCACAACTGTAAGATATTCCGAGTATACTTTTGAATGTAAATAGGATACTTTTGAACTTCAATTTATTTATAATTAATATTAGTAGACATTTATTGAAATCTTCTACTACCTAACTAAGATATTACGAGTATACTTTTGAATGTAAATAGGATACTTTTGAACTTCCATTTATTTATAATTAATATTGGTAGACATTTATTGAAATCTTCTAATACATAACATTATGATATTACGAGTATACTTTTGAACGTAAATAGGATACTTTTGAACTTCCATTTATTTATAATTAATATTAGTAGACATTTATTGAAATCTTCTAATACATAACATTACGATATTACGAGTATACTTTTGAACGTCAATATGATACTTTTGAACTTCCATTTATTTATAATTAATATTAGTAGACATTTATTGAAATCTTCTAATACATAACATTACGATATTACGAGTATACTTTTGAACGTCAATAGGATACTTTTGAACTTCCATTTATTTATAATATTGGTAGACATTTATTGAAATATTTTAATACATAACATTACGATATTACGAGTATACCTTTGAACGTAAATAAGATACTTTTGAACTTCCATTTATTTCTAATTAATATTAGTAGACATTTATTGAAATCTTCTATTAAACAACTGTAAGATATTACGAGTATACTTTTGAACGTAAATAGGATACTTTTGAACTTCCATTTATTTATAATTAATATTAGTAGACATTTATTGAAATCTTCTAATACATAACATTACGATATTACGAGTATACTTTTGAACTTCCATTTATTTCTATTTAATATTAGTAGACATTTATTGAAATCTTCTATTACATAACTGTAAGATATTACGAGTATACTTTTGAATGTAAATAGGATACTTTTGAACTTCCATGTATTTATAATTAATATTGGTAGACATTCATTGAAAACTTCTATTACACAACTGTAAGATATTACGAGGATACTTTTGAATTTCCATTTATTTATAATTAATATTGGTAGACATTTATTGAAATCTTTTAATACATAACATTACGATATTACGAGTATACTTTTGAACGTAAATAAGATACTTTTGAACTTCCATTTATTTCTAATTAATATTAGTAGACATTTATTGAAATCTTCTATTAAACAACTGTAAGATATTACGAGTATACTTTTGAATGTAAATAGGATACTTTTGAACTTCCATTTATTTATAATTAATATTGGTAGACATTTATTGAAATCTTCTAATACATAACATTACGATATTACGAGTATACTTTTGAACGTAAATAGGATACTTTTGAACTTCCATTTATTTATAATTAATATTAGTAGACATTTATTGAAATCTTCTAATACATAACATTACGATATTACGAGTATACTTTTGAACGTAAATAAGATACTTTTGAACTTCCATTTATTTCTAATTAATATTAGTAGACATTTATTGAAATCTTCTATTAAACAACTGTAAGATATTACCAGTATACTTTTGAATGTAAATAAGATACTTTTGAACTTCCATTTATTTATAATTAATATTGGTAGACATTTATTGAAATCTTCTAATACATAACATTACGATATTACGAGTATACTTTTGAACGTAAATAGGATACTTTTGAACTTCCATTTATTTATAATTAATATTAGTAGACATTTATTGAAATCTTCTAATACATAACATTACGATATTACGAGTATACTTTTGAACTTCCATTTATTTCTATTTAATATTAGTAGACATTTATTGAAATCTTCTATTACATAACTGTAAGATATTACGAGTATACTTTTGAATGTAAATAGGATACTTTTGAACTTCCATGTATTTATAATTAATATTGGTAGACATTCATTGAAAACTTCTATTACACAACTGTAAGATATTACGAGGATACTTTTGAATTTCCATTTATTTATAATTAATATTGGTAGACATTTATTGAAATCTTTTAATACATAACATTACGATATTACGAGTATACTTTTGAACGTAAATAAGATACTTTTGAACTTCCATTTATTTCTAATTAATATTAGTAGACATTTATTGAAATCTTCTATTAAACAACTGTAAGATATTACGAGTATACTTTTGAATGTAAATAGGATACTTTTGAACTTCCATTTATTTATAATTAATATTGGTAGACATTTATTGAAATCTTCTAATACATAACATTACGATATTACGAGTATACTTTTGAACGTAAATAGGATACTTTTGAACTTCCATTTATTTATAATTAATATTAGTAGACATTTATTGAAATCTTCTAATACATAACATTACGATATTACGAGTATACTTTTGAACGTAAATAAGATACTTTTGAACTTCCATTTATTTCTAATTAATATTAGTAGACATTTATTGAGGGCACTTTTGAACATCATGTTTTATAAATTATTGAACTATTCGTGAAGTAGACGGGGAAACAAAACACCTAAAATGTATCATTTGAGAAAATCATTTATTCAAGTTAATATTAAACACACATTTGCAAAACAAAACAATAATATCAGGTTGCATGTATGCAAGGTTCAGGAGGGTCAGGATCTGACAAATTTCCACCAATCCGGTCTTCATTACAACTCCTTAGTTAATTGGTGTACTGCATTTATCCTGTGAATAAAAAGAAATGTATAATGAACCTTAATTTAAACCGTACAGAAATATACTACAACATTTTATTTTGTGCCAGCTTTCTTGAGAAGTAAATATATAATATAAAACATGCAATATATATGCTCCTAATGCAGATATCAGAATAGCTTGTTGACATACGGTTACTGCATATCTACTACTTAAATATTAAGATTAGTTATCAAGGTACAATTGGAACAAGAATTTATTCATACAAACAAGTTATAAGTTAATGATGCACAGATTGACAAGAACAACTAGTTAGATCTTATATAAGTGCCTTAAATTATCTGTGATTTCATCTGGATATTAGAAATATAATTTTCAGTGTTCTGGGTTGTATGTGGCGATTTTGTTTTGAGATATTAGCACCAGAAGAATTCATTATAATGCAAATTTCCCTGATTAAATATGCACAGATTTGTAACAAAACCTTTCGTTTGTCCCATACTATCCGATTGCCGAGTTTTGTCTGAATATGATCACTGGTCCTAGATTTATATTTATATTTATTTATTTTACAGTATACAAACAAAATATTTACATGTTCATGTACGGGACAAAATTGTATAATACTGGTGGGGACCAAGGAAATAGCCCATTTGGACTAGTCTAGTCCATGGCGCTTAATATTAAATAAAAAAATTAAGTCGTCATAAAAGTCACAGTAAACAAACAAAAGTAATGAATTAAATAAATGAGATCAACCAGTAAATAGTATAATCAATCATCACAATGAATGAATGATATTAAAATTATTTAATAAGAGTATTCAAATTTGCATACTTTTAAAATGAATATGCTCTATGTACATAGATAAATATCACTCACTGAGAAGCATTTTCTTCAGCTCTTGTTTGAAAATGCTTCTGCTGCCCATGCTTTTTAGGGGGGGGGCAGAGTTCAGATGTTTAATAGTGGCGTATTGAAAATTATGTTGTGTAATGGTTAAACACATGTAAGGGACAGTGAAGTTACCAGTAGACCAGATGTGGTTGGATAGGGATGATAAATGTGCTGGGGGAAATAATCGCTGACAACATGGACAAATCGATTTGTTTTGAGGTCAAAATTTGTAATTGTAATTTGTAATTTATTCATTTAAAACAGTACATCCATAAATAGTTTTTCATGCACAGCATATACATGTAATATAAAATTTTACATAAAATTGAACAATCCACTGCAAACATGACGAGAACACAATAAAGAAATGCATAAATAGGGTATAAAATAAAATGACTACGAAATAATATGATAAAATTACAATTAAAAACAAGTCATTGAAAATTGCACAGTCCCCGTAAAATTTTTCAAAGTTCTCTTTGTGCTCGTCATATTAAAGCGGAGGAGTTGTCGCGAGCGTGTCCTTGAAACTTGAGTTCCAAGTGGCGTATACAACAGATTGTTTATTTACATCAAAACACGTGTTCTGTGTAGTAGTAATATGGCCAAAAATAAAAACAGTCGTTATTCGGCCATCTATGATCTGATTATGAAACACACTGATATGTATGATGTATGCCAAATACAAATGAAAATGGTACATAAATTGTGGAAATATAGTAGTAAGGCCAAAAAGTCAGATGGCTGTCAATCGGCCATCCTTTACCAGATTTTGAAACAAATTGTCATGGACATACATCCTAACATGTATAAAGTACATGTATGTGCGAAATTTGAATGAAAACTGACAGAGCACGTCCAAGATACCGCATAAAAAAAACAAGATGCCTGCCAGTCAACAATCTTTGATCCAATTGCGAAATAAATCATCATGGACATGTATCCTAATATGTATAATCTATGTACCAAGTTTGAATGACAACTGACAAAGCATGTCAAAAATACAACATTTTCAGAAAACAAGATGGCTGCCAGTCGGCCATTTTGAATCGAATCACGAAACCACGGCATGTGCATATGCCCCACATAAGGTACTAGGCACATGCAAAGAATGAACGGGATCAGTCCACAGGATTCTGAAATATGACTCTGGACAGAGGGACACACGGACGGACACACGGACGGACAGACTCAGGAACTCACGGACGGCCAGGAACATGTATCCTAACATGTATGATCTATGTACATCATGAAATGAACAAATTTGAGAGTGGTCCACATGTAGTACCTATATATGTAATATCAAAGCAATTAGACTTGTGGTTTTTAACAAGAAGCCGAAAATATCACTTTTTACCAAAAATGACAAAAATATTCACCAAAATTAGAAAATTGAAGATATCAATACAAAATGAACAAATCTAAGAGAGATCTACCCAAGGTACATATACACCAAGTATCAAAGCATTCAGGCTTGTAGTTTTCAAGAAGAAGTCGAAAAAGTAAAACATTGGCAAGGACGACGGACGGACGAAGACGGACAATCACTCATATGATAAGCTCCGCTCGACAAAGTCGACAGCGTTGCTAAAAATCATCCCCCTTTTCATACAGACTGCTCAAAATTTAAATCCCTTCTGACCGCACATGTATGTGTTGCATCCGGTTAGTTATACATGTACAGTTTCCAAATAGATAAAATGCTATTTACAGGTAATGGTGATTTTGTGTGTTAAGTTCAATAAATCACTTTGTTCAAATGTCTTAATATGTAAATAAAACAAGAAAACCATCTGAGATGGTTGATTCCCAAGCTGTTCATGGAAAATTGGAATCATTCACTAGCAGTTACAGCTTTGGGTACCTTACATTGCTATTACAGTGACTATAAGGCAGTGTATGCTATTTTTAAATCTGGTTGATTACACTGAACAAATCTGTATGTAGTTGCTAGAAATTTTTGAACTCTTTGTTCTTGCAATTTAAGTTAAACACTGAAAAGCTTTAGTGTGAATAGAGAGAATTTGTAAATTGAGAGCAACAGTTTTAAAAATAAGCGTGACAGTCAATACAGTTTGGAAAAAGTCAGCATAGAAATGCCAGACACAATTTGGTCTATAAGCATTAATATATGCAAACGTATGCAAATTTGCACACACACAATATGTTGTCAGAACCAGAACCATAAGTACACTAACCATACCAAGTTTGGAGAAGTTCAACATAGAAACACCAGATACAACTTTGTCCATGAACATTAATATATGCAAATAATATTCAGATATGCAAATTAGCACACACACTATATATGGTCACCACCGGATCAATAATTACATTAATCATGCTAAGTGTGAAGAATATCAGCCATGCCAGAGATATGACTTCATCCATAAGCATTACAATTTACAAATATGCAAATTAGCACACACACTATATATTGTCAGCACCGGACCCATAAGTACACTAATCATACCCAGTTTGGAGAAGATTGGCATAGAAATGGCAGAGATATGACTGTTCGTACACTTGTAACCAATATGCTGGACCAAACATTGTGAAATGGGATTGTCAATGGAGTTCCAACCAATCATGCAGATAAATCAGTAACGGAAACACAGACGTGCAGATTTGCCAGTTAGAACCTTTGATAAAAGCGATCAGGTCGATCATGAAATGTACATGATTGTTTAGACAAAACTCAATCAGATCAAAGGCCGCGCCTTTGGAGTTTAGATACATGTTTCGCAGGCAGTTGGGAGATACCACTTTTATGACAGGTATGGAGATGCGCAACATGTGAGAATTGTTTAACTTAAATACAACATTTTCTGTTTTGTATACTATGCTGTTGTAAATATGTGTTACATAATAGTGTACGCCTGTGTTTCCTTTGCTGTATTGTTTCTAAATTTCTCTAAAAAATGTTTTTTAAGGTAGCGAGAAGGTTTTGTGACGTTTTTAAATAAAACATTCTCTGTCTGTTGTCTCGTTCAGAACAGTAATTTAGGTTATATATATCAAAAGACTAAGTATAGAGGTGCAAGTTCGCACAAACTGGACAGACATTGTTTACATAATTATCACGTGACATCAAAAATGGCGAACCTTGTAAAAATGACTAAGTCCGCGATTGCGAGAGCACACTGCGGAATTTCCTGGTGAAATTTACGTCATGCATTGTCCGTAATCAAGTCAATTGAAATGCGTCTCCGATAATCAAAAGACCTATTATTCCGATTTCTATGCAGGTTTGTTTTTTTGTCCCCAAATTATTTCATACTTGGCACCTTTAACAGACTATTATTCTGTGACAAAGCATTTTCTTTAAAAACCCAGACATATTTCGCACCATCATTATCTTTTGAACGATAACTGCGAGTTTGAATGTCCTAGTCCGAACGCACTTGATTTGGCGGCGGTCCCAATGAGTCGTACTCGATCAAAACTTCAACTCGAGAAAAACGCGAAAAACAGTTTTGGTTAATAAAACACTGTAGATTTGCTGCATTATTATAAATATACACTAAAAATGGCCAAACATATTAACCACTGATATCATAGAACTCATAAAGAGTGTCAGATAATGAATAATTTCAAGCTCGAGCGTGAAAAATGAAGAAAACTGCTGGCATTTGAGTCCGTACTCCAGGAAAGTTCGGGTTTTCCATTGTTATGCAAACGAACAACGAGGGATAATCCTCTGACAAACATTACTGTCCCACCGTACACGCTGACAATTTACAAACAAGCTAATCCTTCAAGTGTCTCTGATAAGACATCTAAAAATGGCCGATGTTTGAAAAAAAAATTGCTGTGTCAGAGTGCGACACTGAGTGGCAGATTTTTCTTTGCCTCGTCTGTCAACGCTTTCTTTCTTTTCTTCGCCATTGCGTTAGAAAAAAAATGTATTAGTAAAATAGAATATTGACTTGGAAAATAAAACGATTTAAAAGAAAGTTGTGCAAAGTTACAGTACTCCTTTCGCACAACCTCCCACCCGCTTCCGAATCACCTTTTTCTCTCGCTTTTGCGACCGCTTGTTGAATTCGACCGACAATTTCCGCTTTATTTTCGACCGCGCAAACCCCGAAATATCACCGCCCACCTGCTCGCTCGCGCGCGCGCATTTAAAATTCAGACTAACAGAATAATTTTCGAGGTTCACATTGTCTTATAATTGTCTTTCTGGTTTTTATAGATGTTGAACAGCTGACAAAAGTTCAAATACTTTTTGTCTTAACTATATATAATTATATGCACGCAACCTGACCCTTTGACTTCGAGTTGGCTTGGACTAAATATTTTATTTTAAACAATATTCTGACGTGAAATACAAAATGTATTTCAACACAAGTACGACATGGTTGTCTGGGGTTTCTTTCCTGATTGTTGAGTCTTCGCAATGTGTTTTGTATAATTACTGTTGTTTTCCCCCGATGCTGAAGGACCGTAAAGCTAAATGGCAGTTACATGCATGAGCTGAGTGAAAGAAAATATTTCTAAGCCTAAATTAAAACCTAATATTACACCTCTTTGTGTATTTTTAATTTTACATATGTTTGTCATGACAGTATGTTTGTAAATATCTAGAAAAATCTCGTCTTTCGTTGATAATTTCGATTGTTTGTTTGGAATGTCGATCCCCGTTGGTTTCTCCATACTGAGTTTAGGAAGGGCGTCGATCAACACCGTGACAATCAGCCGAGAGAAGACAAACATTGACCGTAATTCATGGGGATCATGTCCGTAATTTGTGGGCTGAAACCCCAAATAATTAATCAATATTATTATTTTAATATATATTTTATTTTACATCGCAAAACTAAACCATGCCCAAAACAGAGCTAGAGTTGTTCGCGGTGAAACAACCGCATTGAAGACGATGCAACTTCAACTAGCCATTTTTTACCTTGAAATAAAAAAAATAAAAATTCGAAGAGCATCGGGGAAAATATTAATAATCAGCCTTATCAATCGCTTGCTTTATTTTATTCGAATCCATGAAATTCACGATTTTTTTTAACATTGTTGGCAACTTCCGCCCTAAAAAGGATTGAAAATATGGGTGTGGTTATTTTGCAAAGTCCTGTTGATAATACGGACAAATATGGTTCTGTGACCCAGGTCGTGCTCCGATCAGGTGACTCTCAGCCAATCAATGATGTTGTAACAAAGCATATTTGACGCTAATTGAAGGGTCGTCGTACAATCCAATCACCGGCGTCGATTCACATGGTTTTTTGTGCTGTGACAGGCTTCAAAATTATTTGCTGAAAAACATATTTTGACAAACTGATGGAATTTGACCTTAGTTCAAAAAGAAAATACTAGGCTAAGATACATTAGAATTCACGCGAATCAGTTTTCTCTGCAAGTTGTGAAATAAAGTAAACCAGAGTAGCGTCGATGATTTTCAGCCCTGAAGGACTTCCGTGTGAATCCTGAGTTTTGAATTGTTCATCGACTGGCCATCAAATAGTTATGGCTATAACTAAATTTGACACGTTTTTCTTTTAAGCTCAATAAATTATTCATACATTTCAAGCTCTGTTCGATTTTTTCAGGGCATGTGGCCGTTTTTAGTCGAAAATATTTTTTGTGGGAACACTTTTGCGGTACGTATACGGTATAAACCGAGCTCATTCAATGATCGTAACTTAATTTTAAAAATTTAATGTCAAATTTTACCAGACGTGGACCGATGTGGATTCGGTATCGTTATTTTTGGAATTAATCACTAACATTTCCTCGTTTCTCTGCTCTGTCAAAAGGAGTTACCTAGGCTTTTTTCACGTAACTGTCTCATTAAAATAAAAAAAATAAATATTACATCTAGAACAAGCACCCAAAACACGTAACAAGAGGTCCCAGTTCAGTTGCTTTCACGATTACAAGTGTCATACAACTACTAGATTTTAAGTGTCGTACAGAATTTAATAATAGTTAATACTAGTTGTATGTTCACACTTTACTATCAAAACCATCATTTCGACCACCCATGTGCCAGTTTTCAGTGTTTGGGCGAGCGGTCAATGTTTTCAATGAGCGAGCGAGCGAAAAAAAAAAAAAACGCGATTAAAATGCGGTCGGTTTCCGGTCGGACAAGGCCGCGTGGTCGGAAATTAAGCGATAAGCGGTCGATGTAAAAGCGGAAGGTTGGGCGAAATGAGTACTGTATGACCATGTTTCTCCGACGAAGTCTCGACTGACAATAATGCTGACAATGGACGTTAGATAAACACGCATTGTTTGCAACTGGAAGCTTATCACCCGTTATATCAGAATCGTCAACAACAGAGTATACAGATAAGATGTTATCATTTAAACCCTTTCAAAGATAAACATTATGCAAATATCCACGAAACGGCAGTTGTAGTCTTTTCTGCTAGTGTTTTAAAACACTAATTTGAGCAACGTTATTTCGCAATTTCGATCTTTTGTAAACCTGGGGTGATGTATCAAGGTCTAAAATAACCGTTTTATAAATTTTTGAAAAATCAAGAAAAAAAATGAAAATTTCCCTTCTCGCTACCTTAAGTTTACTCAAAAACAGTACTTCAAAATAGTATAAATTATAAAAATATGATCATACAAAATCTTGGATAAAAGAATAAAGTGTGTACAGTTTGTGTTTTTTCTTAAATTAAATTTATTATATAAAATGTTACAAACAGGTTCTCATTCTTTTTAAAACAGAATAAAATAATAAATTCATAGTAAACATATTTTTCTTTAGATCTTGACCAAATGCAGACAGAAAATGTTACATCAATAACACAAAACATATGGTAATGTTCAGTATATACTTTTATGGGGTACAAATTAAATAATTTTGAATAAGGTCACAGTGACCTTTAAATTATGATAAGACTTGTTTGTAACTCAAAATTTGTAACTCAAACATACTTGCCCTCCTTTGGGTAGAGGTATTACAGTGTATCAATTTATCTCGACAAGTTAATAATGCGTATCATTGTACATTCGATCAATTGGAGGCACACATGGAATGACTTGATGGGGCTTGCGTTGCCAGTCTGCTTCTAATTTTCGTGTTCAGAGCTGTACGACGCACAGGCATATTTAAAAAAAATCAGATTTCTCAAAACACATTACCAAAATTACAAAAACACTGGAGACAGCACCATGCAGATTGTCTATCAGGACACGGATGTTTTTTACCTCCATGATCAGGATAAGTGGCGACCGACTAAACTGCGACGAGCTGTTTGTCGGGCATATTTTAGAAGCAACATGAACAATTTATATTCTAGCTATGATTGCTGATTGCATTGTATCTCCCAATTCATAGCACCCGGACTGCAGCTCACACCATCACATCACTGCACTAGTAAACGAGCACTCCGTAATCGCTTCGTGGACAGTTGTCGCTGACGATGGTTCCAGTGCCAAAGACAATCATGAAACACCTACCTCCCATTATTTAGTATTTGTACATATTTGTTAACAAATTGAATGCAATAACTACCCACCTTTTAGTCGCAGTGATGTAAAATAGCAATCTATGTGGAAGATTCGCGGAACGGTTCAACAGCAACAGAACGGCCATTGATTTCCGGTAGACAAATTTAAAGTTTTCCCATGATGCCATTTTCATACTCCTCAGGCTAGTAGTCAACTATCGACGGGTTTTTTCGCACGTTTGAAGAAGTAGAACGGGGTTTCCGACGAAAAAGAGTTATTAATAATAAATTGAGTCTCGCAAAAATAAGGAAACGCCAACAGTATCTGTTGATAATATAAAGTTAAACAACTTTCTGCTAAAATATGAATGTAAGAGTCATAAACTAGTGAGTAATTAAGATATAAAAAATATACAGGGGAGACTTTTGAACGTAAGGGTCCTTTGAACTCCTAACAGACGATATTATGATAGGGTAACACTGTAAGACTGTCGCGAATGCACCTGGAAAATTGCTATATATATCGCAGTGTGAATACAATCGAGATGGGCACATTTAGCATCCATCGTGTCATCAGATTTCAAAATTAGTGCCCGGAGACAACCAGAACAGTACGAAAATTGCAAGTATAGTCTACAACGTGCTTGTTTCTGTCGACTTGGGTCAGAAGAATATTCCTAAAGACATGCTACGTGTAGCCCGGTAAGCCTTCATCATACCACGCGCTCCGTTCGATTCCTTGGAGAGGTCGTTCGGCCGCTAAAAATTATCGGACTTTTGTCAGTTAATTTCATCAAGTTATTTCTGTAATATTTTGGTCATGGTTTACACATTCATACCAAACGAATCTAATTTAATATTTGTTCTACCTGTTCACTGGTGTGCAGAGTTTATAGATTAATCTACTCGATTTGTATATTTTTGAGTTTAGTCTGATTTATTCAACCTGACATTTTGGTGACTGACCGCCGCCACTTTGACTTGACGTTATCCCATGTCTTTGTTTCCGTGCACCTCATTGCTTGCCAGTTTGTGTGCTGCCCGAGACGCAGGTGGGGTTGAGATTGTTCGAACGGGATTTCACCACGTCTGTAATTTATAAAGGTTAAATTTACTTGCTTTATTGAATATTGTGCGTCCTTTTTGGAGGGGGGTAATTGCAATATTTTTTTGTTCGTACAACGTAAATTGAAAAAAATAAATTCCGTAATTCTGTAATCACAGGCTAGACGTACAACGTAATCAATCAAATATTTTTTCGTACACTGTAAAAATGTATCATTTTTCTCGGTACGTACAAGAATTTACATCCAAATAAAAAAAAGTCAGATAAATTACATTTTCGAAACTGTAAAACGACTAGGTGACACAATTCACTGCAAAATTCAATTTTCACTGTAAACTGTAAAAACGTCTTTTTTGCTTGTAAATTGTAAAAACCCTTTTTATTTCCCGTAAAACTGTACCAGCTACCCCATTGCCCCCTCTTTTTACTTGAAGCTGGCCACGAACAATCCTGTTAAAGAACACAAACGAGAGTCGACGTTACCTAATTTAACCTGCCTATAAGGGCCCTTTGGCATGATGGCGAAATATTCTTAATAACCTCTCGACAATGGTAGGTCTATTTTATAGGGTTGTTGGAGGTCAGTCTTATTTCATGACACCCCACCTTTGATCTACATAGGGCATCGGTTACAGTTTCACTATATCCATGTCGCATATCTTACTTTCGAATAGGTCAGGGCCCATATGCACATCATAGTGAGACAAACTCTGCCAGCTTTATATGTGAATCTTTTGTCGGGCCCTCGATACTATGATCGACAGGTCGGCTATTGATCAACCCTTCCACGAACATTATTTCCCGTGTTTTATCGCAGGCTGGAGTATTTTTCATTTCATGACGAATTTCATGACTTTAAAGCATAATTGTGATATAGTTTAAGTTTTCCATCTTTTTCAATTCTATAGTCTATTATCCAACTTTTCTCCTTAGCGTGGTATGGCCCTTGCCATTACATTCTGAGTATATCAGTTGCGATAGGGAAGAGGGGTAGGACTTGATCACCCACGTCAATTTACAGGTTTTGCTTTCTTATTAAAATGTTGCCTATAAATATTACTGGACTTAGCGATATCGACCTGGGCTAAATTACATGTAGCTTCCAGTCTTTTCTTTAGGTTCCTAAGAATAGTCATAGGACCCCTCACCGTTGGCCATACAAAAGCTCAAAAGGCGAAAAGCCAAGGTTCGCCTGAGGGGCTTCTCTATATGCGAACAACAAGGCGAAATGTATCGATCCTAATCTCCAGAACGTTCTTTGCGCATTTTTTCAAATATGTCTTTTGACAGATAACAAGACTGGCAGTATCTTTCTGTATCTCCATGCATACCAGGCCAATAAAATGTTATACCTCGTCTATTTGGTTGCTAAATGACCTGCCATGATCGAATCGTTACTTCAGACCTAAACTCATGGGATATTGTCAACTGTGTTGTACTCCTCCCCTTTCTCAACAGAGGGGCATTTATAATGTCTATACAATTGTCCATTGTTTTCATGAAAACTTACTACTATACTGGAACCCAAAAGGTTCTCTAACAGTTTTGGCGAACTCGCAGGCCTTTTTCAATGAAGGGTGTGTTTGTTGCGCTTCCCGCAATAGAGGCCGTGTTGCGGGTCTTAACCTGTGCACGGGTCTCCACTCCGCTGACCTGTTGGCGCTGATACCAGAGTGCTAAAAACGTTTGTTTCCCCCTGCGTCTCTCAGGGTTCACCTTGATGTTATCACTAATATCACTCCCTTGAACAGGAGGCCTGGGGTCCATTACCACCCGGGATTACCACAGTGCCTTGCTCCTCTGCGTTGACGGGGTTCATATTTTGTAGGGGAATCGCACTCACTGAATTTTCAGTTCTTTTTAGACCATCACTGATTCGAACTCCCCTTGGGTTCGCAATCGGCCTCTCAGAAACTGTCGCATTTTTTGGGGGGAATTGCGCCCTTAATTATACCGTCCTTTTTGAGCTTTTTCCCCTCGCAAATCGGGACTGTCACGTCTTTTTCCTTCGAAATAACACGGGTTCGCACACGGGTTCTTGACCTATGCCACTACCCAGACTCCGACAACTTATTTCTTTGGTACCGACATTCGTCAGTGTCAGGGTATCCAGGTGGTTCTAAACCATTAATGTTGCCATCATTTAATCGTACACGGGATCTTCTATACGAATTGCTTTTACTGGACCAGTGTAATATGGGTTTTGAACATCTAAGCAGACTATGTCTGCGTATGCGTATGGATACTACAACCAGTATCCATTATAACGTCTACATCAAGTCCGTTGACACGTCCTCTCTCGACCGGCATAGAAAAAGAATTCTGAAATTTAGCAGATTCTGAAATTCTGAAATGTCCACTCATTAATTCTGTTATTGGGGTCATGTAGACACTACCGTACCAGATTCCGATTTGGATTTAGACATAATTTAGCATATAACAATGGACTGTTGCTCCAGAATCTCTCCTTTTTTGGGTTTATTACTCTATGATTCTCAATCATACTTGCACTTATTAACCGTTTTCAAAAGTTGTTTTTGACCCACAATTGGCTTACTCATGACCCACACTGCCACAACAGTGGAAGGTGGCTTTGGTCTCACCAGTTTGTATATTGCCCCCGGGCCGACTCGGACTCGTCTGACTGTTTTGGTTAAAAGTCGATTTTTGGCTACTTAGCTTACTAGGGCCTTTAGTGGCACTAGTAGATTTAGATTGGAGCCTTACATAGTGATGAGACCCCTGATACAAGTCAGCTCTCTGCGCAAGTGCCTCGGCAGTCACGCCAGGAAATACCAAATCTGGATTACAGAAACTAACATTTAAAAAAAAATCAAATCTAGCAGTAAGTCGAAAGTTTCTGCTCCAGCCAATTGAACCCATAAGGTTAAATAAATTGCCTTTATTCGAACTAAACAATGAATAACAGTCTGGGCATAAACTTCAAAACGGGTTATATATATCATCCTCCTCCCTAAAACCTGTCGGTTCATGACTGTGGGTTTAAACAGTGTGGCATCGTGTTCAACCTGGCGATTGTTTGCAACTTTTCTATATCATATTTATGTTTGGCTTCGAGTCTGTCAAGGTGACTTTGAGCTGTATCCAAAGTAGATTGTTTTTTTTGCTTCAATCATATCCCGTTCGTGTTTTTTCCGCTAGTAATTGTCTTTTGACCTAATGTTTTTGTAACTTCAATTTTAAACGGGCTTAATTTTCGGCTTCAATTTCTTCTAGCTTAGCTAGCTTGTTGACTTCAATCTTTTAATCTCACCTTGAATTGAACAAGAAAGTGCAGTTTCCCCCCAAAAAAATCGAGCCATAAATTCTACCCGCTCGTAGCTTTCACGAGCATGTATTTCACAAACATTTTCTTGAACATATTTAGCCAAATCTTTTCCTTCCAAACCTATCACAATGCCAATTTCATGAAATTTTTTTATACTAACCCGAACACCAACAGGCTTCTTTGGGGTTCCCTCGAGTTTACCAAATTGTCCGTCTTCCATCATTATATATTTTAGTGTATGGGAAGATTAGTCATGCAAACTTGAAAGGATTATAAATTTCTCGTCCCTAATTAATCACAGAACTGGCGTTACTCGACCCTAGATTGACTTTTTCTCACAGGAATATATTAAATATTGAACAATACCGCTCAGGTATTTCATCTAAGCTTGTCGCGTTTTACTATCTTAATTTCAATGACCCATTTATTTCCAAAACCAGAGCAGGTGCGTACGAATAGACCTCTCTCTCGGTGCGTATAGTTTCCAAACACTTCCGACACAAGAATCTTACCGCTATCACCAACATGCGTATGGACCCTTTACTATACACGCACATGGGCAATTGAAATTAAATTAGGTAACGTCATCTATTGTTTGGGTTCTTTAACAATATTGCCAATTAAATTGAATCTTGTACAGGATTGGAGTCAAACATTTATCGCACGTGACCATTCTCAAGTAAACATGACACAAGTAGTAAGTTTCAAACATTTTTTAATAAAGCAAATAAATTTAACCTCTATAAATTACCGACGTGGCGAAATCGCGCTCGACCCCACCTGCGTCTCATGCAGCACACAAACTGGCCTGGCAAGCAGGAGACAAAGGTGCATGGAGTCAAAGACATGGAAGAATGTAGAGTCAAAGTGAGAGCGATCAGTCACCAAAATACTAGTATACAAACCGATTAATCAATAAACTCTGCACAACAGTGAACAGGTAAAACAAATATTATATTAGACTCGCTTGGTACTAACGTTTAAAACCCATGACAAAAATAATAAAGTAATAACATGATGAAATAATTTTTAGCTGCCGAACGACATCACCATTGATCATATTGATAGAGGCTTACCAGGCTACACGTGGCATGCCCTTAGAAATCCTTCTGACCCGAGTCAACAGAGAAAAGCACGTTGTTGGTGTGTTGTTGGTTGTCGCCGTATATTATATCCCAAGAATTAACTCATGTCATGCAGTCGTCCAACTTGGTTCCCAATTTACACAATGTTGTAGCAATGTCCTAAGACGTAGACTATATCAATTTCAATTGTAAATAAACAATGTGTTTACAATTATACTATTAATTAAAGACTTAATAAAATATAGATATATAATATTACATCTCATTAAACTTGGCATGAGATTCACCATCACTAGTTTATTATAAATATAAATATAACTTCTTGACACTACATTCTGGCTCGAGATGCATTGAAAGCCACATTCAGTCTGAGACTTTATTTGTAAGATGTACAAAATACATTTATATTTTAAAGTCGCCGAGAAAATACATACAGGCCCTAAACACTTACGCATTTTACAAAATAAGAAAATGATTGAAGATCAAAATATAATTTTATTATGGTGTAAGTTGTCCAGTGTTTGACACGTACGTATGGATTTATATTAACGGGGAATAAATTCACTACAGCTGATGCACGTGCATGGCTGACAATGTCTACTAAATGAACTATCATTACACTGTTATATTTAACGATGTGACAAACTGTCGTCATAGGTTTTTTTCAGCTGAAGTACTAGCTCAGAATAGCTTTAACAATTTTCTGGGATATTTTTCAAATACTCGTATATTATGTGAGCGGCAAACCTTCGACAGTTACGTCACATGGGATGGTTATATGCTGATTAACATTACTTTTCAAATGATATAAAAGCTAAAGGACTTTGTTAATCCATGTCGCCGGCAAGTAAGCATAACATTTATGGGGAAGCATTAAAATGCATATGATAATAAGCGTAAATACGTTTTATAGCTGGCACCTTGAAATGTCATGGTGGCAAAGTGCGCATAGATTACAACGAGTTTTGTTGCAGAAACAAAGCTCCATATATACTAATGACAAGATGTCAAAGTGGCCGTCATAATGGTACCATGATAATGTATATGTGTTGTTCTGGCCAATCCCGGCGAAGCTTATTTACGACAGTTTCCTTAAAGCGCATGCGGCAGGCGGCCATAACGTGTTGTCTATATTCATGAGTCAATGCGTTTTATAGCATGCGATGTTATCATCCCTTATGGCTCGATCCCCGTACATGCGCAGATGTCGACCACCTCCGCTTCAAACTATTTACGGTCTATTCAATATGAAGTTCAATCCCAGAAGATGAATTCAGATTTTTAGTGCAAAATAGCAAACATATCTGTAATGTTGATGAAAAAAGTATTGATATAAACAGTATAGGAAGAGACCACGACCACAGTGAATTTGGCACACCTTTTAGCTAACATAGTATTATGTAGAATCTTTATTAACTGATACATGGCCATCGGCCCAAAACAGTAAATACAAAATATTTAAATTATTTACAATATTTCAGCGGCTTCCCTCCTAAGTTTCATAGCATTAAATACAAACGCAGCTAAACGCTGTAGAAGTACATCATTTTGAGTTTTCAGTAATTCGATAAATTTATTTACAGTTGGTGGGGTGCAGTAGTAGTGTGGGATATAGAGACATCTAATGTGGTTATAAAAATTACAAACTAATAAAAAATGGAACTCGTTTTCAATTGAATTCGTATTGCAAAGCTCGCACGTACGTTGATCTCTTTCAAGATGACCTCTGTCTTTTTCAATTCGTAAACAATGTGATGAACATCGTAGCCGAGATAGTGATTGCATATGGGTACGAATATGAACAGAAAACAAATATCTTTCTGGTTCTATGGTAGTTTTAAATTGGCAGTAAGTATCTAACTTGTCTAAAGTACACAAGTCAGCCCGCCATACCAAAGAAAGATACTGTTTGAATCGTTCCACAAATGTATTTATAAAAACATTAACATTTCCAACTTCTTGTGCAAGCCAAGCATCATTCATATTACAAATGGAAAGTAAATTTTGGATGTCACTGATCCAGGTGTGTTTTGTTCTGGTTCCCGACCTTTCGATATTGTATAGCATATTGTAACATTTCTTGGGGTACCTTGAATTTGGCATGGAAATTAATTTTGCCAATATTTAATGCAGCGTTTTGCTGAGTACAGATAGATAGGATATCTCCCACATTCTCCTAGAATACTACTATTTGGTGATCTATTTGAAACACCAAGAAACATTCTGCAGGCAAGATATTGAACTCGTTCTAGACATTTGCACTCTCTAAAACCCCAGATTTCCGCCCCATACGTTAGTATTGGTAATATCATTGTATCAAAGACCTTAAAATAGGTTATGTAGGATAGAGGGCGTAAGCAATTCAGAGCTTTAAATGAACAAAATAAAGTTTTTTTCGCTTGTTGCGCCAATAGTTTTGTTGCCATTGACCAGTGTAGTCTACAGGAGAACATAATACCAAGATATTTGTAGTATGAGACGGTGTGGACCTCCATCCCTCCATAAACCCACTTTTCGTTCCTTGATAAATGTCCCCCGCCCTTGAAAACAATAATTTTGGTCTTTTCCAAGTTTACAGACATACTCCAGCGCTCACAATACAATTCTAGTTTATCTAATAACTTCTGGAGTCCGACAACTGAATCTGATACAATTGCAACGTCATCCGCAAATAGAAGACAGAATAATTCAATTAAATCAGGAGATAATTGAACACCGTGCTGCTCCGAATTATTCAGCTCATTACATAATTCATTGATAAAGAAGGAGAACAGAAATGGGCTTAACATACAACCCTGGCGAACACCCATAGGACACTGAAAGTATTCAGTATATCCGGTTAAAGTTGTGACACATGATTTAACATTTGCATAGATATTATGTAATACCTTAAACATCTTTCCATTTACTCCCCCTTTAAGTAGGACATACCAAAGACGTTGTCTCTCTACATTATCAAATGCTTTGGAGAAATCCACGAAAGCGCAGTATAATTTTCCCCGTTTTTTGGTTATATATTTTTGAACAATTGCCTGAAGGATAAATATGTTGTCAGTTGTAGAGTATCCATGACGAAAACCCGCCTGTTCTTCGTTTATTTTCCCCAAAGCATCTGCCCAAAAGTTTAAACGTACATTAAGAATTGACGTAAAAATTTTCCCAAAAATATCAAGTAGTGAAATTGCCCTATAGCTCCCTGGATCAACCCTCGACCCCTTTTTATATATAGGTATAATGATTGCATTTGACCAGTCAGCTGGTATTTCGCCAGAATCAAAGATCTTATTGAACAAGACGTGTAGGTATGGCAATAGCATATTTACAGAAGATTTAAAATACTCGCCAGGCAATCCATCAGGTCCTGGTGATTTATTAGCTAACATAGTATTATGACTATCCTGTTAAATAAGTTACGATGGTCCACAGAGGACAGTCTACTCCAGTAATTTGTAGATCTGTAAATGTGTCTGCCAAGTGAGCGAGTGATTTGTGGACTTGTTTTGGTCACTGGTTCGAAATAAATGTTGTGCATTATACCCGACCGTTTAACTATTCTAATTAAACAATCATGAATTGTCAACACATTTACAGAAATATTCAACACTCTCCGTATTGATTTTTTTCTTCTCGGTCCATTTGTCATGTCAAGGAATGATAAAGTAGTACGATTACAAATATGAGAACTGAGAACCACTTGCATCATCATCATGTGGAACACCAGGTAATTATGACTTAGATTGATATATGTTGGGTGTCACGTGTGGAGCCAAATGTGCATATTCTTATTTAAACAATTATAGGTTGCCCATTCGTCATGTTGGACTGTTTGTCTGGTGGGATTTGCTCTTTTATTTGTACTGATATGAAGGTAACATGCTATTTGTGAGCGATGCTCTTTCATTGTAATATGTATTGTGGTTCGTATGTCACCAAACAGATACACCGGTAGAAAAAACAAACAAACAAACGAACAAACAAAATAATTTTGATATATTCGTTTTTATTATATACTAAATGTATCAAATAAGCTTCAAATTTAGTTCCCGATGTGCCTGGAATTTTGGAATGCACAAAACAACATGATATTAACCTATATGCAATTGCACTGTTAACAAAAATGTGCCCAGCCATGTTTGTTCTATGCAATATCGTTTTCATTGAAAACCAACATTTTTATATAACTGAAATGTTCTCCAAAGTCATTACTATTACTATTCGTTTAGATTAGTTTGTAATTTACATTGAAAAATGAAACTACTACTCATAATAAGTTGAAAAAATAACTAATAAATTATCATTAGTCCATTTTTTTACACGGCTCTTGTTAACTAGCCCATGCTTCTTGCTAACTAGTCCAGGTCTCTGACTAACTAGTCCATGTCTCTTGCTAACTAGTCCACGTCTCTTGCTAACTAGTCCAAGTCTCTGACTAACTAGTCAACTTATTTTACAACTAGTCCACGTATCTTACTAACTAGTCATGGTCTCTTACTAACTAGTTCACGTCTCTGACTAACTAGTCCACGTCTCTGACTAACTAGTTCAGGTCTCTGACTAACTAGTCCACGTCTCTGACTAACTAGTCCACGTCTCTGACTAACTAGTTCACGTCTCTGACTAACTAGTCCACGTCTATGACTAACTAGTCCAGATCTCTTGCTAACTGGTCCACGTCTCTGACTAACTAGTCTACGTCTCTGACTAACTAGTCCAGGTCTCTTGCTAACTAGTCCACGTTTCTGACTAACTAGTTCACGTCTCTGACTAACTAGTTCACGTCTCTGACTAACTAGTTCACGTCTATGACTAACTAGTTCACGTCTCTTGCTAACTAGTTCACGTCTATGACTAACTAGTTCACGTCTCTTGCTAACTAGTCCACGTTTCTGACTAACTAGTTCACGTCTCTGACTAACTAGTCCAGGTCTCTTGCTAACTAGTCCACGTTTCTGACTAACTAGTTCACGTCTCTGACTAACTAGTCCAGGTCTCTTGCTAACTAGTCCACGTTTCTGACTAACTAGTTCACGTCTCTGACTAACTAGTTCACGTCTCTGACTAACTAGTTCACGTCTCTGACTAACTAGTCCACGTCTATGACTAACTAGTTCACGTCTCTGACTAACTAGTCCACGTCTCTGACTAACTAGTTCACGTCTATGACTAACTAGTCCACGTCTATGACTAACTAGTCCACGTCTATGACTAACTAGTCTACGTCTCTGACTAACTAGTCCACGTCTCTGACTAACTACTCCACGTCTATGACTAACTAGTCCACGTCTCTGACTAACTAGTCCACGTCTCTGACTAACTAGTCCAGGTCTCTTGCTAACTAGTCCACGTTTCTGACTAACTAGTTCACGTCTCTGACTAACTAGTTCACGTCTCTGACTAACTAGTTCACGTCTATGACTAACTAGTCCACGTCTATGACTAACTAGTCCACGTCTATGACTAACTAGTCTACGTCTCTGACTAACTAGTCCACGTCTCTGACTAACTACTCCACGTCTATGACTAACTAGTCCACGTCTCTGACTAACTAGTCCACGTCTCTGACTAACTAGTTCACGTCTCTGACTAACTACTCCACGTCTATGACTAACTAGTCCACGTCTCTGACTAACTAGTCCAGATCTCTTGCTAACTGGTCCACGTCTCTGACTAACTAGTCCAGATCTCTTGCTAACTAGTCCACGTTTCTGACTAACTAGTTCACGTCTCTGACTAACTAGTCCAGGTCTCTTGCTAACTAGTCCACGTTTCTGACTAACTAGTTCACGTCTCTGACTAACTAGTTCACGTCTCTGACTAACTAGTTCAGGTCTCTTGCTAACTAGTCCACGTTTCTGACTAACTAGTTCACGTCTCTGACTAACTAGTTCACGTCTCTGACTAACTAGTCCACGTCTATGACTAACTAGTTCACGTCTCTGACTAACTAGTCCACGTCTCTGACTAACTAGTTCAGGTCTCTGACTAACTAGTTCACGTCTCTGACTAACTAGTCCACGTCTATGACTAACTAGTCCACGTCTCTGACTAACTAGTCCAAGTCTCTGACTAACTAGTCCACGTCTATGACTAACTAGTCCAAGTCTCTGACTAACTAGTCCACGTCTCTGACTAACTAGTCCACGTCTCTGACTAACTAGTTCACGTCTCTGACTAACTAGTTCACGTCTCTGACTAACTAGTCCACGTCTATGACTAACTAGTTCACGTCTCTGACTAACTAGTCCACGTCTCTGACTAACTAGTCCAAGTCTCTGACTAACTAGTCCACGTCTCTGACTAACTAGTCCACGTCTCTGACTAACTAGTTCACGTCTCTGACTAACTAGTCCACGTCTCTGACTAACTAGTCTACGTCTATGACTAACTAGTCCACGTCTCTGACTAACTAGTTCACGTCTATGACTAACTAGTCCACGTCTCTGACTAACTAGTCTACGTCTCTGACTAACTAGTCCACGTTTCTGACTAACTAGTCCAAGTCTCTGACTAATTAGTCCACGTTTCTGACTAACTAGTCCAAGTTTCTGACTAACTAGTCTACGTCTCTGACTAACTAGTCCACGTCTCTTACTAACTAGTCCACGTCTCTTACTAACTAGTCCAAGTCTCTGACTAACTAGTTCAAACAACTTACTAGTATCAATAAATGCAATGCATACTATCTCAAATTATTGGTTTGAAAACTTTACGAACAACTGGGTGATTATTCTGATAAATTTCTACTTGTTTAGCAAATATTTCTCTAGCTTTGTTATATAATTGAATATCATAGAACAATGCATCTCGCACACCCTTGTCATTGAGCAAAGATCGTTTGAGTTTAGCTATGGTAGCAAGGTTCTGCTCGGGGTCAGATGACATCTTTGACTCTACAAGGTTGAGTTTCCATATGGTATTGTCTGGACTCAAACAGTTGTCTCGGAATGGAAGTTTATAGGCGTCTTCGAGTAGTGTAAAAGTCATATCCATCTGTTCTACTATTCCAATTACAGTAAACCAATTTTCCATATTATCGAGAAAATAACGTAGCAGGTGAATTTTCTCAGTCACATTTAAATGATACTCCATATATAATCGTTGAAATTTCCAACATCTATATTCTTCACTTGAGAGATCGGCTCCCGCTTCATATCTCAGCGTTGGATGATCTTGTTCATGAATAAAATCTCTATATCCTGGACTGTTAAACCTTGGTAAATAACAAATACTCATATCGGTAAACAACTGGTGGAAGAAGTGACTTCCTTTCGATTTTGCCCATTTATTTATGGTAATACTTGTATGGGGCACCCCGTCTTTCTTTTTCACGGGTAACCCAGTGAAGTATTCGAGGTAGAGCGACACCATAAGGTCGTACGGATCACGTAATATTGTAAAATAAGAGCAAGGTTTGTCTATGTGGTTACAAACTCCAAAGGTCCAGCCCCCCGCATGCAGATGTTGTCTCCCTCTCAGAATACCACGTGGCCAATGACCATATCCATAAAAAGCCCGAGGAAATGACCACTGCTGCATAGGTTGCAGGTTTATGTCGTCAGAAACCTTTTTCATACATGTCTTCATTGTCGTTCCTCCGGCCTTGTACTGGTGAACATATACCACTGCAGTTTTTCCTATTTCCTTCCTCATCCACATTGGTACACGAGTATAATAGTTTGGAATGCAAGAGCCGCGTTTAATCCACGGGTATTCAGATAGAAGATAATCATACGCCACAAGTTCGTTGTCTCTTTGTAAACGGTCTAAAGAAAGCGAGTTTCCTTTTAAATCTCCCCATAATTTCAGTCCCCAGAGAAGAAACCAACATAACGTAACAGGAAAAACAACTTTTTTCAGTAGAAATGACGTCAAATTGCGCGGCATCGTGAACGAACTTCAACGATGAAAACGTGTCTGCAACAGAATTAAATTACTCAGTAAGCTTCAATTCAGCACAGCTGTTGGACTGGTTGTAATGTAGTCATGTTTTTTTTTTTAATTATTAGATCATTTGCTATTCGCATCTATTGTGCAAAGATTTACGGAATGGTTGCTTTCAACCCAACCGTAGAATATTACAAAACACAACACCGTTGAAATAAAATATTCGCAACTTCTCAGGTCAATACTTGAACATTGTTTTCAATGCGGTATTGATTTACTTGTATGTTGGGTGGTTTTAGCAATATAATCGATTATCGAATATAAAAAGTATGACTACTCAGTGAACACATATAACACATGTTTGATAAATATTAAAATGCAGGATAAATAGTTAATCATGCGCGATGTAACATACACTGTTTAGTAATGAAACACATACCAGAGATGTATAGCAAACACAATGTATTTTAGAGTTAGAATGAAGTGTCTTGTACTGCTCGTGTCGTGTTTCATAAGCTGTAAATCCCTCAACCCCGCTAAATACGTGAAATTAGTATCTTATGAGAAAGTAATTATTTGATATTATTTGTTTCACACACATTGCCTGCGTATGCCACGGATACTATGATCACACGCTGATAATCTGGTAAATCTGGTGTAGGATTATCTGTACTCGTGATGGTTCTCTCTTCCCCATTCATTTATACAACACAGTTGACACTACAATGATTCTTCAGTGAATACTTGCCTTCTATCACGCCACTTCCTCGTATACCATGCAATTGCAATTTACCAGACACAAAAACTAACGTGCAAATATAATTGAACGTTAATTGTGCTCACCACAATTTAAGAATCCCGGCGTCATTGGTAACAGGCTGTACTGTGGGTATACCATGTTACACTGCGCTAAGATTTACATCGTCAACTGGTGACACGTTGATGTGGATTAGGCGTGCACACACCAAGGGTATTTTCAAAACGATTCTAATGTTTTATTTTAAATTAATTCAGAGATTTAGAATTTTCATTTTGTTAATGTGGATTCTTTATATGACCGTACCTGTGACGTCCACGTCCTTTCGGAACATTGCGGTATTAGGAATGATTTGAAAGAGTTTACATAACTCATAACTGTTCTGTTCAATTCATAAAAAATCCAATTAGAATATTATAACAACAACAAAATCACCGAAAAAGAGCGTGCGTAATTCTCTTGCAGATGTTACATTGTTGTCTGCACACAGCTGTTAGGCCATTTTGCATACATTATATATGGCAGATCACTACGTCATACGCTGTTGTTTACAGGTCACTCCTATCGTCATTGATGATGATGTACAGATTGGGATTTTATCCCGAAAATGAAAATAATCAAATGTATGAAAAGGTTTGCTGTTCTCTTGATGTTGATTTGGCTGATCGATGTTGTTCTACGTCAGAAACACGGCAGGTAAGACTCGTAATGTTGGTTGATAAACAAAACTATATCGTACAGATACTGTAGTGATATATTTACGCTGGTTTTATGTCAGACTGAGTCTGCGCAATGCACAACTCTTCGTAAATTCGGGCATGATTAAGATATATTGTATTATCAGGCGACATCGTGGTTGTAAAAAAACGCTTTACCTCTACCGAGCCAATGTTGAATATCGCCCACTATATAAAACGAAACAAAAACCTCGTCTATATATAGCCTGCTACAAAACGTGCGTATATAAGTTTGACATCTCGACTCTGATTTCCATTAAACACGCTCGTCGCGCGGTGATCGTCGAGTACGAATATGACCGCCGGGAACTCAGTCGATACCTTACAATCACCAAAAAAAATACATAATTAAAGCTTAGTAACGTCTCAGTTTGTACTCGTTGATCTGCGCAACAGTCAAAGTCGCCATCTCTGTTTATATGAGTCCCATATCTCGCGCATGCGTGGCGCGACGACCACCGCCCTTTAAATATATTTTCTTTTTAACAGACAACACTTGCGCGCGCGTGTTGTTGCTATTTCAATGCTGCACATGCGCAGAACGGTAACAACATGGTGATCCATGGTATCGCCAGCAAGTGCAACAAGCACAAACCAGTCACATTTAACGGAAAATGAGTAAACGAACGTATTACGAACAGCTGTCAGTGAAACAACACGCTTGACATAGTGGATATGGTGAATTTATTGTCAACTTTGTTGAGGGCGCTGCTTTTATTTGAACTACAAATGGTGCACGTGGTGCCTTTAGCGAACTGTCTCAGACTTCATGGCAATGTAGTGAACATGTTTTTTTTAGGTAGTATAGATTCTAATGTGATTCATTTTCATTTACACTGGATTTTTGATTAAAAATGCTCACAATTTTCGTACAACATTTATAAAGGCAACAATAAGTGCAATAAACATAAAATAATACTTTCCGTTTTGAAATTTTTTTGTGTGGAAAAAAGTGAAAACAACTGATTTTGAATACAGAATTGTCAAATATACTTAGAATAACTCATGACGAATTGAATTTGATATGCACATCAATAATAATTATCATAATTATTGATTACACGAGAATATTAAAGACTAAATATTATTTGCTATATTCTCATTACTTTGTAAACATACTGTATTTTTCTCAAAAACAGCGAAAGAATTTTACAATGTAAAAAACGGAGGATTTTTATCGTTGTGCTATTAACTATTTTATCGTCTGATCTCTCGGGAACAGGAATCAAGTCACAAGAAGTTCACACCGCCATGTGAGTAACAAGAACGATAAGAAAAATAATCAAACCCAAAACAGCGATGTAACTTTGTCATTACCCTGGATAATGCGACGGAATTTCTTACCAAATTTTTACACCAGAAAAAGAAAACAATCTCCAGACGTCAGCTCTTCATGGTGTCCGGATACACATTACCAGCAAGGTACAATCGCTTTTCTTCACAATCAAAAATCGGGTGGAACAACTATTAAAGAATGTATGCGTCAAATATCGTCGAGATTCCGTGTAAAGCAACCAAGTTTGATATGGAACGGCAACGCCGCCAGTTATTACGCCACTATGCGGCTACGTGGCGGGTTCAGAAATAAGAAATCATCGTTAGAAAAGTTTTACTTCGGTGGACATACTTTCAGAATCTGTGACTTTACGAGTCACCCGTGTTCTTATTTTACTATTATGCGCGACCCGCTCGAACGCGTTATATCTTCGTATGAGTTTTGTAAAATACGCTATATGGAACCTCAATGTCAGGTAAGAAATGCTTCAGAATTGAGCGTCAATGAGTGGGCTGTCCATCAAGGAAGTTTTTTCTTTAGACAATTACTTTATAATCCCGACTTTTGTTCAAAACTCTATGATAACATGGTTTCAAAGTTGTTGAAGCCGGGTGACTCCAAAAAAGCAGCCCTACACACCAACTGCTGGTATCGAAATGAGTTGGTGTTGAGCTCGGCATTGTCTTCAGACGAGAACAAGTACGCTGTTCTCGACCACGTTTTAGACAATTTAGAAAAGTGGTTTGCTGTAGTTGGCATCACGGAAGAGATGGACATGACGTTAAAGTTGCTTGAACATGCGTACAAATACCCATTTTACCGAATGTGTTCCGGGAAGTGGAAAAACTACCATCAATACGACGCTGAAAAAGAGCGCCATCTAGAGACAGACGAAAGAAATCGTTCTCGTGGAGAAGTTGTGGACGAACTCAAATCTCGTCTCTGGGCAGATTCTGGCGTCATTAAAGCGCTAAAATTCGACCTTATGATATATGAAAAAATTAAACAGATCTTTTTACTACAAAAAGAAATACTTTTTCATTGACAGTTGTTCTATGAGATTAAACAAAACATTTTATTAAACCACGTATTATAATTTTTAAGAATCCTATTTTTTTATACCCAATAGATTGTGTGTACTTATAAGTTTGCAATAAATATACATCTAAAACAAGTCATGCCGCCTCGTCGCATGGAATTATTTCAGAATGTAAAGTGCGCCCACAACGTCATAACGAATGATAAATATAGGTTACACACCACTATAACAACGAGCATTCGTCGACAAAATAGTTTTAGAAAAATTCGAGTAACCAACGTAATAAGTAAAATGAAGAATATATTTTTTTCCTGACATTAATTCAGCTAAAAGTCACATTAGACGTTCCAGCACTTGTCAGTTTTCAATTCTATGTTTTTACAACATGAAAATTAAAGTAATATTTGCATGCTAGTGCATACTGTTTTGGTGTGGACCCGACGTATGGATTGAAATGCGGGGTTTACAATATCACAGAGTATGTTTTCAAAATACTGATTTAAAGTTCAAAGGTTCGTTCCAGTTACATTTTCTAGAACTCTAAGCGTACATAGTAAGTGCACCATGATTTAATTGGGATAGAGCTATGTTTCTCTAAAATGCGTAAATGGCGCTGTAGCGAGAGAATAATACTGACGTTCCCGTACTGGTACATCTCTCGTACTGGTCACGATGATGTCGGTGGTTGTTATAATATTATGATAGAGTCATCCACAATTAGTATTCATGAGATTACACAAACAATTATGTGATAAGATAATGCTAATTATTTTCTGGCAGTGGTTCTACTTTACACCGGTTTGAGACACGTATTGTGCTGTCTCATTATACTATAGCGATATTGGGCCTCGTTTCCGAGAGAGAAAAGTCCTCCCATTGAAGGGTCATATTTGACCGGGTTAATTGGAATTCTAATATATATGATTAAATGTTATTGTTTAATCGTGTAAACAGTTCTAGTGCCCATTAAACTGGTGAATATCAGGCTGTCGTTTCCATTTGCAATCCGGCATACGAGTCAATTCAGGGGGGACGCCTGGGCTTCATCCATGGTTGGCGATCGAGTCGCAGAGCATTTGTCTTTTTCCTGTTAAAATAAGTGGTTCAAATATACATAAACATGCATAATATAGGCGAGTGGTTAGATGGACTTATTACGATAAATGGTCCCATTTTAATAACTAAGGGTTTTCTGTGCAACCCTTTTCTATAGCTTAGTTCTCAATGTATTGATTCATGTCTGTGATGTGAACAATTGTTTTCTATCAACATGGAACTGATGGACATTCTAGTAAAGTCTCTGCACGGCTGCCTACACTGGGTAGAACTTTGAGACAATGATGAAGTTTCTTGTCAATTGTATTTCCAACTCTCTTTTTTCATGCGAATAGATATATGTTTTGATAATTATCTTTCAGTTTCAAAACGAGCAAATCAAAGCAAAGCACTAGCTTGCCAAATCCCCTCGTATGACGATATTCGCTATCTAAACACTCATATCCACAGTCCAGTGGGACGTGTAACTAGCACCAGGTACGATTTACCACGAACACGGGAGTGGTAAGGTTTGTCACCATGGAGAAGGCAAACGAGCAGTCCATCTTCGGTAAATTAATTCTAGAGAGTTTTTATAGGAGAGAGTTCTCATGGGTGTGATTTGATTTTAACTCCGGCAATCCGTCTCGTACTTCTCGTAGTAGGAAATTTCCTCGAAGGTAACATTACACGTAATCTCGGCTTTCCACTGCCACGCTGATTGATGCATAACCAATTTGTTGTACGTCGACTGCTCTTCAGCGTGTTAACAACGTATCTGTACTCTACTCAATACTCCTCGTCAATTTGCGCTTTAACCCCCCTCTCATCAGCAAGGTATAATGGAACGTTATTTCAAGTTCTACAGATTTCCCAAGTTGTCTGCGGTGGCTCAACATATTGTTTCGGTTGATAAGAAAAAACGTCACTACAGCCATTCGTGTAGAACCGTGTTATGACGATGGAGGACGGGGTGTCCAATGACGACATCTAGGTGCTTCAACTCCTACTTAAGTGTGTTTTCGTCGATCGGTCAGGCGTAAAAGTGGCTGATATCAACCAAACATCATGTCTCCAGTCAGTAGATGTGTTTCAGATTAATTTTTGTTATTGATTTTGACAATGTCCGGCAAGATCGACTAAGATACCCAGACATTGTGATGTTAAATACAACTTCAGTGTGTCTATTGAAATCTGCTATATATTTCTTACCGACAGAGGGCAGTATAACATCTATATTCGACAAAGGCCTTGTGCCGGCGTGGACGATTACTTCCACAAGCCTCACAATAATTTGTGTTGTTTCTCAGTTTGAATTCAGCCTTGAGTGTACATAATGTAATTGTCGCTTAACTTAGGGAGTAGTTCATGGGATTCGAACCACACAGGTACTGCCGAGAATTACTGGGATGGTAGGGAATGGATACGATTATGGTATGTAACATTGAAAGGTAAAACGCGTAATCAGGGGTAAATATACGTGGGAAAAACAAAAACAAGAATACCCATCCAGTTTACTCCTTAAAGTGCGTCTCAAGCTATGGTGTAAGTTTAAGTTAAAAAAAAGTGTATTAAGTCCACCTTGTGCGCAAAATAGGGTGTTAAAATAACAGAATCTCTCAAGGATGAAATGGAAACTCAAATGACAATGCAATGTCAGTGAAATGTTAGTGATCAGAGTCTTCGACTAAATACTTAATTGTCCAACAGGTAGACCAAACAACTTGAGTGATTTAATCATATTTTATTTTTATCATTCTACATACTATACAACTCATGAATATTACATACTAACACACTGCTAAACGTTAACATTACATATTAACACACTGCTAAACGTTAACATTACATATTAACACACTGCTAAACGTTAACATTACATATTAACACACTGCTAAACGTTGACATTACATATTAACACACTGCTAAACGTTAACATTACATATTAACACACTGCTAAACGTTAACATTACATATTAACACACTGCTAAACGTTAACATTACATATTAACACACTGCTAAACGTTAACATTACATATTAACACACTGCTAAACGTTAACATTACATATTAACACACTGCTAAACGTTAACATTACATATTAACACACTGCTAAACGTTAACATTACATATTAACACACTGCTAAACGTTAAGATTACATATTAACACACTGCTAAACGTTAACATTACGTATTAACACACTGCTAAACGTTAACGTTACATATTAACACACCGCTAAACGTTAACATTACGTATTAACACACTGCTAAACGTTAACATTACATATTAACACACTGCTAAACGTTTACATTACATATTAACACACTGCTAAACGTTAACATTACATATTAACACACTGCTAAACGTTAACATTACATATTAACACACAGCTAAACGTTAACATTACATATTAACACACTGCTAAACGTTAACATTACGTATTAACACACTGCTAAACGTTTACATTACATATTAACACACTGCTAAACGTTAACATTACATATTAAAACACTGCTAAACGTTAACATTACATATTAACACACTGCTAAACGTTAACATTACGTATTAACACACTGCTAAACGTTAACGTTACATATTAACACACTGCTAAACGTTTACATTACATATTAACACACTGCTAAACGTTAAGATTACATATTAACACACTGCTAAACGTTAAGATTACATATTAACACACTGCTAAACGTTAACATTACATATTAACACACTTCTAAACGTTAACATTACATATTAACACACTGCTAAACGTTAACATTACATATTAACACACTGCTAAACGTTAACATTACATATTAACACACTGCTAAACGTTAACATTACATATTAACACACTGCTAAACGTTAACATTACATATTAACACACTGCTAAACGATAACATCACATATTAACACACTGCTGAACGTTAACATTACATATTAACACACTGCTAAACGTTAACATTACATATTAACACACTGCTAAACGTTAACATTACATATTAACACACTGCTAAACGTTAACATTACATATTAACACACTGCTAAACGTTAACATTACATATTAACACACTGCTAAACGTTAACATTACATATTAACACACTGCTAAACGTTGACATTACATATTAACACACTGCTAAACGTTAACATTACACATTAACACACTGCTAAACGTTAACATTACACATTAACACACTGCTAAACGTTAACATTACATATTAACACACTGCTAAACGTTAACATTACATATTAACATACTGCTAAACGTTAACATTACATATTAACACACTGCTAAACGTTAACATTACATATTAACACACTGCTAAACGTTAACATCACATATTAACACACTGCTGAACGTTAACATTACATATTAACACACTGCTGAACGTTAACATTACATATTAACACACTGCTAAACGTTAACATTACATATTAACACACTGCTAAACGTTAACATTACATATTAACACACTGCTAAACGTTAACATTACATATTAACACACTGCTAAACGTTAACATTACATATTAACACACTGCTAAACGTTAACATTACATATTAACACACTGCTAAACGTTAACATTACATATTAACACACTGCTAAACGTTAACATTACATATTAACATACTGCTAAACGTTAACATTACATATTAACACACTGCTAAACGTTAACATTACATATTAACACACTGCTAAACGTTAACATTACATATTAACACACTGCTAAACGTTAATATTACATATTAACACACTGCTAAACGTTAACATTACATATTAACACACTGCTAAACGTTAACATTACATATTAACACACTGCTAAACGTTAACATTACATATTAACACACTGCTAAACGTTAACATTACATATTAACACACTGCTAAACGTTAACATTACATATTAACACACAGCTAAACGTTAACATTACATATTAACACACTGCTAAACGTTAACATTACGTATTAACACACTGCTAAACGTTTACATTACATATTAACACACAGCTAAACGTTAACATTACATATTAAAACACTGCTAAACGTTAACATTGCATATTAACACACTGCTAAACGTTAACATTACGTATTAACACACTGCTAAACGTTAACGTTACATATTAACACACTGCTAAACGTTTACATTACATATTAACACACTGCTAAACGTTAAGATTACATATTAACACACTGCTAAACGTTAAGATTACATATTAACACACTGCTAAACGTTAAGATTACATATTAACACACTTCTAAACGTTAACATTACATATTAACACACTGCTAAACGTTAACATTACATATTAACACACTGCTAAACGTTAACATTACATATTAACACACTGCTAAACGTTAACATTACATATTAAAACACTGCTAAACGTTAACATTGCATATTAACACACTGCTAAACGTTAACATTACGTATTAACACACTGCTAAACGTTAACGTTACATATTAACACACTGCTAAACGTTTACATTACATATTAACACACTGCTAAACGTTAAGATTACATATTAACACACTGCTAAACGTTAAGATTACATATTAACACACTGCTAAACGTTAAGATTACATATTAACACACTTCTAAACGTTAACATTACATATTAACACACTGCTAAACGTTAACATTACATATTAACACACTGCTAAACGTTAACATTACATATTAACACACTGCTAAACGTTAACATTACATATTAACACACTGCTAAACGTTAACATCACATATTAACACACTGCTAAACGTTAACATTACATATTAACACACTGCTAAACGTTAACATTACATATTAACACACTGCTAAACGTTAACATCACATATTAACACACTGCTAAACGTTAACATTACATATTAACACACTGCTAAACGTTGACATTACATATTAACACACTGCTAAACGTTGACATTACATACTAACACACTGCTAAACGTTAACATTACATATTAACACACTGCTAAACGTTAACATTACATATTAACACACTGCTAAACGTTAACATTACATATTAACACACTGCTAAACGTTAACATTACATATTAACACACTGCTAAACGTTAACATTACATATTAACACACTGCTAAACGTTAACATTACATATTAACACACTGCTAAACGTTAACATACATATTAACACACTGCTAAACGTTAACATACATATTAACACACTGCTAAACGTTAACATTACATATTAACACACTGCTAAACGTTAACATTACATATTAACACACTGCTAAACGTTAACATTACATATTAACACACTGCTAAACGTTAACATTACATATTAACACACTGCTAAACGTTAACATTACATATCAACACACTGCTAAACGTTAACATTACGTATTAACACACTGCTAAACGTTAACATTACATATTAACACACTGCTAAACGTTAACATTACATATTAACACACTGCTAAACGTTAACATTACGTATTAACACACTGCTAAACGTTAACGTTACATATTAACACACCGCTAAACGTTAACATTACGTATTAACACACTGCTAAACGTTAACATTACATATTAACACACTGCTAAACGTTTACGTTACATATTAACACACTGCTAAACGGTAACATTACATATTAACACACTGCTAAACGTTAACATTACATATTAACACACTGCTAAACGTTAACATTACATATTAACACACAGCTAAACGTTAACATTACATATTAACACACTGCTAAACGTTAACATTACGTATTAACACACTGCTAAACGTTTACATTACATATTAACACACTGCTAAACGTTAACATTACATATTAAAACACTGCTAAACGTTAACATTACATATTAACACACTGCTAAACGTTAACATTACGTATTAACACACTGCTAAACGTTAACGTTACATATTAACACACTGCTAAACGTTTACATTACATATTAACACACTGCTAAACGTTAAGATTACATACTAACACACTGCTAAACGTTAACATTACATATTAACACACTGCTAAACGTTTACATTACATATTAACACACTGCTAAACGTTAACATTACATATTAACACACTTCTAAACGTTAACATTACATATTAACACACTGCTAAACGTTAACATTACATATTAACACACTGCTAAACGTTAACATTACATATTAACACACTGCTAAACGTTAACATTACATATTAACACACTGCTAAACGTTAACATTACATATTAACACACTGCTAAACGTTAACATCACATATTAACACACTGCTAAACGTTAACATTACATATTAACACACTGCTAAACGTTAACATTACATATTAACACACTGCTAAACGTTAACATTACATATTAACACACTGCTAAACGTTAACATTACATATTAACACACTGCTAAACGTTAACATTACATATTAACACACTGCTAAACGTTAACATCACATGTAAACACACTGCGAAACGTTAACATCACATATTAACACACTGCTAAACGTTAATGATACGAGATGGTATCATAGTAGCAATGATACGAGATGGTATCATAGTAGCAATGATACGAGATGGTATCATATTAGCTATGATACGAGATGGTATCGTAGTGGCAATGATACGAGATGGTATCTTAGTAGCAATGATAAGAGATGGTATCATAGTGGCAATGATACGAGATGGTACCATAGTAACAATGATACGAGATGGTATCATAGTAGCAATGATACGAGATGGTACCATAGTAGCAATGATACGAGATGGTATCATAGTAGCAATGATACAAGACGGTATCATAGCAGCAATGATACGAGATGGTATCATAGTAGCAATGATACGAGATAGTATCATAGTAGCAATGATACGAGATGGTACCATAGTGGCAATGATACGCGATGGTATCATAGTAGCAATGATACGAGATGGTATCATATTAGCTATGATACGAGATGGTATCATAGTAGCAATGATACGAGATGGTATCTTAGTAGCAATGATACGAGATGGTATCATAGTAGCAATGATACGAGATGGTATCATAGTAGCAATGATACGAGATGGTACCATAGTAGCAATGATACGAGATGTTATCATAGTAGCAATGATACAAGATGGTATCATAGTAGTAATGATACAAGATTGTATCATAGTGGCAATGATACGAGATGGTATCATAGTAGCAATGATACGAGATGGTATCATAGTGGCAATGATACGAGATGGTATCATAGTAGCAATGATACGAGATGGTATCATATTAGCTATGATACGAGATGGTATCATATTAGCTATGATACGAGATGGTATCATAGTGGCAATGATACGAGATGGTATCTTAGTAGCAATGATAAGAGATAGTATCATAGTGGCAATGATACGAGATGGTACCATAGTAGCAATGATACGAGATGGTATCATAGTAGCAATGATACGAGATGGTACCATAGTGGCAATGATACGAGATGGTATCATAGTAGCAATGATACGAGATGGTATCATAGTAGCAGTGATACGAGATGGTACCATAGTAGCAATGATACGAGATGGTATCATAGTAGCAATGATACGAGATGGTATCACAGTAGTAATGATACAAGATTGTATCATAGTGGCAATGATACGAGATGGTATCATAGTAGCAATGATACGAGATGGTATCATAGTAGCAATGATACGAGATGGTATCATAGTGGCAATGATACGAGATGGTATCATAATAGCAATGATACGAGATGGTATCATAGTAGCAATGATACAATATGGTATCATAGTGGCAATGATACGAGATGGTACCATAGTAGCAATGATACGAGATGGTATCATAGTAGCAATGATACGAGATGGTACCATAGTGGCAATGATACGAGATGGTATCATAGTAGCAATGATAAGAGATGGTATCATAGTGGCAATGATACGAGATGGTATCATAGTAGCAAAGATACGAGATGATATCATAGTAGCAATGATACAAGATGGTATCATAGTGGCAATGATACGAGATGGTACCATAGTAGCAATGATACGAGATGGTATCATAGTAGCAATGATACGAGATGGTATCGTAGTAGTAATGATACAAGATGGTATCATAGTGGCAATGACACGAGATGGTACCATAGTAGCAATGGTACGAGATGGTATCATAGTAGCAATGATACGAGATGGTACCTTAGTGGCAATGATACGAGATGGTATCATAGTAGCAATGATACGAGATGGTGTCATAGTAGCTATGATACGAGATGGTATCATAGTGGCAATGATACGAGATGGTATCTTAGTAGCAATGATACGAGACGGTATCATAGTGGCATTGATTCGAGATGGTATCATAGGAGCTGTGATACGAGATAGTATCATAGTGGCAATGATACGAGATGGTATCATAGTGGCAATGATACAAGATGGTATCATAGTGGCAATGATACGAGATGGTACCATAGTAGCTATGATACGAGATGGTATTATAGTGGCAATGATACGAGATGGTATCGTAGTAGCAATGATACGAGATGGTATCATAGTGGCAATGGTACGAGATGGTATCATAGTAGCAATGATACGAGATGGTATCATACTAGCAATGATACGAGATGGTACCATAGTGGCAATGATACGAGATGGTATCATATTAGCAATGATACGAGTTGGTATCATAGTAGCAATGATACGAGATGGTGTCATATCAGCAATGATACAAGATGGTATCATAGTAGCAATGATACAAGACGGTATCATAGTACCAATGAGATGGTACCATAGTGGCAATGATACGAGATGGTATCATAGTAGCAATGATACGAGATGGTATCATAGTAGCAATGATACAAGATGGTATCATAGTGGCAATGATACGAGAGGGTACCATAGTAGCAATGATACGAGATGGTATCATAGTAGCAATGATACGAGATGGTACCATAGTGACATTGATACGAGATGGTATCATAGTAGCAATGATACGAGATGGTATCATAGTAGCTATGATACGAGATGGTATCATAGTGGCAATGATACGAGATGGTATCTTAGTAGCAATGATACGAGATGGTATCATAGTGGCAATGATACGAGATGGTATCATGGGAGCTATGATACGAGATGGTATCATAGTGGCAATGATACGAGATGGTATCATAGTGGCAATGATACGAGATGGCATCATAGTGGCAATGATACGAGATGGTACCATAGTAGCTATGATACGAGATGGTATTATAGTGGCAATGATACGAGATGTTATCATAGTAGCAATGATACGAGATGGTATCATAGTGGCAATGATACCAGATGGTATCTTAGGAGTTATGATACGAGATGGTATCATAGTGGCAATGATAAGAGATGGTATCATAGTGGCAATGATACGAGATGGTATCATAGTGGCCATGATACGAGATGGTACCATAGTAGCTATGATACGAGATGGTATTATAGTGGCAATGATACGAGATGATATCATAGTAGCAATGATACGAGATGGTATCATAGTGGCAATGATACGAGATGGTATCATAGTAGCAATGATACGAGATGGTATCATAGTAGCAATGATACGAGATGGTACCATAGTGGCAATGATACGAGATGGTATCATATTAGAAATAGTACGAGATGGTATCATAGTGGCAATTATACGAAATGGTGTCATAGTAGCAATGATACGAGATGGTATCATAGTAGCAATGATACATGACGGTATCATAGTAGCAATGATACGAGGTGGTACCATAGTGGCAATGATACGATATGGTATCATAGTAGCAATGATACGAGATGGTATCATAGTAGCAATGATACGAGATGGTATCATAGTGGCAATGATACCAGATGGTATCTTAGGAGCTATGATACGAGATGGTATCATAGTGGCAATGATAAGAGATGGTATCATAGTGGCAATGATACGAGATGGTATCATAGTGGCAATGATACGAGATGGTACCATAGTAGCTGTGATAGGAGATGGTATTATAGTGGCAATGATACGAGATGGTATCATAGTAGCAATGATAAGAGATGGTATCATAGTGGCAATGATACGAGATGGTATCATAGTAGCAATGATACGAGATGGTATCATAGTAGCAATGATACGAGATGGTACCATAGTGGCAATGATACGAGATGGTATCATAGTAGAAATAATACGAGATGGTATCATAGTGGCAATTATACGAAATGGTGTCATAGTAGCAATGATACGAGATGGTATCATAGTAGCAATGATACATGACGGTATCATAGTAGCAATGATACGAGGTGGTACCATAGTGGCAATGATACGATATGGTATCATAGTAGCAATGATACGAGATGGTATCATAGTAGCAATGATACGAGATCGTATCATAGCAGCGATGATACAAGACGGTATCATAGTAGCAATGATACGATACGGTATCATAGTAGCAATGATACGAGATGGTATCATAGTAGCAATGATACGAGATGGTATCATAGTAGCAATGATACAAGACGGTATCATAGCAGCAATGATACGAGATGGTATCATAGTAGCAATGATACGAGATGGTATCATAGTAGCAATGATACGAGATGGTATCATATTAGCAATGATACAAGACGGTATCATAGTAGCAATGATACGAGATGGTACCATAGTGGCAATGATACGAGATGGTATCATAGTATTAATGATACGAGATCGTATCATAGTAGCAATGATACGAGGTGGTATCATAGTAGTAATGATACAAGATGGTATCATAGTGGCAATGATACGAGATGGTACCATAGTAGCAATGATACGAGATGGTATCAGGGTAGCAAAGATACGAGATGGTATCATAGTAGTAATGATAAAAGATGGTATCATAGTGGCAAAAATACGAGATGGTACCATAGTAGCAATGATACGAGATGATATCATAGTAGCAATGATACGAGATGGTACCATAGTGGCAATGATACGAGATGGTATCATAGTAGCAATGATACGAGATGGTATCATAGTAGCAATGATACGAGATGGTATCATAGTAGCAATGATACGAGATAGTATTATAGTAGCAATGATACGAGATGGTATCATAGTAGCAATGATACAAGATGGTATCATAGTGGCAATGATACGAGATGGTACCATAGTAGCAATGATACGAGATGGTATCATAGTAGCAATGATACGAGATGGTATCATAGTAGTAATGATACAAGATGGTATCATAGTGGCAATGATACGAGATGGTACTATAGTAGCAATGATACGAGATGGTATCATAGTAGCAATGATAGGAGATGGTATCATAGTGGCAATGATACGAGATGGTATCATAGTAGCAATGATACGAGATGGTATCATAGTAGCTATTATACGAGACGGTATCATAGTGGCAATGATACGAGATGGTATCTTAGTAGCAATGATACGAGATGGTATCATAGTGGCAATGATACGAGATGGTAACATAGGAGCTATGATACGAGATGGTATCATAGTGGCAATGATACGAGATGGTATCATAGTGGCAATGATACGAGATGGTATCATAGTGGCAATGATACGAGATGGTACCATAGTGGCAATTATCCGAGATGGTATCATAGTAGCAATGATACGAGATGGTATGATAGTAGCAATGATACGAGATGGTATCATTGTAGCAATGATACGAGATGGTACCATAGTGGCAATGATACGAGATGGTATCATATTAGCAATGATACGAGATGGTATCATAGTAGCAATGATACGAGATGGTGTCATATCAGCAATGATACAAGATGGTATCATAGTAGCAATGATACAAGACGGTATCATAGTACCAATGAGATGGTACCATAGTGGCAATGATACGAGATGGTATCATAGTAGCAATGATACGAGATGGTATCATAGTAGCAATGATACAAGATGGTATCATAGTGGCAATGATACGAGAGGGTACCATAGTAGCAATGATACGAGATGGTATCATAGTAGCAATGATACGAGATGGTACCATAGTGACAATGATACGAGATGGTATCATAGTAGCAATGATACGAGATGGTATCATAGTAGCTATGATACGAGATGGTATCATAGTGGCAATGATACGAGATGGTATCTTAGTAGCAATGATACGAGATGGTATCATAGTGGCAATGATACGAGATGGTATCATGGGAGCTATGATACGAGATGGTATCATAGTGGCAATGATACGAGATGGTATCATAGTGGCAATGATACGAGATGGCATCATAGTGGCAATGATACGAGATGGTACCATAGTAGCTATGATACGAGATGGTATTATAGTGGCAATGATACGAGATGTTATCATAGTAGCAATGATACGAGATGGTATCATAGTGGCAATGATACCAGATGGTATCTTAGGAGTTATGATACGAGATGGTATCATAGTGGCAATGATAAAAGATGGTATCATAGTGGCAATGATACGAGATGGTATCATAGTGGCAATGATACGAGATGGTACCATAGTAGCTATGATACGAGATGGTATTATAGTGGCAATGATACGAGATGGTATCATAGTAGCAATGATACGAGATGGTATCATAGTGGCAATGATACCAGATGGTATCATAGTAGCAATGATACGAGATGGTATCATAGTAGCAATGATACGAGATGGTACCATAGTGGCAATGATACGAGATGGTATCATAGTAGAAATAATACGAGATGGTATCATAGTGGCAATTATACGAAATGGTGTCATAGTAGCCATGATACGAGATGGTATCATAGTAGCAATGATACATGACGGTATCATAGTAGCAATGATACGAGGTGGTACCATAGTGGCAATGATACGATATGGTATCATAGTAGCAATGATACGAGATGGTATCATAGTAGCAATGATACGAGATGGTATCATAGTGGCAATGATACCAGATGGTATCTTAGGAGCTATGATACGAGATGGTATCATAGTGGCAATGATAAGAGATGGTATCATAGTGGCAATGATACGAGATGGTATCATAGTGGCAATGATACGAGATGGTACCATAGTAGCTGTGATAGGAGATGGTATTATAGTGGCAATGATACGAGATGGTATCATAGTAGCAATGATAAGAGATGGTATCATAGTGGCAATGATACGAGATGGTATCATAGTAGCAATGATACGAGATGGTATCATAGTAGCAATGATACGAGATGGTACCATAGTGGCAATGATACGAGATGGTATCATAGTAGAAATAATACGAGATGGTATCATAGTGGCAATTATACGAAATGGTGTCATAGTAGCAATGATACGAGATGGTATCATAGTAGCAATGATACATGACGGTATCATAGTAGCAATGATACGAGGTGGTACCATAGTGGCAATGATACGATATGGTATCATAGTAGCAATGATACGAGATGGTATCATAGTAGCAATGATACGAGATCGTATCATAGCAGCGATGATACAAGACGGTATCATAGTAGCAATGATACGATACGGTATCATAGTAGCAATGATACGAGATGGTATCATAGTAGCAATGATACGAGATGGTATCATAGTAGCAATGATACAAGACGGTATCATAGCAGCAATGATACGAGATGGTATCATAGTAGCAATGATACGAGATGGTATCATAGTAGCAATGATACGAGATGGTATCATATTAGCAATGATACAAGACGGTATCATAGTAGCAATGATACGAGATGGTACCATAGTGGCAATGATACGAGATGGTATCATAGTATTAATGATACGAGATCGTATCATAGTAGCAATGATACGAGGTGGTATCATAGTAGTAATGATACAAGATGGTATCATAGTGGCAATGATACGAGATGGTACCATAGTAGCAATGATACGAGATGGTATCAGGGTAGCAAAGATACGAGATGGTATCATAGTAGTAATGATAAAAGATGGTATCATAGTGGCAAAAATACGAGATGGTACCATAGTAGCAATGATACGAGATGATATCATAGTAGCAATGATACGAGATGGTACCATAGTGGCAATGATACGAGATGGTATCATAGTAGCAATGATACGAGATGGTATCATAGTAGCAATGATACGAGATGGTATCATAGTAGCAATGATACGAGATAGTATTATAGTAGCAATGATACGAGATGGTATCATAGTAGCAATGATACAAGATGGTATCATTGTGGCAATGATACGAGATGGTACCATAGTAGCAATGATACGAGATGGTATCATAGTAGCAATGATACGAGATGGTATCATAGTAGTAATGATACAAGATGGTATCATAGTGGCAATGATACGAGATGGTACTATAGTAGCAATGATACGAGATGGTATCATAGTAGCAATGATACGAGATGGTATCATAGTGGCAATGATACGAGATGGTATCATAGTAGCAATGATACGAGATGGTATCATAGTAGCTATTATACGAGACGGTATCATAGTGGCAATGATACGAGATGGTATCTTAGTAGCAATGATACGAGATGGTATCATAGTGGCAATGATACGAGATGGTAACATAGGAGCTATGATACGAGATGGTATCATAGTGGCAATGATACGAGATGGTATCATAGTGGCAATGATACGAGATGGTATCATAGTGGCAATGATACGAGATGGTACCATAGTAGCTATGATACGAGATGGTATTATAGTGGCAATGATACGAGATGGTATCATATGAGCTATGATACGAGATGGTATCATAGTGGCAATGATACGAGATGGTAACATAGTGGCAATGATACGAGATGGTATCATAGTGGCAATGATACGAGATGGTACCATAGTAGCTATGATACGAGATGGTATTATTGTGGCAATGATACGAGATGGTATCATAGAAGCAATGATACGAGATGGTATCATAGTGGCAATGATACGAGATGGTATCATAGTAGCAATGATACGAGATGGTATCATAGTAGCAATGATACGAGATGCTACCATAGTGGCAATGATACGAGATGGTATCATAGTAGAAATGATACGAGATGGTATCATATTGGCAATTATACGAAATGGTGTCATAGTAGCAATGATACGAGATGGTATCATAGTAGCAATGATACAAGACGGTATCATAATAGCAATGATACGAGGTGGTACCATAGTGGCAATGATACGATATGGTATCATAGTAGCAATTATACGAGATGGTATCATATTAGCAATGATACGAGATCGTATCATATCAGCGATGATACAAGACGGTATCATAGTAGCAATGATACAAGATGGTATCATAGTGGCAATGATACGAGATGGTACCATAGTAGCAATGATACGAGATGGTATCATAGTAGCAATGATACGAGATGGTATCATAGTGGCAATGATACGAGATGGTATCATAGTGGCAATGATACGAGATGGTACCATAGTAGCTATGATACGAGATGGTATTATTGTGGCAATGATACGAGATGGTATCATAGTAGCAATGATACGAGATGGTATCATAGTGGCAATGATAGGAGATGGTATCATTGTAGCAATGATACGAGATGGTATCATAGTAGCAATGATACGAGATGGTACCATAGTAGCAATGATACGAGATCGTATCATAGCAGCGATGATACAAGACGGTATCATAGTAGCAATGATACAAGAAGGTATCATAGTGGCAATGATACGAGATGGTACCATAGTAGCAACGATACGAGATGGTATCATAGTAGCAATGATACGAGATGGTATCATAGTGGCAATGATACGAGATGGTATCATAGTGGCAATGATACGAGATGGTATCATAGTGGCAATGATACGAGATGGTATCATAGGAGCTATGATACGAGATGGTATCATAGTGGCAATGATAAGAGATGGTAACATAGTGGCAATGATACGAGATGGTATCATAGTGGCAATGATACGAGATGGTACCATAGTAGCTATGATACGAGATGGTATTATTGTGGCAATGATACGAGATGGTATCATAGTAGCAATGATACGAGATGGTATCATAGTGGCAATGATAGGAGATGGTATCATAGTAGCAATGATACGAGATGGTATCATAGTAGCAATGATACGAGATGGTACCATAGTGGCAATGATACGAGATGGTATCATAGTAGAAATGATACGAGATGGTATCATAGTAGCAATGATACAAGACGGTATCATAGTAGCAATGATACGAGGTGGTACCATAGTGGCAATGATACAATATAGTATCATAGTAGCAATGATAGGAGATGGTATCATAGTAGCAATGATACGAGATCGTATCATAGCAGCGATGATACAAGACGGTATCATAGTAGCAATGATACAAGATGGTATCTTAGTGGCAATGATACGAGATGGTACCATAGTAGCAATGATACGAGATGGTATCATAGTAGCAATGATACGAGATGGTATCATAGTAGCAATGATACGAGATGGTATCATAGTAGCAATGATACGAGATGGTATCATAGTGGCAATGATACAAGATGGTATCATATTAGCAATGATACGAGATGGTATCATAGTAGCAATGATACGAGATGGTATCATATCAGCAATGATACAAGATGGTATCATAGTAGCAATGATACAAGACGGTATCATAGTAGCAATGAGATGGTACCATAGTGGCAATGATACGAGATGGTATCATAGTAGCAATGATACGAGATGGTATCATAGTAGCAATGATACAAGATGGTATCATAGTGGCAATGATACGAGGTGGTACCATAGTAGCAATGATACGAGATGGTATCATAGTAGCAATGATACGAGATGGTATCATAGTAGTAATGATACAAGATGGTATCATAGTGGCAATGATAGGAGAGGGTACCATAGTAGCAATGATACGAGACGGTATCATAGTAGCAATGATACGAGATGGTACCATAGTGGCAATGATACGAGATGGTATCATAGTAGCAATGATACGAGATGGTATCATAGTGGCAATGATACGAGATGGTATCATAGTAGCTATGATACGAGATGGTATCATAGTGGCAATGATACGAGATGGTATCATAGTAGCAATGATACGAGATGGTATCATAGTGGCAATGATACGAGATGGTATCATAGGAGCTATGATACGAGATGGTATCATAGTGGCAATGATACGAGATGGTATCTTAGTAGCAATGATACGAGATGGTATCATAGTGGCAATGATACGAGATGGTATCATAGTAGCAATGATAGATGATGGTATCATAGTGGCAATGATACGAGATGGTACCATAGTAGCAATGATACGAGATGGTATCATAGTAGCAATGATACGAGATGGTATCGTAGTAGTAATGATACAAGATGGTATCATAGTGGCAATGATACGAGATGGTATCATAGGAGCTATGATACGAGATGGTATCATAGTGGCAATGATACGAGATGGTATCATAGTGGCAATGACACGAGATGGTAGCATAGTGGCAATGATACGAGATGGTACCATAGTAACTATGATACGAGATGGTATTATAGTGGCAATGATACGAGATGGTATCATAGTAGCAATGATACGAGATGGTATCATACTAGCAATGATACGAGATGGTACCATATTGGCAATGATCCGAGATGGTATCATAGTAGCAATGATACGAGATGGTATTATAGTAGCATTGATACGAGATGGTATCATAGTAGCAATGATACGAGATGGTACCCTAGTGGCAATGATACGAGATGGTATCATATTAGCAATGATAAGAGATGATACCATAGTGGCAATGATACGAGATGGTATCATGGTAGCAATGATACGAGATGGTATCATAGTAGCTATGATACGAGATGGTATCATAGAGGCAATGATACGAGATGGTATCTTAGTAGCAATGATACGAGATGGTATCATAGTGGCAATGATACGAGATGGTATCATAGGAGCTATGATACGAGATGGTATCATAGTGGCAATGATACGAGATGGTATCATGGCGGCAATGATACGAGATGGTATCATAGTGGCAATGATACGAGATGGTACCATAGTAGCTATGATACGAGATGGTATTATAGTGGCAATGATACGAGATGGTATCATAGTGGCAATGATACGAGATGGTATCATAGTAGCAATGATACGAGATGGTATCGTAGTAGCAATGATACGAGATGGTACCATAGTGGCAAGGATACGAGATGGTATCATAGTAGAAATGATACGAGATGGTATCATAGTGGCAATTATACGAAATGGTATCTTAGTAGCAATGATACGAGATGGTATGATAGGAGCTATGATACGAGATGGTATCATAGTGGCAATGATACGAGATGGTATCATAATGGCAATGATACGAGATGGTATCATAGTGGCAATGATACGAGATGGTATCATAGTAGAAATGATACGAGATGGTATCATAGTGGCAATGATACGAGATGGTATCTTAGTAGCAATGATACGAGATGGTATCATAGTGGCAATGATACGAGATGGTATCATAATGGCAATGATACGAGATGGTATCATAGTGGCAATGATACAAGATGGTATCATAGTAGCAATGATACGAGATGGTATCATAGCAGCTATGATACAAGACGGTATCATAGTAGCAGTGATACGAGATGGTATCATAGTAGCAATGATACGAGATGGTATCATAGTAGCAATGATACAAGACGGTATCATAGTAGCAATGATACGAAATGGTACCATAGTGGCAATGATACGAGATGGTATCATAGTAGCAATGATACGAGATGGTATCATAGTGGCAATGATACGAGATGGTATCATAGTGGCAATGATACGAGATGGTACCAAAGTAGCTATGATACGAGATGGTATTATTGTGGCAATGATACGAGATGGTATCATAGTAGCAATGATACGAGATGGTATCATAGTGGCAATGATAGGAGATGGTATCATTGTAGCAATGATACGAGATGGTATCATAGTAGCAATGATACGAGATGGTACCATAGTAGCAATGATACGAGATCGTATCATAGCAGCGATGATACAAGACGGTATCATAGTAGCAATGATACAAGAAGGTATCATAGTGGCAATGATACGAGATGGTACCATAGTAGCAATGATACGAGATGGTATCATAGTAGTAATGATACAAGATGGTATCATAGTGGCAATGATAGGAGAGGGTACCATAGTAGCAATGATACGAGACGGTATCATAGTAGCAATGATACGAGATGGTACCATAGTGGCAATGATACGAGATGGTATCATAGTAGCAATGATACGAGATGGTATCATAGTGGCAATGATACGAGATGGTATCATAGTAGCTATGATACGAGATGGTATCATAGTGGCAATGATACGAGATGGTATCATAGTAGCAATGATACGAGATGGTATCATAGTGGCAATGATACGAGATGGTATCATAGGAGCTATGATACGAGATGGTATCATAGTGGCAATGATACGAGATGGTATCTTAGTAGCAATGATACGAGATGGTATCATAGTGGCAATGATACGAGATGGTATCATAGTAGCAATGATAGATGATGGTATCATAGTGGCAATGATACGAGATGGTACCATAGTAGCAATGATACGAGATGGTATCATAGTAGCAATGATACGAGATGGTATCGTAGTAGTAATGATACAAGATGGTATCATAGTGGCAATGATACGAGATGGTATCATAGGAGCTATGATACGAGATGGTATCATAGTGGCAATGATACGAGATGGTATCATAGTGGCAATGACACGAGATGGTAGCATAGTGGCAATGATACGAGATGGTACCATTGTAACTATGATACGAGATGGTATTATAGTGGCAATGATACGAGATGGTATCATAGTAGCAATGATACGAGATGGTATCATACTAGCAATGATACGAGATGGTACCATATTGGCAATGATCCGAGATGGTATCATAGTAGCAATGATACGAGATGGTATTATATTAGCATTGATACGAGATGGTATCATAGTAGCAATGATACGAGATGGTACCCTAGTGGCAATGATACGAGATGGTATCATATTAGCAATGATAAGAGATGATACCATAGTGGCAATGATACGAGATGGTATCATGGTAGCAATGATACGAGATGGTATCATAGTAGCTATGATACGAGATGGTATCATAGAGGCAATGATACGAGATCGTATCTTAGTAGCAATGATACGAGATGGTATCATAGTGGCAATGATACGAGATGGTATCATAGGAGCTATGATACGAGATGGTATCATAATGGCAATGATACGAGATGGTATCATGGCGGCAATGATACGAGATGGTATCATAGTGGCAATGATACGAGATGGTACCATAGTAGCTATGATACGAGATGGTATTATAGTGGCAATGATACGAGATGGTATCATAGTGGCAATGATACGAGATGGTATCATAGTAGCAATGATACGAGATGGTATCGTAGTAGCAATGATACGAGATGGTACCATAGTGGCAAGGATACGAGATGGTATCATAGTAGAAATGATACGAGATGGTATCATAGTGGCAATTATACGAAATGGTATCTTAGTAGCAATGATACGAGATGGTATGATAGGAGCTATGATACGAGATGGTATCATAGTGGCAATGATACGAGATGGTATCATAATGGCAATGATACGAGATGGTATCATAGTGGCAATGATACGAGATGGTATCATAGTAGAAATGATACGAGATGGTATCATAGTGGCAATGATACGAGATGGTATCTTAGTAGCAATGATACGAGATGGTATCATAGTGGCAATGATACGAGATGGTATCATAATGGCAATGATACGAGATGGTATCATAGTGGCAATGATACAAGATGGTATCATAGTAGCAATGATACGAGATGGTATCATAGCAGCTATGATACAAGACGGTATCATAGTAGCAGTGATACGAGATGGTATCATAGTAGCAATGATACGAGATGGTATCATAGTAGCAATGATACAAGACGGTATCATAGTAGCAATGATACGAAATGGTACCATAGTGGCAATGATACGAGATGGTATCATAGTAGCAATGATACGAGATGGTATCATAGTGGCAATGATACGAGATGGTATCATAGTGGCAATGATACGAGATGGTACCATAGTAGCTATGATACGAGATGGTATTATTGTGGCAATGATACGAGATGGTATCATAGTAGCAATGATACGAGATGGTATCATAGTGGCAATGATAGGAGATGGTATCATTGTAGCAATGATACGAGATGGTATCATAGTAGCAATGATACGAGATGGTACCATAGTAGCAATGATACGAGATCGTATCATAGCAGCGATGATACAAGACGGTATCATAGTAGCAATGATACAAGAAGGTATCATAGTGGCAATGATACGAGATGGTACCATAGTAGCAATGATACGAGATGGTATCATAGTAGCAATGATACGAGATGGTATCATAGTGGCAATGATACGAGATGGTATCATAGTGGCAATGATACGAGATGGTATCATAGTGGCAATGATACGAGATGGTATCATAGGAGCTATGATACGAGATGGTATCATAGTGGCAATGATAAGAGATGGTAACATAGTGGCAATGATACGAGATGGTATCATAGTGGCAATGATACGAGATGGTACCATAGTAGCTATGATACGAGATGGTATTATTGTGGCAATGATACGAGATGGTATCATAGTAGCAATGATACGAGATGGTATCATAGTGGCAATGATAGGAGATGGTATCATAGTAGCAATGATACGAGATGGTATCATAGTAGCAATGATACGAGATGGTACCATAGTGGCAATGATACGAGATGGTATCATAGTAGAAATGATACGAGATGGTATCATAGTGGCAATTATACGAAATGGTGTCATAGTAGCAATGATACGAGATGGTATCATAGTAGCAATGATACAAGACGGTATCATAGTAGCAATGATACGAGGTGGTACCATAGTGGCAATGATACAATATAGTATCATAGTAGCAATGATAGGAGATGGTATCATAGTAGCAATGATACGAGATCGTATCATAGCAGCGATGATACAAGACGGTATCATAGTAGCAATGATACAAGATGGTATCATAGTGGCAATGATACGAGATGGTACCATAGTAGCAATGATACGAGATGGTATCATAGTAGCAATGATACGAGATGGTATCATAGTAGCAATGATACGAGATGGTATCATAGTAGCAATGATACGAGATGGTACCATAGTGGCAATGATACGAGATGGTATCATATTAGCAATGATACGAGATGGTATCATAGTAGCAATGATACGAGATGGTATCATATCAGCAATGATACAAGATGGTATCATAGTAGCAATGATACAAGACGGTATCATAGTAGCAATGAGGTGGTACCATAGTGGCAATGATACGAGATGGTATCATAGTAGCAATGATACGAGATGGTATCATAGTAGCAATGATACAAGATGGTATCATAGTGGCAATGATACGAGATGGTATCATAGTAGCAATGATACGAGATGGTATCATAGTAGCAATGATACGAGATGGTATCATAGTAGTAATGATACAAGATGGTATCATAGTGGCAATGATAGGAGAGGGTACCATAGTAGCAATGATACGAGATGGTATCATAGTAGCAATGATACGAGATGGTACCATAGTGGCAATGATACGAGATGGTATCATAGTAGCAATGATACGAGATGGTATCATAGTGGCAATGATACGAGATGGTATCATAGTAGCTATGATACGAGATGGTATCATAGTGGCAATGATACGAGATGGTATCATAGTAGCAATGATACGAGATGGTATCATAGTGGCAATGATACGAGATGGTATCATAGGAGCTATGATACGAGATGGTATCATAGTGGCAATGATACGAGATGGTATCTTAGTAGCAATGATACGAGATGGTATCATAGTGGCAATGATACGAGATGGTATCATAGTAGCAATGATAGATGATGGTATCATAGTGGCAATGATACGAGATGGTACCATAGTAGCAATGATACGAGATGGTATCATAGTAGCAATGATACGAGATGGTATCGTAGTAGTAATGATACAAGATGGTATCATAGTGGCAATGATACGAGATGGTATGATAGGAGCTATGATACGAGATGGTATCATAGTGGCAATGATACGAGATGGTATCATAATGGCAATGATACGAGATGGTATCATAGTGGCAATGATACGAGATGGTATCATAGTGGCAATGATACGAGATGGTATCTTAGTAGCAATGATACGAGATGGTATCATAGTGGCAATGATACGAGATGGTATCATAATGGCAATGATACGAGATGGTATCATAGTGGCAATGATACAAGATGGTATCATAGTAGCAATGATACGAGATGGTATCATAGCAGCTATGATACAAGACGGTATCATAGTAGCAGTGATACAAGACGGTATCATAGTAGCAGTGATACGAGATGGTATCATAGTAGCAATGATACAAGACGGTATCATAGTAGCAATGATACAAGACGGTACCATAGTGGCAATGATACGAGATGGTATCATAGTAGCAATGATACGAAATGGTATCATAGTAGCAATGATACGAGATGGTATCATAGCAGCGATGATACAAGACGGTATCATAGTAGCAATGATACGAGATGGTATCATAGTAGCAATGATACGAGATGGTGTTATAGTAGCAATGATACGAGATGGTATCATAGTAGCAATGATACTAGATGGTATCATAGTGGCAATGATACGAGATGGTATCATAGTGGCAATGATACGAGATGGAATCATAGTAGCAATGATACGAGATGGTATCATAGTAGCAATGATACGAGATGGTATCATAGTAGCAATGATACGAGATGGTGTTATAGTAGCAATGATACGAGATGGTATCATAGTAGCAATGATACTAGCTGGTATCATAGTGGCAATGATACGAGATGGTATCATAGTGGCAATGATACGAGATGGAATCATAGTAGCAATGATACGAAATGGTATCATATTAGCTATGATACGAGATGGTACCATAGTAGCAATGATACGAGATGGTATCATAGTAGCAATGATACGAGATGGAATCATAGTAGTAATGATACAAGATTGTATCATAGTGGCAATGATACGAGATGGTATCATAGTAGCAATGATACGAGATGGTATCATAGTGGCAATGATACGAGATGGTATCATAGTGGCAATGATACGAGATGGTATCATAATGGCAATGATACGAGATGGTAGCATAGTAGCTATGATACGATATGGTATTATAGTGGCAATGATACGAGATGGTATCATAGTAGCAATGATACGAGATGGTATCATAGTGGCAATGATACGAGATGGTATCATAGTAGCAATGATACGAGATGGTATCATACTATCAATGATACGAGATGGTACCATAGTGGCAATGATACGAGATAGTATCATAGTAGCAATGATATGAGATGGTATCATAGGAGCTATGATACGAGATGGTATCATAGTGGCAATGATACGAGATGGTATCATAGTGGCAATGACACGAGATGGTAGCATAGTGGCAATGATACGAGATGGTACCATAGTAACTATGATACGAGATGGTATTATAGTGGCAATGATACGAGATGGTATCATAGTAGCGATGATACGATATGGTATCATACTAGCAATGATACGAGATGGTACCATATTGGCAATGATCCGAGATGGTATCATAGTAGCAATGATACGAGATGGTATTATAGTAGCATTGATACGAGATGGTATCATAGCAGCAATGATACGAGATGGTACCCTAGTGGCAATGATACGAGATGGTATCATATTAGCAATGATAAGAGATGATACCATAGTGGCAATGATACGAGATGGTATCATGGTAGCAATGATACGAGATGGTATCATAGTAGCTATGATACGAGATGGTATCATAGTGGCAATGATACGAGATGGTATCTTAGTAGCAATGATACGAGATGGTATCATAGTGGCAATGATACGAGATGGTATCATAGGAGCTATGATACGAGAAGGTATCATAGTGGCAATGATACGAGATGGTATCATGGCGGCAATGATACGAGATGGTATCATAGTGGCAATGATACGAGATGGTACCATAGTAGCTATGATACGAGATGGTATTATAGTGGCAATGATACGAGATGGTATCATAGTGGCAATGATACGAGATGGTATCATAGTAGCAATGATTCGAGATGGTATCGTAGTAGCAATGATACGAGATGGTACCATAGTGGCAAGGATACGAGATGGTATCATAGTAGAAATGATACGAGATGGTATCATAGTGGCAATTATACGAAATGGTATCTTAGTAGCAATGATACGAGATGGTATGATAGGAGCTATGATACGAGATGGTATCATAGTAGCAATGATACGAGATGGTATCATAATGGCAATGATACGAGATGGTATCATAGTGGCAATGATACGAGATGGTATCATAGTAGAAATAATGCGAGATGGTATCATAGTGGCAATGATACGAGATGGTATCTTAGTAGCAATGATACGAGATGGTATCATAGTGGCAATGATACGAGATGGTATCATAATGGCAATGATACTAGATGGTATCATAGTGGCAATGATACGAGATGGTATCATAGTAGCAATGATACGAGATGGTATCATAGCAGCTATGATACAAGACGGTATCATAGTAGCAGTGATACGAGATGGTATCATAGTAGCAATGATACGAGATGGTATCATAGTAGCAATGATACAAGACGGTATCATAGTAGCAATGATACGAAATGGTACCATAGTGGCAATGATACGAGATGGTATCATAGTAGCAATGATACGAGATGGTATCATAGTAGCAATGATACGAGATGGTATCATAGCAGCGATGATACAAGACGGTATCATAGTAGCAATGATACGAGATGGTATCTTAGTAGCAATGATACGAGATGGTGTTATAGTAGCAATGATACGAGATGGTATCATAGTAGCAATGATACTAGATGGTATCATAATGGCAATGATACGAGATGGTATCATAGTGGCAATGATACGAGATGGAATCATAGTAGCAATGATACGAGATGGTATCATATTAGCTATGATACGAGATGGTATATTAGTGGCAATGATACGAGATGGTATCATCGTAGCAATGATAAGAGATGGTATCAAAGTGGCAATGATACGAGATGGTACCATAGTAGCAATGATACGAGATGGTATCATAGTAGCAATGATACGAGATGGTACCATAGTAGCAATGATACGAGATGGTATCATAGAAGCATTGATACGAGATGGTACCATAGTAGCAATGATACGAGATGGTATCATAGTAGCAATGATACGAGATGGAATCATAGTAGTAATGATACAAGATTGTATCATAGTGGCAATGATACGAGAAGGTATCAAAGTAGCAATGATACGAGATGGTATCATAGTGGCAATGATACGAGATGGTATCATAGTGGCAATGATACGAGATGGTATCATAGTGGCAATGATACGAGATGGTATCATAGTGGCAATGATACGAGATGGTACCATAGTAGATATGATACGAGATGGTATCATAGTAGCAATGATACGAGATAGTATCATAGTAGCAATGATACAAGACGGTATCATAGTAGCAATGATACAAGATGGTATCATAGTAGCAATGATCGAAGACGGTATCATAGTAGCAATTAGATGGTACCATAGTGGCAATGATACGAGATGGTATCATAGTAGCAATGATACGAGATGGTATCATAGTAGCAATGATACAAGACGGTATCATAGTGGCAATGATACGAGATGGTACCATAATAGCAATGAGACGAGATGGTATCATAGTAGCAATGATACGAGATGGTATCATAGTAGCAATGATACGAGATGGTATCATAGTAGTAATGATACAAGATGGTATCATAGTGGCAATGATACGAGATGGTACCATCGTAGCAATGATACGAGATGGTATCATAGTAGCAATGATACGAGATGGTACCATAGTGGCAATGATACGAGATGGTATCATAGTAGAAATGATACGAGATGGTATCATAGTGGCAATGATACGAGATGGTATCTTAGTAGCAATGATACGAGATGGTATCATAGTGGCAATGATACGAGATGGTATCATAATGGCAATGATACGAGATGGTATCATAGTGGCAATGATACGAGATGGTATCATAGTAGCAATGATACGAGATGGTATCATAGCAGCTATGATACAAGACGATATCATAGTAGCAGTGATACGAGATGGTATCATAGTAGCAATGATACGAGATGGTATCATAGTAGCAATGATACAAGACGGTATCATAGTAGCAATGATACGAAATGGTACCATAGTGGCAATGATACGAGATGGTATCATAGTAGCAATGATACGAGATGGTATCATAGTAGCAATGATACGAGATGGTATCATAGCAGCGATGATACAAGACGGTATCATAGTAGCAATGATACGAGATGGTATCATAGTAGCAATGATACGAGATGGTGTTATAGTAGCAATGATACGAGATGGTATCATAGCAGCGATGATACGAGATGGTATCATAGTAGCAATGATACGAGATGGTATCATAGCAGCGATGATACAATACGGTATCATAGTAGCAATGATACGAGATGGTATCATAGTAGCAATGATACGAGATGGTATCATAGTAGCAATGATACGAGATGGTATCATAGTAGCATTGATACGAGATGGTATCATAGTAGCAATGATACGAGATGGTATCATAGCAGCGATGATACAATACGGTATCATAGTAGCAATGATACGAGATGGTATCATAGTAGCAATGATACAAGATGGTATCATAGTAGCAATGATACAAGACGGTATCATAGTGGCAATGATACGAGATGGTATCATAGTAGCAATGATACGAGATGGTATCATAGCAGCGATGATACAAGACGGTATCATAGTAGCAATGATACGAGATGGTATCATAGTAGCAATGATACGAGATGGTATCATAGTAGCAATGATACAAGACGGTATCATAGTAGCAATGATACGAAATGGTACCATAGTGGCAATGATACGAGATGGTATCATAGTAGCAATGATACGAGATGGTATCATAGTAGCAATGATACGAGATGGTATCATAGCAGCGATGATACAAGACGGTATCATAGTAGCAATGATACGAGATGGTATCATAGTAGCAATGATACGAGATGGTGTTATAGTAGCAATGATACGAGATGGTATCATAGCAGCGATGATACGAGATGGTATCATAGTAGCAATGATACGAGATGGTATCATAGCAGCGATGATACAATACGGTATCATAGTAGCAATGATACCAGATGGTATCATAGTAGCAATGATACGAGATGGTATCATAGTAGCAATGATACGAGATGGTATCATAGTAGCATTGATACGAGATGGTATCATAGTAGCAATGATACGAGATGGTATCATAGCAGCGATGATACAATACGGTATCATAGTAGCAATGATACGAGATGGTATCATAGTAGCAATGATACAAGATGGTATCATAGTAGCAATGATACAAGACGGTATCATAGTGGCAATGATACGAGATGGTATCATAGTAGCAATGATACGAGATGGTATCATAGCAGCGATGATACAAGACGGTATCATAGTAGCAATGAGATGGTACCATAGTGGCAATGATACGAGATGGTAACATAGTAACAATGATACAAGACGGTATCATAGTGGTAATGATACGAGATGGTATCATAGTGCCAATGATACGAGATGGTATCATAGTAGCAATGATACGAGATGGTATCATAGTAGCAATGATACGAGATGGTATCATAGTAGCAATGATACGAGATGGTATCATAGCAGCGATGATACAAGACGGTATCATAGTAGCAATGATACGAGATGGTATCATAGTAGCAATGATACAAGATGGTATCATAGTAGCAATGATACAAGACGGTATCATAGTAGCAATGAGATGGTACCATAGTGGCAATGATACGAGATGGTATCATAGTAGCAATGATACGAGATGGTATCATAGTAGCAATGATACAAGACGGTATCATAGTGGCAATGATACGAGATGGTACCATAATAGCAATGATACGAGGTGGTATCATAGTAGCAATGATACGAGATGGTATCATAGTAGCAATGATACGAGATGGTATCATAGTAGCAATGATACAAGACGGTATCATAGTAGCAATGATACAAGATGGTATCATAGTAGCAATGATAGAAGACGGTATCATAGTAGCAATGAGATGGTACCATAGTGGCAATGATACGAGATGGTATCATAGTAGCAATGATACGAGATGGTATCATAGTAGCAATGATACAAGACGGTATCATAGTAGCAATGATACAAGATGGTATCATAGTAGCAATGATAGAAGATGGTATCATAGTAGCAATGAGATGGTACCATAGTGGCAACGATACGAGATGGTATCATTGTAGCAATGATACAAGACGGTATCATAGTGGCAATGATACGAGATGGTATCATAGTGCCAATGATACGAGATGGTATCATAGTAGCAATGATACGAGATGGTATCATAGTAGCAATGATACGAGATGGTATCATAGTAGCAATGATACGAGATGGTATCATAGTAGCAATGATACGAGATGGTATCATAGTAGCAATGATACAAGATGGTATCATAGTGGCAATGATACGAGATGGTACCATCGTAGCAATGATACGAGATGGTATCATAGTAGCAATGATACGAGATGGTACCATAGTGGCAATGATACGAGATGGTATCATAGTAGCAATGATACGAGAAGGTATCATAGTAGCAATGATACGAGATGGTATCATAGTAGTAATGATACAAGATGGTATCATAGTGGCAATGATACGAGATGGTACCATAGTAGCAATGATACGAGATGGTATCATAGTAACAATGATACGAGATGGTACCATAGTGGCAATGATACGAGATGGTATCATAGCAGCGATGATACGAGATGGTACTAAAGTAGCAATGATACGAGATGGTACCATAGTAGCAATGATACGAGATGGTACCATAGTAGCAATGATACGAGATGGTATCATAGTAGCATTGATACGAGATGGTATCATAGCAGCGATGATACAAGACGGTATCATAGTAGCAATGATACGAGATGGTATCATAGTAGCAATGATACAAGATGGTATCATAGTAGCAATGATACAAGACGGTATCATAGTAGCAATGAGATGGTACCATAGTGGCAATGATACGAGATGGTATCATAGTAGCAATGATACAAGACGGTATCATAGTGGTAATGATACGAGATGGTAGCATAGTGCCAATGATACGAGATGGTATCATAGTAGCAATGATACGAGATGGTATCATAGTAGCAATGATACGAGATGGTATCATAGTAGCAATGATACGAGATGGTATCATAGCAGCGATGATACAAGACGGTATCATAGTAGCAATGATACGAGATGGTATCATAGTAGCAATGATACAAGATGGTATCATAGTAGCAATGATACAAGACGGTATCATAGTAGTAATGAGATGGTACCATAGTGGCAATGATACGAGATGGTATCATAGTAGCAATGATACGAGATGGTATCATAGTAGCAATGATACAAGACGGTATCATAGTGGCAATGATACGAGATGGTACCATAATAGCAATGATACGAGATGGTATCATAGTAGCAATGATACGAGATGGTATCATAGTAGCAATGATACGAGATGGTATCATAGTAGCAATGATACAAGACGGTATCATAGTAGCAATGATACAAGATGGTATCATAGTAGCAATGATAGAAGACGGTATCATAGTAGCAATGAGATGGTACCATAGTGGCAATGATACGAGATGGTATCATAGTAGCAATGATACGAGATGGTATCATAGTAGCAATGATACAAGACGGTATCATAGTGGCAATGATACGAGATGGTATCATAGTAGCAATGAGATGGTACCATAGTGGCAACGATACGAGATGGTATCATTGTAGCAATGATACAAGACGGTATCATAGTGGCAATGATACGAGATGGTATCATAGTGCCAATGATACGAGATGGTATCATAGTAGCAATGATACGAGATGGTATCATAGTAGCAATGATACGAGATGGTATCATAGTAGCAATGATACGAGATGGTATCATAGTAGCAATGATACGAGATGGTATCATAGTAGCAATGATACAAGATGGTATCATAGTGGCAATGATACGAGATGGTACCATCGTAGCAATGATACGAGATGGTATCATAGTAGCAATGATACGAGATGGTACCATAGTGGCAATGATACGAGATGGTATCATAGTAGCAATGATACGAGAAGGTATCATAGTAGCAATGATACGAGATGGTATCATAGTAGTAATGATACAAGATGGTATCATAGTGGCAATGATACGAGATGGTACCATAGTAGCAATGATACGAGATGGTATCATAGTAACAATGATACGAGATGGTACCATAGTGGCAATGATACGAGATGGTATCATAGCAGCGATGATACGAGATGGTACTAAAGTAGCAATGATACGAGATGGTACCATAGTAGCAATGATACGAGATGGTACCATAGTAGCAATGATACGAGATGGTATCATAGTAGCATTGATACGAGATGGTATCATAGCAGCGATGATACAAGACGGTATCATAGTAGCAATGATACGAGATGGTATCATAGTAGCAATGATACAAGATGGTATCATAGTAGCAATGATACAAGACGGTATCATAGTAGCAATGAGATGGTACCATAGTGGCAATGATACGAGATGGTATCATAGTAGCAATGATACAAGACGGTATCATAGTGGTAATGATACGAGATGGTATCATAGTGCCAATGATACGAGATGGTATCATAGTAGCAATGATACGAGATGGTATCATAGTAGCAATGATACGAGATGGTATCATAGTAGCAATGATACGAGATGGTATCATAGCAGCGATGATACAAGACGGTATCATAGTAGCAATGATACGAGATGGTATCATAGTAGCAATGATACAAGATGGTATCATAGTAGCAATGATACAAGACGGTATCATAGTAGTAATGAGATGGTACCATAGTGGCAATGATACGAGATGGTATCATAGTAGCAATGATACGAGATGGTATCATAGTAGCAATGATACAAGACGGTATCATAGTGGCAATGATACGAGATGGTACCATAATAGCAATGATACGAGATGGTATCATAGTAGCAATGATACGAGATGGTATCATAGTAGCAATGATACGAGATGGTATCATAGTAGCAATGATACAAGACGGTATCATAGTAGCAATGATACAAGATGGTATCATAGTAGCAATGATAGAAGACGGTATCATAGTAGCAATGAGATGGTACCATAGTGGCAATGATACGAGATGGTATCATAGTAGCAATGATACGAGATGGTATCATAGTAGCAATGATACAAGACGGTATCATAGTGGCAATGATACGAGATGGTACCATAATTGCAATGATACGAGATGGTATCATAGTAGCAATGATACGAGGTGGTATCATAGTAGCAATGATACGAGATGGTATCATAGTAGTAATGATACAAGATGGTATCACAGTGGCAATGATACGAGATGGTACCATCGTAGCAATGATACGAGATGGTATCATAGTAGCAATGATACGAGATGGTACCATAGTGGCAATGATACGAGATGGTATCATAGTAGCAATGATACGAGAAGGTATCATAGTAGCAATGATACGAGATGGTATCATAGTAGTAATGATACAAGATGGTATCATAGTGGCAATGATACGAGATGGTACCATAGTAGCAATGATACGAGATGGTATCATAGTAACAATGATACGAGATGGTACCATAGTGGCAATGATACGAGATGGTATCATAGCAGCGATGATACGAGATGGTACTAAAGTAGCAATGATACGAGATGGTACCATAGTAGCAATGATACGAGATGGTACCATAGTAGCAATGATACGAGATGTTATCATAGTAGCATTGATACGAGATGGTATCATAGCAGCGATGATACAAGACGGTATCTTAGTAGCAATGATACGAGATGGTATCATAGTAGCAATGATACAATATGGTATCATAGTAGCAATGATACAAGACGGTATCATAGTAGCAATGAGATGGTACCATAGTGGCAATGATACGAGATGGTATCATAGTAGCAATGATACAAGACGGTATCATAGTGGCAATGATACGAGATGGTGTCATAGTGCCAATGATACGAGATGGTATCATAGTAGCAATGATACGAGATGGTATCATAGTAGCAATGATACGAGATGGTATCATAGTAGCAATGATACGAGATGGTATCATAGCTGCGATGATACAAGACGGTATCATAGTGGCAATGATACGAGATGGTATCATAGTAGCAATGATACAAGATGATATCATAGTAGCAATGATACAAGACGGTATCATAGTAGCAATGAGATGGTACCATAGTGGCAATGATACGAGATGGTATCATAGTAGCAATGATACGAGATGGTATCATAGTAGCAATGATACAAGACGGTATCATAGTGGCAATGATACGAGATGGTACCATAATAGCAATGATACGAGATGGTATCATAGTAGCAATGATACGAGATGGTATCATAGCTGCGATGATACAAGACGGTATCATAGTGGCAATGATACGAGATGGTATCATAGTAGTAATGATACAAGATGGTATCATAGTAGCAATGATAGAAGACGGTATCATAGTAGCAATGAGATGGTACCATAGTGGCAATGATACGAGATGGTATCATAGTAGCAATGATACGAGATGGTATCATAGTAGCAATGATACAAGACGGTATCATAGTGGCAATGATACGAGATGGTACCATAATAGCAATGATACGAGATGGTATCATAGTAGCAATGATACGAGATGGTATCATAGTAGCAATGATACGAGATGGTATCATAGTAGCAATGATACAAGACGGTATCATAGTAGTAATGATACAAGATGGTATCATAGTAGCAATGATAGAAGACGGTATCATAGTAGCAATGAGATGGTACCATAGTGGCAATGATACGAGATGGTATCATAGTAGCAATGATACGAGATGGTATCATAGTAGCAATGATACAAGACGGTATCATAGTGGCTATGATACGAGATGGTACCATAATAGCAATGATACGAGATGGTATCATAGTAGCAATGATACGAGATGGTATCATAGTAGCAATGATACGAGATGGTATCATAGTAGTAATGATACAAGATGGTATCATAGTGGCAATGATACGAGATGGTACCATCGTAGCAATGATACGAGATCGTATCATAGTAGCAATGATACGAGATTGTACCATAGTGGCAATGATACGAGATGGTATCATAGTAGCAATGATACGAGATGGTATCATAGCAGCAATGATACGAGATGGTATCATAGTAGTAATGATACAAGATGGTATCATAGTGGCAATGATACGAGATGGTACCATAGTAGCAATGATACGAGATGGTATCTTAGTAGCAATGATACGAGATGGTACCATAGTGGCAATGATACGAGATGGTATCATAGCAGCGATGATACGAGATGGTACTAAAGTAGCAATGATACGAGATGGTACCATAGTAGCAATGATACGAGATGGTACCATAGTAGCAATGATACGAGATGGTATCATAGTAGTAATGAGTTGCGATATATGGCATTATAGTCCCAGGATTCATATCTTTTAAAGTTAAATTGTTATTGTATTCGTATTTTATACGTAATTTTCGTATTGTTCACAGGATTATAATCGGCTCTGCTCCCTTCTGGCTACAGTTCTATAAAAAGAAAAGAAAATCACGCCACAGGAGTAATGATATGGCACCATTGTGGCAACGCTAGGAGATGGTACCATCGTAGTAATGATACGATTAATACGAGATCAACAGTAGCAATAATGCCACTTTATCCAGAATGTAGAGTTGTTTGCATGGTAAATTCTATTTTGACAAATCGTTATCTTGTTTTCAGAACCTTTCTTCACACGTTACATTTTACTATGTGTACGGCATCAACTTTGCCCCGCAATAACAACGTGATGTCTACGAGTCTGCACTGGCGTCTGTTGCTGTATTGGGCGACACCCGCGGATGAGATTAATTAATTCGTAGCTTTTAAGGAAGCAAATTTGTCACTTTTAAATGTCTGTTTAATATCAATTGCATTATTCTGACAGCGTGTGTTGTCATGCTGTCTCAGGTCGTGCGCTCACCATAAATTAACTTACGCAAATTAGCGGTACTTCAATATATTGGTGATACAGAATTCACGGATTTTACGACCTATTTTATGGCATAACTCGAACGGCACGGCACGCATTCTTGGATTTTCAGGTTAGTATTCGTCAAAACATGGTTTACTGGCGGATGCCAGGCGCCGATGTTAGTTATAATAATCAACATTAAAACAGATATCCAATTCAAATTGTCTACAGTTATTATTTTACCTAGTCAATATTATTTCTATGGGCGTGTCACTAAATTGCCCCCGAAAACCTTATCGTTTTGAGAAATAAACAGAACGATAGGCCAATCATTTCACAGACATGGGGTCTATTATTTTAAGCCGTTCCATCCATCAATGTCAAGGCAGCAACCGTGGATTGATGACGTGTCAAGTTCGTTCAATCACCTGCATTCCGAATTTGTATGTATTTTCTTTTCAAAATACGATTTGTCGCAAAATACTATTTTAGCATATTAACATATTAGCATAACATACCGGGTAATTTCAACTTTTCGAATGCGAGTCGAAATGACGCATTGTACGATAAGCATTGTACTACTAACAAGATATGTAAACTAATCATGTGTCACTAAATTATTGACAGATATCAATGCTCTGACAAACAACGGGTAATTTTAGTGCAGTTACAATGGAAATAAACTGAATCTTGTACATGCCATGCATATATGATTAAAAATCAAAACAATGCGAACGACTTAAACACAATGAATTCACGGTTGTCTACATGATATTACTGATCCATTGCATGATTAAAATTATCATAGGATATATGAACTGGTCATAGATGAATTTAATAAATTAAACAATATGAGGACCCAGTAAGGAAAAGTCTCAGGGTAGAGACAATATGATGACAAAATATGCAAAATATTCTTACTTTTGAGCTGATTTTTTTCGATAAAATATGTATGTGTTCATTTTTGTTAAAATAGTTTTTATTTTATTTTATAATGTTCCCTGTAGAATTTGATATCAAATTGTCTTTGTTCATAAATATAATTTTTCTAATTTACAAACCCATTATAGTTTATACTGTTCAAGCATTAAGGTTGGTAATTCATTCCATCGTGTACCGTGCAATATGACTTTTACATGTACATAGCAATCTGTATATAGGTTGCGATTGCCGACAAACTGCTCGTGGGAGTGATTGGATGATAGCAACGTCTGCGAATCGTCCCATGGCGCTATCAACTCAGATGAAGAAATGTCGAAATGGAGGAATTAACAGATATTCGGTGTGTTTAACAAATTTATCGAATAAATGGCCTGACAATGATTACAGTGTATCTGACAAGGCGACGTGTGAATATTGGTTTTACCGTAAATGATGTCAGAGTCTGTGTTTTCCATTTGACGCCGGACTAGATGAATCTACGAATGAAAATTGCATGCAATGAAGACAGTAAGCGTGTGTATGTTCCATCAGGCTTCAAACTTGTTTAATAGTAAATGGTGTACGTGTTAAAAGAGGACGCGTTGTCCCATCCCTGTGGTATGTACAATGATGGTCTCACAGCTTGAAGAGGGTGCACTTTGGATGGATGATGGCATGATTGATGACATGATAGTGTTGATAGCGATGTGGCAGCAAACGAACTTGTCGCGTATGTCAATTACATGGCTAAGTAGTATTGATGATAGCTTGATGAATCGACCTGATTCCCTTTTTAAATTCGGAAGATCATTTCAACACGAAGACAAGAACTAATCTATTAAAACAATGTCTACATTCGTTTTCATCGTAACTAATAGCTGAGAAGGGAATCAAAGACGTCACAAGTACAGTCTGTTTAAATTTGAATGATGGCAAACGCGATTTATTTCCCATTCGCTCATCGCAAAACTAACACTATGAAGATGTTTATATTATTAATTTAGTGTATACATTTAGGTTAGAAAATTATTTTCCGGTAAATTTGTTTATAAGTTGCACCATAGACCATAGAGGGTCTATGGTTGCACAGCAATGTTTATTATTGCGTCGTGTACAAGATATAGTATCACAAAACAACTTTCTTGTGTGTTTCACAGTGCTGAATTTGTGTCACTTTCTACAACCAAGATTTTTTAAATAAGCCATGAAAACAAACAATGCCACATCAGTCACGAATAATTGTTCGTCCTATGTCACCCGTCTACAATTTTAGATAACAAAATACTTCCATCGTAGGAATTACTAGTAAAATCAGGCTCTAATACTGGCAAAACAGCCGTCTTTCACTTAGATAAATGAAGCCGTCAGTTTCATAATAGACTGGTGTACTCAGTAATACTTTATATGGACCGGAAGTGCAATTTAGCATTGTGGGTAGTTTCAATCAGGAATTGGCTTTTGTACTGTAATGTATTGTAGGCATTTGTATAGCGCCATAAATCAAGAGAACTATCAAAGAGCTGAGAAGAACATCTTTATACGCTTGTTGGAAGTAGGAGTTTATTCAACATTTTGAGCAGCATTTACGAAGGCACGATTTCATAAGAAATGTTAGGCTTCTTCTTAAAATGGATGACGCCATTCCTGGTGATTAAGATACAAGCATGTTATTCATCCCTGATTTCGAGAAAAAGATGACGTTGGGTAGGAAGTATGAGCATTAGTTATTGGATATTGAGTATGAAGTCATTCGATTTGACGGGAATGGAATTTGGTGAAAATCAAAGATTCCTTCGCCTCCGTCAAAACACTGTTGAACAAAATGTATGTATGGAATCTACCCCTTTCCCACTTGTCTATCAAACTTTCCTTCGCCCTCCGGCCGTGGACAAGGTTAAGCTAGTTAATTCTTCATTAGCTCGTGAATTTCCATTTTGTCTGATAAAACTAAACAGATGTCTATCTCAAATTATCAATATATTCCGTAAACTACAAGTTTATCAACGTAAACGGGAAAAACTTACTTATGTACGCAAAGCTTCTCACTGTTTAGGGTTTATTTTTGAATCTGTCTTTATTTAAGTTGAATCTTTGCTTGGAATTATATTCTATTTATATATTTTATTTGTGTATTGGGTAATGGTATTATTGTTATAAATATATAGATTGTTATGACGCTCATCTCAACGAGAGACTCATAAAAACATTTCAGTGTGTAACTCTCTAACAACTGAATACTTTATAAGTGAACAACTAAATAATATGTAACGTATCCATAGAGACCATTAAGCAGAATTTCACTGGAGCGTTTCCATAGTGATCAAATCATAAGATTGGAACATATATGGTTATTATACATGTCATCGGTCATAAGCATCGACTATAGCCCCTTATCGTGACCCCTAAAATATACGCACTTATTGAGAGATATTATCTCAGTTTCCCGGGAGCGGCGACGATGCGATACAATCAGACCCACTCATCTCGCGCCACTTTCGCCCAATGCTCTATAGAGTCTTGTAAAAACGTCCGATATCTCAACGATCTACATTCCCAGCTTAAGAGCTGACTGCATTTGTTGCTCTTCTGAGGGGTTGCGAGGTTTCGCCAGGTAATCCATGGGTCGTATCTTTCGGCGGCAATTCCTCCAAGACATCGATTTGACTACTGTATCTCCATTTTGTTACTAGAAATACTCAATTAATCTTGGGTAGAAGATGGGATGGACGCTTGTTGTCTTTCGTTGCGATGGTGATAGAGAAGAAAGGGGTCCTGGGATCATCACCACGGAGACAGATCGTTGTAATCGTGAATAGAAAATGCGCTTTTGATACAAGTTCATTTATGATTCAACTTGCTGCCATCACATTACTCAAATCAGGTGTTTGTAATTACTATCACGTCAATGTGTGAGAAATTAAAGGCGATGAGAGTATAATACGATGCACGTGAGTGCAATTTGTTATTGGCATTGGTTTCAAGTGAAGAGAGTATCAATGCTATGTTCATTACGCGTAGCAGTATGTTAATATGCAACATCCACATATAACAGTGTACCAACATGCCGTGTCCACTTGTAGCAGTGTGCCAATTTGTCGTCTACATATAGTAGTGTGTCAGTGTGACATGGTCCATATAGCAGTGTGTCAATGTGACACGTCCCCATATAGCAGTGTGTCAATGTGACATGTTCATGTGTAGCACTGTACCAATATACCACGTCCACACACAGCACTGTGTTGTGTCCATGTGTTGCAGTGTGCCAATATGACACCTCTACATATATCAGTGTGTCAGTGTAACATCTCCCCATATAGCAGTGTGTCAATGTGACATGTTCATGTGTAGCACTGTACCAATATACCACGTCCACACACAGCATTGTGTTGTGTCCATGTGTTGCAGTGTGCCAATATGACACCTCTACATATATCAGTGTGTCAGTGTGACATCTCCCCATATAGCAGTGTGTCAATGTGACATGTTCATGTGTAGCACTGTACCAATATACCACGTCCACACACAGCATTGTGTTGTGTCCATGTGTTGCAGTGTGCCAATATGACACCTCTACATATATCAGTGTGTCAATGTGACACGTCCCCATATAGCAGTGTGTCAATGTGACATGTCCATGTGTTGCACTGTACCAATATACCACGTCCACACACAGCATTGTGTTATGTCCATGTGTTGCAGTGTGCCAATATGACACCTCTACATATATTAGTGTGTCAATGTGACATCTCCCCATATAGCAGTGTGTCAGTGTGACATCTCCCCATATAGCAGTGTGTCAATGTGACATTGACATGCGTAGCACTGTACCAATATAGCGTGTTAACACGTAGCATTGTGTTGTGTCCATGTGTTGCAGTGTATTAATATGTCACGTCCACATATAGCAGTGTGTCAGTGTGACATGTCCCCATATAGCAGTGTGTCAATGTGACATGTCTATGTGTAGCATTGTACCAATATACCACGTCCACATGTAGCATTGTGTTGTGTCCATGTGTTGCAGTGTGATAATATGACACCTCTACATATAGCAGTGTGTCAGTGTGACATGTCCCCCTATAGCAGTGTGTCAATGTGACATGTCCATGTGTAGCACTGTACCAATATACCACGTCCACATGTAGCATTGTGTTGCGTCCATGTGTTGCAGTGTGCCAATATGACACCTCTACATATAGCAGTGTGTCAGTGTGACATGTCCCCCTATAGCTGTGTGTGAATGTGACATATCCGTGACTGTGTAGCACTGTACCAATATACCACGTCCACGTGTATCATTATGTTATATCCATGTGTTGCAGTGTGTTGATATGTCACGTCCACATATAACAGTGTTTCAATTTGTCGTCTACATATAGCAGTGAGTCAATGTGACATGTCCATGTGTAGCACTGTACAAATATACCACGTCCACACGTAGCATTGTGTTGTGTCCATGTGTTGCAGTGTGTTAATATTTGTGCTCACGTGCAGTATTGTGTCATTATGTCATTTATAAACAGTAGGTCAATATGCTATGCCGGGCTTATGATGCCGGGCGTGCATCATATGCAATGTAGCACAGTCAACATGATATCTCCAGGGTCATATCAACATGTACCAATATATCAGTATGTCATATTCACAGGTGACAGTGTGTAAATGTCACCATGTCAACATCTCGTATCATTACAACTATGGTGCCATCTCGTATCATTACTATTATAGTGACATCTCGTATCATTACTACTATGTTGTCATCTCGTATCATTGCTACTATGGTGTCATCTCGTATCATTACTACTATGTTGTCATCTCGTATCATTACTACTATGGCGACATCTCGTATCATTACTACTATGTGACATCTCGTATCATTACTACTATGTGACATCTCGTAACGTTGCTACTACGTGACATCTCGTATCAGTACTGCTATGTGACATCTCGGTAACGTTGCTACTATGTGACATCTCGTAACGTTGCTACTATGTGACATCTCGTATCATTACTACTATGTGACATCTCGTATCATTACTACTATGTGACATCTCGTATCATTACTACTATGTGACATCTCGTAACGTTGCTACTACGTGACATCTCGTATCAATACTACTATGTGACATCTCGTAACGTTGCTACTATGTGACATCTCGTAACATTGCTACTATGTGACATCTCGTATCATTACTACTATGTGACATCTCGTATCATTACTACTATAGTGACATCTCGTATCATTACTAATATAGTGACATCTCGTATAATTACTACTATAGTGACATCTCATAACGTTGCTACTACGTGATATCTCGTATCATTACTACTATAGTGACATCTCGTATCATTACTACTATAGTGACATCTCGTATCAATACTACTATGTGACATCTCTGTAACGTTGCTACTATGTGACATCTCGTATCATTACTACTATGTGACATCTCGTAACGTTGCTACTACGTGACATCTCGTACCAAAACTACTATGTGACATCTCGTAACGTTGCTACTATGTGACATCTCGTATTATTACTACTATGTGACATCTCGTATCATTACTACTATAGTGACATCTCGTAACGTTGCTACTATGTGACATCTCGTATCATTACTACTATGTGACATTTCGTATCATTACTACTATGTGACATCTCGTATCATTACTAATATGTGACATCTCGTAACGTTGCTACTACGTGACATCTCGTATCAATACTACTATGTGACATCTCGTAACGTTGCTACTATGTGACATCTCGTAACGTTGCTACTATGTGACATCTCGTATCATTACTACTATGTGACATCTCGTATCATTACTACTATAGTGACATCTCGTATCATTACTAATATAGTGACATCTCGTATCATTACTACTATAGTGACATCTCGTAACGTTGCTACTATGTGACATCTCGTATCATTACTACTATGTGACATTTCGTAACGTTGCTACTATGTGACATCTCGTAACATTGCTACTATGTGACATCTCGTATTATTACTACTATGTGACATCTCGTATCATTACTACTATAGTGACATCTCGTAACGTTGCTACTTTGTGACATCTCGTATCATTACTACTATGTGACATCTCGTATCATTACTACTATGTGACATCTCGTATCATTACTACTATGTGACATCTCGTAACGTTGCTACTATGTGACATCTCGTAACATTACTACTATGGTGCCATATCGTATCATTGTTACTATGGTGACATCTCGTATCATTGCTACTATGGTGTCAGATCATATCATCGCTATTTGTCACATCATCTTCATATTTGAGATGGATTAATGTTAAAGCTTCAAGACACACCTCTCACTTGTTTAAGCCATTGGCCAAAGTACCACTTACTATAGACCTACCCTGAACTGCACACCGCGGTTATGTATTTAAACAAAAGTATTATGTGATGTCAACTATTTGACATCTAAATACACAAATTGCGTTTAATATAAACCTGAATAAACCTTTTTATTTGCCCCTATGGGAACCCTGGTAAACATTCTTGCTAATTTGCTTGTAATTGTAGTGAATTTTAAGAGCGTATTGCACTTATTTGTTCAAAATAACAAACTTTTCATATGGCCTATTCATCGCACATTGCCGATAATTCGTGACAGCCACGAGTATTTATTTTATGACTATTTTTTCACTACATGTAGAATTTTTAGATATGATGAGACTAACAGTAAGAATCAATTAAGTTTAACCCTGTGCGAAAAGTAGTTTATTCACCATACGACCGATGTCAATATGACCATCAGCATAAGTTACTATATCACGCAATGTAACAACATTCGCCAGTGTATTCACGGCTATACGACAGGAACTCACGACCTATGTGCTTACTTAGATACTCATGTTATCTTACCTAAGTATACCCAGGGTTTGGGACATGCCAGATGTTGACAGAAGTCAAGTAAGTCATGACGTTGTTCACTCACAAACATACCTCGTTCATTTATCAAAATTTATTACATCTTACTGTTGTTACGCATGTTGTGATTGGTTTAAACTTGTTATTACATCTTACTGTTGTTACGCATGTTGTGATTGGTTTAAACTTGTTATTACATCTTACTGTTGTTACGCATGGTGTGATTGATTTAAACTTGTTCACTTGCCCACGCTCATTAATTTACCAAGCTTTAATGCTACGAAATTTGACGTCGTTGTAAAAATTATAAGAACAAATCGGTCCCATTTTAGTATCGATTATACAATGTTATGGCTACAATAATAATGTTATGAAAATAATTTACTTTGTTTTGTCAGAGGCACCGAAGTCCCATATTCACAACTTGTGGGCTGAGTTGTATTGACTTAGAGTAGGGGTATGTATAGTTTCATATGACATGTGGCGTACACCTAATAAGAAACACATGGTGGACACAATGCATGTAAGTAATTTGCTTACTTCTTGATTTCCAAAATGGGAATCGTTGATTGTCCTCTATATACAACCATAGTTTATGCACTGATTTCGTGTTTACTTATGCATCTTTACTTTAACAATTATGGTACATTCCTTACCAATCAGCTAACTTATATTTACCGATGTGCTTACTGATACTAATACTCACTTTAACATGTGCTTTCAATGATGACTACGTAGATTTAGTCAACTGCTCATGTGCCTGGGAGGAGGATATTACAATCTCCATGGTTACATAGATGATGCGCATGATTGTTTGTATTGCATGGATATAATAGCAGTTAATGTGTTCAAAAACATATCAATTATACAGAAACGCCAGTTCTTGATAGGAAGGCAGTTTAGTGAATATTTTCCCGTGAGCGAACGAGGCGATATAAAGTTGTAAGTCTGCACAGCGCAACGATGACGTAACTCCGATGATCGCAAATAGATGACGATCTATTGAAAATAATGGTTTTATTCTGCGCACTTCGATAAATATAACATGCTATTTCGGTTCATAAGAACGACAGACTCGGTAATCGGCTACTATGACAACGACATGTAGCCATTGACTGATGGATTGGGGTATATAACTTAGTGGCTTGGAGGCATTATTAGTGCGCGTTAAATCGTAGAACAAACGAAGCGACGATGGGCATGTAAACGTCAGTAAGACGAATCGCGTGTGACGTCATTATTCGATGACTCTTGTGACGCTGTTCATAGTTACCAAACTTCAATATGCATCGACGTAATTTTTACTAAAATGCCCTTTGGCAATGACAGTGCGTAGAGAGAAGGGGAATGCCACTTCTTGTGAGCATTGCATCACGAAAGTGGATAATCTAGTCTTTGGCGACAATGACACCGTAAACAAAACACATATATCTGCTGTTCTCTATATCTCTGGTAACATCGGCCCTGCACACAATAGAGGGGGATAGTAGTAGCACATTGGCATAGTTTTTATTCTAAAAGCAAGCGAGATAAAAATCTTGCTGTAGCCTGTGATGCTAAAATCTCATATACAATGTTATTATGTTAGTAGGTAGTACGAAGTAAACGATAACAGGCTGTCTGGCCAATCTGTTAGAGGGGGTACTCTGTGTCGCACGTATATAGACAATCGGTATCGGCTTTCATTGCCCTAATAAGTTACTCTATCCACGGTTGCTAACCGTGCTCTACTTGAAGATTCAAGATATCTTATATTTTGTTGACTCACATCAATGGTCTCTTAGTTATGAAGAAGCGTTAAATAATGACACCACAGGAAAAACAAAATCAAAACGCTGTCCAATCGGAAGATGTAGCTTTCTTCAAATTATGGCAGAGTCGGTTCAACGTGAAATTCTATGTTTTCTCAATTTGTATATCCATATAGTTAATCTAGCCAATAAATTTGTCAGTTAATCAATTAAGAATACTCACATAATTGATTTGCTGTCTCAATCGTTTTGAAGCGAAATGATTTTTCCTTTATGTCAAGAAAAATGTTGTCTGTTTAATTTAATACGATCAAATACTTTGTGTATGCATAATGCCGGGATGATCTCCGATCTCTGGTGGAAATTTACATTTCAAGCTAATTAAGTCCGATGTTGGGAACAAACTTGAATCAAAATACAAAGATTGATCGTGTAGAAACGTTGCTTACATATATGGTTGGATTATTTAGACGTGATATCAGTGTTCAGCGTTTAACATTTTCATTTTCCATAATGTTTTTACTATAAATGGACACACTGTCATCGGTATTTGCAAAAGTGTGAAAGCCCCCCCCCCCCACACTCTCCGTCATTCGACACATTGTTTGTGCAATTCTTATATATAGACTCACGATGAACTTTCGTCTACATTTAGCTGGCTTTTCATTTTATCGGCTAACTTGAGTAGAACTCAATGCATTAAAACATACTCACAGAGATGAAGGTAACATCTAAATAATTGTCACGTAGATTTAGGAAAACTTTGCTATATTGATCCGCAAGGTAATTTACGTGGTACTTATGCGTACTATTGGAGATATTTTATGCTTTCATATTTATTGTCGATAAGATAAGAAGCCCCATTCTATGCGCCATGCAAGACATACGTTTACAATTTTAATTCAAGGCTGTATTGTCTCGTATCAACTGTTCATAATTTAGAGGACACCCCCTTTTATCGATTTTGTTTCATAAGTCCAATTTTGGTGCCAATGATAATCAACATGTTTTCGTGGACTCGGAATTTACGTGATTGGTGTTACGACTACAAACTCTTAAATATAAGATTCCCCTCACGTCTCTCTTATATACGCCATATAAGACGTGTTTTACGATCGGATTTTAACAATGTGAACAAAGATAATGAAATTTTATTTTTTAAAGACCATCCAAGTCTAATGTGAATATGTAATTCGTAATACGTGGCTGAATACCTGACGCATTGAGAAGCGTTTTTTGTTGGTACATCTTTGCTTAGGATGCGAAGTAACAATAAAATTAATTCCAAGGAATTAATATCTAAGAAAAATATATCTAAATGAAATGAGGATCAACTCACACTACTCACATCTCTCATATATATGAAATGAGGATCAACTCACACCATCCACATCTCTCCATATATATGAAATGAGGATCAACTCACACCATCCACAACTCTCTCCATATATATGAAATGAGGATCAACTCACACTACTCACATCTCTCATATATATGAAATGAGGATCAACTCACACCATCCACAACTTTCTCCATATATATGAAATGAGGATCAACTCACACCATCCACAACTGTCTATATATATATGAAATGAGGATTAACTCACACCATCCACATCTCTCATATATATGAAATGAGGATTAACTCACAATATCCACATCTCTCATATATATGAAATGAGGATCAACTCACACCATCCACAACTGTCTATATATATATGAAATGAGGATTAACTCACACCATCCACATCTCTCATATATATGAAATGAGGATTAACTCACAATATCCACATCTCTCATATATATGAAATGAGGATCAACTCACACTATCCACAACTCTCTCCATATATATGAAATGAGGATTAACTCACAATATCCACATCTCTCATATATATGAAATGAGGATCAACTCACACTATCCACAACTCTCTCCATATATATGAAATGAGGATTAACTCACACTATCCACATCTCTCATATATATGAACTGAGGATTAACTCACACTATCCACATCTCTCATATATATGAAATGAGGATTAACTCACACTATCCACATGTCTCATATATATGAAATGAGGATTAAATCACAATGTCCACATCTCTCATATATATGAAATGAGGATTAACTCACACTATCCACATCTCTCATATATATGAAATGAAGATTAACTAACACTATTCACATGTCTCATATATATGAAATGAGGATCAACTCACACCATCCACATGTCTCATATATATGAAATGAGGATTAACTCACACTATCCACATCTCTCATATATATGAAATGAGGATTAACTCACACTATCCACATCTCTCATATATGTGAAATGAGGATTAACTCACACTATCCACATCTCTCATATATATGAAATGAGGATTAACTCACACTATCCACATCTCTCATATATATGAAATGAGGATTAACTCACACTATCCACATCTCTCATATATATGAAATGAGGATTAACTCACACTATCCACATCTCTCATATATATGAAATGAGGATTAACTCACACTATCCACATCTCTCATATATGTGAAATGAGGATTAACTCACACTATCCACATCTCTCATATATATGAAATGAGGATTAACTCACACTATCCACATCTCTCATATATGTGAAATGAGGATTAACTCACACTATCCACATCTCTCATATATATGAAATGAGGATTAACTCACACTATCCACATCTCTCCATATATATGAAATGAGGATTAACTCACACTATTCACATCTCTCATATATATGAAATGGGGATTAACTCACACCATCCACAACTCTCTACATATATATGAAATGAGGATTACCTCACACTATCCACAACTCTCTCCATATATATGAAATGAGGATTAAATCACACCATTCGCTACTCTATCCATATATATGAAATGAGGATTACCTCACACTATCCACAACTCTCTCCATATATATGAAATGAGGATTAAATCACACCATTCGCTACTCTATCCATATATATGAAATGAGGATTACCTCACACTATCCACAACTCTCTCCATATATATGAAATGAGGATTAAATCACACCATTCGCTACTCTATCCATATATATGAAATGAGGATTAACTCACACTATTCACATCTCTCATATATATGAAATTAGAATTAACTCACACCATCCACAACTCTCTCCATATATATGAAATGAGGATTACCTCACACTATCCACAACTCTCTCCATATATATGAAATGAGGATTAAATCACACCATTCGCTACTCTATCCATATATATGAAATGAGGATTACCTCACACTATCCACAACTCTCTCCATATATATGAAATAAGGATTAACTCACACCATCCACAACTCTCTCCATATATATGAAATAAGGATTAACTCACACCATCCACAACTATATAAACATTGGAGCCAACCGACAATAAAAATTAAACATTTGCAAACGAATGGTAAAAACCTTAGTAATCAAACAAAATTGACAGTGAAATCGGACAGTATCTTTCGACCTTTGTGACACGCCTGATGTCAATCTTGTGTATATATTGTGTGTTTTCACTGAATAGGTCAGCTCAATGTCGCTAATTTACAACACTATATTGCAGATATTTGTACTTAGTCGTGGTAACTGGGGCGTTAACAGATAGGGTAAAAACACATCGTGCGATATTATACTGTTCGTCGTTTGTTTCCTCCTCTCTCCCTCTCTCCCTATTGCCCCTCTCTAAACAATTCTATCTGCACGGAGTTAAAATTATGAAACATACAAATGAAATAAAAACAATGGAATAACACAATAATATGTTGTTTCTCAACTGAACCGAAACTGTTACGATGAGCTAGAGGCGCTGCCTTGAAAGCATACATTGATAAAGATACATGAATACATGCATGCACGCTGCCCAGTAACAGCACTTGACAAGTTCCGTGTCAAGTTGTGTGTTTCTTCATTTCCCTTTATGCATGCGTATGTGTATTGTGATCTGCTTTCAATTCCCTTCTTCTACATGCTTAGCCTTTTCTTTTCTTTTTCAGTGTAGAGGTTGGCCTTTTTAATTTCACAGCAGTTCTTATCTTCGCCATCAGTTTTTCTCTTAACGTGTTCAACTAACCAAACCCCGGCAATACGCTGATATAATCAGTAACGAAATCGACAAATATGCCACGATTGCTGTTCCTCTATTGTGTATATTTCATTTTCACAGATGTTGATTTTTAAAACTTTGCATATCGAGTGAAAGCATAGCGCTTACATATTTTAGCGAGAAAAACGACTATATATATATTAACAATTCTATGGTCCTACATTTGTCCTATTACAAGCACATCGCATCAGTGGTGTAAAGAAATACCAGTCCCTTCAGCAGCAGATGTCAGCATTTTTCTCCGTGATTTTCTCTTTCTCTGTTAATACTTCGATATGCATTAATGATTCATACGTAGTTGTCCACCACCGCTCGCTTAACCTCGCTAAATCTTGTTTGAGAATACAATAACTGTAATAAAAGCCTTCCAGATCGAACCTCAAAATAAGCCCTTTCACAGTACTTCAAATTGCCGCTCGCCGCCATTGTCTTCGCTCAATGCGCTCCGAACACCTTTAGACGAGTTTACCAGAGCTCTAATTCGTTCTGATTGCCTCTTCACAGTTTCAGCCATGATCCATATAATAATAAACCAGACTTGGTTTTCTGCACTCAGCTCTTTTTAATCTATCTCGGCAAATTGCCATCAATGAAGAAAAATGTTTTCCCTCTGTACTGTGCACTTCGCACACAAGAATGTAATACAGTCGGTGATCGAATACATCAAAAATTATTTCAAATGCAGGTGGTACGATTTGATACAGCTCAATCATTTATGTATGTATTTGTTTATTTATTCGTTTATTTTGAAAATCATGGATTGTTATTGCAATAATCACACATATTTCGTTCTAATGTTGAATTATGTTATATAAGGGTATATGCTCGATGATCCCTCCACCACTGGTGACGTTCAATGACAAGAACACCGATATGTGAGGTTGATTTACCTGCCTTCCTCTCACCATATCCCGCTAAGTATTCATTTTTGATGCCGGAAGGCCAGATTCATGGACGTTTCTGTATTCCTATTTCCTTTCATTCACGTTTGCGGCTTCATCTTCCCTCCGCTTTTAGCCCCCCCCCCCAGCTAAAATTAACAACGGCTTCACAATTTGTGCCAATATTTTATATCAAACAAATCACCATTTTGAGAGGGATGAAAGTCAACCATTCAAATTGAACCTTTCAAGTTTTATGTAACATAAAATAGCAGGATTGCTGTGTTTTTCGGAACACTTAAAATCTGTTATAGTACATACACTGTCATCTCGCGTGCTGCAAATTGTGGTCTCGCGCGTTGCAGACAGTAAAGACTGTCGACTGCGATGTAAGTAGAGGTCACACCACCAACATATTTGATTTTGGTGCCACCTTTTGGCTGTAACCTTTATGAGGTAGAACATGGGTGCTCCAATCCCATTCACATGTCCGTGAACGCGAAAGGGAGTATCTACAAAGACTCATATTACCAGAACGATATTATCAAGACATCGAAGTGGGTTTGGATGGATGTATAAAAACTTTGTTTATCTGTAGCGTGAGTAAAAAAGTTGAGGATGAAACACATCTACAAAGAAGGGAACAGTCAGAAAAAAACGACAATGCCTGTCAAGGGAATTGACTGACAAATTAAATAACAAACGAACTACACTACATCGGAACTGTGTGAACCGGCATGCTACTACGCATGTCTGCCACATCATCAAAGACAACTAGCGCACCCCCTTGGGCAGCGTAACACCACCGGTCTATCTTGACAAGTCATTTGTGTGCTTGCAAACATTCTGCAGATCAATTTTTAAAACGGGATAATTGCGCTGTTGATGTAAAGAGCGCGCGTAGACAATTGTTGTGTGTTCGGATGTCTATCCTCTGTGGAGTTCCAGCATTTTGAGGGAGAATGTGGCTTAAAGTGAAGCATTACGATTGTTTATAAAACCAATTCTATATCGAATTATACCTATGGACACAAAGAACGATCACATAATCTAGCCAATAATTGCAAGGGAGTGCCGAGTCACTATTTTGTTTTCCCATGTTACCTACCCAGGTTTGCAATGAGTTTACAGCGACTTCTAACAAGAATCATGCAATGAGTTTACAGCGACTTCTAACAAGAATCATGCAATGAGTTTACAGCGACTTCTAACAAGAATCATGCAATGAGTTTACAGCGACTTCTAACAAGAATCATGATGATTGGCGATTTTCGTCATGCACCCCTTTTGTGTTATGGTGATATTTGCAGAGCTCGCTTATCGGGTTACCGTTTTATCGACGTTTTTTTCTCATGGAATTCCCTGTGATGCTGACGATGTTTTACATATCATCAGAACCAAACCATGACTCGGATTGCACTGTTAGCAGCGGACGTAGTACTCTGATTTAATATTGTTTTAATATTCGAGTTGTATGACTATTTGTGACTTTTCAATCAAATGACATAATTTTGAATATTGAAAATTACACTGCAACATATAGTGATTTCTCATTTAACGTAACTAATTATTTTATTAATTATGTTAACATACTAATATTATAATCTATTCTGTGTTCGTGCAAGGCGGCCAACTTGGATTTCAAAACCAAAGTTTCGCCCTACGCATTGTGGCTTCCACACTTAACAAATTCGACTACTTTTAGTAGGTATTCTCCGTCAAGTGGTTCAGTTCTCTTCATTTAAAACCGTCCCACACACGCTCTAAAATAAATTCCCCTTTCGCTAGATGATCGTAGATAAAAGCCCCGAAGTGAACAAAGTTAAAGTGCCCACTCAGCGACCATTGTGTTTCTCAAAACAGGCTGGTTTGTTTGAATAGTTATAATAATGATAATAAATGCAAGGAAAGAAATGTAACTGTAATGTCAAGAGGCTATGTACGTTTAACCCAGTTGGTTTGATTTCAGTGGCAGACTCAAATATTAATATTTACACTGTCACATGTAATGATTGTTTATCCCGTGACTTACTTTTTTTTCGTTCCATGATACAGTACATCAATGTACCAGCGAGAATTGGGACTAGATTATTTCAAATTTGATGTGTTCCCATCGCTTTTAACGAACTTATAATCGCCATGTTGTCAACCATAAGACTTGACTAAAGTAAAGTATTACCTAAAACATATTTTTTTTATTCATTTCAATAATATAAGGGAGGGGTGTTTAAACAGATCGTGTAGAAACAAGAAAATTTACAATTTAATGAACACGTTAGAATATTTCTATAATAGAGATGTGTCTTTGAGTATTGTTTGGTTGATCATATGTTTTCCTATGGCGAATCGTTGGACATATTACTAATATGACCGTGGAGTCACAAGTCTGTTTATATCAACACGAGAAAGAAAGCCCGTGCACCTGTCATGCTCCATGAAGGGACGATTATAAAGACAGAAAGTATACGTCCAGCTTGGAATCGCAGTGCCTTTCTCGGCACTAAAGACCCTGCCATTGTCTAGTTGACACACGATACGTTAGAGAGGAGAAGCTCATTGCGTGAATGTATTCACTGAAAGTAACCCCCTTTACTAAATGTCTACCTCCTAACGCATTAAGCCGGGTTCTAAAACATATAATTATCAAACCGATTAACATATACTTAGGCTCCAGGCCAAAAAGACTCAAAATGGCAAAACCATGCATACGAAATGGACCTTTGTTGCCCACAGCATGAAATAAACCCCTATAAGCATTACACTCGTAGCCGCAAGAGCACATTTTTGATATTTCTAGTAAAATTCTGTGATATTTGTTATACTTTACTGGTGGTGAATGTCTGATTGAAGTTACCCTTTGTTCTCTATTTTTCCACTGTCGTGGGGGGGGACGTGCACAGAAGTATGACGGTAACCAGTTAATTAGTGAGTGTTTATAAATTGTTGACAGCGTGGGTTACACGTGAATGAAGTGTAAGCAATCCCTGTACTACCAGAGGGAGGAATAACAGCGAAGATCACCGGTCAAATTGAATGTATTTGAAAGTATTAATTTCGTCTTGGTTCGTCTACAATGGGACGACGAATCAACCGCACAAGTTGATTACTAGTTGACGGGTAAGAGAAATCCTACAGCGTAGATAACTGTGTTTCGCATATAGTTTTTATTTTCAGCTCCCGGTGCGTAGTTGTCAGTTTCAGTGGCATTTTAGTATTACGATATCCACCCACATAAACTATGGCAGGTTAAACGGCGACCACATAAGTATATTTGTTAACAAACCATGCCGCCGACTATTTGACTTTACCAAACTAGGAGCTAGTATACAGTTGTAGATTGGTTTGTGATGTCATCATAGTGGCAAGGGGGGGGGTATATACTCTTCCAAGGACACATCAATCGTTTCAGGTAGGTCATTAACTTCTGAATCTATCGGAGAAATAATAACAAAACCTTAATCCAACACGGCAAGGAATACTTCCGGGTGGCAAAACATGAAATAGACATACTATTAAATGATAATCATATTTATAACAAAAACACACACACTGAAAAGCCAATCATATTATTAAACTTTATTTTATATTTGTTTGGCCTTCAAAATTGGCTCATTTTCTACCCTACCTCTCTTATACAGTCTCTATTGCATTCTGACGAATGGTTTCGAGCATATAATTACATAAAAAAATATTTAAAAAAAAGTAAACAAACTACTTCGTAGTGTACATTCACCCAGCTCATTTTGGCAGCCACTCAAGACGACTTTCCTCTCGTTTTCTGTGCATTTTACAATGTTCTTTTGTCAACTGACGTCTGCCTTTTGTGTGTAACAGACGGTGCCCCACAATTACGTTGAATACGCCGGCTCGTGCCGCACTTAATGTATTTAACTAAGTCGCCCTTTTTCTTGTTTCGGGGACATATGTTGAAATTGAAAGAAGTCTGCTACATAACAGAAGTGAAGGTCGGTGCGATGAGTGTCGGCTCTTACTGTATGGATGCTACCGTGACTTGTTTGCTGCCTGGTCCTTACAGAAGAACACCACCGATGGCTGCAAGCAGAGACTGCCTGGGGCAAACACAGCTCAAAGGGTTTGGTCACAGCGGTCTTATTACGTTTTGTAATTGCTTTTGTTCTGAAAATCGTCACTAGTTTTTTTCGCTTGCTTTCGGCTCAAACAGAACACACACAGGGATCATTTAGGTCCTTTGTTCGTCATAAAAACGACTAATAGTCTCAGACACTGCCAAGCATATGCCAAAATAGAACCATATATATAAGAGTAATACCCTGGCGTTAACGCCGTGCTGCGTTCAAGTGTACTCATTCACTCGACTACGCCGTGATTTTGTTTTGTTCCGTTAACCGTTATAACCGCAACCCTCCAAACCACGGTTCTAGTAACTATGCCCAAACCTGTGTTGTTGATGTGAAAAGGATATAACAGCTATGGGGTTTGAACGCTTTAAAGAAGCTCGATAAACTAAGTGTTAAAATAAACTCGACTGTTTAGCAAACATGGTTTAGCCTCCCTTGCTTATATGACTGCACGATTCATGGGAGCGATTGCTAAATAGGTACTCGGCAAATCACGCAGTCTGGCCGTCGCCCCAATCTAAAACCCTTGACTAAACAAACGTTTAGTCAAACAAACCACGCTGTAGTCGTAACCGTTAACATAAATATTGCCCGCCTTAAATAAACTCATCCCAAGTAATGTAAACGTTAACGGTGAAATGTAAACAAGAAAAACAAACATCCAAACAGTGATCTGTTACATTTCATCGTTAATTGCCATACTTCAGTGGGCGTTTAGTGATATATCGCAGAACTCATCATAACCTACCATCGAGAAATGTTCAACTCACAACCCGTCTGTCAAAGATTTAGATTTTTTACTATTCCATTGAATATTAATTAGTCATGTCAGTAAAATGGCTCCCCTTTACTGCTCATGTTTCAACACTGCACTGAAGATGTCTGATCTCAAATACCGTGCTACATTAATAGAACATGACCAATTTCCACGCAAATCTGATGAATTTGATGGCAATTCTGGAGAAGGCAAAGAATATACTCGCGGGACACGTGACTTGGGGAGATCCTTCAATGACATTGATTAAGAAATAATAGAGACACGGGGTCGATAAAACAGTAAATGGTAGTAAAACAATTTATCGTTTAATAATGTATTGTTATTGTTTTACACTTAAATCAGGAAACGTGTTAACCAGCAATAAAAATAGGGTTTTTTACATGATGTTGTAGAGTTCAGTGTAAAGTTATGGTAAATACAATTAGTTTTGTCAATTTAAAACTGAATATTAGTTATCATAAATCGGTAACTATAGAAACTGAAGAAATTGTCACTGTAACTGTTGTATTGATACTTCATCATTGATACACCAGTTTGGACGATTATAAATATCATCAATCCAAATATGTTCTCGATTAGATTTTAAAGTTACGACAATAAATGAAATTGACACATGAAACCAAGCTGTGTTGAAACATAAAAATGTAAAATTATAGTGCGCCAACTAATAGTGACGTCGTGAAAACGTACTTAAAAATAACAACTATGAGTCGTAGTTATATAATGCGCGGTTCAAATTCCGAAGCGTATTTCTTCACATGGCTGTCCCATTATTTTTTTCAAATAATGTATTACTTTCTTGAGTGCAAAATTCGCTAATGAAAAGCTCAAACGTTTTGATTTACTTTGTGTACATACACGAAAGAACGGACATATGCGTCTGCGTCATTTTAAAGCTATTCCTCCGAGTTCTGCGACTTGAAATCGCGTAGTTTACTTTCAAATAAATTGTGCCTGTGTTCTGAGTTATATTTGAATTACCGAGTCAGTTCGGTGGAGTGTGTTTTCTCCATAATCTCCACCGCTGTGTAAGTTAACAGACGGACGCGATACATTTAATGCCCCCTCCTCGTCGTAATTACTAAGTCGGGAAAACGTGTATGATCAAAATCTGTGGCGCAGAATCAGTTCAGTTTGGCTGGCGTCTGGGAAAGCCAACATATAAATCTACTGATCCGCAGCGGAGCAGAGAAAAGCGACCCACCCACTAGGTTCACTTGGTCCCAGTCGAGTAAGTCATCTGTGTCCAAACGCTTGTTAAACTGTTCGAGACACTTTCGAGTTGAACACGGAAGTTGTACTTCTGTGAAAGGCGAAGTATGTATACTTGCACATAGAATAATGTTAATTCAGCCATGCATGCATATTGAGTGCGTATAAGTGTATATTGATCTATCTGAAGCAATCGGGCCTCTAATCGGGCTGTTTTCGATTCTTGAGAACCTTCGATTTTAAGGCTTGCGGGATACGGTACTATTTAACAGGTAAATGCATTATTCAACGTCGTATTTTAGACGAAATATGCTCCATAAGCTATTAACTGTATTTTCTTGTTTAAAACGTTTTACACTTACAAGTCTTTTTGTTTCCATGAAAATCATTAAAGACGTGCAAAATCGCCAAAGTGAAATTGAAACGTGTAATTTAGTGTTTTTAAAAAATATCATGAGAAGTGAAGGGAAAGTTTCGACTTCGATCTACAGAGAGGGAAAGAGTAAGCTTTGCCAGTTTTAATTTACATGGGCACCATTAGTTTATGCCAGTTGTTTCCCCGGACACTCGCTAAATATGACTGCTCGCCGTCTTGTCTAGGAGGGGAGGGGACTGTAGTTCCGATAGGCATCGGAACCCATCATGGGTTACAATATATATTAAACAGATAACACCGGTGAAAGTAATCGTATACTGGTCGAGATTGAGAACAGTCTAGTATGTAGAAGTGTACGTTACTTCTGGCCAATTTCACTGCTTAACTGCCTATGTATGCCACACACCAAGTGCTGTGCTCCGTCGATAAAGACCGTCGTAACAAATTAAGACTTCTTCACTTCAGCATCTTGTCGTCACTGGGCCGACCCACTGATGTTTCCTAAGCAACAAAATGCCGCCTCGGTTTCTAATTTAATGGCCAAATTTCAGTTGTCGCATTATTAACCTTCGATGAACAGGAACTTACATTATTGCAAGTTGGATCATTTCTCATTCGCGTTTCTCAAATGGCCTGTAAATATTTAAGCGGAGGAATATAAGTTATTGTTATTATATATTTATTTTGAACTGCCAAACCAACAATTTGAAAATGTAGTAAAAGTTACAGACGACAAGAAATAAGGTAGAGAGTTCAAAATAGAGAAACGTGGAACGGTGGTTCGTTTAGTGGACTCGTGCTGCATGTAGCAGCCGGCCGGCGTTGTCGCATGGGTACAGCATGCATTAAATTTGCAAGCCACCTTATTTACCCCAGGATGTTATTTCATCTAGCATGAGACACTACTACTTATTATTAGTGAAATATGCCTATCCAAAGTAACACGGCCCAAGATCGTAATGTTCCCCCACACCAGCCTTCACGGTCACCCCATTTTGCTGGCACTAAAAAAACCGTAATTGGTTGCATTAAAACGTTACCCCAGGTGGCATCAAATTTGTTAATAGTTTGTTTGCTTTTAGACGCATAACATACATATAAAGCGGTGTTATTATTGGTTGAGTATAGTACGCTAATGTCGGATATGATGGCTGGCGTTTGAATCCGGTCATGTCAGTCATCCGACAATTCACACAATAGATCAATCAAATGAGATGTCCTTTTCAACAACGTAGTGCAATTCACTCCCGGAAAAAATCTATATATCATCGCAAATATACGAGAATTAGCTATAAACAAATGTTTGCTTTATTCTTGTTAGAAGCGGCTCGCCACTTCCGATGTGTGCGTTCCGTAGGACTGGATAGAAGCTGCGACGTGAATGCACAGAGCCCGTGTCGCGAGAAAGCCGCTATGATAATATAACCATTGTGCTACCCGTTTCTCTCGCCTCATCTGAGTCGATCCTGTTCACTGTTTTTATTTCACGTCCATAAATATCAGAGAAAACGCCTTCATATTTAAATTTTGATTAAAAAGGCTCATGTTTTCTCACAAGATTGGGACCACCCGCTAGTGTGTATCTACAGTACGTTTACAACTGACACGACCTTTAGCTATAATCACTATACTTGCTTTACTTATAACAGCGCTGACATTGATAGTTACCGGCGAAATCCAAACCAAATTGCTGATGACCCCTTTCTAAAATGTCGCTGATGTGATTTACGCTGGGTGATTCGATTTCAAAATGTTGTCTTCGCTTTGTTGTTACGGGGAAGAGTGGGAGCAAAGCCGAACAGCAGAGATCAATGCTTATCGCATTCATCTAATAAATATCATATTCAAACATACCGTAGTGGAAATGATGAATACCATTATCGATGGTCGCTGTCTCTCTCCGCTCTTTGTATGTTGACTTACCAGAACCTGACTAAGGTCTAATTACGAAATGCTAGAATATACGTTTAAGCACCAATAACAAGCGCATCGTGTCAAATGTGAAAACAAAAGATTTTGAGCAGATAAATGAATCAAATATGAAAACCATGTTATATTTAGATTAGAAACTGTTTACGTAAATATAGTACGAAATACACTAATGTGTGAGGTTGTCGTGAAACAACGAATATCCCTCGATATTTTGACCCAAAATTTCGATCAATTGTGGTGAAAAATTTGGAGATTTCGTTTCGCTCCAAACATACTATGTAGATACTGATTGCCTTAGACTGCAATTGCATTTTTTAAAAATTTAAGAAAGATCTATAATTTACTGAATTACCGAATTCTTCTCATTTGTTTAAATTAAGACACGAGTTTAAGCTAATTTATAAAATAAAAAATTCATAAAAAGCAATCAAAAAATAAACATGTTAATAGATTATTATTGAAATTAAAATTTCCAAGGCTAAAATAGTATTTTGTTATCCTAACATTATCAAACCAATCAAGTCAATTATTGCTGTACGAAAGCGGATCACATCGGACAGTCCGTATAGATAGTACGATGTGTCAGTACAATCATCTTTACGATTCTCACCATACTTTGGAATTAAAATAATATAAATGTTAGCAGTGCGATGAACGAACATTTGACAACTATAGACAACTATGGACAATTCAATGACAGAAGCTATTTAAATATTTATATGAATTGATTGCTTGTCAGTTGCTTTTTTATTTTATTTTATTTTTATTTAGCGTTATATTACGCAGTTTTAATAAGTTGTATAGTATATTATCTTAATGTCTTGTTACGTATGAACATTGTTACAGAAGCCGCTACGTAAGGAAGTTACTGCATGGGTTGATATTAATCCTGTTTTGGTGGGTCAATTGCGACTGTACGTTAAGTACCGACGTGTTTTATATTATGTCGACTTTCATACTCAATGGACGAAGACGGAAGTTGTAAATGCCGTACAGTAAACATGATGGAAGAAACCTTCTACTCTCTGATTTCCACTTCATCGAGCTTCAACCTTTTTTTTCTTCACAGCGCACAAATTCATTTCCGCGAATGTGGTTGTAGGCTTTTTAAATAGCGGTGTTTTGGATCGTTTAAAACGACGACAAATTGGCATAGCTGTCATTTTAACAAAATGTATAGGGGAACCCGCCGGCCATGCATGATCCGCCCGCTACACAGTGTACACATTAGTCTCGTGTGTAATTAAAATATGTGTATTGATACACACATTAGAAAATGAATGTTACTCTGTGTCATTTTGACCAGAACGGAAATACCAGCCAATCAATGTTTAAATGGCTCCGAAAATGTGACTATCATGCCTTGAACAAGACTCAATCCACTACACGACATTTATTTTGCCATTGTTCCATCCGGGATGCTTGGCAGGTGGATAGGAAGTGGGTGGACCATGCGGTAGGAAGGTCGTAAAAATAAAAGTCTACCTCATAATAAAATATGAATGCATTAATCGCTGGGTCTTGTTATTTTCCAAAATGTTTTTATTAGACGGTTCATATGTATGTTACGCCTCTCGCCTCCCGGCTAACCATAATACACACACCATTTGCGTTAACGAACCACCGTGACCCGACGCTGATTCCATCGTACAGACGATGTACACCGTGACCCCCGACGCTGATTTCGTCGTACAGGCTTAAAGAATGACACAATAATTTCGTCAAATATAAAATCAAATATCTGTATATAACAGATCAACAAACTGCACCCAATATTTATTATGCGGTGGGTGAAATCGGTGGATATAATTGACATATTTAGCTTAGTCTGCAACCCAATACAACTGGGTTTGCATATAGGTGATTATACTGATACAGTTACTATACTGCACTATATAAGCACTTTCATTATCCACACAATGGCATCTAATCTGATTTAAGAGCTGTGCTTACTCCTCCGTTGTTTGTTTTTGAGGATTAGTGAGTTCACAAATGCCTAATCGATTTGTTATGTTTCCATTGTATGGATAATCTCATTTTGAAATTATTATCAATTTCTTTGTTCATTTATAAATGCGAAAAAATAACATTTTATGATACAAACAACGGGATATATTTTTCGCTTTGGGTATTATGTCGGCCGCAAAGGCAAAGCTCCTGAATGCCGATGTAACAACGGCGACGTTACTTGTTATTTCGGCCGGCGTAACGTGTGTTCAGGGCATAATTTCAAAGGAACGCGATTGACCAACGCTCTTATCGAATACGCCTGGGAAATCATATAACACATCGCTCACCTGCATTTTGATATTCCGTTATTAAGAATGTTTTATTTCACGGCAAATACACCACACATCCATATATATATTTATCAATGTAATACAAAAAAGAGTCACTTTCTCTGATTTCAGTCGAATTGAAAGAACAACGTAAAATAATATATTCGTCTTGTTTCCTTATAATTATGCTTAGAGTTGGAAAGTCCTTGTAAGTAGCACTGACGGTACACCGTCTCTCATAAGTTATGTTGTTCCATACGGGGTCTAGTTCGTCACATGTAGTGTCATGAGGTTAGATGGTGACGAGAATAATAACATAGATACAGCCTACCTAGCTAGTTGCATGGTCGGTTGCTATGATGGCGCCTGGCTATATGGTGCACTCGGAGATTCAGTACCAAATATAACAAAACTATTTACATCTTTCTTACTTTTTGTCCGAATCCAATTCTTTCGCAAGCAAATGAAAGCAGAAAGAAAAGAGTGCATCCTCCCTTAAAATAGCGTCATCGTGTGTTCTCCAGGATGTCTTTGGAAAAAAAGACCGCATGTGGCCGAATCTCTGAGCTCTTCCTTTTCTCGTCGGCCCCTATATCACAGAGAGATGTCTACCTCTTACTACTATGACGTGTCTTATTAAATAACAGCCAGCACTGACATGATGCTAAGGCGTACACGTGAGAGAAGACGAAGAGTTCGAAGGTATAAAATTGCCCGTAGCGTTCCTTGCCTCCTCGGCTGCCCATGGTTGTAGATTTTGCAACGCGTTCAGCGACGCATTCTGTAGTACTAGTGGATCACTCCTTCCTTCTTGTAGACTCAAATTTTTCATTGCAACTTCATGTTGTATAGTGAACATAAACCTATTTGCAGCTTGTCGTTCAGCCTCTCGCTCTTCGGCTGTCTGCCTCCTATATTAAAGAAATTATTAAAGATTATTGTAACAGTTATACTGTATACAACTTCAGAGCATTTCGTATTAACTTTGTACATTTGTTTCATCACTACTGTATATGCGATACCATATTACTGACATGTCTCGAATCATGTTGTCTCGTTGCCTTATCTCATTCAATGATATAGACCATGAACCCATCGGATGCAGCTTTGATTGACTACAAAATATAGGCATTATGTCTCTGTATCATATCTGGTCTGTGTTCGGTCCACCTCTTTCGTTTGTCACCACTCAAGTTAACAGGCGACCCGTCGACTCAGTGATCTGTCATGCCTACTTAAAGCAGCTTGATTTGAATTGACCAGGACAAGGTGATCAAATAGTAGCGACCTTTGGGGTGTACAACACAACAGTATGGTATTGTTTTTAAATATAAAGGCAATGCACCATCTAGTGTGACTCACCTCCATTTTGTCCTCCTGTTCTGGAACCATGTTTTAACTTGGGCGTCTGTCATTTTTAGTGCCTTAGCAAGCGCAGCTCTTTCTGCGGAAGCGAGGTACTTCTGTCGGTGAAAACGCTTCTCCAATTCACAAATCTGCAAACGAGAAAACGAGGTCCGCGGCTTCTTGCGTTTCGGTGGTGTCCGGTTCTGGTAGGGGTGGCCAATTCGTCTGGTAACTGTAACGGAAACAAGAAAATCAGTGGAACTCATGTAAGCTTTAACAGAAGGTAAATGTTTAAAAACAAAACAAAGGCCTGGTAAATTAGATAAGCGACCAAGGTAGCGTAACGGACGGCCCACATTGTGTTGTTTCAATGCTACACTGTGCTGTGTTAAAGACTTAAGTGTACGGGGTATATCGTATAAATTGTAGTCGATAGTTATGTTAGCCCCTACTGAGAAACAGCATGAAACCTGCTACACACACACCACCAATTATTGACCTGCCATTTAAAAATTATCGTATCGGTGACTTGTGATAAAAAAGCTAGTAATGTGTGTAATGTCAAACGATCGTAACTACTCACCAGTTAGTCTGTCCTTAGCGAGCCTTCGCGACTCCATCCAAGGGAAAGTTGAACTCAATGAGGCGGGAGGTGGTCTATGCGCCGGTACCCTGATCACCCCTGCGGTAGAGTTGTATGACGGTAGAAATGGTTGGGGATATAGCAAGGCTCCCGACGAGACAATTGAGCTGAAAGTTGGCGAAAGAGGTAGACTTGTGGATGACGTTGTCATCGGCGTGCTCAAAATGTGGTTGATACTGAAGGAAAGTGAGTTTGAACTAGATTGTTGTCGGCGACGGTCATTTTCCTCCTCTTCGGTATCGGATTCTTCCCTCTTTACGTCCTCCTCAAACGTATCTTTCATGGTGGCTGGAGACGGACTGTACTGCGATTTAAGTGTGTCCATGTGAGGCATCACGTTACACTCAGTTTCGTCGACCAAATAACTTTTTTTTTTTAATTTTGTTCAAAGTGAAGACTCCAACCGCAGATATGTCGTTGTTCAAGTTGATTCAAGAGCATTCCAAATTGGTGCTATCAGCTTCCTAAGGTTATGTCAATCTAACTGTATACATGGTAGCAGACGAAGCGATGAATCAAGTTGGTGGCTCCCCTATAAACGCGTCTGTTTGGTTCCTTACATATGCACGCACTTACTAAACATAACCATTGAGGGGAACACTTTCCTGTCTTCTGATTGGCTGAGTCTAAATGCCCCTTGGACAATTGTTGAGAACCGAGGAAGCAGCTAGTCAAATGAAATGGCACTGTAAGCTCCGCCTAGGGTAGGTCTTCCTAATCAATATCAACTTTGATGTATTAGTCAGCAATATCATTACTCATCCTATACTTAACTCGCTGCTCAAAGTTCAACGTTTCTGGTCTCCATGTTTATGAAAGTGTGATGCATTTTTCTAATTATGAACCCGTTAGTTCTGAAATTTATATTCTACTGCCAATTAACCAGATGCAATGTTCGCTGATACGTTCACGTTGTTTAGCACTGATTTACGATTATGCGCAATGCATCACGGTATGCGTCAAAAGTCGGAATACCATTAGCCTAAACTTTAACAACTATTTCTAGTTTTTTTTATTTATTATTTATTTGTTCAAGTTAAAACTGCAGATAACACAACATTCAATAAGCCTATTTAAATAGATTCTTAAAGTTTCCTGCCCCTTTTGCAAATTTGTGAAGTACTATCCCTGACCAATATATGCATTACCATCATCACATTGCTTCAGTCCTGTATTTGAAACACCGATGCCTATAACAAAGTACCATTTAAACTTATTTCATATAAAAAATCTAAACGAATCTATCACAGCGCAAGTATTTTCAAACATGTTTGTACAGCCTGAAAATGAGATGGCCGGCGTACCGCTCGGTTGTACCACCCACGTTCGACCTCAGTGTACACTGTTATCGAAACTTGAGATGAAATATAAAGGTGTCAATTACGGTAAGTGTGATTTCAACTCAAATATTTCGGAGAGAGTTGATGTAAATCGTGAAATGCATGCACACTGAAAATGAGAACATACACACATATTAAAATTATTCTATTTATTGTTATGACCGCGTTATTTTTAGGTTTTGTCAATACTCATTGCCTTTGTCGCATCATGACATTAGCTGCGCGATGACTTTTGGAATATTAAATATAACCGCAGCCCATTGAACATATACTAAATTGGGGATTGCCTCAATACACAATGAACATTAACGCAATTAGGATTATTGAAAATAAAGCCAAACCGAAAATGGGGTGAAACGTCTTAGTATACCCACTGTACCCCAATTAAAATTATTGCCAATCTTCGTCAAATAATGCCTTTTCATTGCCGTGATCTGTGAATGTCGTGTTTAACTTGCCTGCCAAACAAATCTAAGTGTCGATGCTGTTAGTAGCAGCCATTGACACGAGGTCATGTTTTTGGAAACGCGAAATACGCATTTTAAAAGCAAAGTAACAATTTTTAATACACATCCTAAATTGGCAAAGCCAAAAGGTCACAAAAATGATTAAATTTTGGAGGAGAAGAGAAGCTACGTTCAGACGCTCGACTGGGGATCCCGGAAGACTGGCGTCAACGCTGTAGGGCAGAGAACGATCATCAAATCTCATCACTGTGTTTTTATAATGTGTCTGTATGTGGCTAACTATTTAAAGTAAATATATCCAGTGACTGTGGAATAGACTATAGTTTGGGAAATGATGACGTGATTTGAATACTTTACTTGAATATATGATTAGGTTGGCTGAAACATGACCGCTACTCACTGACTATTATGCAACAGTGTTGCTATCATGATAAATCTATTGACAATGCATTTTAATTATTTCTTTGTCGCGATGAAACCAATATTAAAAAAGTAATTTCAAAGTACACCAAGAACTTTGACGTAATAGTGTGGCTTCTGGAAATGCAATTCCATTTTACGCCTAGTAATAGTATCGGTGTCGATTTTCCTCTCAGATAACAACTGGTAAAAATTAATTTTCACGGGAAAATGTCTCGCCATTACGGAATATACGACTTGTATGGTATCAAAAACGACTTAAAATTCCGATCGTCAACGGAGATAACATCCAAGGTATCAGCCGAAAAATAAATATACATAGTCTATTCCACTTTGTTGGCATAGCAATTGAATATGTTTACTGAATAAATATGTTTAACACTATAATCAGTTAGAAATCGGACCATAAAATAATACTGGCGACAAGAAGTAAAAAGAATACATTAATAGAATGAACAAATCAATCTGTAATCTAGTAATAAATATGCACTTGGAGAGTTCTTTGTGCGATATTATGATGTGTTTGATATTAAAAGCATGATATGGTATCATTATATCAAGACTAGAACACGTGACATTAACGAAGAAATACTAATTAATTATTGTCTTTCCAAGTCGCAATTGTTAAGAAGAAAGGAAAAAATAACGCCGTACTGGGGCGTTTTAAAATACATACATAAATACATATAGTAGTAGCACTCACAGTACCTGAACCCCGGTACCAAAGCGGTTTATGAACGTAATGCAGTGCGTGGCACTCACAGTATACGAACCCCGGTACCAAAACAGTTATGGACGTAATGCAGTGCGTGGCACTCACAGTATACGAACCCCGGTACCAAAACAGTTTATGAACGTAATGCAGTGCGTGGCACTCACAGTATACGAACCCCGGTACCAAAACAGTTATGGACGTAATGCAGTGCGTGGCACTCACAGTATACGAACCCCGGTACCAAAACAGTTATGAACGTAATGCATTGCGTTATATAATGCGTCACTACTATATAGGCGACGGCCCAATGCATCACAGTGAAAAAAAAAAACGCGCAGATTATCATTGTTGAAATATAAGCCGCTCCTAAGCTCTCTAATTTAGTGCCTAAACAATCGCGGCAATCTGCCGTTGATTTTGTTTCTAAAAAGGATCATCTCATTTTTGTGGGAGGGAAACACTGACAAACTGTCCCAGATCAGATTAGTTTTGATTATTTTTGAAAAGAACGCAAATTGGGTAATATCAGCCAATTTAAAATGAGCGAGTCGTTTATTCAATATATATAAATATATACAATTCATTCATTGCATATTATACGTGGTACATGCAATAACTAAAGAATAAATGTATACTACTTCTGTCACCAGAATAATTGTTATTTTCAACAACGTAAAAGTTTTGAGGCGGAGCCGGGAGTCGGTGGAATAATAACATTTACTCTTCCACTCGCTAAACCAATAAACAGTGTTCGCTCCGTCAATGGGTGTTTTTAGAATGAATGGTCCCTAAATTCGTGGCAGCATGGCTTGCGACCATATCATGCAGCTTTTTATGTTTCACTTTCCCACACTGTATTCTCTTATACATCATCAAATATGGATGACGGATGTCATTTGTCATGGATGATGGCGAAACGGAGTCTTTTTGATGATATTAAAAAGTCTTTGGGCAATCCATTGCTTGGCAATACTGTTTAAATAACTTATAACCATCAAAGTAATCGTGTTGTTTATATTTTTTATAATAACCTGATATTTTTTTATCAATGTGCGTATTTGCTGTTAATACTCTGTTATTTCCGGCGTTTGTGGTAATCGTCGGTGCAGTAGACTTTTCATACGTCAGACTGTCTATTTCCGCTCCATGGAAACAAAAGCTTTCGACCCAACGCCACGGCCAACCTAGGTACTCATCACACGAACCGTCAACCATGCGCCACCATATAATAATGTTATTTTAACTAAATATGAATAATTACGTACAAAACAATTAAAAGGCTTGCCATTCTTTCAATCGAAATATTCTTTCACGATATCAACAACATGTCTATATACAAAATAAGAATTATCTTTCGCCAAATTATAAATCTGTATTTTATATGAAACAGCATTAAAATGAAACGCATGCAAGACAAATGAAAATACGTTTACAGCTGCTACGTCGAGGGCTTCTGAATTATTACCATCTTAGTAAATGTAAAAGAACAGGCTCATTATCGTAATATATCTAGCTGGATCAAAGATGAGCAACATTAGTGTAACATGTTAAATGATACGACCACCGATCGTTAATGAAAAATTGAAAAACAAAACGAGAGCTGTCCTTCGTTGCAGCATTGAAAATTAATCGACATTTTGATGGCACGGAAAACGGAATATGAGCCGTAAATTCACTCATAAATCTCCTCGGACGAGCCTTATCGCGATGATCTCTAACTACTTCGTTTTTTCCTAAACTTTTTACGGCCGGGGCTCAACGAGTCAGCAATCGGCGCCAGGCATGTGTAGTCGGAGAAAATTTATACGCTAAATGATCTCCCGAGCATTGGTGCTTAGCGTCATCGTTATGACAGTGTATACTCGTTTACTTTTCAGTTTTTGTGCACAATTTGTCCCTAAAGACAGCTCACCATCCCCGTTTAGGCTGCTTAAATTGCGGGGATTGGAAACAAATCAAGTCCTGATAGTCTTTCGCCTCATCCGTAATTCAGTTGCTGGTAATGGTTAAATGGGTGCTACTTAAACCCTGATAGCACATACAAATTCTAATCAACACGCAAGCCATTAATTCTCAAATGTTTTCATATTTTTGTATGGGAAAACACGCGATGACGATCATCTACGCCAACAATAACATTAAATTCCTCAAGACTAAACAACTTTTCACCACTCCGCCATACATCCGATTGCATCCGAACGTACTTGGAATTGAACATCGAATTAATGGTAGACAAGGTGTGTTTCTTCATATTTAAACAGCTGCATAATGTAATATGAAAACAAAACAAAACAAGAAATGGCTAAGAAGTTGAGATTTTAATAACAGCAACATTACGTAATGCTATCATTAAATATAATATAAACAAAATATAGACCGTCAATTGTCTAATGTGTTTACTTGCCACTAATCACATTAATTAGAACACCGGTGATAAGAATATTGTTTTAATGTACAAATAAGAATCAATATGTGACGTGGAGGCACAAAAATTGACATTGCTTGATTATGGAACTGATAATTAAACGATACTTATTCAGATAAGGTACGTAATAATTACAAATCACTATGGAAACGCCCGCTGATGGGAACTGAGATGTATTCCTATATGTTTGGTTATTGATGATAAGGGGGCATGACATGATGTGTTGTGTATAGTGTGGGTACTGTGATTGAAATGAAAACGCTCAATCAATGCATTGTTTTATCGCTGCAATTATTGATACAAGAAACGTAGATTGGTAGATAAATTGAATAAAATCTGTCTTCGTATCCGATTTCCGATCATCGATGACTTTATTTCGACTCGACAATAATCTCATCTCAGTGTCTCAGGAATACAACATATAAGGATATGGTCCGTAGAAATGGTTCGTGTACAAATATTAAGCTTCTTTTAGTCCCAGTGAAACAAACGAGACCTGAGTCGTCAATTACCATGGGGATTTGAGAGCCGTTTAAAGAATATTAAGGAATTCGGACGAGATCGGATTCATGTGAGCATTTGAAATATTTATCGCAATTATGATTTGGATTTAATGTTTTTTTTTCGACGCATGTTGTTGCTCCATAATGTTTCTGGTAAATCCCTCCGACCCGTCGAACAATTAGCGGTCTCCATTCACTGGTCTGTTTTCCCATTTGGAGGCGAGTTGTTCCCCAGTATGTAATGAGACGGAACTCATCTCTGTCAAAACATAAATCATAATTGCCCAAGTGAAACTGAAGCCCCAAAATCACTCAACACGATATTGCTGTCTAATATCGACTCGGCGACTAAATGATACAAGTTTGTGCACTTAGAAATAATTAGAATAAGATTGAAAACGGTGGCGGACCGCTGTCACAGGACGCCGTTCTCTCGCGATCTGGTCGGCAAACCATTTGTTGGAATGAATTGTTACTTGTGGGTAAATATTATTTAATGTGTGACAAAGCGATGTCCATCAATTTGTCTCTTTAGTTGTAAATTTCATACTGAAACATACACCAGTGCCTCTAGATTGAAATGTACATGCCCACGTGACTCAAGCTTATTTTAGTGCTTTGGTGAGAGTGTCCGATGTACTAGTATATAGACGGGGAGGGAGGTGAGGTTCACAGTGGACTGGATTACCAATTGTTGTTTTATGTTGTGTGGTAGAACGCGAATCATCATTCAGTTTTCTCATAACCTGATATCAACAGCATTTATATTACTGGGCATACACTAATTCCAACAAGAATGTACAAGAATCCCGACTCAATGTAACACCGCCTTCCTTCCATGCATTTTGATCTCGCTGTCACGTCCTTTACCACCGCAGACACTGGACAGAAACATGTCGGATTGGACTCCTAAAGAGACATGAGACATGCCGTTAAGCACTTGCCTCCTCGTCTAAAACTATAACTACCCTCACATTCCAAACATTTTAGGAAATCAAAAATTTAATATTGATTGATATTGACAAATATTCATCCGTCGAAGAAAAACAACTTCTGACAGTTATAACTTTTTAATTTTCATGATGTATACACACACTACATAACACAATTTTATATGGACCGAAGAGTGTCGATCGTCGCCGAAAAATACTTATTTGACCTGTCAATGCCAGGTTTTTTGGAAAATACTTATTCGACTTGTCAATGTCGTGGGGTATCAGAAAATACTTATTTGACTTATCAAAGTCGTGAAATGTCAGAAAGTACTTGTATTGATCTGTTAGTGACGTTAAATGTCAGAAAGTACTTGTATTGATCTGTTAGTGTCGTGAAATGTCAGAAAGTACTTGTATTGATCTGCAAGTGACGTTACATGTCAGACAATACCTGTATTGACTTGTTAGTGTCGTGAAATGTCAGAAAATACTTGTATTGATATGTTTGTCTCGTGGGTACAATACTTATTTTAATCTGTCAATGTCATGTGTTTTTTGAAAATACTCATTAGAGCCGTTATTGTCGTGAGATGTTAAAAAATACTTGTATTGACTGCAAGTGTTGCGAAATGCCAGAAAATACTTGTATTGACCTGATAGTGTCTTGGGTTGTCGGAAAATACTTATTTCACCTGTCAAAGTCGTAAAATGTCAGAAAATGTCTGTATTGACCTGTTAGTGTCGTGAAATGTCAGGAAATACTTGTATTGACCTGTTAGTGTCGTTAAATGTCATGAAATACTTGTATTGATCTGTTAGTGTCGTTAAATGTCATGAAATACTTGTATTGATCTGTTAGTGTCGTTAAATGTCTGAAATGTCAGAAAATATCTGTATTGACCTGTTAGTGACGTTAAATGTCAGAAAGTACTTGTATTGATCTGTTAGTGTCGTGAAATGTCAGAAAGTACTTGTATTGACATGTTAGTGTCGTGAAATGTCAGAAAGTACTTGTATTGATCTGTTAGTGTCGTGAGATGTCAGGAAATACTTGTATTGACATGTTAGTGTTGTGGAATGTCAGACAAGACTTGTATTGACCTGTTAGTGTCATGGGTTTTTGGAAAATACTTATTTGACCTGGATATGTCAGTGGTGTCAGAAAATACTTGTATTGATCTGTTAGTGACGTTAAATGTCAGAAAGTACTTGCAGTACCTGGATATGTCAGAGGTGTCAGAAAATACTTGTATTGACATGTTAGTGTTGTGGAATGTCAGACAAGACTTGTATTGACCTGTTAGTGTCATGGGTTTTTGGAAAATACTTATTTGACCTGGATATGTCAGAGGTGTCAGAAAATACTTGTATTGATCTGTTAGTGTCGTGAAATGTCAGAAAATACTTGTATTGACCTGTTAGTGACGTTAAATGTCAGAAAGTACTTGCATTGATTTGTTAGTGTCGTTAAATGTCAGAAAGTACTTGTATTGATCTGTTAGTGTTGTGATATGTCAGAAAATACTTGTATTGATCTGTTAGTGACGTTAAATGTCAGAAAGTACTTGTATTGATCTGTTAGTGACGTTACATGTCAGACGATACCTGTATTGATCTGCTGGTGTCGTGAAATGTCAGAAAATACTTGTATTGATCTGTTAGTGACGTTACATGTCAGACAATACCTGTATTGACTTGTTAGTGTTGTGAAATGTCAGGAAATACTTTTATTATCTGTTAGTGTCGTGAAATGTCATAAAGTACTTGTATTGAGCTGTTAGTGACGTTACATGTCAGACAATACCTGTATTGACTTGTTAGTGTCGTGAAATGTCAGAAAATACTTGTATTGATATGTTTGTCTCGTGGGTTGTCGTACAATACTTATTTTAATCTGTCAATGTCATGTGTTTTTTGAAAATACTCATTAGAGCCGTTATTGTCGTGAGATGTCAAAAAATACTTGTATTGACCTGCAAGTGTTGCGAAATGCCAGAAAATACTTGCATCGACCTGATAGTGTCTTGGGTTGTCGGAAAATACTTATTTGACCTGTCAAAGTCGTAAAATGTCAGAAAATGTCTGTATTGACCTGTTAGTGTCGTGAAATGTCAGGAAATACTTGTATTGATCTGTTAGTGTCGTTAAATGTCATGAAATACTTGTATTGATCTGTTAGTGACGTTAAATGTCAGAAAATACATGTATTGACCTGTTAGTATCGTTACCCGTCAGGAAATACATGTATTGACCTGTTAGTATCGTTACCCGTCAGGAAATACATGTATTGACCTGTTAATGGCGTGGGTTGTCAGAAAATACTTATTTGACCTGTCAATGTCGTGGGTTGTCGGAAAATACTATGTGAAGATTTAATTTCAGAGAAAACACGCCTATAAAATATGGTAAATCAAGGACTATTTGCAGCCACATAGCTGTGTGTATTTTCGGAGAATCATACTGGAGAAAAAAAAAACAAGAAAAAAAAAACAGTACAATAGTACAGGTAGTATGGTGAATGTAATTTGTTATGTTATGTTATGTTATGTTATTTATTTTTATCAGAAACATGATATTTAATGTGTAAGATTTAATCATTAAAATAAAATAAGAAAATTGATTTCACCCGATCATATTCAACTGTCATCTTTGACTGGGCAACAATATAAATTAGCTCACATATCATATTGCACAGATATTAATAGCGACATACAGTGATATCAAAACTCATCGCCTATCATTACACTATCCGGGGATCAATTTCTTCCATACGAGTGAAATATTTCACTCTACCTATCACGTTTGACGATTCCAGCGAAAACAAACTATGCGCCGATTTGCAGTTTATGTCCTATATGATGATCGCACATGCGCACAAATAAGTTCGTTTTATTTGATTTTCTAAAAGAGAACTTTCTGCGATAAGGCAACATTTACTGGCTTATCTTGCTGTTAGCTCGTTATTGTATATTATCAAATGGTCTGGTTTTTCGTTTACTGAGTCGAGTTTGTATCTCGTACATTCACTGTAATCTTTCAGATCATTTTTGGCAATAACTCTTTTCTTCTGGAATTCATATCATTCACTTTTTTGACAACAATTCACGTGCACGGGGGTTTGTTATTAGTGTAGTTTTGTGTATTAGTTTATATGAGACAATAACAACAAAATATTATTGTTATTAGTATTCAACGGCACCAAATTTATGTTGTGATATTGATCAAGTGTGGCCTATTTTATTGTCATCCGTGTAGTTTGATTTCGAATATATTGTCTTCATATCAGTAGACAAAATATTCCAGCAAATATCAGTATAGGTGATATTCCAATTAATATCAATATAGGTGATATTCCAAACAATATCAATATAGGTGATATTCCAATTAATATCAATATAGGTGATATTCCAACTAATATCAATATAGGTGATATTCCAACTAATATCAGTATAGGTGATATTCCAACTAATATCAGTATAGGTGTTATTCCAACTAATATCAGTATAGGTGATATTCCAACTAATATCAGTATAGGTGATATTCCAACTAATATCAATATAGGTGATATTCCAACTAATATCAGTATAGGTGATATTCCAACTAATATCAGTATAGGTGATATTCCAACTAATATCAGTATGGGTGATATTCCAACTAATATCAGTATAGGTGATATTCCAACTAATATCAGTATAGGTGATATTCCAACTAATATCAGTATAGGTGATATTCCAACTAATATCAATATAGGTGATATTCCAACTAATGTCAGTATAGGTGATATTCCAACTAATATCAATATAGGTGATATTCCAACTAATATCAGTATAGGTGATATTCCAACTAATATCAGTATAGGTGATATTCCAACTAATATCAATATAGGTGATATTCCAACTAGTATCAAAATTCAATATAGGTGATATTCCAACTAATATCAATATAGGTAATATTCCAACTAACATCAGTATAGGTGATATTCCAACTAATATCAATATAGGTGATATTCCAAATAATATCTGTATAGGTGATATTCCAACTAATATCAGTATAGGTTATATTCCAACTAATATCAGTTTAGGTGATATTCCAACTAATATCAATATAGGTGATATTCCAACTAATATCAATATAGGTGATAGTCCAATTAATATCAATATAGATGATATTCCAACTTATATCAGTATAGGTGATATTCCAACTAATATCAGTATAGGTGATATTCCAACTAATATCAATATAGGTGATATTCCAACTAATATCAATATAGGTGATATTCCAACTAATATCAATATAGGTGATATTCCAACTAATATCAATATAGGTGATATTCCAATTAATATCAATATAGGTGATATTCCAACTAATATCAATATAGGTGATATTCCAACTAATATCAGTATAGGTGATATTCCAACTAATATCAATATAGGTGATATTCCAAAGGTGATATATCAACTAATATCAATATAGGTGATATTCCAACTAATTTCAATATAGGTGATATTCCAACTAATATCAGTATAGGTGAAATTCCAACTAATATCAATATAGGTGATATTACAACTAATATCAATATAGGTCATATTCCAACTAATATCAATATATGTGATATTCCAACTAATATCAGTATAGGTGAAATACCAATTAATATCAATTTAGGTGATATTCCAACTAATATCAATATAGGTGAAATTCCAACTAATATCAATATAGGTGATATTCCAAAGGTGATATTCCAACTAATATCAATATAGGTGATATTCCAATTAATATCAATATAGGTGATATTCCAACTAATATCAATATAGGTGATATTCCAAAGGTGATATTCCAACTAATATCAGTATAGGTGATATTCCAATTAATATCAATTTAGGTGATATTCCAACTAATATCAGTATAGGTGATATTCCAACTAATATCAATATAGGTGATATTCCAACTAATATCAATATAGGTGATATTCCAAAGGTGACATTCCAACTAATATCAGTATAGTTGATATCCCAACTAATATCAATATAGGTGATATTCCAACTAATATCAATATAGGTGATATTCCAAAGGTGATATTCCAACTAATATCAGTATAGGTGATATTCCAACTAATATCAATATAGGTGATATTCCAACTAATATTAGTTTAGGTGATATTCCAACTAATATCAATATAGATGATATTCCAACTAATATCAATATAGGTGATATTCCAACTAATATCAATATATGTGATATTCCAACTAATATCAGTATAGGTGAAATACCAAGTAATATCAATTTAGGTGATATTCCAACTACAGTGTAATATCAATTTAGGTGATATTCCATCTAATATCAATATAGGTGATATTCCAACTTATATTATTATAGGTGATATTCCAACTAATATCAATATAGGTGATATTCCAACTAATATCAGTGTAGGTGATATTCCGAAGGTGATATTCCAACTAATATCAGTATAGGTGATATTCCAACTAGTGTCAATATAGGTGATATTCCAACTAATATCAATATAGGTGATATTCCAACTAATATCAGTTTAGGTGATATTCCAACTAATATCAATATAGGTGATATTCCAACTAATTTCAATATAGGTGATATTCCAACTAATATCAGTATAGGTGAAATTCCAACTAATATCAATATAGGTGATATTCCAATTAATATCAATATAGGTGATATTGCAACTAATATCAGTATAGGTGAAATACCAAGTAATATCAATTTAGGTGATATTCCAACTAATATCAATATAGGTGATATTCCAACTAATATCAGTATAGGTGATATTCCAACTAATATCAATATACGTGAAATTCCAACTAATATCAATTTAGGTGATATTCCAACTAATATCAATTTAGGTGATATTCCAACTAATATCAATATAGGTGATATTCCAACTAATATCAATATAGGTGATATTCCAACTAATATCAATATAGGTGATATTCCAACTAATACCAATATAGGTGATATTCCAACTAATATCAATATAGGCGATATTCCAACTAATATCAGTATAGGTGATATTCCAACTAATATCAGTATAGGTGATATTCCAACTAATGTCAGTATGGGTGATATTCCAACTAATATCAGTATAGGTGATATTCCAATTAATATCAATATAGGTGATATTCCAACTAATATCAGTATATGTGGTATTCCAATTAAAATTAATATAGGTGATATTCCAACTATTATCAGTTTAGGTGATATTCCAACTAATATCAATATAGGTGATATTCCAACTAATATCAATATAGGTGATATTCCAACTAATATCAGTATAGGTGATATTCCAACTAATATCAGTATAGGTGATATTCCAACTAATATCAATATAGGTGATATTCCAACTAGTATCAATATAGGTGAAATTCCAACTAATATCAATATAGGTGATATTCCAATTAATATCAGTATAGGTGATATTCCAACTAATATCAATATAGGTGATATTCCAACTAATATCAGTATAGGTGATATTCCAACTAATATCAATATAGGTGATATTCCGATTAATATCAATATAGGTGATATTCCAACTAATATCAGTATAGGTGATATTCCAACTAATATCAGTATAGGTGATATTCCAACTAATATCAATATAGGTAATATTCCAACTAATATCAATATAGGTGATATTCCAACTAATATCAATATTCAATATAGGTGATATTCCAACTAATATCAATATAGGTGATATTCCAATTAATATCAGTATAGGTGATATTCCAACTAATATCAATATAGGTGATATTCCAACTAATATCAATATTCAATATAGGTGATATTCCAACTAATATCAATATAGGTGATATTCCAACTAATATCAATAGAGGTGATATTCCAACTAATATCAATATAGGTGATATTCCAACTAATATCAGTATAGGTGATATTCCAACTAATATCAATATAGGTGATATTCCAACTAATATCAGTGTAGGTGATATTCCAACTAATATCAATATAGGTGATATTCCAACTAATATCAATATAGGTGATATTCCAACTAATATCAGTATAGGCGATATTCCAACTAATATCAATATAGGTGATATTCCAACTAATATCAGTATAGGTGATATTCCAACTAATATCAGTATAGGTGATATTCCAACTAATATCAATATAGGTGATATTCCAACTAATATCAATATAGGTGATATTCCAACTAATATCAATATAGGTGATATTCCAACTAATATCAATATAGGTGATATTCCAACTAATATCAATATAGGTGATATTCCAACTAATATCAATATAGGTGATATTCCAACTAATATCAGTATAGGTGATATTCCAACTAATATCAGTATAGGTGATATTCTAACTAATATCAATATAGGTGATATTCCAACTAATATCAATATAGGTGATATTCCAACTAATATCAGTATAGGTGATATTCCAACTAATATCAATATAGGTGATATTCCAACTAATATCAGTATAGGTGATATTCCAACTAATATCAGTATAGGTTATATTCCAACTAATATCAGTTTAGGTGATATTCCAACTAATATCAATATAGGTGATATTCCAACTAATATCAATATAGGTGATAGTCCAATTAATATCAATATAGGTGATATTCCAACTTATATCAGTATAGGTGATATTCCAACTAATATCAGTATAGGTGATATTCCAACTAATATCAATATAGGTGATATTCCAACTAATATCAATATAGGTGATATTCCAACTAATATCAATATAGGTGATATTCCAACTAATATCAATATAGGTGTTATTCCAATTAATATCAATATAGGTGATATTCCAACTAATATCAATATAGGTGATATTCCAACTAATATCACTATAGGTGATATTCCATCTAATATCAATATAGGTGATATTCCAAAGGTGATATATCAACTAATATCAATATAGGTGATATTCCAACTAATTTCAATATAGGTGATATTCCAACTAATATCAATATAGGTGATATTCCAACTAATATCAGTTTAGGTGATATTCCAACTAATATCAATATAGGTGATATTCCAATTAATATCAGTATAGGTGATATTCCAACTAATATCAATATAGGTGATATTACAACTAATATCAATATTCAATATAGGTGATATTCCAACTAATATCAATATAGGTGATATTCCAACAAATATCAGTATAGGTGATATTCCAACTAATATCAATATAGGTGATATTTCAACTAATATCAATAGAGGTGATATTCCAACTAATATCAATATAGGTGATATTCCAACTAATATCAGTATAGGTGATATTCCAACTAATATCAATATATTGGTGATATTCCAACTAATATCAGTGTAGGTGATATTCCAACTAATATCAGTATAGGTGATATTCCAACTAATATCAATATAGGTGATATTCCAACTAATATCAGTATAGGCGATATTCCAACTAATATCAATATAGGTGATATTCCAACTAATATCAGTATAGGTGATATTCCAACTAATATCAGTATAGTTGATATTCCAACTAATATCAATATAGGTGATATTCCAACTAATATCAATATAGGTGATATTCCAACTAATATCAGTATAGGTGATATTCCAACTAATATCAGTATAGGTGATATTCTAACTAATATCAATATAGGTGATATTCCAACTAATATCAATATAGGTAATATTCCAACTAATATCAGTATAGGTGATATTCCAACTAATATCAATATAGGTGATATTCCAACTAATATCAATATAGGTGATATTCCAACTAATATCAGTATAGGTTATATTCCAACTAATATCAGTTTAGGTGATATTCCAACTAATATCAATATAGGTGATATTCCAACTAATATCAATATAGGTGATAGTCCAATTAATATCAATATAGGTGATATTCCAACTTATAGCAGTATAGGTGATATTCCAACTAATATCAGTATAGGTGATATTCCAACTAATATCAATATAGGTGATATTCCAACTAATAACAATATAGGTGATATTCCAACTAATATCAATATAGGTGATATTCCAACTAATATCAATATAGGTGATATTCCAATTAATATCAATATAGGTGACATTCCAACTAATATCAATATAGGTGATATTCCAACTAATATCAGTATAGGTGATATTCCATCTAATATCAATATAGGTGATATTCCAAAGGTGATATATCAACTAATATCAATATAGGTGATATTCCAACTAATTTCAATATAGGTGATATTCCAACTAATATCAGTATAGGTGAAATTCCAACTAATATCAAGGTGATATATCAACTAATATCAATATAGGTGATATTCCAACTAATTTCAATATAGGTGATATTCCAACTAATATCAGTATAGGTGAAATTCCAACTAATATCAATATAGGTGAAATTCCAACTAATATCAAGGTGATATATCAACTAATATCAATATAGGTGATATTCCAACTAATTTCAATATAGGTGATATTCCAACTAATATCAGTATAGGTGAAATTCCAACTAATATCAATATAGGTGATATTACAACTAATATCAATATAGGTGATATTCAAACTAATATCAATATATGTGATATTCCAACTAATATCAGTATAGGTGAAATACCAAGTAATATCAATTTAGGTGATATTCCAACTAATATCAATATAGGTGAAATTCCAACTAATATCAATATAGGTGATATTCCAAAGGTGATATTCCAACTAATATCAATATAGGTGATATTCCAATTAATATCAATATAGGTGATATTCCAACTAATATCAATATAGGTGATATTCCAAAGGTGATATTCCAACTAATATCAGTATAGGTGATATTCCAACTAATATCTATTTAGGTGATATTCCAACTAATATCAGTTCAGGTGATATTCCAACTAATATCAATATAGGTGATATTACAACTAATATCAATATAGGCGATATTCCAACTAATATCAGTATAGGTGATATTTCAACTAATATCAGTATAGGTGATATTCCAACTAATATCAATATAGGTGTTATTCCAACTAATATCAACATAGGTGATATTCCAACTAATATCAGTATAGGTGATATTCTAACTAATATCAATATAGGTGATATTCCAACTAATATCAGTATAGGTGATATTCCAACTAATATCAATATAGGTGATATTCCAACTAATATCAGTATAGGTGATATTCCAACTAATATCAATATAGGTGATATTCCAACTAATATCAGTATAGGTGATATTCCAACTAATATCAATATAGGTGATATTCCAACTAATATCAGTATAGGTGATATTCCAACTACTATCAGTATAGGTAATATTCCAACTAATATCAATATAGGTGATATTCCAACGAATATCAATATAGGTGATATTCCAACTAATATCAATATAGGTGATATTCCAACTAATATCAATATAGGTGATATTCCAACTAATATCAGTATAGTTGATATTCCAACTAATATCAATATAGGTGATATTCCAACTAATATCAGTATAGGTGATATTCCAACTAATATCAGTATAGGTGATATTCCAACTAATATCAATATAGGTGATATTCCAACTAATATCAATATAGGTGATATTCCAACTAATATCAATATAGGTGATATTCCAACTAATATCAATATAGGTGATATTCCAACTAATATCAGTATAGGTGATATTCCAACTAATATCAGTATAGGTGATATTCTAACTAATATCAATATAGGTGATATTCCAACTAATATCAATATAGGTAATATTCCACCTAATATCAGTATAGGTGATATTCCATCTAATATCAATATAGGTGATATTCCAAAGATGATATATCAACTAATATCAATATAGGTGATATTCCAACTAATTTCAATATAGGTGATATTCCAACTAATATCAGTATAGGTGAAATTCCAACTAATATCAAGGTGATATATCAACTAATATCAATATAGGTGATATTCCAACTAATTTCAATATAGGTGATATTCCAACTAATATCAGTATAGGTGAAATTCCAACTAATATCAATATAGGTGATATTACAACTAATATCAATATAGGTGATATTCCAACTAATATCAATATATGTGATATTCCAACTAATATCAGTATAGGTGATATTCCAACTAATATCAGTATAGGTGATATTCCATCTAATATCAATATAGGTGATATTCCAAAGATGATATATCAACTAATATCAATATAGGTGATATTCCAACTAATTTCAATATAGGTGATATTCCAACTAATATCAGTATAGGTGAAATTCCAACTAATATCAAGGTGATATATCAACTAATATCAATATAGGTGATATTCCAACTAATTTCAATATAGGTGATATTCCAACTAATATCAGTATAGGTGAAATTCCAACTAATATCAATATAGGTGATATTACAACTAATATCAATATAGGTGATATTCCAACTAATATCAATATATGTGATATTCCAACTAATATCAGTATAGGTGAAATACCAAGTAATATCAATTTAGGTGATATTCCAACTAATATCAATATAGGTGAAATTCCAACTAATATCAATATAGGTGATATTCCAAAGGTGATATTCCAACTAATATCAATATAGGTGATATTCCAATTAATATCAATATAGGTGATATTCCAACTAATATCAATATAGGTGATATTCCAAAGGTGATATTCCAACTAATATCAGTATAGGTGATATTCCAACTAATATCAATTTAGGTGATATTCCAACTAATATCAGTATAGGTGATATTCCAACTAATATCAATATAGGTGATATTCCAACTAATATCAATATAGGTGATATTCCAAAGGTGATATTCCAACTAATATCAATATAGGTGAAATACCAAAGGTGATATTCCAACTAATATCAGTATAGGTGATATTCCAACTAATATCAATATAGGTGATATTCCAACTAATATCAATATTGGTGATATTCCAACTAATATCAGTTTAGGTGATATTCCAACTAATATCAATATAGGTGATAATCCAACTAATATCAATATAGGTGATATTCCAACTAATATCAATATATGTGAAATTCCAACTAATATCAATATATGTGATATTCCAACTAATATCAATATAGGTGATATTCCAACTAATATCAATTTAGGTGATATTCAATCTAATATCAATATAGGTGATATTCCAACTTATATCATTATAGTTGATATTCCAACTAATATCAGTATAGGTGATATTCCAACTAATATCAGTATAGGTGATATTCCGAAGGTGATATTCCAACTAATATCAGTATAGGTGATATTCCAACTAGTATCAATATAGGTGATATTCCCACTAATATCAATATAGGTGATATTCCAACTAATATCAGTTTATGTGATATTCCAACTAATATCAATAAAGGTGATATTCCAACTAATTTCAATATAGGTGATATTCCAACTAATATCAGTATAGGTGAAATTCCAACTAATATCAATATAGGTGATTTTACAACTAATATCAATATAGGTGATATTCCAACTAATATCAATATATGTGATATTCCAACTAATATCAGTATAGGTGAAATACCAAGTAATATCAATTTAGGTGATATTCCAACTAATATCAATATAGGTGATATTCCAACTAATATCAGTATAGGTGATATTCCAACTAATATCAATATACGTGAAAAACCAACTAATATCAATATAGGTGATATTCCAACTAATATCAATATAGGTGATATTCCAACTAATATCAATACAGGTGATATTCCAACTAATATCTATTTAGGTGATATTCCAACTAATATCAGTATAGGTGATATTCCAACTAATATCAGTATAGGTGATATTCCAATTAATATCAATATAGGTGATATTCCAACTAATATCAATTTAGATGAAATTCCAACTAATATCAATATAGGTGATATTCCAACTAATATCAGTATAGGTGATATTCCAACTAATATCAATATACGTGAAATTCCAACTAATATCAATTTAGGTGATATTCCAACTAATATCAATATAGGTGATATTCCAACTAATATCAATATAGGTGATATTCCAACTAATATCAATATAGGTGATATTCCAACTAATATCAGTATAGGCGATATTCCAACTAATATTAATATAGGCGATATTCCAACTAATATCAATATAGGTGATATTCCAACTAATATCAATATAGGTGATATTCCAACTAATATCAATATAGGTGATATTCCAACTAATATCAATATAGGTGATATTCCAACTAATATCAATATAGGTGATATTCCAACTAATATCAGTATAGGTTATATTCCAACTAATATCAGTTTAGGTGATATTCCAACTAATATCAATATAGGTGATATTCCATCTAATATCAATATAGGTGATAGTCCAATTAATATCAATATAGGTGATATTCCAACTTATATCAGTATAGGTGATATTCCAACTAATAACAATATAGGTGATATTCCAACTAATATCAATATAGGTGATATTCCAACTAATATCAATATAGGTGATATTCCAACTAATATCAATATAGGTAATATTCCAACTAATATCAATATAGGTGATATTCCAACTAATATCAGTATAGGTGATATTCCAACTAATATCAATTTAGGTGATATTCCAACTAATATCAGTATAGGTGATATTCCAACTAATATCAATATAGGTGATATTCCAACTAATATCAATATAGGTGATATTCCAACTAATATCAGTATAGGTGAAATTCCAACTAATATCAATTTAGGTGATATTCCAACTAATATCAGTATCGGTGATATTCCAACTAATGTCAGTATAGTTAGTATTCCAACTAATATCAGTATAGGTGATATTCCAACTAATATCAATTTAGGTGATATTCCAACTAATATCAATTTAGGTGATATTTCAACTAATATCAATATAGGTGATATTCCAACTAATATCAGTATAGGTGAGATTCCAACTAATGTCAGTATGGGTGATATTCCAACTAATATCAGTATAGGTGATATTCCAATTAATATCAATATAGGTGATATTCCAACTAATATCAGTATAGGTGATATTCCATCTAATATCAATATAGGTGATATTCCAACTAATATCAGTATAGGTGGTATTCCAATTAAAATTAATATAGGTGATATTCCAACTAATATCAGTTTAGGTGCTATTCCAACTAATATCAATATAGGTGATATTCCAACTAATATCAATATAGGTGAAATTCCAACTAATATCAGTATAGGTGATATTCCAACTAATATCAATATAGGTGATATTCCAACTAATATCAATATAGGTGATATTCCAATTAATATCAGTATAGGTAATATTCCAACTAATATCAATATAGGTGATATTCCAACTAATATCAATATAGGTGATATTCCAACTAATATCAGTATAGGTGATATTCTAACTAATATCAATATAGGTGATATTCCAACTAATATCAATATAGGTGAAATTCCAACTAATATCAGTATAGGTGAAATTCCAACTAATATCAATATAGGTGATATTCCAACTAATATCAATATAGGTTATATTCCAACTAATATCAGTTTAGGTGATATTCCAACTAATATCAGTATAGGTGATATTCCAACTAATATCAATATAGGTGAAATTCCAACTAATATCAGTATAGGTGAAATTCCAACTAATATCAATATAGGTGATATTCCAACTAATATCAATATAGGTGATATTTCAACTAATATCAGTATAGGTGATATTCCAACTAATATCAATATAGGTGTTATTCCAACTAATATCAACATAGGTGATATTCCAACTAATATCAGTATAGGTGATATTCTAACTAATATCAATATAGGTGATATTCCAACTAATATCAGTATAGGTGATATTCCAACTAATATCAATATAGGTGATATTCCAACTAATATCAATATAGGTGATATTCCAACTAATATCAATATAGGTGATATTCCAACTAATATCAATATAGGTGATATTCCAACTAATATCAATATAGGTGATATTCCAACTAATATCAATATAGGTGATATTCCAACTAATATCAATATAGGTGATATTCCAACTAATATAAATATAGGTGAAATTCCAACTAATATCAGTATAGGTGAAATTCCAACTAATATCAATATAGGTGTTATTCCAACTAATATCAATATAGGTGAATTCCAACTAATATCAGTATAGGTGATATTCTAACTAATATCAATATAGGTGATATTCCAACTAATATCAATATAGGTGATATTCCAACTAATATCAGTATAGGTGAAATTCCAACTAATATCAATTTAGGTGATATTCCAACTAATATCAGTATCGGTGATATTCCAACTAATGTCAGTATAGTTAGTATTCCAACTAATATCAGTATAGGTGATATTCCAACTAATATCAATTTAGGTGATATTCCAACTAATATCAATTTAGGTGATATTTCAACTAATATCAATATAGGTGATATTCCAACTAATATCAGTATAGGTGAGATTCCAACTAATGTCAGTATGGGTGATATTCCAACTAATATCAGTATAGGTGATATTCCAATTAATATCAATATAGGTGATATTCCAACTAATATCAGTATAGGTGATATTCCATCTAATATCAATATAGGTGATATTCCAACTAATATCAGTATAGGTGGTATTCCAATTAAAATTAATATAGGTGATATTCCAACTAATATCAGTTTAGGTGATATTCCAACTAATATCAATATAGGTGATATTCCAACTAATATCAATATAGGTGATATTCCAACTAATATCAGTGTAGGTGATATTCCAACTAATATCAGTATAGGTGATATTCCAACTAAGATCAATATAGGTGATATTCCAACTAATATCAATATAGGTGAAATTCCAACTAATATCAGTATAGGTGATATTCCAACTAATATCAATATAGGTGATATTCCAACTAATATCAATATAGGTGATATTCCAACTAATATCAGTATAGGTAATATTCCAACTAATATCAATATAGGTGATATTCCAACTAATATCAATATAGGTGATATTCCAACTAATATCAGTATAGGTGATATTCTAACTAATATCAATATAGGTGATATTCCAACTAATATCAATATAGGTGAAATTCCAACTAATATCAGTATAGGTGAAATTCCAACTAATATCAATATAGGTGATATTCCAACTAATATCAATATAGGTTATATTCCAACTAATATCAGTTTAGGTGATATTCCAACTAATATCAGTATAGGTGATATTCCAACTAATATCAATATAGGTGAAATTCCAACTAATATCAGTATAGGTGAAATTCCAACTAATATCAATATAGGTGATATTCCAACTAATATCAATATAGGTGATATTTCAACTAATATCAGTATAGGTGATATTCCAACTAATATCAATATAGGTGTTATTCCAACTAATATCAACATAGGTGATATTCCAACTAATATCAGTATAGGTGATATTCTAACTAATATCAATATAGGTGATATTCCAACTAATATCAGTATAGGTGATATTCCAACTAATATCAATATAGGTGATATTCCAACTAATATCAGTATAGGTGATATTCCAACTAATATCAATATAGGTGATATTCCAACTAATATCAGTATAGGTGATATTCCAACTAATATCAATATAGGTGATATTCCAACTAATATCAGTATAGGTGATATTCCAACTACTATCAGTATAGGTGATATTCCAACTAATATCAGTATAGGTGATATTCCAACTAATATCAGTATAGGTGATATTCCAACTAATATCAGTATAGGTGATATTCCAACTAATATCAATATAGGTGATATTCCAACTAATATCAATATAGGTGATATTCCAACTAATATCAATATAGGTGATATTCTAACTAATATCAGTGTAGGTGATATTCCAACTAATATCAATATAGGTGATATTCCAACTAATATCAGTATAGGTGATATTCCAACTAATATCAATATAGGTGATATTCCAACTAATATCAATATAGGTGATATTCCAACTAATATCAATATAGGTGATATTCCAACTAATATCAATATAGGTGATATTCCAACTAATATCAATATAGGTGATATTCCAACTAATATCAATATAGGTGATATTCCAACTAATATCAATATAGGTGATATTCCAACTAATATCAATATAGGTGATATTCCAACTAATATCAATATAGGTGATATTCCAACTAATATCAGTATAGGTGAAATTCCAACTAATATCAATATAGGTGATATTCCAACTAATATCAATATAGGTGAAATTCCAACTAATATCAGTATAGGTGAAATTCCAACTAATATCAATATAGGTGTTATTCCAACTAATATCAATATAGGTGATATTCCAACTAATATCAGTATAGGTGATATTCTAACTAATATCAATATAGGTGATATTCCAACTAATATCAATATAGGTGATATTCCAACTAATATCTATATAGGTGATATTCCAACTAATATCAATATAGGTGATATTCCAACTAATATCAGTATAGGTGATATTCCAACTAATATCTATATAGGTGATATTCCAACTAATATCAATATAGGTGATATTCCAACTAATATCAGTATAGGTGATATTCCAACTAATATCAGTATAGGTGATATTCTAACTAATATCAGTATAGGTGATATTCCAACTAATATCAGTATAGGTGATACTCCAACTAATATCAATATAGGTGATATTCCAACTAATATCAATATAGGTGATATTCCAACTAATATCAATATAGGTGATATTCCAACTAATATCAGTGTAGGTGATATTCCAACTAATATCAGTATAGGTGATATTCCAACTAATATCAATATAGGTGATATTCCAACTAATATCAATATAGGTGAAATTCCAACTAATATCAGTATAGGTGAAATTCCAACTAATAGGTGATATTCCAACTAATATCAATATAGGTGATATTCCAACTAATATCAGTATAGGTGATATTCCAACTAATATCAATATAGGTGTTATTCCAACTAATATTAATATAGGTGATATTCCAACTATTATCAGTATAGGTGATATTCTAACTAATATCAATATAGGTGATATTCCAACTAATATCAGTATAGGTGATATTCCAACTAATATCAATATAGGTGATATTCCAACTAATATCAGTATAGGTGATATTCCAACTAATATCAATATAGGTTATATTCCAACTAATATCAGTTTAGGTGATATTCCAACTAATATCAGTATAGGTGATATTCCAACTAATATCAATATAGGTGATATTCCAACTAATATCAATATAGGTGATATTCCAACTAATATCAGTATAGGTGATATTCTAACTAATATCAATATAGGTGATATTCCAACTAATATCAGTATAGGTGATATTCCAACTAATATCAATATAGGTGATATTCCAACTAATATCAGTATAGGTGATATTCCAACTAATATCAGTATAGGTGATATTCTAACTAATATAAATATAGGTGATATTCCAACTAATATCAGTATAGGTGATATTCCAACTAATATCAATATAGGTGATATTCCAACTAATATCAATATAGGTGATATTCCAACTAATATCAATATAGGTGATATTCCAACTAATATCAGTATAGGTGATATTCCAACTAATATCAGTATAGGTGATATTCCAACTAATATCAGTATAGGTGATATTCCAACTAATATCAGTATAGGTGATATTCCAACTAATATCAGTATAGGTGATATTCCAACTAATATCAGTATAGGTGATATTCCAACTAATATCAATATAGGTGATATTCCAACTAATATCAGTATAGGTGATATTCCAACTAATATCAATATAGGTGATATTCCAACTAATATCAGTATAGGTGATATTCCAACTAATATCAGTATAGGTGATATTCCAACTAATATCAATATAGGTGATATTCCAACTAATATCAATATAGGTGATATTCCAACTAATATCAATATAGGTGATATTCCAACTAATATCAATATAGGTGATAGTCAACATAACCAACTTCACCTTTCGAGACATACTAACTAGGACTGGTCAATATAACCAACTTAGCCTGACTAAACATACTTACGAGGACTGGTCGATATAACCAACTTAGCCTGACTAAACATACTTACGAGGACTGGTCGATATAATCAACTTTGCTTGATTAAATATACTTATTAGGACTGGTTAACATAACCAACTTTGCCTAAATAGACATACTTACTAGGATTTTTCAAAATAACCAATTTAGCCTAACCAGACATACTCATTAAGATTGATCAATATAACCAACTTAGCCTAACTAGACATACTCATTAAAATTGATCAATATAACCAACTTAGCCTAACTAGACATACTTATTAGGACTGCTCACTATAACCAACTTAGCTTTAATAGTCATACTTACTTGAAATGGTCAATATTAGCAGCTTGGCCTGACTAAAAATACTTACTAGGACTGCTCACTATAACCAACTTAGCCTTAATAGTCATACATGCTAGGTCAATATAGTTAACTTAGTTTGTCTATACATACTTAGACGTAATAAAGATAAAGTTGTTGGCAGTGGTGTTAGCACTTCGATTCGAATGCTTCCTTACATTTTACAACTGATATGTTTATCATTGTATATGGCTGCATTGGTGCACACAGTCATAGTATATGTCTTATCTATTGGAATATTTGTGGTCGTGCACACGGTGATAACTTGTGATCTACATATTATCTTCCCTTTTTCTTGCAAAAATTGACACATTTTCCAATACAAATGCATTGTTTATACTAACCAGTTGTCCTGTGATTATTCATTTTCAGCAAATATTCTTAATTACACAATCTCCAAATTGTTGAAGTTCTTTATTATTTTATAACGGAAAGTCTACTAACGGACATTTTACTACCAGTAACAACTCACGCTGAGAAAAATCGCAGGTATAACTTTAATGAGTTGAAAGAAGATCTTAGCCTAGTGGTTTTAGGAAACAATTAAAAACAGATAGTCATATTGTTTCTTGCATGGTTTGGAACATTATTATCTGCTGTGTTCATTGCCACTTACTAAGTATGAGGGGAGTGAGGACCTGACTAAAACTGAACAAAAATAAAAAAATGATTTCTTCCAAATATTAAGTGTATTTCTGGCATTCTCTCTATAACTGATTAAAAACTTTCATACATTTTGGAAAAAAAAACATAATACCACCATCAGAACCTCATTATCGCTCTTGACAACAACATGGGTGGCATTTTTCTAAGAAGCACAATAATGCATGAACGCCATGTACGAGTAGTCGTGGCCAAGTCGGCTTTCGGCCCGGTACCAATCTACATGTGATCGTGAAGGGAGGCTATGAAATTGTAAAATTGCGACAATATTGCAAATCAGCGAAACGCTAATACCATTTCATTCTTCTTTTCTAATTTTCTAAATAATCACTTATACTTACTGGATACAGTAGTTTCTCGGTTCAATACATATTTTAAGCACTAGAGACGTCATGCAATTCGAACATTAATGTATTTATACGTGTTGTATACGTTGCATGGGACCCACACTGATCAGAGGAACATGTGTTTAAAAGAGGAAATAAATTTATATTCAAATTGGAACATTTTCAAAAATGTCACAAGATGTGTGGGGATCACCATGGTAACTTGGCCAATCGTTCGTGGCATATCTCGGCTAGTCTCCGTAGTTCCGTGAATACACAAAATCTGTCACGGCTTTTTCTTCAATCGTAATAACGACGAATTTATATCTGCGGGTACAGTAAATAGCGTAGTTCACGGTGAAGCCAATAAGTTGAATCATAAAAACGATTCAAATCGTTCTAACAAACTTACAAGTAAATAGAAATTGAAATAGTGTTTGTGGCTTTTTGGCGTTGGCATAATGGTACAAAAATTGTGTTCATTTATAACAGGGCGCTGCAAACCACAAGGTGTTTCAATTAAGGTTGAATATGTCTACACAGGTTGTCTTTATTTGATCTGTTTCACGCACTGGGCAACTTTTTGTGGTTACGTCATTAATCTTGGCACACCGCTATACGATATTCATACCAATGAGTCGCTTAGACACGTTTACATTATATTGTGTACATCTAGTTTCCCATTTTTTCAAAGATAAATTATACATTCATATAATGAACTCCATTGTTTTGGTTTTCAGAGAAAATTCTACGTCTAATCGTTTCGCAGTGCGGTTTCACGAATCACTTCTAGGGTTCTTCGTGGGAAGTGTCCTTGTGTTTTGTTTCCCTGGATAGGCAATATGGTGGATTCCGGTGGGACATTGTACTGATACTGAACATCCTTCGCAATATTAAGTGGCCTTATTGTACATACATATCCCATCCCCTGTATTCATGCGATTCCATAGAAAAGTTGATGGGTAGAAATTAGCCTGGAAGGGTTGGATGACTTTGTAGGTTGTGACGTAAACTGATACGCGCCTTCCTTCGCATTATTTCTATTTATGTTTAAAACGAAATTGTAGCTCATGTTGTTGTCAGATATATAGAAAGTCAATTAACTCAGTGCTGGTGTATGGGTTATCGGGTATCATAGAGACTTGGAGGTCGGGTATTGCGTATTATTCAAAGCTGTGACTATCCGCTCAATGTCTCCGACTCAAATCATCATTTTGTAACTGGTTACTTTATTCCAGGCAGTGGTCCATGTGGCGATGGACGGATGTGAGTAAACAAGACGGAGGAATGGGAGCGACTGCGTGTGATAGTCACATGACAAGTACATACATTGTTAATTTAATAAATTAGCCAATGTGGCAAGTAATTTAACTAAAGCGAGTCGGTGGCGTTTGTCTTCCACAGTATTTTCTGTTAATGTTTTGGGGCAGACCATATGCATGGCTTCCAATTAAGGAACACAAATCTGAGTTGGCAATTTTCGCACCTTCTCCTCGCATTAAGATGATAACCGAAGACCTTTAAGTTGTATTTTTTGATTTGAAATAATCATCTTCACGACACGTTTGGTAAGTGAGCAAGTGGTTTTCCCTGGGCGACTGAAGTCGCAGAAACGCACGAATTTGGAGGAAAGGTGCGAAATGGGGGGAAGTTGATCACGCGGAGGAATTAACAACCCGTACTTAGAGGGAAGCCCTTGTATCTTCGGTATTAGGCACATGCGATGATATTACAATTCTCTGCAACGTCATTTATAAACGATGGTGTGTATTGGGCTATTATAGCCTCGAGTGGTTACTCAGTTGATGAGAAAAACCACCTAAGATTACCGACATTAGGTTGGAAATTGATTGTAACACCCAGGTCGGAAAGTTCCATCTCAACGATTCAGAATTGTTGCTTAAATCTTGGTTTCGAAAATGTTTGGAATATTAACTCTGAATTGGCGTGTCCATCGAGACCTGCCATGGCCATACTAGCCCATTTCCTCTGCTTTAGTCATCGTTTCATTGCTAAGTAGCTTTGGTAAACGATCATATTTTCCTCTTTTGTGCTCATTATTCTAACTTCCTATAGGCATTCGTTCATACCTGTTTAGACTGTACAAAACGAGTTAGATCTACACACGCCACGCGTAGTGTGCGGGACCCTGGGGCTTTGGCCGACTCTACTCTACCCGATTTCCCGCACAAATGAAATCTGTGCGTATTGTTGTGCATATATGACGAGTACATACATAATAGACTGCATCTTTGTCTGGCTGTTGGCGTTCCGCGCGTCGCTCTCTTTTGATCTCCTTTAAATCTCTGTGTTCATTTCAGTGTCCGTTTCTAGTATATTGAAACGGACATTGAAGACGCTATGCTATTAAGCCGTTCATTTAGCAAAGCGGGGCTTAACTAATTTTGCTGTGGATAAAAGCCATGCAACTTATCCCGTATTACACTTCACAGGTGTAAATAGAGAAATTCAATTTGCAAATGTCGTTTGGAATGAACTCTTTCACCAAGAGATACACATGATCATACAAATATTTAATTGACTTGTCAACTGCTTCCACGAAAGCTAATGAATGACAGTTGATCGAAACCTCAATTACGGCGTGTTTTCTTACTTCCTTTAGAACGCAATTCAGCTTTGCGTCGTCTATTATGTGGTGTAAATACTCAGAATAAACTTGGCACTCGAGGCGGATATGCCGAGAACAGCTTTTCAAGCCAATTACAGTGGGCGCTAGTGGAATAGGAGCCGTTTCTTTCTAATCACGTTATTTTGTATGTCTTACTGCTATTCACTTCAATTAGAAAATTATGCCCATAAGGGGTAACGGCTGTGATAAGCATCGGTCTATGCTTTAGGTAAGAGAGACTACCTAGATAATTACCATTATGAACTTTAAGATGATGCTTTGTTTAACAGGTCTATTTAAGATTGCATTGTATTTATTTTCATCTAGTGTACGTGAGTTTTATTTCTAATATTCCTTTCCCGCACCAACATGACACGATGCTGAGAGCTCGCCGATTCCGACAAATTCGTGACACTGCCACATCGATCACAGACATATTCTAAATATACGTATATGTCCCCTTTCGTGTTTAGCGACATATCCTCTCTCAATCAAACGTGATTTTTTTTCAAGTAGAAATAAATTATCAGTTCCCATGCCCCCGTCATAATATAATATTGCGCATAGTCTTGAAGTGATGACGTCACAGATGATTCTCATACAAACTCTTGTATGTTCCACGCTAATAGCTACTGTAACAATAATGCATACATTGAGTCTATATTGGCGTGTTTCTGCAATCGGCACGCACATTACTCGCCAAATCTCATGCCACACGAGTCAGAGTGATAAATGGTCCCCCACCCTAGAACAGAAATGTGCCTTTACTTGTTGTCATGGTAACTTCATTCACCTAAATCGATGTCGTTATCAGACGAGGAGAACAAATTTCAATAATTTGAAAAAAGAGAAAAGAAAGAAATTGGCACAAATGATTATGTTTGCACCAATAAGTGAGAGACAATAACAGGATTAGCTATGGCGCATGCGCACATTTTGTTCCTGACAAAACTGTAGTTGACTACTTCATGATAGAAAGACCGGAAGTGAAAGAACCACACAGACCACAATTTGTAAGGTACTGATCTGTGCTTTCAAATCAAGCCCTGGGAAACTGATTCATTCGATGTTTTTTTAATTAAATCTTCTCAAACCACGTTCGATAATTAATGACACAGTTATTAGACAATTTACGGTGTGCCGGCCCACCCAACGATAAAAATAAAATTCGAAAAGAGGAAATGAGAAAGGTGTACACCAAATACCACTAATGCATTTGTACAATTCCATAGTCATCTGAAGCAAGTATCGAACATAACTGCCTCAGCTGTTAAAATTAGCAGGCTCATTCGACTCCCCCCAATTACGTGTTCTACTTCGACGAATTGACAGTATTTCAGATTCAGTCGACTTCCCTTCAGTCACGTGCTTTCGACATTGTTGATTCTTTTGGGAAAAAAAATCATCATGGAAATTAAAAGCAATTTATTTTTATTTTCTTGTTTGCCAAAGGGTTAACCTTTCGGGATAAACGAGATGTTATAGTAGTCTCGATAAGTTTCTAATGACTGTCACTTACCATCTCGAATACGGCAGTATCATCGATACAACCACTGTGGCCTCACACACACAATTTTCTCCGTAATTTCAACTGAGCTTCATTGTTTGTGAATAATATTTCTTGAAATGAAAATGAGTCGGGAATTGATCTTACATTATCGTTTTCATAATGTCAATGGCTGCCACTCTGTGTGGGTGAGGAATGTAAGAACGTATTTCCATGGGAATGCATACGTTTTTAAAAGGCACTAATTTAAACGAACCGCACTTGAAAATTGGTGTAAGATTCGGAGGTCGTATTGCTTTCAACCCCGAGGACGTAAACACACGATTTCTGTAGACTTCAGACTCAGTCTGAGGTTAAGTTTCGAAGTTCCGTCGTCGAGGGCGCAATTTCAGGGGAGGCTTTCGTCTCAAAAATACATTTGTTATAACTGTCGACCTACCACATTGTACAATTATGTCAAAATCAAACTTATTGTGCCCTGTGGTACAGCGATTAAGTGGATATGTACATTATTCTTGTCAAAACAACCTATTTTGATGATGGTTTATCAAAATTGGCGGATATTTTGTATGTGAAGTAAAATTCTAGTTATTACATACTTGAAACTATTACATCATTATTACCAAGGGATTCAAAATATCGACGAGTGCATGACCGCTAATGTACATTTATTATTATGCAAAAAACTAACACAATTTATATTCTCGAAAGCTAATATTTGTTTTTGTTCTTCAGACCAATTCATGAATGGAATCCCGGGTACAACCCACTGATCCGTCACCATTAAACGTCTTCTATTTATTACAGATAAATTAGCACGCTTTCTTGTATATCAACAGAAAAGCCCACTCGGGGAATACCGTGATTGATACTATAGTTGAAAAATCACTTGGAATTAATAACTATAAAATAGTAATATTAAAAAAACAAATCTGACAATGTCAATTGTACAGAGAGTAATTAATCTGGCGCCAGTCGAAGGTGATGCACATTAACATAATCATTTACCTATAGTAGATAGGCTATTTAGTAAGTAGCTAGTGACCATTCAGTTTATACCGCCTCGTAAATAATATTCGCCACATCCATAATATAAAGTATTTCTACCGATTAGTGAAACTTGAAGTACAATTACCAGAGTTAATATTTGGGGATCCACTGTGGTGGTCAATTAGAGGGGTAAAGAATATACTCGGGCATTCGTAACTCATGGAACGAGAACGGACGTAAACCAATGTCATGCGTGTAATTCACCACGTGATCAATTCTATATTATACAGCTAATGATACGGCGAACACCGATTGCCTCTTTGACGTTACTACAAGACTGCATATTTAACCAGTAACACAGTATAGATATAAACACTTCTATTATTAATACTTTCCCGTGGATAACATGAGTCATGCCCCCCTGTTAGGACACTGTTTAAAACGATACAATCGAACTGTACTCTAAAATTCACTCTCTATACTATCTAGCCAAGCATCTCGTTAAAATCGCTTTTTATTTTTATTTCTCCCTTGAATTCGAAGTGACTATAGGCGTTTCGTTTAACACGGCGCGCTGCTATAAAAGAACAATTACGCGAGCAATCAGGGGAAATTTCCATAGACTGGGATTGCTTTTAAGGCTTTGAAAAATTTATGAAATGCAACTAGGGGAGTCGATCTCGACGAAGCGCAGAGTGATTTGCGAGACAAAATAGGCAATTTACAGCCATGTTGTAAGTGAAATGAAACATCAAAGGATTGTTTTGATGGGGGCATAGCTATGGTGTGTACGGTGATAAGGTACTAGAGAGGACATTCTATTGCATTTAAACAATCACTACTCACTTTTCATTCTATGTCATCATTTTAGGAGATATTAATAGGTACAATTTAGACATTATCTATAAACAGCAGAACGATTGGTCGAGGAAATTGGCCGAGTTTATCTTGCGAATGTCGTGGAGCGCAAAGACTTAATTAACTTCATCGTGGCTGGATCTTATCTTGTCTCGAATGTGATGGCAAAGAAAATTGAATGAAAATTCGGAGGCGTTTAAATGTTTACAGAGAAACTGATTAGGTTCATTTCATAGTCAGGACATGTCGTGATGAAATGGACAATCCTGGGGCTAAGTAACACGAATTAGCTTCTGAATCGCAGGAAATCATTTTGTTACAAATAAACGCACATTATGTAGGCTGGGCAATGAGAATGACGTAACTATGCAGCTATTTCATGTGTTGTATATTTCCAAGAATTTTAAATTAATTACCAATCTTAAATAAGCCTCAGTTTAAAATGGACAAAAATCAGATACTGTGTATATGGAAAACAATACAAAACAACGTTTTAATTGTCAGCCTATTATTATATGTTAAAAACGGTACGTGATCTCCTGTTTTTCACTAAATTATATATTTGGCTTACAATCATATCGTATTTGTTTATTATTAAACTACACATGTTTTTATTACGTGACAAATTCAACTATTCGTCTTAACTTTACTGATTGAGTGATACATCTTTGACATGAGAAAAATCATGAGATATATAACTAAAAATTATCTGTATATAAAATGAATAAATGACCAAAATAATTGTAATTTTATCCATGTAAAGCATTCGTGAAACTGCATGTTTATAATTATTATTTAATAATTTTTGAATGCGTTGATTTCAAGTAAAACAAAGATCTTCAGGGGATCATGACACTTTAACAAATTACGGGAGATTCTGTTGATGGGAGTGCTAGCAAATAGTACATGCCTCTATTTATGAAATAATAATACATATATGTACTGGTCATGGTCATACAATCGTCCTCTTACTCTGCAACACGCCTACCCCGATGAAATCAGCTGCTACAAAAACGACCACATGGTATATCATTATTATTTATATATTTGTTTTTGTGGACCAATTAGATTTACAATATTTATTTTAAAAAATATATCCTGCGTGGCTGTGGCATCGCTGTGAGTAATGGCAGGGAAATAATCTGATACGGCCCGTTACATCTCGTATGACTGTGATTTTTTGTCCCAGTGACAGGAAATCGCGCGTGAATGTGATGTCAGTCACTAGTGACAGAGAATCTTGCGTGACTGTGATTTGATTCATAATAATATAAAATAAAATAACTGAAATAACAAATATTGCATTTTATGATATTTGGACTATATCTTAACATTTTGTAGTAAAGTTCTTAGCTCTGATGTACAATTTTGTAAACTTTAACATTCCGTACTAAAATGTGTTTTTTTTCTTCTGACTTTAGGTGGAATGTTAGTTCAATCCATTGAGTGTCATAATTTTCCCGCCGAAATGTATTTTTTGTTTATTTTCGACCAAAGGGACACTATTTTCTATTATCTACAAAATTGTTGAAATTTAATTGTTTATCTACCACAACATATAATAATTGTTGAAGATTCAATATGGAAGAGAATATGGAATTTTTAATATTGTTGAGAAGAAAAACAAATTAATATTTGTTAAAGGGAGAGTGAACTTATTGTTTTGATGTGTAGAATAACAATCACTGCGCATGCGTATTAGTGGTTATGATTTTGTGTCTGGCGAATATTGGTTTATGTCCTGCAAACACAACATTTTAAGTTTATGATAATCTGGTTTGCTCTACAGTATGGAATATCGAACAACAATATTAAAATATATACAGAAATGTGTTATGATAACACAGTGATCTATGGGGCATACAACATTGTTATTAATAATGATAATTCTCGGATTTGAGATTATCATATTATAATAAGAAGTGAAATACTCCATGAATATACTCCAACACATAATGTGAAGATAACATCTTCTACTGCAATGGTTTTTTTTTATTATTATTTTTATTATTATTTTTTTTATTATACGAATAAAGTAATTACATACACAAAAACAAACTTACAAAAGGAAATACAAAATGGTTGATAAAATTAATTCCTGTGCATATGTTAACTAATCTAATCAACACGGTGAGGCAGCGATACCCGTTAAGAGAACGTACTGTACCCCGGGTACACTCTTTCTTATATTATGTTTTTTTTTTTATTTTGCTGGAAGCAGTTTCATATCCCATAATATTATTTCATGTAGTTTGAAACTTGTGGACATTAACGAACTAATGTAGCAATCACGTGACCAGGTGTCAAATTTGAGTACCACTGAATGCACCAAATCTGTCAGGTTTGCTGAAGTTGATGAGTAATCTAAATATCAAACAAACAAACAAACAAACAAACAAACAAACAAACAAATATAAATTATGTTGATATGATGATGTGTTCTACATTTGTGTCCCAGAACTTGAATCCACCTGCAAAATGGTAACAAAACCTCACCAGTGTTGGCACGATTTTCTCGCTACCTTTTCTAGATCGGCATAAAACATAAACCACATATGAAACATATATAAAAAAAAACAATTAAAATATTAATATTATAAACCTAGTGATGCCATAAACTCGAGGAAGGAAGGACGTCTCCTACTTTTGGATGTTTGTTTTTTTGTTCGACTGTTTTCTTATTTATTGTTAGTGGTTTAGCGATATATTTTACATAATCTGAATAAAGTTTGCATTTTCGGAAAAATGCGTGTGGATATGCATTATGTATCCATGACAACTACATTAATCGTAACTTATCAAGTCATTACATCTCTAGTACAGTTAAATTGCAGACAAATATCATCATTAATTGACCCAACCCTTGATATGAGCGGATTTAGTATTTTTCAATCGAGTGATGATGTGAACTCTGCTAGGGGAAGATGACCAGTTACTCAACTGAATTAGAAACTCCGAGAAGGCAGACGTACTCAGTTAATTTCTAACTAGTATGTGTTGTGATGAATTGCAGCATAATATACTTATGCAAACTATTAGCCTTTGTGAGTGAATCACATATAAACTGAACACTCACAGAACTTGATGCATGATCTCAATTTTAACATGCACCTGCGACACATCCTCGTTCCAGGCACTAAACTGTGATATACAAAAGCAATTTAAGACAAAACACGGCAAGTTGTATAACAATACAAATCGACCAGCCCAGTGGATGACAAGTAAACAAACACGTGGACGGGTGGCGCCAAAGCAAACTGACTCCCCACTAATTCGTTATAAATCCTGACTGAGTTTGGACTTATAGACTTGGGGGAGATGGGGATAATTGCCAGGCTTACGGCAATACATAAACGACCTTATAATAGTCAATAAATAAATACTTACGGTCTATTACCGTTCATTAAAGTGATAGGTCTCCGCAAAAAGCGAATATGTCTATGATGAGGACTTTTATACATTCCACATAGAATCCTTTCATTTTGGATATGCTACTCCTACAGAATTAACTTGTTAAACTGTTTTCGGATGAGCGGAGCCGTTTTATTAACACTGCCCAGTTAATGCATCTGCGTCTGATTGTATCCGTTGACTATGCAGTCGCCTTACATCTGCCAGACGTCTTAAATGGACCTTCGTTATTGACTTGAGCCTCTCCACGCCGGTGTATGATCAGCTTTTAAAAGCCTACCTCAATTTCTATTGCGTTATTTTAATAGTAATTAAAGTAGAATTTAGCGGTCTGTCCTCGTTAAATAGACAAAAGCTGGAGACGCACGGACCGGGCCATTTACCTGATAGCGCCGCCGGTAATCGTTGTCTGTGTTATTGTGCGTGTTAGTCTGCAAAATGTCTTTATGAATAACGTGTATAGTAAAATACATCTATAGAGAGGGGTCGGGTATTTCCACTTCACCAAAAAACGTTTGGCATAAAATATTGTTCTGTCGTGTCATCGTCATGGTATCGTTGTTCACTGGCTAAGTTCTAGAACCTCCCACCTTTCCTTTCACTGTTATTTAAGCGCCTGGCCGTGTAAGGAGTTCACATCATTGCTTCAACAAATATAACGGACGCCATTCAAGTATTATACATAAGTACCACCGTGCAAACACTTCGTTCTACAAAAAAGTCGCATTTCCGTGATGACATCGGCATTTAAAAAAAACAAAAAACATTGTTCACCCTTTACGACAACGATTGTACTGTCAGTGCATTAACTATTCGCCGGGTTTTAATTTCGCCAATAATTAAAATACGCCTAATTAAATGCAAAACTCGTTGTTACAATGACGCATTCGTGAACTTAAAACCCAGTGAGTATGCTCCAAATAGTGAACTTTAATGTCAGTGAAAATAAAAATTATTTTACCATGAGTTGGTATTGCCAGTCAACGCCATTGTGTCATGTGAATGGGTAAGACAGGGCTAAATAACGAGACCTATAACTGATACACGAGGTATACAATGTTGTTATATCAGATACAATTATTTTTGTTTAAAATGTTCGAGCACTGGAAACAACCATGAAGGCGATTAAAATAAATCGGCACTCATCTTTAAAGTTACAAAAACTCGATATGAGTAATTCAAGTTGGCAATAATCCACCATATCATAGGACTGCTATCCCATAATTGAACTGTGATCAAGATTTGCACATAGCCAGTCTTGGAGGATTATTGTCGTATTATATGCATGTTCTTTTTCAAGTTCTGAAATTTAGTGGATATATTCCGTAAACCACGTGCACCAACACCAACATGAAAAAAGTAATGCCCATCGCTATCCCAAATGTTTATAAAGCTTATATCCTATCATTCGGCAAATATTACTAATCCGGTTCATGTGTAAGCGGAAGGGGGGGGGGGGTAACCTCCAACAAATAATGTCATGATAGGACAAAGACGACACCATACCGATTTAAAATACTTTACTAAAGTACTTGTTACACTCAAAGGGAGCTTATAATACGTCATTGTCACTGTCTGTCGGTTTACGTAATTACAAACTTGCAATTTCTGACCTCCGGGGTAAGCCACAACTTTGATATGATGTATCTAGACTTTACATTCAATTCAATTCAAACTGAAAGGACGATTCGGCTATGCCGACCTGCATAAAAAGTGCAACGCAAAATATATCGAGACACAAACAGTACCAAAATGATATTCGATACCCCTCATGGGGAGTATAACAGAACATCGTACTATTTCTGTCGTGGTGACTTTTATAATATCAGAGATTTGATTTGCAGACTCATATAGCATGCAAGATCCCAATCATCACAAACTTGAAGATTCCATAAAACAATTCATGACCTCCATGTTTCCATAGAGATCAGCTTTGTATTAATATTTTATTTGATAACCTTTATTGACCTTTTTGTTCAAAACAACATAAATAGGAGGTATCTATACAACATATATCACTGTATATGTATTGGCAGGCGACTCGCGGATCCAAACGGGGACAAAGACGCATGTTTTAGCATTATATAGAAACATCAACTCCAACAAGCTACATTCGAATGAAAATAAATGTTAACTGTTTTGGTGCAAACAGAATGCCATGTCATATGCATTACACACTATTGCTTACATTGGGCACGCAGGACATGAGTAGCCATAACGTCGATGTCACGACAGAATACTCACAACGGCGGCGCTGTGTCTTACGATACGAATAGCTCGGCACACACCTATAGCTTCATTGACAGTCCCGCTGCAATTGAAAGCGGACTTAACGGCCATTGTCTATTTAATATGCAATCAACAAGAGATATCTCATCATGTCACGAGATCAGTACTCCCATTAATGTATTGATGAGCCAGGGAAAAAAGGACGCCGAGAAGCACTAATTTGACATAATGAAAAATATAGTCGATTGTGATCACCGCATCCTCAAAGAAAAAAAGATCTGTTTTTCGAAATTATGCGCGATTACTGAGTCCATCTATATTCGTGTTGATTCAGTAGCCAATTTACGCCGTTAATTTAAGCCCAATTTCTAAAGATGGTAACATCAAATATATACTATAATTACATTGTCTCCGTGACAGAGCTTGCTATACGGCCTAGTGCTGCACCGACATCCTTAGGCAAAGAGCTCGTCGATGGAATTACTGACTCAACCGATACTTTATTAAAATCAATATTTAATTATTTCATTACATCAATGGTCTTTTTGCAGTCGGTGTGACGCGCATATGTACCGAGGCAACGTGGTGAGCTTGCAACCGTGACGCGACAAGCAGTCCGTTGTCCTTGCTAGCAATGGTGATAGTGATCGGTTGCAAAATACAACAGATCACCGACAATTGGAGCTCATGACAAACACGCGGCGCAAAATTGACTTAAATGATGTCGCTACCCCTCTTTAATGGAATACACCGTCCATTGACCATGATCTTCAATTACCTACGCTTTGACTGTCATTTGGATCATCGCTATTGTTGTTTTCAAGAGGCAGCAATTTGCGCTAATTTCAGGGTCAACTCGGAAGTCAATTTTGTTTCCTGTATACGGATTCCTTCTGGGAATTTGGTGAAATTGACTTACTTAAAGACAATTATATCATGGCTTGAGTATGCAAATGTAATACATTTATTTAAAACAATACGTGACTTCACAAGACAACGTCGCTGTGAGTGCAATGTTCAAACTTGGATGATTGATGTATAGAGTATTTAAAACAGCACAGTAACGTTATTGCCCTCCAATAAGTCACATATATTTAACGGGAAATAGTCGCACGTATAACTAACATCATTCTTGTGTTTAACTTGTCATGTGTTTAACCTGCTGTGTTCACATTTATAGCTGCCAGTAGTCACGTGTTCAACCAGCAGTGTTTACTTATTTAACTAGTACACGCTTATCCAACAGTTTTACAAATTTAGCAGAAACGTACCTTCCATGGCAGAAACTAACAGGAATCACTTATTAGTATAGTATAGAATTGCGCGTTTTCTTTTGTACCAGAGGGCAAAACATTTCTTTGAAAATGAATGCATTAATTAATTAACCACAATTCTTGCCAACATGATGGCTGTTCTCATAGAAAACTACCAGTGCGTGTAGCGGAGCCTGGGTTTATAAGACTCCCACACTTGCGGTATATAATGTGAACGGAAACTGTCACGTGACGGTACCCCGTTTTCGTACACGTGTTCTAGCAACCGCATTCATAGTACATCACCAGCTGGTATCATTAACAGATTCGTCTTTACAAAGTCATTTATTTAATAATAGTGTCAACAGAATTTGGACACATGATCCATTATCTGACAAAGAAACTGAGTATAGTCTTTCAAATCAATGGTTTATATTTCATCTTCATCAAAACATTATAAACATTATATTATAAACAATATAAAGTACATTTCTATCACCAGATATTGTAACAAAGTGTCAAATATATTCCGTTGTATAGTGGTATCTGATTGGCACGCTTGTACCTACTGATACTAGAAGGCAAAGGTCATTTCACATCTACTAGGAATCCCGGTGTAACAAGACAAGTCAATCATGAGTCATGTGACATTTGATCATCTTTCACAGCATATCGATTTTTGGATTCTGATTTACATTAAAACTCAAATTTCCGTATTATCTTACAAAAACACGTATACGTTGAAATGTATATATAAATGTGTATACTACTCCTTGGTTTGTTCGTACGTGACTAAACGGTGATGTGAAGTAGATATTCATAAATACAATTTTACGATATATCAATACTATAATAAATGAACGTCAACATCGTCATAATTATAAAATCTTTGTTGTTTAAATTATTATGACGTTAATAGGGTCAACTAGGGAACTTTATATTATTTCTAATGTGTAGCTTTATACTCTTTTCACGCCATTAATATTTGTAACGAAATCATTTCGTTTTAGAATTACGTGACGTAAATGAACGAAACGACTTTACCGCGTAACCCCAAACCATAACGGGAATAAAACTGTCGCTGTCAATATCTTAGCTAATCGATCACCAGGACACACGGATTCTTACAATGTCCGTTATTAAAGCCATCAAACATTAATGATTTATGTCAGACGCGACAATGATATAATTGGGGAACAGTATGTCTGGGACTTAGTCCCAGTCCAATCAGACACACGGCTTTTCAGTGCGCCTTGACGGCTGGCTACATCGATAACGTCGCGTTACCAGTCACCGTCATATACTTATAACTTTACAACGTAATTGGACAAAGACATCACAAAGACGGGATTTAAAAAAATACATTTGCATTCGAGTGTGAAGAGAGGGTCAACGATGAATACAGATATTTTCAATGTGGCAATTAATGTTTTTGAGAATACCATTTCTGTCTGTTTTTTTTCAGGGCTCTAACAATTATATTTCCCACACTACATGGGGTGTGCAATTGTCTGCGCCGTATTGCAAAAATATGTTTTTGAATTTTGAGTGAATTAATAATTTGTCTTATATAAAAGCCATTCTTTGCCCTTGATGATATAGTTTATTTTTAATGTAGTCGGCTTTATTTAGTAAAGTAAATACTTATACTCAGGGGATTGGCACAGGCATGTTCAGCAAAACAATTACTGCTAGTGTGCGGGGTTAATACCGGATCAGAACTCGTTTTAAAGAGCGGATCGGCGACTTTTAGAAAGCTAATTTCGCTAAAGTTTTGTCAATGTATAATTTGGCGACACCTTATAAAGCGTTGATACTTATTCCTAATAGCCAATATGTAGAACGCAGTATTAAGCTGCCTTCATTGAAAGTGGCTATTAGATGTCTTTGGACTGACTGTGGGGTGAAAAGGCTTTCTAAATATATCTCAATTCGCCAACAAGATTTGTCAATCATCGCCATCAAATGGGGTATTACTATGTGGCATAGAACATTGTCAGCACGATTAAAACCGAACCGCGTGGATACGTATAGAGTACTGATAGTTATGACTGTTCGTCGCTCGTGTGGTGTTGTGTGGTATATATTACATGTCCCAACCATGGTAGATATTTTCTGAAACAAATAGGGATTATCTTTGGAAGTGGTAGTTAGCAATTGAGAGTTCCCGGTGATGACTGAAGTACTAATGAAAGGACCATTACACAGAGCGACTACTCGTTTTGAATAATTTCAAAAGGCTACCTCACGTTCACCATCTACCACTTTACGTATAGAATGTATATAACACCTTGTTAAGTTGACAAATAAATGATTGTACATTGCCAAAATTTTACAATTCATACACTGTCGTGAGCTACGTGTTTTGAACCTATGTAGTACAAGGCCGTAGGAACCGTACCGGCCATACTGGCTATAGCCGGACCACTTCTGCACGTCCCCCCCTAGCAGACGTGGTCCTTCGACCCACGTCATCATACACCTCGGGCTTACGGCCCTCGATGGATGGCCGAACCAACTAATTTTTGCTTCCTGCGGCCTTGTAATAGTATGCCTGTGTCGTGGTACCAAATGGAGTAAACGGATAGAATGTACATGTACAATTCTACTGGATAGCTACATTTCATTTCGAACTATTACATGAAAATACCATCGATATATGCAATGTTATCTCACACATTTCCATACTCATTTGTGTGTTTGCACGTATTCTTCCAGGCAAAGTCGTAAATTGTGCTTTGTGTATGCAGGCTTGATACACCGTGAATGGTGAATATTAACTTAAATTGTGATTTTTGTATTTTTGGGTACACCAGCTTGCAAACTTTGATTTCATGATATTTAATTTTTCAAATGGACAAATAAAAACATCACATCTCTGTATATTTTCTGTAACAGTTGTAATATGTGATGATACTAATGCCAAAGTTCCGTGATGATACTATCGCATTCTGTCCGCTATGTGAACGCCGGGCTTTTTCATAAATACGTAGCGCAACAATCTTTTTAAAGTGCTATGTTCCTATGGCTAATTCAATATTCAGTCTGTGAATTATTATTTTAAATTAATAATACATAAATGCTTTATTATATAACTTTTAATAAAAGTGTCCCTGTAGCGTACAACCCCATATTTGGTATAGTACCACAGGTGTAAATTTGCCGCGGTATTTAAAAAATACAAAACAGTTGACGGCAACAGATACATTGCATTGCAATATATGAGTATTTCAATTTGTTCGTAAGCTGCAATTTTTCACGAGGTGTTGTTTCAATGGGGCAGGTTTTCCATTATCACTGGATAGCAGTCAAAGATCCAATTCTCTTATGCTGAACAAAAGTAAAAATATTGTCATTTTCACATACTTGATTTATCATGTTAGAAGGACGAAGAAATTGAATTAAAAATACAGGTGTCACCATACTCAGTTCGAAGCCTGAGAAAATCGATCAATAAAATACAATGAAAGTAGCGTGTTGTTTTTTCTGTTTTAGAGCATTTTACCACCGTTTCTTGTATATATCATTGTCTCAAAATGTTGCTTGGTCACGGTGACAAGTGTTGGAAAAAAGACATATATTATCTTCAGGGCTCTATTTGATGTCTAAAAGTATTAACACATTGACAATAATATTAGCGGAGTTTTATTGAGGAAATGTGTTTTCATTGTGTTTTATGGAAACCGCTGCTGAAATTGCATGTTTTTACATGTTATTGACCGTTTTATTCCAAAAAACAAATTGATAGTAAACCCCTCCAAAAATATCACACACAGTTGAATTATACTAAAACGATCGATTATAGTGAACCCCTCCAAAAATATCACACACAGTTGAATTATACTAAAACGATCGATTATAGTGAACCCCTCCAAAAATATCACACACAGTTGAATTATACTAAAACGATCGATTATGTGAACCCCTCCAAAAATATGACACACAGTTGAATTATACTAAAACGATCGATTATAGTGAACCCCTCCAAAAATATCACACACAGTTGAATTATACTAAAACGATCGATTATGTGAACCCCTCCAAAAATATCACACACAGTTGAATTATACTAAAACGATCGATTATGTGAACCCCTCCAAAAATATCACACACAGTTGAATTATACTAAAACGATCGATTATGTGAACCCCTCCAAAAATATCACACACAGTTGAATTATACTAAAACGATCGATTATAGTGAACCCCTCCAAAAATATCACACACAGTTGAATTATACTAAAACGATCGATTATGTGAACCCCTCCAAAAATATCACACACAGTTGAATTATACTAAAACGATCGATTATAGTGAACCCCTCCAAAAATATCACACACAGTTGAATTATACTAAAACGATCGATTATGTGAACCCCTCCAAAAATATGACACACAGTTGAATTATACTAAAACGATCGATTATAGTGAACCCCTCCAAAAATATGACACACAGTTGAATTATACTAAAACGATCGATTATGTGAACCCTCCAAAAATATCACACACAGTTGAATTATACTAAAACGATCGATTATGTGAACCCCTCCAAAAATATCACACACAGTTGAATTATACTAAAACGATCGATTATGTGAACCCCTCCAAAAATATCACACACAGTTGAATTATACTAAAACGATCGATTATAGTGAACCCCTCCAAAAATATGACACACAGTTGAATTATACTAAAACGATCGATTATAGTGAACCCTCTCCAAAAATATCACACACAGTTGAATTATACTAAAACGATCGATTATGTGAACCCCTCCAAAAATATCACACACAGTTGAATTATACTAAAACGATCGATTATAGTGATCCCCTCCAAAAATATGACACACAGTTGAATTATACTAAAACGATCGATTATAGTGAACCCCTCCAAAAATATCACACACAGTTGAATTATACTAAAACGATCGATTATAGTGAACCCCTCCAAAAATATGACACACAGTTGAATTATACTAAAACGATCGATTATAGTGAACCCCTCCAAAAATATCACACACAGTTGAATTATACTAAAACAATCGATTATGTGAACCCCTCCAAAAATATCACACACAGTTGAATTATACTAAAACGATCGATTATAGTGAACCCCTCCAAAAATATCACACACAGTTGAATTATACTAAAACGATCGATTATAGTGAACCCCTCCAAAAATATCACACACAGTTGAATTATACTAAAACGATCGATAATGTGAACCCCTCCAAAAATATGACACACAGTTGAATTATACTAAAACGATCGATTATAGTGAACCCCTCCAAAAATATCACACACAGTTGAATTATACTAAAACGATCGATTATGTGAACCCCTCCAAAAATATCACACACAGTTGAATTATACTAAAACGATCGATTATGTGAACCCCTCCAAAAATATCACACACAGTTGAATTATACTAAAACGATCGATTATGTGAACCCCTCCAAAAATATCACACACAGTTGAATTATACTAAAACGATCGATTATAGTGAACCCCTCCAAAAATATCACACACAGTTGAATTATACTAAAACGATCGATTATGTGAACCCCTCCAAAAATATCACACACAGTTGAATTATACTAAAACGATCGATTATAGTGAACCCCTCCAAAAATATCACACACAGTTGAATTATACTAAAACGATCGATTATGTGAACCCCTCCAAAAATATCACACACAGTTGAATTATACTAAAACGATCGATTATAGTGAACCCCTCCAAAAATATCACACACAGTTGAATTATACTAAAACGATCGATTATGTGAACCCCTCCAAAAATATGACACACAGTTGAATTATACTAAAACGATCGATTATAGTGAACCCCTCCAAAAATATGACACACAGTTGAATTATACTAAAACGATCGATTATGTGAACCCCTCCAAAAATATCACACACAGTTGAATTATACTAAAACGATCGATTATAGTGAACCCCTCCAAAAATATGACACACAGTTGAATTATACTAAAACGATCGATTATAGTGAACCCCTCCAAAAATATCACACACAGTTGAATTATACTAAAACGATCGATTATAGTGAACCCCTCCAAAAATATGACACACAGTTGAATTATACTAAAACGATCGATTATAGTGAACCCCTCCAAAAATATCACACACAGTTGAATTATACTAAAACAATCGATTATGTGAACCCCTCCAAAAATATCACACACAGTTGAATTATACTAAAACGATCGATTATAGTGAACCCCTCCAAAAATATCACACACAGTTGAATTATACTTAAACGATCGATTATAGTGAACCCCTCCAAAAATATCACACACAGTTGAATTATACTAAAACGATCGATTATAGTGAACCCCTCCAAAAATATCACACACAGTTGAATTATACTAAAACGATCGATTATGTGAACCCCTCCAAAATATGACACACAGTTGAATTATACTAAAACGATCGATTATAGTGAACCCCTCCAAAAATATCACACACAGTTGAATTATACTAAAACGATCGATTATGTGAACCCCTCCAAAATATCACACACAGTTGAATTATACTAAAACGATCGATTATAGTGAACCCCTCCAAAAATATCACACACAGTTGAATTATACTAAAACGATCGATTATAGATAACATTGTATATGCGCTAAAATATGCGTTCATATACAAGAATATAGTTTTCTTGTATAGAGGGCGCAGTACCCGTCTCAACTAACAACAGAATCAACGTATTGGCACTTTACGTATGCCTGAACTGGTAAATAGCACGATCATATTTGTTATGTTTCTATAGGGAAATTCTTTAACGTAATAAAAGAAACGATGCACTCTTTGACAAACACTTTCATTTCTACGAGTATTTTCCCCTTTACGGCACGGCACAAATGAGTCTGCATGATGCCACTAGAGGATGATTTAACACACCAATAAAACATAATACACCATTTGGGTAAATAACAAGAAATTATTAACTATTTTGAATACAACATAAAGCGATTTACGGCTCCCAACTGTCTGTCATAAACAACACTTCGATAGCAGACTGTGCATTGATTTCTGTGCACTATTGAGACGTGATCGTCTATGTAGCAGGCTGCGCATTGATTTCTGTGTACTATTGAGGCGTGCTCATCTATGTAGCAGACTGCGCATTGATTTCTGCGCACTATTGAGGCGTGCAATTATTTGTATTATCCACTCACTGTTTACTAGGTGTATTAATTTTACTAGACGAAGCCATCAAGAAAATTATTTGTTAAATCCTCGTCCAGAGGTTACCTACGACTGACCTATCTCGCTATTTAACAAACCACTCAAGTAAAAGCTAATAGTTTTTGATGTCATTTTGGAGCCGACTGCAATCATTCATCCTAGTCAAATACAGTGATTTGATGCCATCATGTCCCTTCGGTTTTCATAAAAACAATTTGACACTAACTTCATTTCAAAATTACAAGAGGATTTCGGATTGGTGAACCGTTAGCGGGGTCAGAATTTAAAGAATCTAAATGTTGGCTCTCGGCGATCGTTATAAACTGTAGACGTTATTTGTATTTTACCTGGGGCGTATGTCATAACTTAAATTAATTTCTCTGCAATGGTTCTGTGAGGAAACGATGCATGACCGGATCCAGAATAGATAAACATTGGGAACAATGTGTCAATATAAATACAAATCGGACATAAATCAGGACCAATGTGGTACAAATTGACGATTGTTTTTTTTTCAATATAAATAGTTCTTATTTCGCATATGTGAAAGATCAAAGAGACGTGTCACTGCCATGCCCCAATCAAAGCGAAAATATTCAGACACGTGTTCTGTGTTTCGTAATTTCGTTAAGTAGTAAATATCACCCTGTATTGTAATTAAGCTCGCATGTCTATCTATTTCTATCACCAAGACGACCTTATCGCTCGTTATTGCAATAGTTACCATAGAATCCACAACATATTTTGACTGGATAGTATTCGTTGTGCGTACATCGCGCCCTCAGCGACAAGGTAAGCTGTTCAATAAGAAAAACATAGTCACCATATCGTCGAAATAAACAAATACAAGTCACCATATCGTCGAAATAAACAAATACAAGTCACCATATCGTCGAAATAAACAAATACAAGTCACCATATCGTCGAAATAAACAAATACAAGTCACCATATCGTCGAAATAAACAAATACAAATCACCATATCATCGAAATAAACAAATACAAGTCACCATATCGTCGAAATAAACAAATACAAGACACCATATCGTCGAAATAAACAAATACAAGTCACCATATCGTCGAAATAAACAAATACAAGTCACCATATCGTCGAAATAAACAAATACAAGTCATCATATCGTCGAAATAAACAAATACAAGTCACTATATCGTCGAAATAAACAAATACAAGTCACCATATCGTCGAAATAAACAAATACAAGTCAACATATCGTCGGTTTCTTGTTCTAGCCGGGTGATATTCAGTGATAAATATTTTCGATGTTACACAAATGAATGAAACTTGGCCACGGTAACGTCCGTACTTACAACCCCTGTTTATTTTCCTTGAGATTCAGTTAATTTTCACTTCCAATCAATCTTCTGCTTTAAAGTTAAAATCTTGTAAAACGAGTATGCCGTTTAGTATGCCGTCACCAGTATTCAGTGTAGTGCTCCCTCTATGGTACATTTGAGTAAATTTCGTTTAACCAGATCACGTAACACTGTTCACATAACATTTAAGTCATCGTCGGCATATTTACAGACTCTTACACCATACCCTGACGCCCCTTTCAGGAACTGATCTATGCTACGCAAGCTCTGTTACTGTAAAACCCGTTACGTGAACAGGTAACGATCAAAATTAAAGCGCGGCAGTCGTCGCGCTGCGCATGTGTGACATTTGTGTTGATAAAAAATGATTTCCCGCAATCCAGTGCGCTCTTCTAATAGAATCGCGACTTGCACTAATTACCGCCGGTGACTCCTTCGATACTTTCCAACTACCAAAAAAATAACCTAATTAAGGCTTCGCAAAGTCTCCGTTTGTATTAGTTGATCTGCGCAACAGTCAAAGTTGCCACCTTTGTTTATATGAGACCCATAAATCTCGCGCATGCGTAGAGCGACGACCACACCCTTTAAACAAAATAGACGCAATTTAAAATCACTCCTGCCATACGAAAGTATGCGACCGAGTTTGTTTTCCCGACCAAGCTTCATCATGTCAAAGCAAAAAAGTTGCCACTACGATCGAATGGAATCGCGTGTATGTATGTGAATTATTTTAAATTTTCAACATTTTCTGTTATATATACTCTGCTTCTAAACTATTCCTGCAAGCCAAGAGCACGTCATCTAGTCGTAATTTCAAACTTTCCCATTTATATGACGATCATTTCAATGTCCTCTGACTGAATGTACATTTCCTACGGTACTACAGCGCCCCCAGAGCAACAATATGGTATTTATTTCGTTCTATTTTTCTGATCGAGATAATAAAAAAGAAATAACAGAATAAAATGACGTCTTCTCGAGGTTTGTCATTGCAATTGCAAATAAAATTTTTGGTGTCCACAATAAATAAAATAGTAGAAATAATAGAAACAACTATGCATTGAAAAATGCATTGGCGTATACAAAGTATTAGCTTATAGTTTACAAAGAAACCGTGGGAAGCACGCGCATTGTGTATTGCTTTAAAGAATGGCAAATTTAAACATTTCTTTCCTAAACATGGTATTTTAAATTTTTATTAAGTTTTAATAAAAAAAATATGCGTTCGGGGATTTAACTCAACCGGATTATAAAACAACAGAATTGTCGAATCAATGTTTTTTTTTTATATATATTGCGAGTTTAAATACGTTGATTCGAGAGGTACCTATATAACGAAATCCGTCTGAAAGTGGCAGTCAATGTACGCATTAATACATAATCACATTTAACCATGTTCGATATAATTTTATGTAGCATTTTATAATCACTTATTTGGTACGTGAGCATGATATGGCTCATTTTTGTTCGAAGAGCATGGATTACGATATTAGCTTATAGTTGACGGAGAAACCGTGGAAAGCACGTACACTTCGCATGTGTTATAAGCATATATTTTATGTATATCGTAAACAGGTAATTTATCGTCTGCTTTATGTATCGTGAATGTGCAATCGTATCTCTTTATTAAAATGTAAAGGAATGTAATTCAGTTGTTTGCAGCCCGACCACAGAGTCAGAGCCTCTTGTGTGCCTTCTTGATCGATTCATCCAGTATCTCTACAACCCGCCAAGCAAGTTAAAGTTGCCACGTCTACGCAATTTTACGTAGCACAAGCCCCAAAATTATGCGTACATTTATTGCCTGTGTAGCAGTGACCTGTTTTAATTTGTATTAAGTTAGACGTATGGTATATCCGTGTATCTTGTTGACATAGTTAGATAAATATAGAATTTATGATATTACAACAATGGAAATATACTCAAGATGCAAATGACCTACCCAGACAAATGGAAAATGGTGAAATGCATTAGATAAATCGGTTCTCTACTGATGGAGATTGATTAGTTTACCATACTTCACATGTTTTGACGTAATCAAATATACAGCGCCAGCAACATATCATCGCCGGGATGGCTGATTATGTCACTAGGTGGCGCTATACCATTATATAACCATGTAACGAAGAACGACTGCTAGAGGAAATAACCGTGATATAAATAATCAATTACATAAAATTAATAAATAAACGTTTTGTAAAACAGGCTTTCATCAGTAGCATCGTAATTGGCGGTAATAGAAATATTATAATAATAAACGTCAGTATGAATGCCCCGTAAGTCAGATGACTGATTGACATGTATATTTCGTTGACGCATAGGAGAAGTATTTTAATTGCAAGATATGAGACAAGATAGCAGTGATGATGTGAGGTAAATGAGGGGAGATAGTTTGAGTTGCTCGGTGAAATATCAGAGCATGACAAGAATGCCTGGCGTCCATGGCGTTTTAATAGATACACGACGCAGTGAAAGTTAATCGGGCGTTAATAGGGCCATGTCAGAACGATTCCTCGCTAATTGCTCGTCGCAGCACCTCGTGTTGACTGGGCGAAGGCTTTGAAAAGAGAGACATTGCATCACGCAAGGCGATGCCTGCTACGTCGTTATTAACCATTGGCAGCAATTGTTCATGCATATCAAAAAGAACTATGTAATAACACGGAATATGGCATGTATACTCGTCACTGCTCAGCCGCTAGACACTATGGTGCCCAATTAATTGTGATAAAAATCAATTCCTCGCCGATTGTCGTTTTGTGATAGGCAAATTGAAAATTATTCAGTGCATGCAAACTATTTAAGAAATTTAACTCCGCTTCAAACGAGAAAGCGCTTCATCTTGGTTGAAAAAGTGACGTTTGATTCATGATGTTAAGAGTAAAACGCAGCTATTCAATAACTACTAAATTGTCTGCCCACTGCATGCAAATACCTCAAACGGATTATTGAAAAAAATCACCATTGTGATTTCGGCTAACGAATTGGTAACCATCCTCTATAAAAAATACACACAAGGCATAGCAACTTATAGTTCAATTAAAATTACTCCCAGTGTCACTTTGCGTTCTACTCATAGGTCGAACAAGGTGTCCCGCTGTTCCATTAATTTTCTTTCAACCAGTGCCATATCTACACCAGTTAACAGTTTTAATTATCGTGTTGCAAAAACACATTGAAATGTTCAAGTTTAAAAGCTTCTCTTCCGAGTGTATACATGCCTAGCGTTAATATATGACAGTTGTCTGATACTGGCAACGTGTCTTCCGACCTTGATTCAGAATATATTTTAGGTCGTGGATTTTGACCACGTCTATTGTTCAATAACTGGCGTAATCAGCTGATTATGTGTACTGGGTTACCACTGCTTCTGTTGCTTTTGAAATCCAGGATCAAACAGTAGACAGTAGACGATATTCTAACCGTGTACCCCTAATTGATATAATTGTTCATGATATATCCACTGTAGATTGCTGGCGAAATTTGTCAAGTTCAAGATCAAAATTACGTTCGCATCGTTTGAGCTAATCTAGATAGCACAAATTCAAGTTCACTTACTGGTTATACAACATACCACGATGCTTAAATCGTTTGGGCCATTCTAGGTTGCAAAACGGTGGGTGTCTAAATTCATGTTCACTTACTGGTTGTACAAAGGATTGAAATACGAAATATTAAACATAATTAGTTTTTATATTAATCAATATATATACACTAAGTTTAATTAAAAAACTTACATCCTCCCTCAACCCTCACGATGGAAAAAATGTCACGTAAATTCGTCTACAATTTACTAAAGATGAAATATCTATGGAGCTGAATATATACTGTTACAATACACACAATATAATTCCATGGTAATTTGAAGCTTTCTTAGTTTTTGATTATAATAAACTGGCAGTTTCCGATCGTAATTGAATACATCGAAACTCAATATTTCAGACAAACGTTTCTCGATTGTCGAGTCGTATCACTAGATGTACATATTTGTACGCACAATCCACACTTCACATGAAACTGGGGTTATTCTAGATATTTATATTAATATTAATTTTAACGGCGATCGAGTTTGTAAATACATTTAGTTTAAATGTGCATCCTTCTTATGTATATTTTTATAATGCCCTTTCAAACGTGACAATGACCAATCAAAAATTCATTTAAAAGTTGACTTCTCTCTCAATATGTTGATTTAAATAACTGTATATAGATGTGTAATATCTATCTTGTAAGTGAATCACAATGGGACTAAAAATTCCACTGCGTCATACTCCGACTCCTGTTCGTATTTTCTTTTAAATATAAAGTTGTATTGTATTGTTGGTAAAAACGTGAATCTTTTGACGTATCTCAGTATCCTATCATTTTGATTCAGTTTTTAGCATCTCAGTATCCTATCATTGTGATTGAGTTTTCAGCATCTCAGTATCCTATCATTGTGATCGAGTTTTCAGCATCTCAGTATCCTATCATTGTGATCGAGTTTTCAACATCTCAGTATCCTATCATTGTGATCCAGTTTTCAACATCTCAGTATCCAATCATTGTGATTGAGTTTTCAGCATCTCAGTATCCTATCATTTTGATTGAGTTTTCAACATCTCAGTATCTAATCATTGTGATTGAGTTTTCAACATCTCAGTATCCTATCATTGTGATTGAGTTTTCAACATCTCAGTATCCTATCATTGTGATTGAGTTTTCAAAATCTCAGTATCCTATCATTGTGATTGAGTTTTCAACATCTCAGTATCCTATCATTGTGATTGAGTTTTCAACATCTCAGTATCCTATCATTGTGATTGAGTTTTCAACATCTCAGTATCCTATCATTTTGATTGAGTTTTCAACATCTCAGTATCTAATCATTGTGATTGGGTTTTCAACATCTCAGTATCCTATCATTGTGATTGAGTTTTCAACATCTCAGTATCCTATCATTGTGATTGAGTTTTCAACATCTCAGTATCCTATCATTGTGATTGAGTTTTTAGCATCTCAGTATCCAATCACTGTGATTGAGTTTTCAACATCTCAGTATCCTATCATTGTGATTGAGTTTTTAACATCTCAGTATCCAATCATTGTGATTGAGTTTTCAACATCTCAGTATCCTATCATTGTGATTGAGTTTTCAGCATCTCAGTATCCTATCATTGTGATTGAGTTTTCAGTATCTCAGTATCCTATCATTGTGATTGAGTTTTCAACATCTCAGTATCCTATCATTGTGATTGAGTTTTCAGCATCTCCAGTATCCTATCATTTTGATTGAGTTTTCAACATCTCACTATCCTATCATTGTGATTGAGTTTTCAACATCTCAGTATCCTATCATTGTGATTGAGTTTTCAACATCTCAGTATCCTATCATTGTGATTGAGTTTTTAGCATCTCAGTATCCAATCATTGTGATTGAGTTTTCAGTATCTCAGTATCCTATCATTGTGATTGAGTTTTCAACATCTCAGTATCCTATCATTGTGATTGAGTTTTCAACATCTCAGTATCCTATCATTGTGATTGAGTTTTTAGCATCTCAGTATCCTATCATTGTGATTGAGTTTTTAGCATCTCAGTATCCTATCATTGTGATTGAGTTTTCAGTATCTCAGTATCCAATCATTGTGATTGAGTTTTCAGTATCTCAGTATCCTATCACTGTGATTGAGTTTTCAACATCTCAGTATCCTATCATTGTGATTGAATTTTCAACATCTCAGTATCCTATCATTGTGATTGAGTTTTCAACATCTCAGTATCCCATCATTGTGATTGAGTTTTCAGTATCTCAGTATCCTATCATTGTGATTGAATTTTCAACATCTCAGTATCCTATCATTGTAATCGAGTTTTCAGCATCTCAGTATCCTATCATTGTGATTGAGTTTTCAACATCTCCAGTATCCTATCATTGTGATTGAGTTTTCAGCATCTCAGTATCCTATCATTGTGATTGAGTTTTCAACATCTCAGTATCCTATCATTTTGATTGAGTTTTCAACATCTCAGTATCCTATCATTGTGATTGAGTTTTTAGCATCTCAGTATCCAATCATTATGATTGAGTTTTCAGTATCTCAGTATTCTATCATTGTGATTGAGTTTTCAGTATCTCAGTATCCTATCATTGTGATTGAGTTTTCAGCATCTCAGTATCCGATCATTGTGATTGAGTTTTCAGCATCTCAGTATCCTGTCATTGTGATTGAGTTTTCAGTATCTCAGTATTCTATCATTGTGATTGAGTTTTCAGTATCTCAGTATCCTATCATTGTGATTGAATTTTCAACATCTCAGTATCCTATCATTGTGATTGAGTTTTTAGCATCTCAGTATCCAATCATTGTGATTGAGTTTTCAGTATCTCAGTATTCTATCATTGTGATTGAGTTTTCAGTATCTTAGTATCCTATCATTGTGATTGAGTTTTCAGTATCTCAGTATTCTATCATTGTGATTGAGTTTTCAGTATCTCAGTATCCAATCATTGTGATTGAGTTTTCAGCATCTCAGTATCCTATCATTGTGATTGAGTTTTCAGTATCTCAGTATCCTATCATTGTGATTGAGTTTTCAGTATCTCAGTATCCTATCATTGTGATTGAATTTTCAACATCTCAGTATCCTATCATTGTAATCGAGTTTTCAGCATCTCCAGTATCCTATCATTTTGATTGAGTTTTCAACATCTCAGTATCCTATCATTGTGATTGAGTTTTTAGCATCTCAGTATCCAATCATTGTGATTGAGTTTTCAGTATCTCAGTATTCTATCATTGTGATTGAGTTTTCAATATCTTAGTATCCTATCATTGTGATTGAGTTTTCAGCATCTCAGTATCCTATCATTGTGATTGAGTTTTCAGTATCTAAGTATCCTATCATTGTGATTGAGTTTTTAGCATCTCAGTATCCTATCATTGTGATTGAGTTTTCAGTATCTCAGTATTCTATCATTGTGATTGAGTTTTCAGTATCTTAGTATCCTATCATTGTGATTGAGTTTTCAGTATCTCAGTATCCTATCATTGTGATTGAGTTTTCAGTATCTAAGTATCCTATCATTGTGATTGAATTTTCGGTATCTCAGTATCCAATCATTGTGATTGAGTTTTCAGTATCTAAGTATCCTATCATTGTGATTGAGTTTTCGGTATCTCAGTATCCTATCATTGTGATTGAGTTTTTAGCATCTCAGTATCCTATCATTGTGATTGAGTTTTCAGCATCTCAGTATTAAATCAATATTGGATTTAAATATTATTTCATTAAATGTGGTCTGAGATGTACATCAGACTCACACCTGTTGTATCATTCTTACTTCGCCAAATCCGTTCTAATCACGTTTTTATTCAAGTTATGAAACATATACATCTCTTTCTAAGCGACTTAAATGTCAGTTTAATCCTATAAACATTGACTATTATTCATGGTGATTTATTAATTAAGTGGTAATTTTAAACCAATTACGCTCAATATGTATTCCTATTGGTCTGCCTAACGTGATATATCCATAGTTATATGCGTTCTTTAAATTTGGAATGGAAATAATAAAACAAATGGCCATTAATCTACTACAATTATCAAACATTAGAAGAGAGACGACATAAAACAATATAATACGTGAGTACCTGGGGTTTACCGAAGGTCATTTTGTTGTTAATTTAATGGAGCTGGGAAATCTGCATCATCGTGCTTTCGTCGCCTTCCTGCGTATCTCCGGAATCTGGAAGCAATACACACACGCTAATGGGAATACTATGTACTACATCATACCATCAACTGCGCAAATATCCTGATCTGAAGACTAGAACAACGGATTCATCGTTTCAGGCTGTAAGAGAAGACACTCATCCAAGATATTTAAGAACTAACAGATTACAATTAAAACTCGCAGACCGTTTCTTTGAAAATACGTGATCGACATGGCGTGAGCTGCTACTGTTGCTGTTTTTACAAGAGTTACGGCACATCATAGCGCCATGACAAACCACGGATCATAGGCAGTGGGTCAGTCCTTATTATGCGATAACCAATAAGAGCCCATTTTGACTTGATTTATAAAGTTTTCAATTAATTGGATATGTATATGATAATTATGTATTAGTTTTCGCGTGTTTCTCGTCATTTTACGATCATACTGTATCATCCAGCACATGGCTTCTACTCAGTTTAGTCGCCACCTGCCGTCGTTCATATATATAATCATGGCAATTAAATTACAAAGAAATCCACATTGAGGAATTTACCGGCGACCAACCAAAACAGAATAACCGTCTTACCCAGAATGCAGCATCAATTGCCCTGATAGTCCTCTAAAGACTGTGGTGTTATTATCCTAGTTGGGTGTCTTTTTTCACCGTGACGTTGTACTTTCAGTTTCATGCCGGATTACTATAGATTATAATTCACAGTGAAGTTGAAATGGTCATAGTGAGTGTACTTAATCTTTTTTAATACACTGCAGATTGGTTAGCGCTTGGGCGGATAGAAGAACGTGCACTTGGTTAATCTTATTACGATTTGATAATTTCATTTCATTCCAAAAGTAACTAATTTACAGAGGTGGGCTGGTATTATGTATACGTGGCATGTTTCTGTCAAGGATGACTGGACTAGAATCTATCGGAACATAATACACATACAGCCTCACCGATCATACTTTCACAGAAAAAATCAACACAGCGATTAGTAAAGTAAAACACTTAATAATCCTTCTCACGTGACGTGTAAGTCTCTCGTACATTTTCGACACCCGTTTCACATGTCGTCATTACCATCTATGACGTAATATCAAACGCATGCGTAGTTCGCGGAAGTTTGATTCTCGACCGGGTTACCGCCCACCAGGGGTTTAGGCGTCCATATTACTCCACGGCTTTCCAAGGTTAACATATCAGAGCCCCACTGAGGATGCCGACTATACCACACGAATATGGGAATTAAAAAGAATACTTTTATTGAAGTATTCTCAATGTGAGCGGTGTACGCAATCAACGTTCTTGTAAAGATGGAATGAGGCCATTGAATAAAAACAAGCACATACAGAAACTATAGAGACAGAAATATGCATTGAAAACATTGAGATGTTTAACTACAAAAGCGGTTATATAGTCGACTGTATGATTTTACAATGTCACGTGTTCATGTGGCCAGGATTGTCGAGTTATTGAAGTAGTGAGTCTCTTTACTTGTCTATTTATTGAAAACCAATTAGTACGCAGACTGATACGTATATAGTGTTTGAGAGCATCTGAGACTGAACAGCGACTACACCGCATTTGCTCTGTTTGTTGTGTACTTACACTAAGGGGCAAAACTCGTGTATTTAGCGATGAAATAATTGCAAAGTGAAAACGTGTTCAATTGCTGGCTTTCCTGTGATGAGCGAGCCACTCGGTGCCTGCTCTATATTCTATGAAGCAAGGCTACGTGGCAATTTGCTGGAAACCGACACGAGGGCATACAATTATACAGAACATTGTGGCGTTTATTAGGCGATAAATCCATCCACTATAAATAGGAAAAGTACTTGATAACATACTTATCCGACTCATCAACATTTCCAGACTCAGAGATATATGTTATTGTGATAAAATAACGCATATTCACCAGAAAGAATATTGCTTTGACGTTATTGTCTGTATAATGAGACTTTGCTGATCGCTGTTGTTGACACGTACGTTTTATCCATGTGTGTTGTGATATTAGAAATATCATTAGGTGAGGGGGTCCGTGACCCCCTAGATTCACGATGATCTGTCTGCCATCAGTTTTCTCAAACGTGCATTTTCTGTGGTTTTCATACGCAACATTACACGGAAGAAGACTGTCCTCATTAACACACATATTCCAGCAATTCTGAGTGAAATTTAATGTCCGTTGTAAATGCAATAGATTTATTATATGCTATTCTGGCTTAACCATCTGTCCGTGGAAATTATGTTACAGATATACGCTCCTGGTGGTATTCTGATAGCGTGTAATTTTGTACATGGCTCACTACTGACTTTTACACGGTTAATAGTCATATGCTACGTGGCATTTTGGACAGTATGATGGTGTCTATTTTGTGAGTGTGTTGTCTGAGGTACTGCTGTCGATAATCTTAAAAAGTTAAATGTTTGAAAGACTGTCGTTCAAGGTAGAAACATAAATTGAAATGCAACGTTTGTGGTGATTACGCCGATATCAGCGAGTCACTTACGGTTCGTATCGCAGGTTTCAAGCGCAAACATGTTTTATCATCCTGGACTTGGGACTTACTGAAATTTACATGTATTGAACATGTGTGATAACAAAAACTTAATATCATAATTGCGATAGTGATTGACCTTCTTAGTCTTATAAATTGCCACATATCGTTAATGACCGCGTCACTCAAAGATTGAATAAACGAGGCAATGCAAGCACTGATCTAAGTCCATACAAAACAACGAATAATCGCCAGCTCCCTGGGACGAGATACTGTTTACCAACATAAAGAAGGAACATCATGACCCACTTACGTCTCAGCAGTGGTTATTTTAACGACGGGAAGATTTCTATGATCGTTTAGTAAAAATACATTAAAGCTCTATGTTATATAAGCAGACGATTTTTTCAAACAAATATTTTAATGTTTTTATCTTTATTTTTATGCCTTCCATTTTTTATTTCCACATATGGGGTGCGAGACTTTTTTGAATGAGTGCTCTTTTCTAAAATATACCTATTAACCTTAATCAGTCCGTAATTATTAAAAGAGACTGAAAGAGATTGAAGATTGGCATGTGGTCATTCATGTTTATATTATTGTCTATTTCTGCATCGTTGGCATGGCAAACATCGACCATCACTTCCTGTTATTTATTGCCATTTCAATGTAAATAAAATAAAATATGTATTTTATTTAAGGAAAGTATACCGTTTATATTTGCGGCTGTTGTAGAAACATCTACGTTTTAAAAACATAGGTACCCCTGGTACAATGTTATTTTACGTATCACATATGACTTCCATTTGTATATATCTGGACTAGATGTTTCATTCAAGATGAAGGTTAACGGAGTAGGTCTTCAAGCAAGTTCGGGGAGTCTAACTTTTTTATTTGGTCTTTGCTCGATGACACATTTCTACCAGTAAGATAGTTTGTAGTGCCTTTGAATTTTCCGCATTTTACTCGTCACTAATAAATAATCGACACATATGAATCCCTCCCATCAAAATGTTTTTTTCAAGTCGATTTATTGTTGGAACCTGGCACTGTGCGCATACCTACACTGGTAAGACACGTGTCAACCGTGTGTAAAATGGAAAGTAATCGGAAATAAATAAAAATTTAAACGTGCCAAACTGAATAAAAACGCTTTGGCATGTCGATTTCATGTTAAACTAAGAAATCTACACACCGCAGTGGGTCACTGAGGGTGAGCACTAACATAATTAATGACGTCATGATTGCATTCCAATGAGTTTCATGGTATAGTATGCTTGTAGCCTCGTTCGGCGTGATTTGTTTTAAGTGAGCCAATCGATTTGCTTAGACGTTCCCCACTTGTAAACATAAAATACCGTCACCAATACAGCACGATTGTATGTAGGTCATCGATTTAGTGGATACAGTGATATGACGACATTTGGTTGCAATTTTACTTGCAACGTCTGCCGAACACGTGATAAAAACAAAGAATTGAGCATCGGTTATTAAATCTAACTTTTTTCATAATGTTTAATTTGTAGTTAATGAAAATAATGTATGTTAATTTAGTTCAAAATAGAAACAGAATCTAAAAAAATCAATAATATTCTGACAATAAACAACTTACGTTGATAACATTAAATTATCGTCATGGAAACCACACAACCAAATTACAACCTACTGAAAAATAAGTCAATTTACTATAATACGTGTTACCTTGGTAACACACAATTCCTGTTCTTGTTGATGTTTATTATTATTGTTGAACTTTTTTCAGATTTAAAAAATATTATATATTGATAATTTTATATATATTTACTAAAATTACCTTCTAATAAGTACATGACAAATGTTAGACATGATTGACTAGTATCAAATAGTCGATGTTGATAGCCTCGAACATTTTGATTTTATCTGTGCATGATAAGTAAGATTTATAGCAGAATAAACATTGTTATGTCAATAAACATAGCAGTTATCGTCGGTTGAAGTAATATGACTATACACATATCATGAGATATATCGGCCTTGATGAATAATGTATAATTTACTACAGTAAATAAAGATTCACAACTTGACAACTCCATACGAAACAAGAGTATTGGGACCTCAAGTTCAAAATGTATAATATTACAATAAGATTACTTAAGATAAGATATGATAAAATACCATGAAATAAAGTGACATGGCATAAACTGATTTGTTAAATAACATCAAATTTATTAATTCCCTGTCAAGACCACAACTGGGACAACACACGGATACCACGGCAGAACAATGTAATAACAGTATATAATGAATCATACCCACAGATGCGAATGACGTGAATCCGGAAAATTATAAAAATGCCTTTATCATTTGAATAGAGTTTTGTTCAAATGTTGACTGACTCTAACGATCAGCAACACGAACTATATATGATTACATACATATTCAACATATTGCAATATTGATTTTCTAACTTTTGATAATATGTAAAACATGTCACATATTCAACACATAGCAATATTGATTTTCTAACTTTTGATAATATGTAAAACATATCACATATTCAACACATAGCAATATTGATTTTCTAACTTTTGATAATATGTAAAACATATCACATATTCAACACATAGCAATATTGACTTTCTGACATTTGATAATATGTAAAATATATCACATATTCAACACATTGCAATATTGATTTTCTAACTTTTGATAATATGTAAAACATATCACATATTCAACACATAGCAATATTGACTTTCTGACATTTGATAATATGTAAAATATATCACATATTCAACACATTGCAATATTGATTTTCTAACTTTTGATAATATGTAAAACATATCACATATTCAACACATTGCAATATTGATTTTCTAACTTTTGATAATATGTAAAACATATCACATATTCAACACATAGCAATATTGACTTTCTGACATTTGATAATATGTAAAATATATCACATATTCAACACATTGCAATATTGATTTTCTAACTTTTGATAATATGTAAAACATATCACATATTCAACACATTGCAACACAATGTTATAGGCTGCATTCCAACGCCATTCTTAAGGTCTTCTCTGAACCTAATATTTTTTGCTCTATTAATTGTTTTAAATTAATCTAGCAATGAAAGTGGTTGCGTTAACCATGGCAACAATCACTCTAATCTGTAGGCTCGTCACTTTCAGGCAATGTTTTTCACATTTTAGGTGATAGTTTTCCAGCTTTCTCTTTTTGTCCACAAGTGTTTCGTATTAACTGGGCAGTCTACATCTTATCATCAACCAATGTATGTGGACCGGAGTGTTCTATAATTGTTCCATAATTAGTATTTGCATATCCAACACCACTTTTACAATTCCACAATCCTCAATTTATGAATTTATCATTTGTGTTATTCCAAGGCGAGTTATTTGTATATTTCCAATGCTGATTATTTATGAGTCGTATTCTATTTCTGGTTGTTATATTGTTGTGACATTTAAAACTGGAATAAGTTGAAAAACTCAAATTCCCCTAGCCCTTCCCAATATGTAATCTTTGTCTGTAGTGACTGTAATTATTTATTTCTTCTGTCGTTCTTCAGGTACAATGATTTATGTCTCTTTCTTTTTGTGTAATAATATAAATGTGTATCTTCCGTTTACCAGTTGTCTGGAATACACTACAAACGACTTTTCTTTCAATGTCGTAAACAGTAATTTCTTCGATCAATTTTGCTCTCTCAAAGATTATTGATTTTATTTCATAATTGTGATGTTTCTTCCAGTCATTTTGGTTTGTTGTTATTATTACTAGTACTAGTATTATTGCACGTTAAATTCAATTTTATGGTTCAAATGAGGGTGGGCCAAGGGTATGGTGATTAAATGCGACAGATCAATTCAAGAAGCTTTGAACACTGGTATTTGATGTTGTGTACTTAAAAGCACGCACCTTCACTTGGCTCAGATCTACTCAATATTAAGACGATATTATCTGTCGTCGCCTAAGTGTAAGAACAACGGTCGGTGATTATTCATTGTGACACAACAATGCGACGTTTGTATTGATAATAAGTCGGACCAGCGCATATTTGAAATGTCTTCACCGTGGTTGGCACAATCTAGAACATTCCATAATTTTTCTATGATTAAATGATCACGTGATTTAATCGTTTGATGTCCGACAGAAATAACATGTAAGTATGAAAAGATATAATACTAATTGACGTAAACATTGAACTTTCAACCAACACACGTTCTGGTCTTGACGAGTTATCTTCACAAGCGATGCCCCGAACTGTTTGAGTCATGTACTGAAACGATATCAACAAGAAGTGATTTATAGACACGATCGTCGTGGAATTTATGATGTTGCTTTTGAGCAGCATTAGCGTGACACTATCGCGATAACAGGACAATCAACACGGGTACCCACACCTCGTTAGTTACTCGTTAGTCTGACAACAAGATAATATAGAACGCGTGAAAACAACTTTGCCGTTTTCTCTTTTCAATTCCACAATAGACAATTGTACCTAGAGTAGACGACGTCAAGTAGAACTGGGTTCCGGAGGGTCCCAGGCGGTGACTACCTCCAGAACAACCTGAGAAAACGTGACATGACATGATTTGTGTCACTTCGTAGACGATTAGGAGTATATTGACCACATAAACACATATTTAAAGTTTGTTAGTCCGTGTGTAAACTGGCTGTTGACGTTTTAGCGACAGCGGCTATTAACAGATTTACTGCATTATACCCGAATATTTGTTGTAGACGTGATAACACGTAATAACGTCCACGCTGTATCAGCGTGACCAATAGGCTTATTAATTCAAAATACCCCGCTGGACAGATAAACACGAATTATTAGCGCGAAGTATTTCCAATAATGTATTCAATCGACCAACAATGTAACTGAAACAAAACAACAATGTAACTGAAACAAAACAACAATGTAACTGAAACAAAACAACAATGTAACTGAAACAAAACAACAATGTAACTGAAACAAAACAACAATGTAACTGAAACAAAACAACAATGTAACTGATACAAAACAACAATGTAACTGAAACAAAACAACAATGTAACTGAAACAAAACAACAATGTAGCTGAAACAAAACAACAATGTAACTGAAACAAAACAACAATGTAACTGAAACAAAACAACAATGTAACTGAAACAAAACAACAATGTAACTGAAACAAAACAACAATGTAACTGCAACAAAACAACAATGTAACTGAAACAAAACAACAATGTTACTGAAACAAAACAACAATGTAACTTTACTATCATTTATCGAATATGACATGAAAATTGCTAATTTTCAAAAGAAATATTTAGTCAGAAATTATGCAATTCTTCGCTACGCTTTCGTTTATCTCTCTTTTTGCTTCAAGACATTCACTCGCTTATATCGTTAAAATAGCAGTAGTAATATAAACACAATTGATGCAGTAAATTGGCGACCAATTCAGATCTAAAATAAATATGCACACTCCGAGTTAAGAGCTTTTGAAAATTAGAGTCAATTACACTATATGTATATTTAATTTAATCTTACAGGCAAGGTCATGTTAGTGCTGGGTTATACAGAAACGGTTGTAAGCGGCTTTTCGAGTAAATTTCACAGAGGTCAAATTTAAACTAAGTTACAAATGCCTGTTTCAAAAATTCCAAAAATTGTTTAAAACGTGCTAGCCTTCCCAGGTCAAAGTTATATATTTACAGATATATATTTCTCATCTTTTAGTCAAACAACACTTTTTAGAAAATTACAATAAATTAAAATCCGTAAATAATCTGTGAATATTACAATACATATGTACCCCTATCGCGACAGGAACGAACGTGTTGTCAGCACGATAGGAGAACACGAGAAAAGAGATTCTCGAGTTCAAAATATAATCATACGAATGACAAAACACTGTACATGTATAATAATAATATTATGATTGTTATCGTCCAGTCTGTGGATTGACACCATCGCCACACAATAGGTACCATCAACGCACAATTGTCAGTTGTTTATACACCAGCGAAATAATTGACAGTGCGAGTAGCCAATCAGCGACTGCTTTGTAGCTGGTAATTTCTTTCATTTATGTGAGATAATCCATGGTGATACTGACCATAATTTCCCGTTGTAAACTTTAAAGCAGCTGGCTTGACAGTTTCAGTGAGTTGTTGACAGGATACAATTATTATAAGCAGTGTAGTCGTAAAGCAGGTGTGGTCCTGGCTTCTGAGTGGTCAGTGTCAGCAGATGGTGGAAATTATTTCTTGATAGGTAAATTACATTGACCTGGCCTATTACTTAAACATAAATGAAAGCAGCCAGTGTATAAGTAACTAACACCACGGAACATCGGGGAGTTTTAGTTTGGGCCATTACTAAATTGATTTGATTGTTGTCAACGTTACTATATTGGTTTGACTATTGTCGACATTACTGTCAACATTACTGTATTGGTTTAAGTATTGTCAACATTACTGACTTGATTTGATTATTATCAACGTTACTGTATTGGTTTGAATATGCTTCGATATTACTGAATTGATTTGATTATTGTAAACTTTGCAGTACTGGTTTGATTTTGCTTCGATATTACTGAATTGATTTGATTATTGTCAACATTGCTGTATTGGTTTGATTATTCAACGACATTACTGAATTGATTTGATTATTGTCAACATTGCTGTATTGGTTTGATTATGCTTGGACATCACTGAATTGATTTGATTATGTGTAACTATTACTATATTGCTTGTATTATGTGTTACCATTACTATATTGCTTTGATTATATGTTACCGTTACTATATTGCTTTTATTATTGTGGTACCATTAATATATTGTTTTCATTATGTGTTACCATTACTATATTGCTTTCATTATGTGTAACCATTACTATATTGCTTTCATTATGTGTTACCATTACTATATTGCCTTGATTATGTGTTACCATTATGATATTGCTTTGATTATATGTTACCATTACTATATTGCTTTGATTATATGTTACCGTTACTATATTGCTTTTATTATTGTGGTACCATTAATATATTGTTTTCATTATGTATTACCATTACTATATTGCTTTGATTATGTGTTACCATTACCATATTGCTTTGATTATGTGTTACCATTACTATATTGCTTTGATTGTGTGTTACCATTACTATATCGCTTTGATTATATGTTACCGTTACTATATTGCTTTTATTATTGTGGTACCATTAATATATTGTTTTCATTATGTGTTACCATTATCATATTGCTTTTATTATGTGTTACCATTACTATATTGCTTTGATTATGTGTTACCATTACTATATTGCTTTGATTGTGTGTTACCATTACTATATCGCTTTGATTATATGTTACCATTACTATATTGCTTTGATTGTGTGTTACCATTACTATATTGATTTGATTATATGTTACCATTACCATATTGCTTTGATTATATGTTACCATTACTATATTGCTTTGAATATATGTTACCATTACTATATTGCTTTGATTATGTGTTACCATTACTATATTGCTTTGATTGTGTGTTACCATTATTATATTGCTTTTATTATGTGTTACCATTAATATATTGCTTTTATTATGTGTTACCATTACTATATTGCTTTGATTATATGTTACCATTACTATATTGCTTTGATTGTGTGTTACCCTTACTATATTGCTTTGATTATATGTTACCATTACTATATTGCTTTGATTGTGTGTTACCATTACTATATTGCTTTGATTATATGTTACCATTACTATATTGCTTTGATTGTGTGTTACCATTACTATATTGCTTTGATTATATGTTACCATTACCATATTGCTTTGATTATGTGTTACCATTACTATATTGATTTGATTATATGTTACCATTACTATATTGCTTTGATTATATGTTACCATTACTATATTGCTTTGATTATATGTTACCATTACTATATTGCTTTGATTACATGTTACCATTACTATATTGCTTTGATTGTGTGTTACCATTACTATATTGCTTTGATTATATGTTACCATTACTATATTGCTTTGATTGTGTGTTACCATTACCATATTGTTTGATTATGTGTTACCATTACTATATTGCTTTGATTATGTGTAACTATTACTATATTGCTTTGATTATATGTTACCATTACCATATTGTTTTGATTATGTGTTACCATTACTATATTGCTTTTATTATGTGTTACCATTACTATATTGCTTTGATTATGTGTTACCATTATTATATTGCTTTTATAATGTGTTACCATTACTATATTGCTTTTATTATGTGTTACCATTACTATATTGCTTTTATTATGTGTAACCATCACTATATTGCTTTTATTATGTGTTACCATTACTATATTGTTTTGATTATGTGTTACCATTACTATATTGCTTAGATTATATGTTACCCTTACTATATAAGCTTTGGTCATGTGTTACCATTACTATATTGCTTTTATTATGTGTTACCATTACTATATTGCTTTTATTATGTGTAACCATCACTATATTGCTTTTATTATGTGTTACCATTACTATATTGTTTTGATTATGTGTTACCATTACTATATTGCTTAGATTATATGTTACCCTTACTATATAAGCTTTGGTCATGTGTTACCATTTAATAATATATTGCTTCTATTATGTGTAACCATTATTATATTGATTTTATTATGTGTAACCATTACTATATTGCTTTCATTATGTGTTACCATTACTATATTGCTTGTATTACGTGTAACCATTACTATATTGCTTTTATTATGTCTTACCATTACTATATTGCTTGTATTATGTGTAACCATTACTATACAGCTTTTATTATATGTTACCATTTACTATATTGCTTTTATTATGTGTGACCTTTACTATATTGCTTTTATTATGTGTGACCATTACTATATCGCTTTCATTATATGTGACCTTTACTATATCGCTTTCATTATGTGTAATCATTACTATATTGCTTTTATTATGTGTTACGATTACTATATTGCTTTTATTATGTGTGACCTTTACTATATCGCTTTCATTATGTGTAATCATTACTATATTGCCTTTATTATGTGTTACGATTACTATATTGCTTTCATTATGTGTAACCATTACAATACTGCTTTTATTATGTGTAACCATTACTATATTGCTTTTATTATGTGATACCATTTACTATATTGCTTTTATTAGGCGTAACCATTACTTTATTGATTTACTTTATTGATTTTATTATGTGTAACCATTTACTATATTGCTTTTATTATGTGTGACCATTACTATATTGCTTTTATTATGTGTTACCATTAATATATTGATTTTATTATGTGTAACCATTACTATATTGCTTTTATTATGTGTGACCATTACTATATTGATTTTATTATGTGTTACCATTACTATATTGCTTTTATTATGTGTAACCATTACTATATTGCTTTTATTATGTGTAACCATTATTATATTGCTTTTATTATGTGTAACCATTATTATATTGCTTTTATTATGTGTAACCAATGCTATATTGCTTTTATTATGTGTAACCATTTACTATATTGATTTTATTATGTGTGACCATTACTATATTGCTTTTATTATGTGTTACCATTAATATATTGATTTTATTATGTGTAACCATTACTATATTGCTTTTATTATGTGTGACCATTACTATATTGATTTTATTATGTGTTACCATTACTATATTGCTTTTATTATGTGTAACCATTACTATATTGCTTTTATTATGTGTAACCATTATTATATTGCTTTTATTATGTGTAACCATTATTATATTGCTTTTATTATGTGTAACCAATGCTATATTGCTTTTATTATGTGTAACCATTTACTATATTGATTTTATTATGTGTAACCATTTACTATATTGCTTTTATTATGTGTAACCATTATTATATTGCTTTTATTATGTGTAACCATTATTATATTGCTTTTATTATGTGTAACCACTGCTATATTGCTTTTATTATGTGTAACCATTTACTATATTGATTTTATTATGTGTAACCATTTACTATATTGCTTTTATTATGTGTAACCATTATTATATTGCTTTTATTATTTGTTACCATTACTATATTGCATTTATTATGTGTGACCATTACTATATTGATTTTATTATGTGTTACAATTATTATATTGCTTTTATTATTTGTTACCATTACTATATTGCTTTTATTATGTGTGACCATTACTATATTGCTTTTATTATGTGTGACCATCACTATATTGCTTCTATTATGTATGACCATCACTATATTGCTTTTATTATATGTGACCATTACTATATTGCTTTTATTATGTGTTACCATTACTATATTGCTTTTATTATGTGTAACCATTACTATATTGCTTTTATTATGTGTTTACCATTACTATATTGCTTTTATTATGTGTTACCATTACTATATTGCTTTTATTATGTGTGACTATTACTATATTGCTTTTATTATGTGTTAGCATTACTATATTGATTTTATTATGTGTAACCATTATTATATTGCTTTTATTATGTGTTACCATTACTATATTGCTTGTATTATGTGTGACCATTACTATATTGCTTTTATTATGTGTTACCATTAATATATTGATTTTATTATGTGTAACCATTACTATATTGCTTTTATTATGTGTGACCATTACTATATTGATTTTATTATGTGTTACCATTACTATATTGTTTTTATTATGTGTAACCATTACTATATTGCTTTTATTATGTGTAACCATTATTATATTGCTTTTATTATGTGTAACCATTATTATATTGCTTTTATATATGTGTAACCAATGCTATATTGCTTTTATTATGTGTAACCATTTACTATATTGATTTTATTATGTGTAACCATTTACTATATTGCTTTTATTATGTGTAACCATTATTATATTGCTTTTATTATGTGTAACCATTATTATATTGCTTTTATTATGTGTAACCAATGCTATATTGCTTTTATTATGTGTAACCATTTACTATATTGATTTTATTATGTGTAACCATTTACTATATTGCTTTTATTATGTGTAACCACTGCTATATTGCTTTTATTATGTGTAACCATTTACTATATTGATTTTATTATGTGTAACCATTTACTATATTGATTTTATTATGTGTAACCATTTACTATATTGCTTTTATTACGTGTAACCATTATTATATTGCTTTTATTACGTGTAACCATTATTATATTGCATTTATTATGTGTTACATTACTATATTGATTTTATTATGTGTAACCATTAATTATTATATTGCTTTTATTATGTGTTACCATTACTATATTGATTTTATTATTTGTAACCATTATTATATTGCTTTTATTATGTGTTACCATTACTAAATTGCTTTTATTATGTGTAACCATTATTATATTGCTTTTATTATGTGTTACCATTACTATATTGCTTTTATTATGTGTTACCATTACTATATTGCTTTTATTATGTGTAACCATTACTATATTGTTTTCATTATGTGTTACCATTACTATATTGATTTTATTATTTGTAACCATTATTATATTGCTTTTATTATGTGTTACCATGACTAAATTGCTTTTATTACGTGTAACCATTATTATATTGCTTTTATTATGTGTTACCATTACTATATTGCTTTTATTATGTGTTGCCATTACTATATTGCTTTTATTATGTGTAACCATTACTATATTGATTTTATTATTTGTAACCATTATTATATTGCTTTTATTATGTGTTACCATTACTATATTGCTTTTATTATGTGTAACCATTATTATATTGCTTTTATTATGTGTTACTATTACTATATTGATTTTATTATTTGTAACCATTATTATATTGCTTTTATTATGTGTTACCATTACTAAATTGCTTTTATTACATGTAACCATTATTATATTGCTTTTATTATCTGTTACCATTACTATATTGCTTTTATTATGTGTAACCATTATTATATTGCTTTTATTATGTGTTACCATTACTATATTGCTTTTATTATGTGTTACCATTACTAAATTGCTTTTATTACGTGTAACCATTATTATATTGCTTTTATTATGTGTTACCATTACTATATTGCTTTTATTATATGTTACCATTACTAAATTGATTTTATTAAGTGTAACCAGTATCATATTGCTTTTATTATGTGTTACCATTACTAAATTGCTTTTATTACGTGTAACCATTATTATATTGCTTTTATTATGTGTTACCATTACTATATTAATTTTATTATGTGTTACCATTTACTATATTGCTTTTATTATGTGTGACCATTACTATATTGCTTTTATTATGTGTAACCATTACTATATTGCTTTTATTACGTGTAACTATTATTATATTGCTTTTATTATGTGTTACCATTACTATATTGATTTTATTATGTGTAACCATTATTATATTGCTTTTATTATGTGTTACCATTACTAAATTGCTTTTATTACGTGTAACCATTATTATATTGCTTTTATTATGTGTTACCGTTACTATATTGATTTTATTATGTGTTAACATTTACTATATTGTGCTTTTATTATGTGTGACCATTACTATATTGCTTTTATTATGTGTTACCATTACTATATTGCTTTTATTATGTGTGACCTTTACTATATTGCTTTTATTATGTGTTGCCATTACTATATTGCTTTTATTGTGTGTTACCATTACTAAATTGCTTTTATTACGTGTAACCATTATTATATTGCTTTTATTATGTGTTACCATTACTATATTGCTTTTATTATGTGTTACCATTATTATATTGCTTTTATTATGTGTAACCATTATTATATTGCTTTTATTATGTGTTACCATTACTATATTGCTTTTATTATGTGTGACCATTACTATATTGCTTTTATTATGTGTTACCATTACTATATTGATTTTATTATGTGTAACCATTACTGTATTGCTTTTATTATGTGTGACCATTACTATATTGCTTTTATTATGTGTAACCATTATTATATTGCTTTTATTATGTGTAACCATTATTATATTGCTTTTATTATGTGTAACCAATGCTATATTGCTTTTATTATGTGTAACCATTTACTATATTGATTTTATTATGTGTAACCATTTACTATATTGCTTTTATTATGTGTAACCACTGCTATATTGCTTTTATTATGTGTAACAATTTACTATATTGATTTTATTATGCGTAACCATTTACTATATTGATTTTATTATGTGTAACCATTTACTATATTGCTTTTATTACGTGTAACCATAATTATATTGCTTTTATTACGTGTAACCATTATTATATTGCATTTATTATGTATTACATTACTATATTGATTTTACTATGTGTAACCATTAATTATTATATTGCTTTTATTATGTGTTACCATTACTATATTGATTTTATTATTTGTAACCATTATTATATTGCTTTTATTATGTGTTACCATTACTAAATTGCTTTTATTATGTGTAACCATTATTATATTGCTTTTATTATGTGTTACCATTACTATATTGCTTTTATTATGTGTTACCATTACTATATTGCTTTTATTATGTGTAACCATTACTATATTGTTTTCATTATGTGTTACCATTACTATATTGATTTTATTATTTGTAACCATTATTATATTGCTTTTATTATGTGTTACCATGACTAAATTGCTTTTATTACGTGTAACCATTATTATATTGCTTTTATTATGTGTTACCATTACTATATTGCTTTTATTATGTGTTGCCATTACTATATTGCTTTTATTATGTGTAACCATTACTATATTGATTTTATTATTTGTAACCATTATTATATTGCTTTTATTATGTGTTACCATTACTAAATTGCTTATTTTATGTGTAACCATTATTATATTGCTTTTATTATGTGTTACTATTACTATATTGATTTTATTATTTGTAACCATTATTATATTGCTTTTATTATGTGTTACCATTACTAAATTGCTTTTATTACATGTAACCATTATTATATTGCTTTTATTATCTGTTACCATTACTATATTGCTTTTATTATGTGTAACCATTATTATATTGCTTTTATTATGTGTTACCATTACTATATTGCTTTTATTATGTGTTACCATTACTAAATTGCTTTTATTACGTGTAACCATTATTATATTGCTTTTATTATGTGTTACCATTACTATATTGCTTTTATTATATGTTACCATTACTAAATTGCTTTTATTAAGTGTAACCAGTATCATATTGCTTTTATTATGTGTTACCATTACTAAATTGCTTTTATTACGTGTAACCATTATTATATTGCTTTTATTATGTGTTACCATTACTATATTAATTTTATTATGTGTTACCATTTACTATATTGCTTTTATTATGTGTGACCATTACTATATTGCTTTTATTATGTGTAACCATTACTATATTGCTTTTATTACGTGTAACTATTATTATATTGCTTTTATTATGTGTTACCATTACTATATTGATTTTATTATGTGTAACCATTATTATATTGCTTTTATTATGTGTTACCATTACTAAATTGCTTTTATTACGTGTAACCATTATTATATTGCTTTTATTATGTGTTACCGTTACTATATTGATTTTATTATGTCTTAACATTTACTATATTGTGCTTTTATTATGTGTGACCATTACTATATTGCTTTTATTATGTGTTACCATTACTATATTGCTTTTATTATGTGTGACCTTTACTATATTGCTTTTATTATGTGTTGCCATTACTATATTGCTTTTATTGTGTGTTACCATTACTAAATTGCTTTTATTACGTGTAACCATTATTATATTGCTTTTATTATGTGTTACCATTACTATATAGCTTTTATTATGTGTTACCATTATTATATTGCTTTTATTATGTGTAACCATTATTATATTGCTTTTATTATGTGTTACCATTACTATATTGCTTTTATTATGTGTGACCATTACTATATTGCTTTTATTATGTGTTACCATTACTATATTGATTTTATTATGTGTAACCATTACTGTATTGCTTTTATTATGTGTGACCATTACTATATTGCTTTTAATATGTGTAACCATTATTATATTGCTTTTATTATGTGTAACCATTATTATATTGCTTTTATTATGTGTAACCAATGCTATATTGCTTTTATTATGTGTAACCATTTACTATATTGATTTTATTATGTGTAACCATTTACTATATTGCTTTTATTATGTGTAACCACTGCTATATTGCTTTTATTATGTGTAACCATTTACTATATTGATTTTATTATGTGTAACCATTTACTATATTGATTTTATTATGTGTAACCATTTACTATATTGCTTTTATTACGTGTAACCATTATTATATTGCTTTTATTACGTGTAACCATTATTATATTGCATTTATTATGTATTACATTACTATATTGATTTTACTATGTGTAACCATTAATTATTATATTGCTTTTATTATGTGTTACCATTACTATATTGATTTTATTATTTGTAACCATTATTATATTGCTTTTATTATGTGTTACCATTACTAAATTGCTTTTATTATGTGTAACCATTATTATATTGCTTTTATTATGTGTTACCATTACTATATTGCTTTTATTATGTGTTACCATTACTATATTGCTTTTATTATGTGTAACCATTACTATATTGTTTTCATTATGTGTTACCATTACTATATTGATTTTATTATTTGTAACCATTATTATATTGCTTTTATTATGTGTTACCATGACTAAATTGCTTTTATTACGTGTAACCATTATTATATTGCTTTTATTATGTGTTACCATTACTATATTGCTTTTATTATGTGTTGCCATTACTATATTGCTTTTATCATGTGTAACCATTACTATATTGATTTTATTATTTGTAACCATTATTATATTGCTTTTATTATGTGTTACCATTACTAAATTGCTTATTTTATGTGTAACCATTATTATATTGCTTTTATTATGTGTTACTATTACTATATTGATTTTATTATTTGTAACCATTATTATATTGCTTTTATTACGTGTTACCATTACTAAATTGCTTTTATTACATGTAACCATTATTATATTGCTTTTATTATCTGTTATCATTACTATATTGCTTTTATTATGTGTAACCATTATTATATTGCTTTTATTATGTGTTACCATTACTATATTGCTTTTATTATGTGTTACCATTACTAAATTGCTTTTATTACGTGTAACCATTATTATATTGCTTTTATTATGTGTTACCATTACTATATTGCTTTTATTATATGTTACCATTACTAAATTGCTTTTATTAAGTGTAACCAGTATCATATTGCTTTTATTATGTGTTACCATTACTAAATTGCTTTTATTACGTGTAACCATTATTATATTGCTTTTATTATGTGTTACCATTACTATATTAATTTTATTATGTGTTACCATTTACTATATTGCTTTTATTATGTGTGACCATTACTATATTGCTTTTATTATGTGTAACCATTACTATATTGCTTTTATTACGTGTAACTATTATTATATTGCTTTTATTATGTGTTACCATTACTATATTGATTTTATTATGTGTAACCATTATTATATTGCTTTTATTATGTGTTACCATTACTAAATTGCTTTTATTACGTGTAACCATTATTATATTGCTTTTATTATGTGTTACCGTTACTATATTGATTTTATTATGTGTTAACATTTACTATATTGTGCTTTTATTATGTGTGACCATTACTATATTGCTTTTATTATGTGTTACCATTACTATATTGCTTTTATTATGTGTGACCTTTACTATATTGCTTTTATTATGTGTTGCCATTACTATATTGCTTTTATTGTGTGTTACCATTACTAAATTGCTTTTATTACGTGTAACCATTATTATATTGCTTTTATTATGTGTTACCATTACTATATTGCTTTTATTATGTGTTACCATTATTATATTGCTTTTATTATGTGTAACCATTATTATATTGCTTTTATTATGTGTTACCATTACTATATTGCTTTTATTATGTGTGACCATTACTATATTGCTTTTATTATGTGTTACCATTACTATATTGATTTTATTATGTGTAACCATTACTGTATTGCTTTTATAATGTGTGACCATTACTATATTGATTTTATTATGTGTTACCATTATTATATTGCTTTTATGATGTGTAACCATTATTATATTGCTTTTATTATGTGTAACCATTGCTATATTGCTTTTATTATGTGTAACCATTTACTATATTGCTTTTATTATGTGTGACCATTTACTATATTGCTTTTATTATGTGTAACCATTATTATATTGCTTTTATTATGTGTAACCATTATTATATTGCTTTTGTTATGTGTAACCATTGCTATATTGCTTTTATTATGTGTAACCATTATTATATTGCTTTTATTATGTGTAACCATTATTATATTGCTTTTATTATGTGTAACCATTGCTATATTGCTTTTATTATGTGTTACCATTATTATATTGCTTTTATTATGTGTTACCATTATTATATTGCTTTTATTATGTGTAACCATTGCTATAGTGCTTTTATTATGTGTAACCATTTACTATATTGCTTTTATTATGTGTAACCATTACTATATTGCTTTTATTATGTGTTACCATTACTATATTGCTTTTATTATGTTTTACCATAACTATATTGTTTTCATTATGTGTAACCATTACTATATTGCTTCTATTATGTGTGACCTTTACTATATTGCTTTTATTATATGTTACCATTACTATATTGCTTTTATCATGTGTTACCATTTACTATATTGCTTTTATTATGTGTAACCATTACTATATTGATTTTATTATGTGTTACCATTACTATATTGCTTTTAATATGTGTTACCATTTACTATATTGCTTTTATCATGTGTTACCATTTACTATATTGCTTTTATTATGTGTAACCATTACTATATTGATTTTATTATGTGTTACCATTACTATATTGCTTTTATTATGTGTTACCATTACTATATTGCTTTTATCAAGTGTTACCATTTACTATATTGATTTTATTATGTGTAACCATTACTATATTGATTTTATTATGTGTTACCATTTACTATATTGCTTTTATTATGTGTTACCATTACTAAATTGTTTTCATTATGTGTTACCATTACTATGTTGCTTTTATTATGAGTAACCATTACTATATTGCTTTTATTATCTGTTACCATTACTATATTGTTTTTATTATATGTTACAATTACTATATTGCTTTTATTATGAGTAACCATTACTATATTGCTTTTATTATGTGTAACCATCACTATATTGCTTTTATTATGCGTTACCATTTCTATATTGCTTTTATTATGTGTTACCATTACTATATTGCTTTCATTATGTGTTACCATTACTATATTGCTTGTATTACGTGTAACCATTACTATATTGCTTTTATTATGTGTTACCATTACTATATTGCTTGTATTATGTGTAACCATTACTATACAGCTTTTATTATATGTTACCATTTACTATATTGCTTTTATTATGTGTGACCTTTACTATATTGCTTTTATTATGTGTGACCATTACTATATCGCTTTCATTATATGTGACCTTTACTATATCGCTTTCATTATGTGTAATCATTACTATATTGCTTTTATTATGTGTTACGATTACTATATTGCTTTTATTATGTGTGACCTTTACTATATCGCTTTCATTATGTGTAATCATTACTATATTGCTTTTATTATGTGTTACGATTACTATATTGCTTTCATTATGTGTAACCATTACAATACTGCTTTTATTATGTGTAACCATTACTATATTGCTTTTATTATGTGATACCATTTACTATATTGCTTTTATTAGGCGTAACCATTACTTTATTGATTTACTTTATTGATTTTATTATGTGTAACCATTTACTATATTGCTTTTATTATGTGTAACCATTACTATATTGCTTTTATTATGTGTGACCATTACTATATTGCTTTTATTATGTGTTACCATTACTATATTGCTTTTATTATGTGTGACTATTACTATATTGCTTTTATTATGTGTTAGCATTACTATATTGATTTTATTATGTGTAACCATTATTATATTGCTTTTATTATGTGTTACCATTACTATATTGCTTTTATTATGTGTTACCATTATTATATTGCTTTTATTATGTGTAACCATTATTATATTGCTTTTATTATGTGTTACCATTACTATATTGCTTGTATTATGTGTGACCATTACTATATTGCTTTTATTATGTGTTACCATTAATATATTGATTTTATTATGTGTAACCATTACTATATTGCTTTTATTATGTGTGACCATTACTATATTGATTTTATTATGTGTTACCATTACTATATTGCTTTTATTATGTGTAACCATTACTATATTGCTTTTATTATGTGTAACCATTATTATATTGCTTTTATTATGTGTAACCATTATTATATTGCTTTTATTATGTGTAACCAATGCTATATTGCTTTTATTATGTGTAACCATTTACTATATTGATTTTATTATGTGTAACCATTTACTATATTGCTTTTATTATGTGTAACCATTATTATATTGCTTTTATTATGTGTAACCATTATTATATTGCTTTTATTATGTGTAACCACTGCTATATTGCTTTTATTATGTGTAACCATTTACTATATTGATTTTATTATGTGTAACCATTTACTATATTGCTTTTATTATGTGTAACCATTATTATATTGCTTTTATTATTTGTTACCATTACTATATTGCATTTATTATGTGTGACCATTACTATATTGATTTTATTATGTGTTACAATTATTATATTGCTTTTATTATTTGTTACCATTACTATATTGCTTTTATTATGTGTGACCATTACTATATTGCTTTTATTATGTGTGACCATCACTATATTGCTTTTATTATGTATGAGCATCACTATATTGCTTTTATTATATGTAACCATTACTATATTGCTTTTATTATGTGTTACCATTACTATATTGCTTTTATTATGTGTAACCATTACTATATTGCTTTTATTATGTGTTTACCATTACTATATTGCTTTTATTATGTGTTACCATTACTATATTGCTTTTATTATGTGTGACTATTACTATATTGCTTTTATTATGTGTTAGCATTACTATATTGATTTTATTATGTGTAACCATTATTATATTGCTTTTATTATGTGTTACCATTACTATATTGCTTGTATTATGTGTGACCATTACTATATTGCTTTTATTATGTGTTACCATTAATATATTGATTTTATTATGTGTAACCATTACTATATTGCTTTTATTATGTGTGACCATTACTATATTGATTTTATTATGTGTTACCATTACTATATTGTTTTTATTATGTGTAACCATTACTATATTGCTTTTATTATGTGTAACCATTATTATATTGCTTTTATTATGTGTAACCATTATTATATTGCTTTTATTATGTGTAACCAATGCTATATTGCTTTTATTATGTGTAACCATTTACTATATTGATTTTATTATGTGTAACCATTTACTATATTGCTTTTATTATGTGTAACCATTATTATATTGCTTTTATTATGTGTAACCATTACTATATTGCTTTTATTATGTGTTACCATTACTATATTGCTTTTATTATGTGTGACTATTACTATATTGCTTTTATTATGTGTTAGCATTACTATATTGATTTTATTATGTGTAACCATTAGTATATTGCTTTTATTATGTGTTACCATTACTATATTGCTTGTATTATGTGTGACCATTACTATATTGCTTTTATTATGTGTTACCATTAATATATTGATTTTATTATGTGTAACCATTACTATATTGCTTTTATTATGTGTGACCATTACTATATTGATTTTATTATGTGTTACCATTACTATATTGTTTTTATTATGTGTAACCATTACTATATTGCTTTTATTATGTGTAACCATTATTATATTGCTTTTATTATGTGTAACCATTATTATATTGCTTTTATTATGTGTAACCAATGCTATATTGCTTTTATTATGTGTAACCATTTACTATATTGATTTTATTATGTGTAACCATTTACTATATTGCTTTTATTATGTGTAACCATTATTATATTGCTTTTATTATGTGTAACCATTATTATATTGCTTTTATTATGTGTAACCAATGCTATATTGCTTTTATTATGTGTAACCATTTACTATATTGATTTTATTATGTGTAACCATTTACTATATTGCTTTTATTACGTGTAACCATTATTATATTGCTTTTATTACGTGTAACCATTATTATATTGCATTTATTATGTGTTACATTACTATATTGATTTTATTATGTGTAACCATTAATTATTATATTGCTTTTATTATGTGTTACCATTACTATATTGATTTTATTATTTGTAACCATTATTATATTGCTTTTATTATGTGTTACCATTACTAAATTGCTTTTATTATGTGTAACCATTATTATATTGCTTTTATTATGTGTCACCATTACTATATTGCTTTTATTATGTGTTACCATTACTATATTGCTTTTATTATGTGTAACCATTACTATATTGTTTTCATTATGTGTTACCATTACTATATTGATTTTATTATTTGTAACCATTATTATATTGCTTTTATTATGTGTTACCATGACTAAATTGCTTTTATTACGTGTAACCATTATTATATTGCTTTTATTATGTGTTACCATGACTAAATTGCTTTTATTACGTGTAACCATTATTATATTGCTTTTATTATGTGTTACCATTACTATATTGCTTTTATTATGTGTTACTATTACTATATTGATTTTATTATTTGTAACCATTATTATATTGCTTTTATTATGTGTTACCATTACTAAATTGCTTTTATTACATGTAACCATTATTATATTGCTTTTATTATCTGTTACCATTACTATATTGCTTTTATTATGTGTAACCATTATTATATTGCTTTTATTATGTGTTACCATTACTATATTGCTTTTATTATGTGTTACCATTATTATATTGCTTTTATTATCTGTTACCATTACTATATTGCTTTTATTATGTGTAACCATTATTATATTGCTTTTATTATGTGTTACCATTACTATATTGCTTTTATTATGTGTTACCATTACTAAATTGCTTTTATTACGTGTAACCATTATTATATTGCTTTTATTATGTGTTACCATTACTATATTGCTTTTATTATATGTTACCATTACTAAATTGCTTTTATTAAGTGTAACCAGTATCATATTGCTTTTATTATGTGTTACCATTACTAAATTGCTTTTATTACGTGTAACCATTATTATATTGCTTTTATTATGTGTTACCATTACTATATTGCTTTTATTATATGTTACCATTACTAAATTGCTTTTATTAAGTGTAACCAGTATCATATTGCTTTTATTATGTGTTACCATTACTAAATTGCTTTTATTACGTGTAACCATTATTATATTGCTTTTATTATGTGTTACCATTACTATATTAATTTTATTATGTGTTACCATTTACTATATTGCTTTTATTATGTGTGACCATTACTATATTGCCTTTATTATGTGTAACCATTACGATATTGCTTTTATTACGTGTAACTATTATTATATTGCTTTTATTATGTGTTACCATTACTATATTGATTTTATTATGTGTAACCATTATTATATTGCTTTTATTATGTGTTACCATTACTAAATTGCTTTTATTACGTGTAACCATTATTATATTGCTTTTATTATGTGTTACCGTTACTATATTGATTTTATTATGTGTTAACATTTACTATATTGTGCTTTTATTATGTGTGACCATTACTATATTGCTTTTATTATGTGTTACCATTACTATATTGCTTTTATTATGTGTGACCTTTACTATATTGCTTTTATTATGTGTTGCCATTACTATATTGCTTTTATTGTGTGTTACCATTACTAAATTGCTTTTATTACGTGTAACCATTATTATATTGCTTTTATTATGTGTTACCATTACTATATTGCTTTTATTATGTGTTACCATTATTATATTGCTTTTATTATGTGTAACCATTATTATATTGCTTTTATTATGTGTTACCATTACTATATTGCTTTTATTATGTGTGACCATTACTATATTGCTTTTATTATGTGTTACCATTACTATATTGATTTTATTATGTGTAACCATTACTGTATTGCTTTTATTATGTGTGACCATTACTATATTGATTTTATTATGTGTTACCATTATTATATTGCTTTTATGATGTGTAACCATTATTATATTGCTTTTATTATGTGTAACCATTGCTATATTGCTTTTATTATGTGTAACCATTTACTATATTGCTTTTATTATGTGTGACCATTTACTATATTGCTTTTATTATGTGTAACCATTATTATATTGCTTTTATTATGTGTGACCATTATTACATTGCTTTTGTTATGTGTAACCATTGCTATATTGCTTTTATTATGTGTAACCATTATTATATTGCTTTTATTATGTGTAACCATTATTGTATTGCTTTTATTATGTGTAACCATTGCAATATTGCTTTTATTATGTGTTACCATTATTATATTGCTTTTATTATGTGTAACCATTGCTATAGTGCTTTTATTATGTGTAACCATTTACTATATTGCTTTTATTATGTGTAACCATTACTATATTGCTTTTATTATGTGTTACCATTACTATATTGCTTTTATTATGTTTTACCATAACTATATTGTTTTCATTATGTGTAACCATTACTATATTGCTTCTATTATGTGTGACCTTTACTATATTGCTTTTATTATATGTTACCATTACTATATTGCTTTTATCATGTGTTACCATTTACTATATTGCTTTTATTATGTGTAACCATTACTATATTGATTTTATTATGTGTTACCATTACTATATTGCTTTTAATATGTGTTACCATTTATATATTGCTTTTATCATGTGTTACCATTTACTATATTGCTTTTATTATGTGTAACCATTACTATATTGATTTTATTATGTGTTACCATTACTATATTGCTTTTATTATGTGTTACCATTACTATATTGCTTTTATCATGTGTTACCATTTACTATATTGATTTTATTATGTGTAACCATTACTATATTGATTTTATTATGTGTTACCATTTACTATATTGCTTTTATTATGTGTTACCATTACTAAATTGTTTTCATTATGTGTTACCATTACTATGTTGCTTTTATTATGAGTAACCATTACTATATTGCTTTTATTATCTGTTACCATTACTATATTGTTTTTATTATATGTTACAATTACTATATTGCTTTTATTATGAGTAACCATTACTATATTGCTTTTATCATGTGCAACCATCACTATATTGCTTTTATTATGCGTTACCATTACTATATTGCTTTTATTATGTGTTACCATTACTATATTGCATTTATTATGTGTTACCATTACTATATTGTTTTTATTATATGTTACCATTATTATATTGCTTTTATTATGTGTAATCATCACTATATTGCTTTTATTATGTGTTACCATTACTATATTGTTTTTATTATATGTTACCATTATTATATTGCTTTTATTATGTGTAACCATCACTATATTGCTTTGATTATGTGTAACCATTACTAAATTGTTTTCATTATGTGTTACCATTACTATATTGCTTTTATCATGTGTTATCATTTACTAAATTGCTTTTATTATGTGTGACCTTTACTATATTGCTTTTTTTATGTGTGACCATTACTATATTGCTTTTATTATGTGTTACCATTAATATATTGCTTTTATTATGTGTAACCATTACTATATTGCTTTTATTATGTGTAACCATTTACTATATTGTTTTCATTATGTGTTACCATAACTAAATTGTTTTCGTTATGTGTTACCATTACTATCTTGCTTTTATTACGTGTAACCATTATTGTATTGCTTTTATTATGTATAACCATTTACTATATTGTTTTCATTATGTGTTACCATTACTATATTGCTTTCATTATCTGTTACCATTACTATATTGCTTTTATTATGTGTTACCATTACTATATTGCTTTTATTACGTGTAACCATTATTATATTGCTTTTATTATGTGTAACCATTTACTATATTGCTTTCACTATGTGTTACCATTACTATATTGTTTTTATTATGTGTTACCATTACTATATTGCTTTTATTATGTGTTACCATTACTATATTGCTTTTATTATGTGTTATCATTACTATATTGCTTTTATTATGTGTGACCTTTACAATATTGCTTTTATTATGTATAACCATTACTATATTGCTTTTATTATGTGTTACCATTACTACATTGCTTTTATTATGTGTTACCATTACTATATTGCTTTTATTATGTTTTACCATAAATATATTGTTTTCATTATGTGTTACTATTACTATATTGCTTTTATTATGTGTTACCATTATTATATTGCTTTTATTATGTGTTACCATTACTATATTGGTTTTATTATGTGTTACCATTACTATATTGCTTTTATTATGTTTTACCATAAATATGTTGTTTTCATTATATGTTACCATTACTATATTGCTTATATTATGTGTAACCATTACTATATTGCTTTTATTATGTGTTACCATTACTATATTGCTTTTATTATGTGTTACCATTACTATATTGCTTTTATTATGTGTTACCATTACTATATTGCTTTTATTATGTGTAACCATTATTATATTGCTTTTATTATGTGTGACCTTTACTATATTGCTTTTATTATGTGTTACCATTACTATATTGCTTTTATTATGTGTTACCATTATAAAATTGCTTTTATTATATGTTACCATTACTGTATTGCTTTTATTATGTGTTACCATTATTATATTGTTTTTATTATGTGTGACCATTACTGTATTGCTTTTATTATGTGTAACCATTTACTATATTGCTTTTATTATGTGTAACCATTATTATATTGCTTTTATTATGTGTTACCATTACTATATTGCTTTTATTATGTGTTACCATTATTAAATTGCTTTTATTATATGTTACCTTTACTATATTGTTTTCATTATGTGTTATCGTTACTATATTGCTTTTATTATGTGTTACCATTATTAAATTGCTTTTATTATATGTTACCATTACTATATGGCTTTTATTATGTGTTACCATTATTATATTGTTTTCATTATGTGTAACCATTACTATATTGCTTTTATTATGTGTGACCTTTACTATATTGCTTTTATTATGTGTTACCATTTCTATATTGCTTTTATTATGTGTTACCATTATTAAATCGCTTTTATTATATGTTACCCTTACTATATTGCTTTTATTATGTGTTACCATTATTATATTGTTTTTATTATGTGTTACCATTACTATATTGCTTTTATTATGTGTTACCATTACTATATTGCTTTTATTATGTGTTACCATTATTAAATTGCTTTTATTATATGTTACCTTTACTATATTGTTTTCATTATGTGTTATCGTTACTATATTGCTTTTATTATGTGTTACCATTATTAAATTGCTTTTATTATATGTTACCATTACTATATTGCTTTTATTATATGTTACCATTAATATATTGCTTTTATTATGTGTAACCATTACTATATTGCTTTTATTATGTGTTAGCATTACTATATTGCTTTTATTATGTGTTACCATTACTATATTGCTTTTATTATGTGTTACCATTACTATATTGCTTTTATTATGTGTTACCATTATTATATTGTTTTTATTATGTGTTACCATTACTATATTGCTTTTGTTATGTGTTACCATTATTATATTGTTTTTATTATGTGTTACCATTACTATATTGCTTTTATTATATGCTACCATTACTATATTGCTTTTATTATGTGTTACCATTACTATATTGCTTTTATTATGTGCTACCATTACTATATTGCTTTTGTTATGTGCTACCATTACTATATTGCTTTTATTATGTGTTACCATTACTATATTGCTTTTATTATGTGTTACCATTACTATATTGCTTTTATTATGTGTTACCATTACTATATTGCTTTTATTATGTGCTACCATTACTATATTGCTTTTATTATATGTTACCATTATTATATTGCTTTGATTATGTGTAACCATTATTATATTGCTTTTATTATGTGTTACCATTACTATATTGTTTTTATTATGTGTTACCATTATTATATTGTTTTTATTATGTGTTACCATTATTATATTGTTTTTATTATGTGTTACCATTACTATATTGCTTTTATTATGTGTAACCATTAGTATATTGCTTTTATTATGTATAACCATTACTATATTGCTTTTATCATGTGTTACCATTACTATATTGCTTTTATTATGTGTGACCTTTACTATATTGCTTTTATTATGCGTAACAATTATTATATTGCTTTTATTATGTGTTACCATTACTATATTGCTTTTATTATGTGTGACCTTTACTATATTGCTTTTATTATGTATAACCATTACTATATTGCTTTTATTATGTGTTACCATTACTATATTGCTTTTATTATGTGTTACCATTACTATATTGCTTTTATTATGTTTTACCATAAATATATTGTTTTCATTATGTGTTACCATTACTATATTGCTTTTATTATGTGTTACCATTATTATATTGCTTTTATTATGTGTTACCATTACTATATTGCTTTTATTATGTGTTACCATTACTATATTGCTTTTATTATGTTTTACCATAAATATATTGTTTTCATTATATGTTACCATTACTATATTGCTTATATTATGTGTTACCATTACTATATTGCTTTTATTATGTGTGACCTTTACTATATTGCTTTTATTATGTGTTACCATAAATATATTGTTTTCATTATGTGTTACCATTACTATATTGCTTTTATTATGTGTGACCATTACTATATTGCTTTTATTATATGTAACCATTACTATATTGCTTTTATTATGTGTTACCATTACTATATTGCTTTTATTATGTGTAACCATTATTATATTGCTTTTATTATGTGTGACCTTTACTATATTGCTTTTATTATGTGTTACCATTACTATATTGCTTTTATTATGTGTTACCATTATAAAATTGCTTTTATTATATGTTACCATTACTATATTGCTTTTATTATGTGTTACCATTATTATATTGTTTTTATTATGTGTGACCATTACTGTATTGCTTTTATTATGTGTAACCATTTACTATATTGCTTTTAATATGTGTTACCATTATTAAATTGCTTTTATTATATGTTACCTTTACTATATTGTTTTCATTATGTGTTATCGTTACTATATTGCTTTTATTATGTGTTACCATTATTAAATTGCTTTTATTATGTGTAACCATTACTATATTGCTTTTATTATGTGTGACCTTTACTATATTGCTTTTATTATGTGTTACCATTTCTATATTGCTTTTATTATTTGTTACCATTACTATATTGCTTTTATTATGTGTTACCATTACTATATTGCTATTATTATGTGTTACCATTAATATATTGCTTTTATTATGTGTAACCATTACTATATACCATTACTATATTGCTTTTATTATGTGTTACCATTAATATATTGCTTTTATTATGTGTAACCATTACTATATACCATTACTATATTGCTTTTATTATATGTTACCATTAATATATTGCTTTCATTATGTGTAACCATTACTATATACCATTACTATATTGCTTTTATTATGTGTTACCATTATTATATTGTTTTTATTATGTGTTACCATTAATATATTGCTTTTATTATGTGTAACCATTACTATATACCATTACTATATTGCTTTTATTATGTGTTACCATTATTATATTGTATTTATTATGTGTTACCATTACTATATTGCTTTTATTATGTGTTACCATTACTATATTGCTATTATTATGTGTTACCATTACTATATTACTTTTATTATATGTTACCATTAATATATTGCTTTTATTATGTGTAACCATTACGATATTGCTTTTATTATGTGTTACCATTACTATATTGCTTTTATTATGTGTAACCATTAGTATATTGTTTTTATTATGTGTTACCATTACTATATTGCTTTTATTATGTGTAACCATTAATATATTGCTTTTATTATGTATAACCATTACTATATTGCTTTTATTATGTGTTACCATTACTATATTGCTTTTATTATGTGTGACCTTTACTATATTGCTTTTATTATGTGTAACCATTATTATATTGCTTTTATTATGTGTTACCATTACTATATTGCTTTTATTATGTGTGACCTTTACTATATTGCTTTTATTATGTATAACCATTACTATATTGCTTTTATTATGTGTTACCATTACTATATTGCTTTTATTATGTGTTACCATTACTATATTGCTTTTATTATGTGTTACCATTACTATATTGCTTATATTATGTTTTACCATAAATATATTGTTTTCATTATGTGTTACCATTACTATATTGCTTTTATTATGTGTTACCATTATTATATTGCTTTTATTATGTGTTACCATTACTATATTGGTTTTATTATGTGTTACCATTACTATATTGCTTTTATTATGTTTTACCATAAATATATTGTTTTCATTATATGTTACCATTACTATATTGCTTATATTATGTGTTACCATTACTATATTGCTTTTATTATGTGTGACCTTTACTATATTGCTTTTATTATGTGTTACCATAAATATATTGTTTTCATTATGTGTTACCATTACTATATTGCTTTTATTATGTGTAACCATTACTATATTGCTTTTATTATGTATTACCATTACTATATATATTGCTTTTATTATGAGTAACCATTACTATATTGCTATTATTATGTGTGACATTTACTATATTGCTTTTATTATGTATAACCATTACTATATTGCTTTTACTATTTGTAACCATTACTATATTGCTTTTATTATGTATTACCATTACTATATATATTGCTTTTATTTTGAGTAACCATTACTATATTGCTATTATTATGTGTGACATTTACTATATTGCTTTTACTATGTGTAACCATTACTATATTGCTTTTATTATGTATTACCATTACTATATATATTGCTTTTAATATGAGTAACCATTACTATATTGCTATTATTATATGTGACATATACTATATTGCTTTTATTATGTGTAACCATTACTATATTGTTTTTATTATGTGTAACCATTACTATATTGCTTTTATTGTGTAACCATTGCTATATTGCTTTTATTATATGTTACCATTATTATAATGCTTTTATTATGTGTTGCCATTATTATACTGCTTTTATTACGTGTTATTATTACTATATTGCTTTTATTATATGTTACCATTACTATATTGCTTTTATTATGTGTTACCATTACTGTATTGCTTTTATTATGTGTAACCATTACTATATTGTTTTCATTATGTGTTACCATTACTATATTGCTTTTATTATTTGTAACCATCACTATATTGCTTTTATTATGTGTTACCATGATTATATTGCTTTTATTATGTGTAACCATTACTATAATGCTTTTATTATGTTTTACCATTGCTATATTGCTTTTATTATGTGTTACCATTACTATATTGCTTTTATTATGTGTAACCATTACTATATTGCTTTTATTGTGTAACCATTGCTATATTGCTTTTATTATATGTTACCATTATTATATTGCTTTTATTATGTGTTACCATTATTATACTGCTTTTATTACATGTTATTATTACTATATTGCTTTTATTATATGTTACCATTACTATATTGCTTTTATTATGTGTTACCATTACTGTATTGCTTTTATTATGTGTTACCATTACTGTATTGCTTTTATTATGTGTTAACATTACTATATTGCTTTGATTATGTGTAACCATCACTATATTGTTTTTGTTATGTGTTACAATTATTATATTGCTTTGATTATGTGTGACCTTTAATATATTGCTTTTATTATGTGTAACCATTACTATATTGCTTTTATTATGTGTGACCTTTACTATATTGCTTTTATTATGTGTAACCATTACTATATTGTTTTTATTATGTGTAACCATTACTATATTGCTTTTATTGTGTAGCCATTGCTATATTGCTTTTATTATATGTTACCATTATTGTATTGCTTTGATTATGTGTAACCATTACTATATTGCTTTTACTATGTGTTACCATGATTATATTGCTTTTATTATGTGTTACAATTATTATATTGCTTTGATTATGTGTAACCATTACTATATTGCTTTTATTATGTGTTACCATTATCATATTGCTTTTATTATGTGTTACCATTACTATATTGCTTTTATTATGTGTGAACATTACTATATTGCTTTTATTATGTGTTACCATTACTATATTGCTTTTATTATGTGTTACCATTACTATATTGCTTTTATTATGTGTTACCATTACTATATTGTTTTCATTATGTGTGACCATTGCTATATTGCTTTTATTATGTGTTACCATTACTATATTTCTTTTATTATGTGTTACCATTACTATATTACTTTTATTATGTGTTACCATTACTATATTGCTTTTATTATGTGTTACCATTACTATATTGTTTTCATTATGTGTGACCATTGCTATATTGCTTTTATTATGTGTTACCATTACTATATTTCTTTTATTATGTGTAACCATTACTATATTGCTTTTATTATGTGTTACCATTACTATATTGTTTTCATTATGTGTGACCATTGCTATATTGCTTTTATTATGTGTTACCATTACTATATTTCTTTTATTATGTGTAACCATTACTATATTGCTTTTATTATGTGTTACCATTACTATATTGCTTTTATTGTGTATTAGCATTACTATATTACTTTTATTATGTGTTACCATTACCATATTGCTTTTATTGTGTGTTACCATTACTATATTGCTTTTATTATGTGTTACCATTACTATATTGCTTTTATTATGTGTTACCATTACTATAATACTTTTATTATGTGTTACCATTACTATATTGCTTTTATTATGTGTTACCATTACTATATTGTTTTCATTATGTGTAACCATTGCAATATTGCTTTTATTATGCGTTACCATTATTATATTGCTTTTATTATGTGTAATCATTATCATATTGCTTTTATTATGTGTTACCATTAATATATTGCTTTTATTATGTGTTACCATTACTATATTTCTTTTATTATGTGTTACCATTACTATATTGCTTTTATTATGTGTTACCATTACTATATTGCTTTTATTATGTGTGACCTTTACTATATTGCTTTTATTATGTTTTACCATTACTATATTGTTTTCATTATATGTAACCATTACTATATTGTTTTATTATGTGTGACCTTTACTATATTGCTTTTATTATGTGTGAACATTACTATATTGCTTTTATTATGTGTTACCATTACTATATTGCTTTTATTATGTGTGACCATTACTATATTGCTTTTATTATGTGTTACCATTACTATATTGTTTTCATTATGTGTTACCATTGCTATATTGCTTTTATTATGTGTTACCATTACTGTATTTCTTTTATTATGTGTTACCATTATTATATTGCTTTTATTATGTGTAACCATTACTATATTGCTTTTATTATGTGTGACCATTACTATATTGCTTTTATTATGTGTTACCATTATTATATTGCTTTTATTATGTGTTACCATTACTATATTGCTTTTATTATATGTTACCATTAATATATTGCTTTTATTATGTGTAACCATTATTATATTGCTTTTATTATGTGTTACCATTACTATATTGCTTTCATTATGTATGACCATTGCTATATTGCTTTTATTATGTGTTACCATTACTATATTTCTTTTATTATGTGTTACCATTAATATATTGCTTTTATTATGTGTTACCATTACTATATTACTTTTATTATGTGTTACCATTACTATATTGATTTTATTATGTGTTACCATTACTATATTGTTTTCATTATGTGCAACCATTGCAATATTGCTTTTATTATGCATTACCATTATTATATTGCTTTTATTATGTGTAATCATTATCATATTGCTTTTATTATGTGTTACCATTACTATATTGCTTTTATTATGTGTTACCATTACTATATTGCTTTTATTATGTGTTACCATTACTATATTGCTTTTATTATGTGTTACCATTACTATATTGCTTTTATTATGTGTAATCATTATCATATTGCTTTTATTATGTGTTACCATTACTATATTGCTTTTATTATGTGTTACCATTACTATATTGCTTTTATTATGTGTTACCATTACTATATTGCTTTTATTATGTGTTACCATTACTATATTGCTTTTATTATGTGTGGCCTTTACTATATTGCTTTTATTATGTTTTACCATTACTATATTGTTTTCATTATGTGTAACCATTACTATATTGTTTTATTATGTGTGACCTTTACTATATTGCTTTTATTAAGTGTGAACATTACTATATTGCTTTTATTATGTGTTACCATTACTATATTGCTTTTATTATGTGTGACCATTACTATATTGTTTTTATTATGTGTTCCCATTACTATATTGTTTTCATTATTTGTGACCATTGCTATATTGCTTTTATTATGTGTTACCATTACTATATTTCTTTTATTATGTGTTACCATTACTATATTGCTTTTATTATGTGTTACCATTACAATATTGCTTTTATTATGTGTTACCATTATTATATTGCTTTTATTATGTGTTACCATTACTATATTGCTTTTATTATGTGTTACCATTACAATATTGCTTTTATTATGTGTTACCATTATTATATTGCTTTTATTATGTGTTACCATTACTATATTGCTTTTATTATGTGTTACCATTACTATATTGCTTTTATTATGTGTTACCATTATTATATTGCTTTGATTATGTGTAACCATTACTATATTGCTTTTATTATGTGTGACCATTACTATATTGCTTTTATTATGTGTTACCATTATTATATTGCTTTTATTATGTGTTACCATTACTATATTGCTTTTATTATATGTTACCATTAATATATTGCTTTTATTATGTGTAACCATTATTATATTGCTTTTATTATGTGTTACCATTACTATATTGCTTTCATTATGTATGACCATTGCTATATTGCTTTTATTATGTGTTACCATTACTATATTTCTTTTATTATGTGTTACCATTACTATATTGCTTTTATTATGTGTTACCATTACTATATTGCTTTTATTATGTGTGGCCTTTACTATATTGCTTTTATTATGTTTTACCATTACTATATTGTTTTCATTATGTGTAACCATTACTATATTGTTTTATTATGTGTGACCTTTACTATATTGCTTTTATTAAGTGTGAACATTACTATATTGCTTTTATTATGTGTTGCCATTACTATATTGCTTTTATTATGTGTGACCATTACTATATTGTTTTTATTATGTGTTACCATTACTATATTGTTTTCATTATTTGTGACCATTGCTATATTGCTTTTATTATGTGTTACCATTACTATATTTCTTTTATTATGTGTTACCATTACTATATTGCTTTTATTATGTGTTACCATTACAATATTGCTTTTATTATGTGTTACCATTATTATATTGCTTTTATTATGTGTTACCATTACTATATTGCTTTTATTATGTGTTACCATTACAATATTGCTTTTATTATGTGTTACCATTATTATATTGCTTTTATTATGTGTTACCATTACTATATTGCTTTTATTATGTGTTACCATTACTATATTGCTTTTATTATGTGTTACCATTATTATATTGCTTTGATTATGTGTAACCATTACTATATTGCTTTTATTATGTTTTACCATTACTATATTGCTTTTATTATGTGTAACCATTACTATATTGCTTTGATTTTGTGTGACATTTACTATATTGCTTTTATTATGTGTAACCATTGCTATATTGCTTTTATTATATGTTACCATTATTATATTGCTTTTATTATGTGTTATCATTTGCTATATTGCTTTTATTATGTGTTACCATTACAATATTGCTTTTATTATGTGTTACCATTATTATATTGCTTTTATTATGTGTTACCATTACTATATTGCTTTTATTATGTGTTACCATTACTATATTGCTTTTATTATGTGTTACCATTATTATATTGCTTTGATTATGTGTAACCATTACTATATTGCTTTTATTATGTTTTACCATTACTATATTGCTTTTATTATGTGTAACCATTACTATATTGCTTTGATTTTGTGTGACATTTACTATATTGCTTTTATTATGTGTAACCATTGCTATATTGCTTTTATTATATGTTACCATTATTATATTGCTTTTATTATGTGTTATCATTTGCTATATTGCTTTTATTAAGTGTTACCATTACTATTTTGTTTTCATTACGTGTAACCATTGCTATATTGCTTTTATTACGTGTTACCATTACTATATTTCTTTTATTATGTGTATCCATTACTATATTGCTTTTATTATGTGTTACCATTAATATATTGCTTTTATTATGTGTTACCATTAATATTTTGCTTTTTTTACGTGTAACCATTATTATATTGCTTTTAATATGTGTTACCATTACTATATTGCTTTTATTATATGTTACCATTATTATATTGCTTTTATTATGTGTAACCATTATCATTTTGCTTTTATTATGTGTTACCATTACTATATTCCTTTTATTATGTGTTACCATTATTATATTGCTTTTATTATGTGTTACTATTACTATATTGCTTTTATTACGTGTAACCATTATTATATTGTTTTTATTATGTGTTACCATTACTATATTCTTTTATTATGTGTCAATATATATTACTGTATTGATTTGAATGTCGAAATTACGACATTGCTTTAATTACGTGTAACCATTACTATATTGCTTTTATTATATGTAACCATTACTTTATTGCTTTTATTATGTGTCAATATATATTACTGTATTGATTTGAATGTCGAAATTACGACATTGCTTTAATTACGTGTAACCATTACTATATTGCTTTTATTATATGTAACCATTACTATATTGCTATTATTATATGTAACGATTACTTTATTGCTTTTATTATGTGTTACCATTATTATATTGGTTTGATTATGTGCCATCGTTACGGTTTTAGTTCGACTTTGTGCCGACATTACTGTAGTGGTTTCATTGTAAATTACTATGTATTGAATCTAAATTATCCCCATTATGCTGCTTCGACTATTCACGTTTGACATAGTGGGATAATTAAAATGAACAACATACGATAATGGCTTTATATAGCATCTCACTCGTCAACTACGACACATGACAGTGATATATTTCATTTCACTACCTGACAACCTTTAGTTATCGTTACCAAATCAGTGTTATTACTATGATTCATCCACACTGTCAAAGAACTCGCCAGAATCGCTTCTAATCGAAACCAGTTGTTATCAGATTTCTAAATGAAACAACTAATTTGTACATTTGTGTCAATATAATCATTTAACTTCACGCTGTTAAAATGTTAAAGTTGTTTCTAATACACCTTTTCTCTAGGGCGCATCAAACCTAACCTAACAATATTCATGATTCTGGGGGGTCTACTTTAAGTCACTACTTGAGATAACCGATAGGTCTATTAGTGGACTACCCAACTATTCAGTCGTCAACTAATTCGTGCAGATGACTTTTTGCGCTTGGGCTGTCACATGACTTTGTTTGCTAAGCCAAAGGATTTGGAGGACAGATAGGTTTGCTTACACTTCTATCGTGCAATGTCAGGGGTCGTCATTCTTCGACAAATTATTGATGTTGTTGTTGTCCATAATGTATCTGGATAATACCAACGAATGTGAGCTTGAATGAAAAATTAAAAATGGTAATGAAGAATCCATATTTTTTGTATTATTAGTTGTTTGAGTGTGAATATATACAATCATTTTGTAGCCTATAACGATAAATTCTGGTGAGCGGTGATTTGGGTTTTAGTAGAACCGAGGACGCTGTAGACAAAGTTGCATGAATATATTTGCACACCTAACCACCACATTTTAATTATTATATATTTGTATAAATACCTATTGGTGACAGGTTAATAAAATATGCAAGAAATTATACGTATTTATCTTGTGTGAAGTGACAAAAGTTGACATTGGCAGTTTACATGCAACAAAGCAAGGATGTCACTCCAAACATGTGTCGAACTGGTTCCCCAATGATATCTCGATTTGACGTGCTTTACCTTGTATCGCATTTTCTATTCAATATGATGATTGTGACGTGCCAAAACGCCGTGTATGTTCACTTATTATCGACTCATGCTTGATAACATTTCTAATCATTCTACAGTTGTCGTCTGCCAACATTAGGCGCCTAGGTATTTTTTAAAACCCCTAAGCTATCACTGACCTATTGGTGACAGGTTAATAAAATATGCAAGAAATTATACGTATTTATCTTGTGTGAAGTGACAAAAGTTGACATTGGAAGTTTACATGCAACAAAGCCAGTATGTCACTCCAAACATGTGTCGAACTGGTTCCCCAATGATATCTCGATTTAACGTGCTTTATGAATGGTCCCCTGTCAGATCAGCTCCTTTTCTCTTCATAAATTGGGATATCATTTGCGGACAACCAGGGCACCCTGTATCACATTTTCTATTCAATATGATGATTGTGACGTTCCAAAACGCCGTGTATGTTCGCTTATTTTCGACTCATGCTTGATAACATTTCTAATCATTCTACAGTTGTCGTCTGCCAACATTAGGCGCCTAGGTATTTTTTAAAACCCCTAAGCTATCACTGGCGTTTCAAAAAAAAAAAACATGCTGCGGCGACTTTGAGATATTCTTTTCACGTAACGAGTAGTTCGTGTTTCTATAAGTGAATCACATTGTAGCCATAATTGTATTCATATTCATGAATAATCGTTGGAAGGGATTTAGTGGTTTTACCTTGCTATCAGCAAGATTGATTTCCACTCAAATACAGTCGAAGATTGAAAGATAAAATCATCCTTTTAAAAATTCATTGACACTTAATACGCAAACATAAAATAGGATGTATCCCATAATTCATTGCACATGGTGTAATAATTGTTCCTAAATACAGTTAGCTGTTACATCAACTTGGATTTCGACTGCATATATGGCGCGTTAGCTGATACAGCCACGTATTGTTAGTCGGTCTCAAATCATTCGTTATAAGCCAATTCCGCGTCAAAATATAATAGTTTCCATGATAAATGTTCAACTTCCGATATTTCTGAAAAGGAATTTCACATCACGTCAAACCCATCTGAGTAGGAACATGTCCTGAAAATCACTTAATAAAAGTTGACGTTAAAATTTGGCGAGAAAAAATGATTATCATTAACGGGGTATAAATGTTAGCTATTAGTGAGTTGCCAGTCTCTATCCGTCACGGTCGGCGTCGTACTGCTCGCTATATTCAAATCAACCCTAACTGTCTTTTAAATCGTTTGTGGCTTGGCGGGAATCGTTACAGATGTCAAACACATCGTCTGACACAAATGAAAGCGTATTCGATCATTCAGTACAGCATTTCGTGGACTGAATCAACAAAATGTTGATTACATATGAGAAAAAACAGAAACATGATGGCGTGAAGGAACTCCAAGTTCTGTTTTGCTAGAAATTACAATTTTTTTTTCACTTGTGAAAAATCGAAGCCTATTTTTTTTTAACTACGGTATTAAGAAATATTAAAGTCGTAACACCCAAAGCCGAGGTCTCCGAGGTACACAGTTTTTAAAGCATATGTATTTGGATAGACTGGCTGCGGCAGTTCGAAGTTGAGTATGCATGGCGAGGACATCCAATACCGAGTACTTAGTGTTTAGCTCACCTGAAGAAAGGTGAATGAAAAGCGAAGCTTTGCAATCCCCTGCTCCATTAATTGTTCACAATAGAGCGTGCTCGTGTTCGAATAACAATATGTTTGACTTGCAGATCTACTAGTGCAGTTATTACAAAAGTAGTGGATTTCTTTCTGACTAAGTGGTCTGTCGATCGGTAAATGACACCTCGAATAAACAGGGGCTTTGCCGGTTAGAATGGAGTGGCGACTTATTTAATGGGGTCTGTTCGGCCAGCCGTTCAATTGATGTACAGAATGCGCCGAAAAATCGCCTTAGTGTGTTTCTCAATGAAGCAAAACAAAGGAGGTGGAAATAACACTGATAAGGATCAGCGCGGTGTGGCAAATAATGTGCAAACGACCTCTTAAATGGCGGTGAATGGCTGCCATCAATTAAGACAACTTAGTTATCGCTCTTAATAATCAATTTGCCAGTTCCAAAGTCTACCTCTTGGCAGCTACACGAGAACCACTCTATTGCATTCCTGGGGGTGAACAGTGTGGACAGTTTGCTTTGCCAAACCAGCTTTGCCGAGATACGGGTTTCTGAAAGCGCTGACAATCTACGCACGGTGGGAGATTGTTTAATTATATCAGAGAGCAACACGACACTGAATAACGATAATGGTGCTATACTGCTCCTCCACCGTTGGATGCATGAGTCACCCTCTCGCTAAATCAAATTTAATAAGCGCGCTACTGTGCTTCGTTTCACATGCTCGCATTCGCACACAACTGTCCGCAGCCAGATTATGGCTGTGTGAGTCGTTATAAATGGTCAGACTAACAACGATTGCTATCAATTTCGCCGACTCCCGCCGCGGCATTACTCAATTTTGTCTATACGGTTGCCGAATTAAGTAAGCCCTGTCTCCCCCACTGAAAATTGCACATGTCCCCGTTCAGTTCTATTGGTTGTCATGATAGTGTTTGCCTGGGGGTCTGGACGCGTTTACATAGCTATATTGGCAGCGGAAGGAATGATAAGCATCTACACGGTGTGACAGGGAAGCCTGATAAAAAATAACCTAATGAGCTAGGCTGTGTACAAAACACCCCGTATGTACACATTTAATTACTATTTAACACCTAAAGGCCGCGGCAAGTACTTTAACTGCACCTCGTTAAAATGCTGTTATAGGGCTTCATGAAAGTCGACCCCAATGACAACCAATACGGGATCGGTTAAAAACACAAGTCGACAAATCAGTTCATCAATTACCCTATTATGTCTTTTAAACGTGACATTAATATAGAGGAATCCCACTTCGGCATACATTTATGGCGGGTGTTGACCGTGACTCAATGTCGGTTCAGACTAGATTTCGGTGTATTACAAAGCCCGTGTAGTAGCCCTGGGCATTTTAGTATCTTTATGTTCATAGCAGTAACTCAAATTTTGAGTGAAAATCAACGTTTCTCTTCAAATCATTTAATGTTTTTAAAGACAACTTGGAATATTTCCTAATAAATTTTTCCTTTTACCCCTATTACACCGACATTATGAGCCGAAGCTCTGAAGAAAACGGAAACGACAGCTGTAAACTGCTTAGATTTTGCCCTTAAGGAACTTTGCATTATCTACTGTTATCAAGCCCGCGAGGGGGTATAATATAGCGTTGGCAGAAGTCTGGATAAGCAGCGACCTACGAGTGATGATACACCAGCAGACTGTAACAGAGAAGACCGAGCCCATATTTTGTTAAAAGGTTAGCATTTCGAATCCATAAAAAAACGGTTGCTGTTTCGCATGACCCTGGTTATGTCGGTGTCTGTAATTGGCAGTCTGCTGCTATCAATCACCCAATGACTGGTGAATTTGACTCTATTAGGGGGAGTGGGACGTCTTTTGCTATGTAACGTAAATTGATTGACAATAGAGAGTAGAAATTAGGCATGATAAATCACGAGGAGTGTATTTACCCGTAATTGACCAATTGTGTGGCGCATTAAGTGCCCGCGTACGCCGTTTGAGAGAGTTTCTACCACCCAATCGGCGACGAATTCGATATCGCGATGGGGCCAGCGCTTCACAGATAGCTCCTATCCCCCTTGTCAACAACCGCCTTTAATTACCCTTATCAGAGCTCCGATCGCTCTATTGATTTGTTTAGTGTGTCAAATAATTCGAGCTTGATTGTTCACCGTTTCTTGAGCGGTCTTTTTGGTGGTGTCAAGTGATCCGGGGTAAACCTAGCTCCTCCCGCAGCTAGAGAAGGAGTTGTGGTCGATGCATGTGTGTGGCAAAACAGTAGTTATCGAGCGTGTAGGCTAATACCTGGTATTGTTTCGACTGAGGGACACACATGATATAGGCAGTCACACGTTTTACGTGAGCTGGCCGGTGAGGAATCAATAGCTGCGCATCATATACCCACATTTTGTTTTATCTCAACGCTGCTATTACATGCAGGAACCGACAGCCATAGACTGTCTAAGAATTGTAGCCACGGCAAACTGTAGCGATACGTGTGTTGTGCAGGCAGACTGGTGGCATATGATGCACGAGGCGGCCATGGAGACAAACGGGGTAATTAAGCACTTCCCTTCCATCGTCGCTATCGGTACATGGCACCCACATATCTACGAACAACCCCCAAAACGGCCCACTCCGTATTACATCGCTAATATACTCGGAAACGAAGAAGCAGTACGGACGCCCAAGGAAAAAACAAGTCTGACGACGAAACACCGACACCAAGAACCAGCGCCCACACTGCCACTAGACGGCGTCTCCGAAAAGAAGCGAACCACGGATAACGGCGAGAGGGATATTACCGAAACAGTGTCTGATATTTCGGCGAATATTTTGGATTGTTCAACGGGGAGTGAGACAAGCGGAGGCGACCGAGAAACGGACGAGGGGAGCGTAACAACAAATGCTGACCAAGGTACAAAAAGGTTAAACTGTTAATAGGGAAATAATGGGTCATTATAACGGCATCATACCCACACTTTACGTATGATAACGTGGACGTGTCAGGTGTACACCCAAATAGCTATTATTCAGACGTGAAAGATCACTCATTCAAATAACGTCTCGACTTATAAATGCAACGCCATTATAATTACAAAAGTCATTTTCAGTTCCCTGTTTGCAAGTTTGGTGTTTGTTTGCAGGGTCGAAAACTAACAAAGCCATGCATGCCCGCCGATTCAATCGAAGTGTTTACTCTGGCCATGTATTACGCTTATTCAGACAGCAAAATCAGTTTTATCGGGCAATATTCACACCTAAAAACAATCTCACTGCCCCATGGAAAAGAGCTACACTATTTACGTTAATTTTCGTTACCTCTTCTGTATACGATAGATAATAATGGCGACGGGAAGCTTACGAAGGGAAACAAGCGGAAAAGCGGTAACTCTGACGATACATCAGACGACAAAGAAGGGAGCGAGAAAAAGAAAAAGAAAGCGCGGACCACGTTCACAGGAAGACAAATATTCGAGTTAGAAAGGCAGTTCGAAGTGAAGAAGTATTTATCGGCAAGCGAGCGAGCAGAAATGGCCTCTCTCTTGAACGTAACTGACACACAGGTGAGCCATTAATGCCGTATACACTGTTTTCACAGACTTCACATAGATGTACATATTATTTCACTAATGACCCATTTAAGATTTGACGACATTAATTAATGCGTTAATTGTTAGTTTACTTAAAATAATTAGCTCCGCCTAGATCCAAAGTATTCGCAAACACAGAACCCTTCCCTGACCGTGGCAGTATTGTAAACATTTCTTCTCCGTCATCGGAATTATTTTTGACTTGAAACGACAGATATATTGAGATGTGTTCACTTAGATTACATGGAACATTATTCAACTTTACTGTTTAATAAAACAATGAATCTGAAACAAAAGTGAAAATTTGAAAACAAATTTTAAATTTTAATGTGTATTTCAGAAGCGTGAACATAGAGTACTCATTAATTAAATAAACAAAAAAAAATAAGGTAAACAATTAAATTTAATTCATTAAATTATATTCAATTATTAAAAAAAGGCACAACTGGCTCTCATCATAGTTTCTATAAAGACATCTAGGCCGTTCGGACTATTTTTACGTGTTTGCCACAAATCTCGAGTTACTGCCCGTTCTCAAGCTATTGAATTTAGATGGGTGTCATGGATGTAATAAAAATAGTTGTAGACTTAAAGTGATGTGTTATTTTCAACACACATAACTCCTCAAATTTCGCGTTACAACAGTGCAAATAGCACATTCGCGCATGAAATATTGCTAGAAAATTGCTAATGTAAGCATAACAATTTATCGGCAGCCTCAGGGCTGGGACTGTAGTCTACAGTCGCCAATTTTTAAAATAATTATTGTAGCAAAACACTCAACAAAATGTCTTATTGTGGTCATTTGTTTTGCTTTTAAAACATGTTTCGCGTATAAAATTCATCAAAACAACTGATCATTGGATAAACCATGAAAGCAAATCATTCAAGTGCAATGTCTGTTTCATGAAAAACAGTTTTATTCTATGACAAAATAGTTCGTTGTGTCCATTTCAGTTCAAATGTCCACACCAATTGTGCAATATTAAGCCTCATAAACATGCACCAAAGGACAAGCGGAATATTTGCTCTTTAATGATAATATGATACTTCTCTATTTTGTCGTAAATAAATAACTAATTAACCAGAAAGATTAATTACTGTTGTTATTAAACACAAACTAAATAGAATTGAAAATGCATACGGTTTATCCAAGAGTAATTGTGATTCCCCGATGTATTCATTTGGGTCAAAGGATAAGGCAAATCAGCCTGAGAAAAATAAGCACGTGGACCGTAGTTCCCGAATATACCAAAACATAATTTAACCTCAGTTATATTCGTTATGTATTCCATGGTGTAATTTGCTGTTCCTACAAATGTCCGTAATAAAACAGGGTATACAATCATTCCTTATATACCTTCTGGTTTTAGCACATTCTTTATTATACGACCTTTCCCACGCTGGACCTAGCGCGTTACCAGTACTTGCCTCGAACTTTATGTCAACTGCAGGCTGTAGTAGTTATGCATCACCTCGATACTAAATTTGATTGGAACGTTTTGGTTACTTTTTTGTTCAAAAAGGTGAAGATTTGGTTTCAAAACAGAAGAACGAAGTGGAAAAAACAGGACGGTATCTCGAACTCGGAAGCGGCAGAACATAAAATCGGTGGTCCTAAACATATTGACACTATTAAGCAAAGGCAGGCTGAACAGCTGAAGAAAGAGGGGAACTGTCCAAATAATGGCGAGGGTGAACTTGAATGCAACGGAACTGATAAAAAGAATGTAGAATCACATGTCAGACAAGATAACAATGAAAAAACCGACATTGGGGAAAGAACAATTGTTGAATGTAACGGGAACGAAAGGTTTGATTCAAGTAATAACGATTCCAGCGAGTGTTCTAGTGACGATGATACGGGGGAAGTGAATCAAACAACACCATCGGTCATCATATCAACAGCAAATCCCGACAACAGCAGACAAAATAGAGATAATAATCTGTAGCCATATTGAAATGGGTGTAAAACTTAGTCTATTTTCGTCGTCCCTATAAATCGATTCTGACGATAATCGGATTTCAGAAAATGACGCGCAGTGTCTATCCAGTGAACATAACTGAAGATCATGGAGTCTAACAATGGAATCAATGCTGTTGCTGTTATTATTATTATTATTATTATTATATATTTAATTATTATTAAATATTATTTCTATTATTATTATTAATAGTAGAGTTCCCGAAACAAGACTCGGGGAAAACTTTGCATGTTTTGACTGACAAACCCGCCATATAATAATGCACAATATGTGTTTGTCAAAAGGCGTTGTTTTACTCGGCATGTGGACTTGAATGACCCGACTCAAAAGTGAATAATTATGTACAATATGAATCGATTTATACTGTTCAGTTCTTAACTCTTCATAGAGCACAGTGGCATGTTATATTATAGTAATCGGCGAATCATATATGCGCAGTCAAGCGTGCCAACACTCAGATTCTTCTTTTCAAGTCTGGTCAATCTGAGGATTCGTTGCTGCGTATAATGGGTGTAATCAGAATCGACGCAAAGACGTCGAATTTCTAGAGTCCTTCATCACAAATTCGGCGTATGAATATCAATGTTCGTGGCAAATTGATCGAAGAAGATAGGAACCCCGCCTGACCTCATGATTCTCGCCTCCTTGAATAGCAACAAAGCAAAAATATATTAATTAGAATTTAAATATCGACAGTACAATATCTTCATGCCATTGTAGGTGATGCAATTATTTTGTACATATTCATATTTCTGAATTTAGTTCACAATTTCTACCGACAGAATACAAAGTCAATACTGTGTGATTTTCAAACTACCATAATTTATTTCACTCAGCTGCGCTTTAATAAAGAAAACAAAAACTTGCATCTCAATGAGTTTATATATAAACTTGTCTGATTTGAATGTTAACGGGCATACTGCATTAGAATAAGGAATAACGCTTGTGTATATATATTTTCTAACTGTAAGCCTTTTTAAATAATAAAAAAGTAAAACAATATATTTTATGTCAATCTCTCTCTTATTGTCAGACGCTTCGTTCCTTGGCGTACCCAGTCACTGTGGTTATATACATCTATATGATGCAGTTGTTTTTGATAATATCGCAAAGAAAATTGAATTGGAATAATAACGAGACATGGTGCATTTATATTTTATGGTTATTTTTGAAACAATCACGATTCAAAGCTAGCAGAATAGTGTCTTTGTTTAGGTCCGCTGCGGGAGCCGTTAATAAACCAGTGTCGGGAACGCAAAGAGGTTTAGTTTAGACCTAATGAAGCGTCGATAGATTTGAAAATTGTATTCACTTGTGATAAAATAAAAACTCGCAGCATTTTAAAAGCCCCATGTTCTTCCTATCACGGCACAATATATATTAAAAGTGTAAATCGCGCAAGTAAGCTATTAGTAGGAGTTTTATCTCATGCTGTGACTCAGCCATAGCTGCGTTACGTACAGAAGACTTCTTTCATAGATGTACTACAGCGGGTGTATTAAAGTCTCTACGCATGGCGTACGGCGGTGATTTTGTGCTTGATTTGGTCGATTAATGTCCCCTAGCCCCAATTCACAGATGCACAGCTCGTCAGGAATCCTGTCTACACAATTTTGTACTAACAACCACCATAGATTAGGACTTTAAATGAATTTTCGTTTCATGCGACATTACTTCCTTACCAGCGACTCTGTGTATGTGTTTGTATAATGGACGTGCGGCAAATAGTAACGGGGATTTAACCAAGAGCGTGTCTTTGAGGACGTTTAACTCACTATAAATTATCGATTTCAATTTTCTGGGCCCTCAAATGCGGCAAAATAGTCTTTTTTTGGCAATTTGACACCCAAATTTTTAGTGTGATATTGTGTTTATTTCGTCTCAGATACACTAATTTAATCGTCCGGCCAACTTGTACTTTATTTGGCTCCAAACCCCTGGGTTAGTTCTTAGCTACATTGCTTGAACGGCCCAGCCCGTTGAAGAATAAGTCAACCGGACTGTTACCTTACCGTTCGTCTGTGTGACAAGCACTAACTTCGACGTCACGTCTTTGTTTCTTACGAATGAAACCTCTGTTATGTAACATTAACTCTAATAACTGTTACGAATATTTGATTTACAAAGTTTCAAAATCACGCTATTCTATTTCTGATAGCTTTTGCCACAATAAATGGTAATATTAGCGCATTTAATTATATTTTACACGTCTTCAATGAGTTTGAATTGTTAACCAATATTTATATTTGCGTTATTATTATTTTAGATTATTTATATATATTCCTTGTTGGTGCGTGGGTTGTTTTTAAAGTGTACGTTAATATGATGACCCCATGCCCAAACAATCTCGACAACACGACCCACTATAACACACACTATAAAAATCGCAATATTCTAGTTTTGATGCCGACAACAAATCGTTCAGTAATAACTGTCAGTGTTTAACACGTTCAAATAAATGATGAGTAACCTTGAGTGGTGCTTGAATTAAGGCATTCGGTTGGATTTGAAATTTGATCCTTTTATTCACACATCTTTGCGTGTGATGATAAAAACATTCTTAACATGGTTCAGACAATGTAATTTCTAATGGTAATTTCCTTCACTCCACTGGAGAACAACAAATGTTTTAAAATTTTAAGAGATTTATGTTTCGCATTCTGAAAATATTGATATCACCGTACATGTTGACAATTATAAATAGGCGCAGTCAGGTATTTGTGATACTGAGTTTTTGAACTTGATGGGCTATATTGGCCATGAGTGTTAAATATCTAGGCTAATCAGTAAACAGTGGCATTTTAATGTTGGCCCGTGTCTGCCGAGTTGTACGATCAAACGTGTCATGTTAATCGTTTCATTGAGCGACAACTATCAATACTCTTATCACCACTGTGTGTTATATCCACACCTTAAGCGGCAACAAAATGGCGACACTGCCAAGGATTGTCTCAAATCTACCGTTACCACACCTTATATGCTGATCAGAACACAGTGACAACAGCATGAGTTGTATATTATGATATTATATAAGTTTATAACGTCGGTGATGTCTCCGTCCGCCATAACCTACGGCACATAAATAGATCAGGACAAAACACCGATTTAATTAAATATTTATTTAATTTACTGACATTACAGGAGCAATGTGCGTGGGTGGTGCCAGTTCATCAGACATGACTAAAGGGTCGATATGAACAAAACGCTTATCAGATTTGAGGTCCGTACAGTCAAATTAGCGACATAAACGTGATAACAACCAATCGCCTTCCCTGGTATTTACTGGTTCTGAAACCCGAATTTTCCCACCCGATGGCGGTGTCTGTGGAGCTGGGGCACTGGCAATAGTTTCATGGTCACATTGCATAAAGCAGAGACAGTCGCCCGGTAATATACTGCCATTGTTGTACACGCTTACGTGACGGGATTGGGGTACTGTTTGTTTTATTTACAAAAAATAGCTTCTAAATTAGTCCTCTGACAAATGATGTCAAGTGTTGAAAACGTAAACTGAAGTTTTTCCATGAGTTATTGAAATTATATGAAAGGCAGAAAGAATCTTGGCAAGTCATGCACTGACCAGACATTGTACTGTATACTTAAATTATTCACACCATCTAATCTGGTCTTGTCTTCGGGGGGCGTGGGTGACTTATATTAAAGAGCGTTCTTTGCGTAATTAAAGATTGATATAAATTGGAGGAACATGGTCAAATAATCGAGGCTTACCCGGTAATGAAAGTGAGTGGCATATATTGAAATTCCATGTAATTCATATAAAGACAACACGTTAAAGACTATGTTTAACTAGACATATGGTATTTTTTTTGTTCTTAACTTTAACACATAATTTCAAATTATTTGTACTGATATCCACTCATTTAATGTTATACGCTCCGTAACCTTTCAAATAATCGATCAGTCTATAGTATATCTAATCATTTAAAAAAGACTTTAGACAAAAATTAACATGTTCACAAATGGCGGATACATTATCTTCACTTAATCACTTGAGCAGAGAAACAAACCATGATTTGTTGTCCGATTTCACCATCCACGTCACCAAAAGACGATGATTCCCAGCCAAGAAAACACAAAGAGCGGTAATACCAAACGTACTACCCCCCTCCCCAACAGCGGACACAGTCTATTCCTTCAACACCTGTCCACATTGTTATCATGCCCGGGTTACTAGAAGTCCATCCGACAGTCTTTCCACCCTGTTTGATTAATATAGTATTTTAAGACTGAACTATTTGAACAAGAAGTCTGAAAACATCTTAACCCACAACCGACTAGCCGCACTTATGTGGCTTCACATGTACACCCTTTAAACATTTTCTTTTCTCACGCCGTATCGATTTTTATCGCAATTGGTCCATTGTATTGTTTCTAACTTATACCAACCACAGAATGCATTAACATTCTCTGAGCACGAATTAAATGCTCCATGGCCTCACACCAATGTAACCTACTCCTTCTCGCAATATTGGACAACTATTTAAACGCAATCAGTATACAGAGTCTCGAGTCCAATGGTATTGAAATTAAAGCAAGCGCACAAAACCTGCGGGTAACCCGATCGACTTTTATTCGGCAGTGAATGAGCGATTCGCTTTCTCTCTCTAAACAGAAAGCTATTAAAGCGACTAGCAGGGATACAATCGGGAGCAAGGGACACCATGACAAATAAGACTGCCTTCTATCAAGCTGGCAATTAAGTGTGATGTATTGGTTGCCGTTGCTCACTGGTATGTCACTTAATGCATCGCTAGAGCCTATAGAAAACATGTGTTTCTGGGGCTCGTGGGATTTTCAATTCTCAGTCTACTCTTGAATTAAAGCAGTTATACAACTTTTGCTTTGTACATCAAAGAAATGGGAATCCTGTACAGGTTATACGCCTATTTTCAAGTTTAAAACATACTAATTGTCACTGTTAACCTGACACGTACCCCTACATGAGGCTGAGTACCACAGAATAGAGCGACCTACATCACGGAGATGTGGATCAGACTCGTGTGGGTACTGAGTTCGACGCGCAAGCTTCGTCTACCTACGCGTATAGGGCGACGCCGGGATCGCCATAATGCCATTATTTCGAGATGACCATACGTCTCTGCCATGATAGTCATAACCAATGTCGGGTTTATGTTTCATAGATTCAATTAGAACAGACAGCAGGAGGAGATATGACTTAAAATCATATTCTGTGCAATGTTTTCGAACATTGTCTTATGGGATATATTACTTTTGTTTATGCACCGCTAACAAATACAATAACAAACAATAATTATTAACGTCCATGTTTCTATGCTGATCGTATAGTTACTGTTTTTTTAATTTTTTGTATAAATTTTATAAATACTGTTTTATCGTCGCATGTCAGTGGTAGCAATAAAGATATTGTTAATGCTAATAAAGTTGGGTTTCATTGTTATACAGCATATTTTAATTATACAATTAGTATCAATATCCTAAGCTGCTCAGTGAAGTACCTCATATGAGCAGCTGTTTCTTGTTTGCCCGTGAAGATACATATGCATATGCATATCTGAAAAAAAACCTATTAACAACAGCAATGCCACGAAAATGGCTTTTATATTTTCACACTCCACACAATTATTCACATTATTGTTATATGATGTAAGCTTTCAAATGTCGATTACCCATTAATTTTTAAGCTTTATCCGTTATTTGTAGACACGAATGCAATCGTTTAATCTCTAATTATCTACTCTAGTATCTTATATATTACGTTGAACGTGGATAATATACACCATCGTGGCGTCATACGTTGTGTTTACAAATATTGACTGTATGTTAGTATAAATGTCACTTTAATTATGACGGGATTTTTGAATACGTACGAGACAGACCTGCAACTAAATGAATTATGTATACTCGGAACTACTTGTAACGTATTCGAGCAGTGTTGGTTAAATGTATGGGTTGAATTAGCCATTACCACAGGGTTGTAGAAACTTGACCTGTATATGCAGTCCTGGAAAACTGAGCGTGTCCACTTAGCGGTGATTCAGTGCAGGACTCGAAATTAAGGACAAAAAATGTTAATTTATACAAAAATGACATATATGTTATCAAAACCTCAATCATATGGGGTTGCTATAGTTATAACACATTGAACTGGTCCAAGCAGAATGTTGAATGTGAATCGTTCAAAATATGATATGTCAAAAGTTTTCACACTTTCTAAAACACGTTTAAGTATGTATTCATGTGTGTGTAATGTATTATGATATTTGTCAGTAATTAGTAGGAAACGTCGTTAATGTCTTAATTAATTGAACCCAATTTGTATAGTCAGTGGCTTCACAGTGGTAACATTTTCAATTTAATATTAAAATAAAATCTCAAGGATTGACATTATGTTTAAGTTGTTATACAGTATACCTATCTTAGCATTAGGTTTAGGCGGTTAGCTTGATATAAAGTATACCTACATACCAGAACTCCAAATTCGAATTTAATAAAATAAAACTAACTTAAGTTTAAGATAAATTCAATTGAATTAAAGTTGTGTTAACTAGTTACAATTTAATTAAACTGTTATTGAATCGCCCAACTATATAGATTAATATAAAATTATTATATAATTAAGTTTATAATTAAACTGTAAATTTCTAAGTACATTTAATGAAGTTTAATTAAGTTAATGTAATTTAATTGAAGCTAATGGTTACACTTCATAATACGCAAGTATATGTATGTGTGAGGGAGAGGAACCATGTGTATGTGTGAGAGGTGGATGTGTGAGAGGGGACTATGTGTGAGCGGAGGTTGTGTGTGAGATGGGGATTGTGTTTGAGAGGGGGGTTGCATTTTACTAATACACACGAATGCATAAGACACACGAGCTGAAATAGAGAGAATCATTCCTGTTTACTTAAGTTCAAGTTGAATGACTACCATCCAGCCCACATATCTATCGGGGTTGTGGTGAAACGCTGAAGTTACACTAAACTAACCAGGTGTTTGGTGTGGAATTTGCTAACACCTGCAACTATAAAATATAGAATCGAATATAACTTAAAAAATAGAATTCTCGTACGGTGAAATACATGGAAATAGTGGAAATGATGTCATGTCTGTCACGTGTACATATACACCCCTTCGTTTTCAATATATTTTGGGAAAAGTGAAAGCCATTTAAAAAAAGATATCTAAAGGGAGATGAAATCTCTGTTACGCCTGTACTACTGTATGGTAATTGAGGAACAACACTTATCACACTACAGGGGTTAAATTGACATCACTTTAATTTAACATGTTTGATATAAAGCATGGAAGTGAACGCCATCAAACAATATTAATTTAATTCCAAATCGACCCTTGATTTCTCCGTTAACGGATGCAACTTTTGTCATTCAGAAAGTCTCAGTTAATGAAATATCAGCCGTAAGTGTATTTTCACGGCGTGATGAAAGAACAATAATGTTTCAAGTGAAGTGACTATTTAAATGAAGGTGCCTGAGCTGTTGGTGTTGACAAAGCATTAATGTAGTAGTAGCTGGTACCCCACGTGTCTTTAAGATTATTATACGCGGTAAATTTACTAAGATGAATATTGTATATGTTTAGTGAGTTGTATCTAATATCTCGACGGCTATAACAAAACCCTCATAATGAAATGTCCTCACGCAATTGCTCACATTTCAATGTACTGATTTCCAATGAAGAGATTTGGTCGGTGAAGTTATAATAGATTAAGACAGTCATACTTTCGAAATGCCTTGATCGGATCATTTAAAATAGTTTCAGATTTCAAATAAAATGCCGAGTAGATAACATTTATTTATTTATTATTTAAAAGTTATATAAATTATATTGAGGAAAAACTGGAAATAATATGTTAAGAAATAATTCGACACACCACATTTTCCTCTTATTATAAATTCTCCCGGATTGATAGACGTATTCTGCTACATGAATGGGCATCCAGGAGAAGACCCTGGGTAGTGTATTAAAAGTATGTGTGATATGAATATTTTGGACTAGTAGGTAAATAGGTATAGTCTACTACTTTATGTGTATTCTGATAAAAGTAATTGTACTACGATATATTCTTCTAAATATGGCCACCCAGGGTAATGTACTACATTGAAAGGTTACCGAGAGATGGTCTAGTTGTAAGCAACTATATCTATGTGTACCACAAGATCTGTTAAACATTGGCATCCGGGCCTAGTGGATGGGTGCCTGAAAGATGACCCGGTCTATTCTAGCAACGGTATGGAGAACACATGTGTATTCAAGGTAGTACGATATACATGTCAATTATAGTATATTATAGTATTTGCATAACTGCGGATTCAATTAAGTATGCTTCAGTCACAGATGACACAATTCGGAGGTATCACGGTATATTCCACTAAATGGGTAAAAGGGACAATGTGTTACATAGAAGAAGATGACCCGGGTATTCCGATAAAGTTAATGGTGCCGCGGGATATTCCACTAAAAATATGGTCATCTGAAACAGTTTACTACATTTGAAGGGGTGGCGAGAGATAAATCTGGGTATTCTACTAAAGAAATGAGTACCACGGAATAGTTTACTAAATGTGAGATAGTGAAATAATGTGCTACACGGATGGTTTTTGTAGAATATGGGTTCCACAAGGGATATTCTATTAATTACGATCACCGGTATAGTTTATTACATTTTAAGCGGTACCGGGAGATGGCTTAGGGTTATTCTGCTTAAGGCATAGGTACTACCACAGACACTCTACGCGATATCTGACTAATTATGGGCATCCGGTACAGTGTGTTATATGAATGGCTCCTCGTTGGAAATGTCCCGGGATATTCCTCAAAATATATGGGTTCAACGGGATATTTTACTAAATACGGTCACCGGGATAGTTTAATACATTGATTGATCGGAATAACGTATTGAATATATGGGATAAATAAACAAAGAAATGAGTACCTGGATCTCCCTGATTCATTACTAGTCATGCACCAACTGAAATTGTGGAAGTAAAATAATGCTTGAATAATATTTTGTGAACATCTGCAGAGATGAACATATAAATCGGTTCACGCCTTGAAATCGACATGATTTGACTATAAATACCAGCTGTGTTCCAGTTTCAACCATTGGTACATGGCTAGATGTATACTCTGGTATATGGTATAATTTTAATCTCGTAAACAAATGATCAAAGTGTGATATCACAGAATACATAAATCATTGCATGTAGCTGTGTTGGTTCTGTTTATCAAGTGGATAAACGCAGACACTGTAGACAAAAATATACAAACATATTATAATCTCGTTACTTCGAGGACTCGGCCGTTTATCACGCCATGGTAGTTATAAAATGAATAGTATTCGGGGCCAGAAGTCAAACCTGGTGTGACGTTTTAATTACAAAGATATTGCTAATTAAACACGTTTTCTTTTGACGATTGCAGTAAAGGTGTAGGACTGTTCACAACAATCAAAATAACGCACCTTCGAAATGTTGGTGACCCAGCGTGTTTTGTTTTACATTCAAGTTAACGTTTAACGCTGATCATGATGTTTACCTGTACGGGTGTTTATTTTGCACGCCCACGAAACAGATCCAAACAGTTCTCCGTACATTTCTAACCATATACTTTTGAAAACAAACCGTTAAAAGTACCTTCGGCGACTGACTGTACACCATTGCCTATATGTAAAATGGCAGTCCAAAGCAAATTATGCAAATCTTTGATGAGCATTTCTCTTACAGCTCTCAAGATTCAAATTCCACGCTCATTTTGGTACACTCTTAATTCCCAGCTGCCAACACAGACCCATTTAACACGGAATCCTGTTATCATGGCAACAGGTACATGTACTAAAATTATGTACTATGTGTCTTTAAATATAAATTATTTGGTTTGTAAAGATGAGTTGATAAGGTCATGTCAAGTCAGTTCACCTCTTTGGTGAACAATGGACCCACGCAAAACCGCCTAGTCACTTATGGTATGGTCGCCAAGATACAGTTTCTTTCGAATTTGACAAAGTACTGGAAACGTTATAATTTTATTATTTTTTGTCGGTGAGCATGCTAACACCCCCCCCCCAATCCCCTCCTAGACAGTCGGAGAAGTTGCACTTTCAACTGAAATCTAACCAATGTAAACTAAAAGTGACATGGTATTTAACATGCTTGTCTCACGATCTAGTTTCTTTCCTAATTATTTCTTCCCTTCGAGTATGGTCGTTTCACAGGAGGTGGACAACGGATAAACCAATGCTTGTGAGTTGTATTCACAGGCACCATGCGAATTTATCGACGTTGACGTGCGAACTCTTTTTACATTGGTCAGACGAACAGAGATGATATTATGGCCTTTCGTCGTTATATGCAATGAAATATTTCAATAAATCAAGCCCCAAGTTGAGTCAGGAAATATTTAAGAAAAATATGTTTTAATCGAGAGTTATAACAAACTCTTGCAAAATCGACAAATTTTAAGCATCATTTTCAAAAGTCCTTGGTGGAAATCCAGCAGCTATAAACATGTACTGTTAACTGATACTTTTACTTTATATATGATAGGAAACCAATGCCATTCATTTGGACGAGAAAGAATAAATCGACAATCTATCACCCTGAGCGATTGTGTCTATTTATATACTATCGTGATGCACTGTAATTAACAACGACTTCACTTTGAAATTGAAATGAAATCGACATACCAGACAGCTGTCATTATTAGGCCCCTGTGTGTGTGAAAAACATTGATTGCCAGTATCCGAAACGTTCGTTTACCCATCAATTATCGTCTTACACCAATACTTGCACTCTTCATGAATTTGATTGTTAAACGTGTTCGGGATATACGAGTTCCAAGAGAACTTAAACGAAGATAACTATGAGAAAATATACTGATAATTTTAGATTGAGAACACTGACATTTAGAAAATACCAAAGCATCATCGTCATGGGATCTTGAACAAACTACTCATGCCGTACTTGAGATATTAGTGATAATTGGATAAAAATGAGAATTTTCGACGCCAGTAATTTTAGATAGATAACATATTATATTTGAAAACATGTTCAAAGCATTATTTTATTATGAAAACGTTAACATTTGTTTACATGGCAGATTTTGTTAGTGATGGCGATGATAAATCAGCTTGTTGTGAAAGCATAGTTAGCTTTGCTTTATTGCTTCTTGACTGACATATACGTTAATACTAATAATCTTTATCGACTGCAATTGGGTGTAAACAAGACAGTAATTGCGATTTTAACACGGGGCTTTTCAAATGTCACCCAATTGATTTCCACTGTCGCTATGACTTTATCTTATAGCATAATAGCGTCGACAATATTTCACGCTTCAACGGACCCTCTTTTTCCAAAATGTGTAATAAACGACAATATTGATTTGCCATCACTCACGATTATGAATATGTATGCCTTTGTGGAAATATTGCGACATGTTTAGTAGCAATATAGGTCACGTGATCATTTATCATACATTGCGATAATGAAGCTAATTGCGTGCATAAGCTACAGTCGAATGTGATTGGACAACGCGATGTTTGCTGCCGCTAGAATTTTGCATATACGCATGCGTATAAATATTATACTCACACGCTCTCCATACGTAAATTGAACGCAAATGCCCTGACGGACGGACGAACATACAGACTAGCAGTCAGGATAATCTAATTGAAACAAGTTCAGAAAATACATTCATTTCACAGCAATGGTGGACTATTTCTTCTGAGTTCAACAGAACGAAGTTAGCAATTGACGCTGGTTTATAGTATGAATATGCAAACTTACACAAAATATCTGAATCACAATTTTAAGTAAGACATTATTATCACGGTTAAGTCTTTTACCAAGATTCATTTTTCCTAGCTGGTATGTACTTTCAATCTTTCAGTAAACGTTAATATCACCACCGAAGGGCCATACAATTTGATTCTGTTGTTCAATGAAAGAAAATTTCTAACACGTCTGTTACATTGACAGAATACTAGGAAAAAACTCCATAAAATAATTATTTAAAACGACTTTCGAGAGTATATTAAAAGTGACTTGAAAAGACTACACTTCATGATTGGATTGTGTCTTATTAACAACCACGCAGCGTGTTGTCTCAATGAGCTCAATCCATCTACACAAACACATTTGGGAGCTATACATGTCAAACTTACAAATAAACACACAAAATTTGAAGCTGTTTTTGACACACCCTTGGACAACACTTGCATCCGAAAATAATGAGGTACTTTAGAGAACGACAACAAAGTTACCAAGTCAGTCTCAATTCTCCCCGTCTTTGATGGGAAACAAAGAGAACTGTGTTTGTGAGTTGAGTATATGCGACTCATATAGGTTGCTGTCAATGTAGGTAATGGGATGCCTTCACACGGCGAACATAGTCACCTATACACAATGATGCACACACTTAGGTTCAGTCATAAGGGGGTGATTTATCAACACACTGATGACTTTAAATACTCTTTGTGAAGAGAAAATATTTTAAATGGAGCAGATACGTGCAAAATACTTTCATGGTCTGTCAGATGAGTTTCAAAAGGGGAATGCAAGGGCACTTAAAAACGACTACACTGAAGAGAGAAATCCAATAAGCAGAGACTGAGTTGAAGGTCCAGTCACAAAGTAATAATATATCACCCTATGCTTTCAAATGGATTGACTCTTCCATTCTTTTGAACTGTTATTCTTTCGGCTCAACCCGTTTCTTTTTTTAAAAACCAAGCAGCTTAGTTGACAGATAGAACCCCAGATACAAGTCATTTGGGCAATCCTTGATAGTCCCTAGTATGTGCCGATACAACTTGCGCGTGAAGGTATATTGAATTGGTATTTGCTAATCACAGACAAGGGCATCCATTGTACTCGTTCACCGACGGTATTTTGTTAGCGCCTAGTCAGCTACCCCACCAATCATGATACTTGAATACTTGCATACTAAAATCTCCCTCCGAAAAAAAAAACCTGCCACTGCGGATCTGGAAAGGATGGGCAGGAGATAATTCTCAACTTGATCCGTAAATGGGCGTGGATTTATGTCTGATTTATTGTGTAAAATTGTGCAATACTCGAAACACTGTCTGATGCCACGTTTTGCTCAAATCTAAGTCGAGTGCACACATCCGGGCATACCGAAAATGAGGCAATGTATGACGTCATTTCACCGCATCCCGTATTTCACAACCCTGACGTTTCATGATTTTACCGGGTCAACTTGTATTCCGTGTGTTACAGGTCACAACGTGATTGATGTATTAACTATAGAATAAGTTGGGAAAACGTCTGAATACATTAAGTATATGAATTATGTTAATGAGTTGATTCTCCTGAAACCCAGATAGTGCAATGGCGCAGTGTTCTACTCAAAGCAAACTGTCGCCATATAAACATCAATAATACAGCATTTACAGTAACTTGACAGGGCCCTCGTTTTCCGAGTATTACAGGTACTTGCTAGTGATGCGTTTCCATTAGAGTACATCGAACGTATTTTCTAGTTTATATTACACGAGTGATCGATTTATACCGACATGATTATCTTTGAATGAGAAAGAAAAAAATAACCAGTATTTTATATACATTTACAACAACTACGGAACAATTAATTCATTGGGTTATTGTAAAAATACAGGTTGGAATTGGGCATGCGCACTTGCATTTATAACTTTCACCGAAATTCATTGTAATGAGTAGTGTTTGTGAGCTGTAGTGTAAATCGTACAGTCTGACTTTTACGGTTAACAATTTAGCTTCCTTGTTGCCGCTTAATCGATCCTGTTATTATCGACTCTGTTTTGCAACTCACTGGACCGGCCCACAAATCGACAAATGCTTCCCGTAATTCCCGTCTCGTTAATCGCTCCATGTCAACTGACCCATCCCCAAATTGAACGCCACATATCGCCTCATCCTGAAATCTATCGCTGCTGTCAGATGATTGCTTCCGTTTCCATGACGACGGTTCGTACTTCACGTGATTTCATTTCCTGGCAGATAAGTGGATTCATCCCTTAATCCGTGGCTACAGCGGAGAAAAGTAAGCACTTGAATACGGTGGAGATGATCACCTCATGCCGAGAATGGTGTCAATATTTCAAAATACTAATAGGCTGCAGTATCGTGCTTCAAGTTGTCAAAATACGACGACCTTACATGAACGCAATAACAGGGATAATACAGAGAAGAATAGATTCGGTACAATTAATATCTATAATATGAACTCAAATAAGGTCATAATGATAAGTTATAATCGGAACGAGAGCGAATTATTTTGGTAGCTTACAATCTAGTGATGCAACTCAACATGCTCGACCACCGAATCACACTGCCTCAGTATCCTTCTAGCACACTAGTATCTCAGGATTGTTCGTACTCACATCCCTGCCTCAGTAGCTTTCTCACACACCACTGTCTTTTTCTCACATGACACTGTCTCAGTATCTCTTTCACACACCACTGTCTTTTTCTCACACACACCACTGTACCAATATCTTTCTCACACACCACTGTCTCAGTATCTTTCTCACACATCACTGTCTCAGTACTTTTCTCACACACCCCTGTCTCAGTATTTTTCTCACACACCACTCTCTCATTATATGTAATGATACCTCTTTCGTTTTTTTCTTTAGTCTTTGTTTTTAAAAACAAAATACCAAATGGACACTTCCGGTATAGATTCGTCTTTCTCTTTATTTGTATCCTTAATCAGTATTGGCTGCTTCTGTATCTTTGGCACTCTGGTGAAATAGGACTATTAGTTATTATATTCTCCAGTATCTTATGTTTTCTCCAAATGTTTTGTTAGTTGGTAAATGCACTTTTTGACTTTGAAGATCGTGGCGGTTTTATGAGAAAAACATGTCTTCTCTAAGTGTCACAGCTTGGAAAACAAATTTCAATTTCAGCGTAGTACAATGACATGGCCATCAAGTCCTACTATCACGTGCAGCATGCCATGGACACTGAGCGCCACCACGATGTAGAGTAATGTCAAAGACATCGAGTGCCACCATCGCGTAGAACGATGCCATGGACACCGAGCGCCACCACCATGTAAAGCAATGCTACGGACACCGAGTGCCATCACCATGTAGAGTAATGTCATGGACATCGAGCGCCACTACCGTGTAGAACGATGCCATGGCCACCGAGTCCCACTACCATGTGCAGCATGCCATGGACACCGAGCGCCACCACCATGTAGAGCATTGCTACGGACATCAAGTGCCATCACCATGTAGAGCAATGCTACGGACACCGAGTGCCATCACCATGTAGAGTAATGTCATGGACATCGAGCGCCACTACCGTGTAGAACGATGCCATGGACACTGAGTGCCACCGCCGTGTAAAGCAATGCCATGGGCACCGAGTTCAACCACCATGTAAAGCAATGCCATGGACACCGAGTTCCAGTAATGTCATGGACACCAAGCACCGCCACCATGTAAAGCAATGCCATGGACACCGAGTGCCATCACCATGTAGAGTAATGTCATGGACATTGAGCGCCACTACCGTGTAGAACGATGCCATGGACACTGAGTGCCACCGCCATGTAAAGCAATGCCATGAACACCGAGTGCCACCGCCATGTAAAGCAATGCCATGGACACCGAGTTCCAGTAATGTCATGGACACCAAGCACCGCCACCATGTAAAGCAATGCCATGGACATCGAGTACCATCACCATGTAAAGCAATGCCATGGACACCGAGTGCCACCATGTATAGCAAAGTCATGGAGACCGAGCGCCGCCACCATGTAAAGCAATGCCATGGACACCGAGTGCCACCACCATGTAAAGCGATGCCATTGACACCAAGCACTACCATCATGTAAAGCAATGTCATGGACACCGAGCGCCGCCACCATGTAAAGCAATGCCATGGACACCGAGTGCCACCACCATGTAAAGCAATGCCATGGACACTGAGTGCCACCACCATGTAGAGCAATGCCATGGACACCGAGTGCCACCACCATGTAGAGCAATGCCATGGACACCGAGTGCCACCACCATGTAAGGCAATGCAATGGACACCGAGTGCCACCACCATGCAAAGCGATGCCATGGACACCAAGCACTATCACCATGTAAAGCAATGCCATGGACACCGAGCACCACCATCATGTAAAGCAATGTAATGGACACCGAGCGCCACCACCATGTAAAGCAATGCCATGGACACCGAGTGCCACCACCATGTAAAACAATGTCATGGACACCAAGCACTATCACCATGTAAGGCAATGCAATGGACACCGAGTGCCACCACCATGTAAAGCGATGCCATGAACACCAAGCACTATCACCATGTAAAGCAATGCCATGGACACTGAGCGCCACCACCATGTAAAGCAATGTCATGAACACCGAGTGCCATCACCATGTAAAGCAATGTCATGGACACCGAGTGCCATCACTATGTAGAGTAATGTCAGGGACATTGAGTGCCACCACCATGTAGAGTAATGTCATGGACACCGAGCGCCACAACCATGTAAAGCAATGCCATGGACACCGAGTGCCACCACCATGAAAAGCAATGTCATGGACACCAAGCGCCGCTACCATGTAAAGCAATGCCATGGACACTGAGCACCACCAACATAAAAAGAAAAGCCATGGACACCGAGTTCCACCACCATGTACAGTAATGTCATGGACACCATGCGCCGCCACCATGTAAAGCAATGCTATGGACACCGAGTGCCACCATCATGTAGAGCAATGCCATGGACACCGAGCGCCACCACCATGTAAAGCGATGCCATGGACACCGAGTGCCACCATCATGTAAAGCAATGCCATGGACACCTAGTGCCACCATCATGTAGAGCAATGCCATGGACACCGAGTGCCACCACCATGTAAAGTGATGCCATGGACACCGAGTGCCATCACTATGTAAAACAATGCCATGGACACCGAGTGCCATAACTATGTAGAGTAATGTCAGGGACATCGAGTGCCACCACCATGTAGAGTAATGTCATGGACACCGAGCGCCGCAACCATGTAAAGCAATGCCATGGACACCGAGCGCCACCACCATGTAAAACAATGTCATGGACACCGAGTGCCATCACTATGTAGAGTAATGTCAGGGACATCGAGTGCCACCACCATGTAGAGTACTGTCATGGACACCAAGCACCGCCACCATGTAAAGCAATGTCATGGACACCGAGCGCCGCCACCATGTAAAGCAATGCCATGGACACCGATTGCCACCACCATGTAGAGCAATGCCATGGACATCGAGTGCCACCACCATGTAAAGCAATGTCATGGACACCGAGCGCCGCCACCATGTAAAGCAATGCCATGGACACTGATTGCCACCACCATGTAAAGCAATGCCATGGACACTGAGTGCCACCACCATGTAAAGCGATGCCATGGACACCAAGCTCTACCACCATGTAAAGCAATGCCATAGACACCGAGTGCCATCACCATGTAAAGCAATGCCATGGACACCGAGCACCACCACCATGTAAAGCAATGTCATGGACACCGAGTGCCATCACCATGTAAAGCAATGCCATGGACACCGAGTGCCATCACTATGTAAAACAATGCCATGGACACCGAGTGCCATTACTATGTAGAGTGATGTCAGGAACATCGAGTGCCACCACCATGTAGAGTAATGTCATGGACACAGAGCGTCGCAACCATGTAAAGCAATGTCATGTACACCGAGTGCCATCACTATGTAGAATAATGTCAAGGACATCGAGTGCCATCACCATGTAGAGTAATGTCATGGACACCGAGTGCCGCCACCATGTAAAGCAATGCCATGGACATCGAGTGCCATCTCCATTTAGAGCAATGCCATGGACACCGATTGCCACCACCATGTAGAGCAATGCCATGGACACCGAGTTCCACCACCATGTAAAGCAATGCCATGGACACCGAGTGCCACCACCATGTAAAGCGATGCCATGGACACCAAGCACTATCACCATGTAAAGCAATGCCATGGACAACGAGTGCCACCATCATGTAGAGCAATGCCATGGACATCGAGCGCCACCACCATGTAAAGCGATGCCATGGACACCGAGTGCCACCATCATGTAAAGCAATGCCATGGACACCGAGTGCCACAATCATGTAGAGCAATGAAATGGACACCGAGCGCCACCACCTTGTAAAGTGATGCCAAGGACACCGAGTGCCACCACCATGTAAAGCAATGCCATGGACACCAAGTTCCACCACTATGTACAGTAATGTCATGGACACCAAGCGCCGCCACCAAGTAAAGCAATGCCATGGACACAGTGCTATCACCATGTAAAGCAATGCCATGGACACCGAGTGCCACCATCATGTAAAGCAATGCCATGGACACCGAGTTCTACCACCATGTAAAACAATGCCATGGACACCGAGTTCTACTACCATGTACAGTAATGTCATGGACACCAAGCGCCGCCACCATGTAAAGCAATGTCATACACACCAAGTTCCACCACCATGCAAAGCAATGCCATGGACACCGAGTGCCACCATCATGTAAAGCGATGCCATGGACACCGAGTTCCAGTAATGTCATGGACACCAAGCGCCGCCACCATGTAAAGCAATGCCATACACACCGAGTTCCACCACCATGTAAAGCAATGCCATGGACACCGAGTGCCACCATCATGTAAAGCGATGCCATGGTCACCGAGTACCATCTTCATGTAAAGCAATGCCATGGACACAGAGCGCCACCACCATGTAAAGCAATGTCATGGACACCGAGTGCCATCACCATGTAAAGGAATGCCATGGAGACCAAGCACTAGCACCATGTAAAGCAATGCCATGGACACCAAGTGCCACCACCATGTAAAGCAATGCCATGGACACCGAGTGCCACCACCATGTAAAGCAATGCCATGGACACCGAGTGTCGCCACCATGTAGAGCAATGCCATGGACATCGAGTGCCACCACCATGTAAAGCGATGCCATGGATACCAAGCACTATCACCATGTAAAGTAATGCCATGGACACCGAGCACCACCATCATGTAAAGCAATGTCATGGACACCAAGCGCCGCCACCATGTAAAGCAATGCCATGGACACTGAGTGCCACCACCATGTAGAGCAATGCCATAGACACCAAGTGCCACCACCATGTAGAGCAATGTCATGAACACCAAGTACCATCATCATGTAGAGCAATGCCATGGACGCCAAGTGCCATCACCATGTAGAGCAATGCCATGGACACCAAGTGCCACCACAATGTAGAGCAATGACATGGACACCAAGTGCCACCCCCATGTAGAGCAATGCCATGGACACCAAGTGCCAACGCCATGTAGAGCAATGCCATGGACACCAAGTGCCACCACCATGTAGAGCAATGCCATGGACACCAAGTGCCACCACCATGTAGAGCAATGCAATGGACACCAAGTGCCACCACCATGTAGAGCAATGCCATGGACACCAAGTGCCACCACAATGTAGACAATGCCATGGACACCAAGTGCCATCTCAATGTAGAACAATGCCATGGACACCGAGTGCCACCACAGATGTAGAACAATGCCATGGACACCGAGTGCCACCACAGATGTAGAACAATGCCATGGACACCAAGTGCCACCTCAATGTAGAACAATGCCATGGACACCGAGTGCCACCACATATGTAGAACAATGCCATGGACACCAAGTGCCACCACCATGTAGAACAATGCCATGGACACCAAGTGCCACCACCATGTAGAGCAATGCCATGGACACCAAGTGCCACCTCAATGTAGAACAATGCCATGGACACCGAGTGCCACCACAGATGTAGAACAATGCCATGGACACCGAGTGCCACCACAGATGTAGAACAATGCCATGGACACCAAGTGCCACCTCAATGTAGAACAATGCCATGGTCACCGAGTGCCACCACAGATGTAGAACAATGCCATGGACACCAAGTGCCACCACCATGTAGAGCAATGCCATGGACACCAAGTGCCACCTCAATGTAGAACAATGCCATGGACACCAAGTGCCACCACAGATGTAGGACAACGAATTTAACGCCCCCAAAAAACACGCAGACGAATTGAATGTGTCATTGTAAATTGACACATTGTAAATTATTGCATTATTATATAGTTATTTGCAGAGTAATTTATATCATGGTTCATCAGTTATCATATTTATTTTCACAAATATACACTGTAGTGTTTATTGTTATAAATTTTCAGATCAATGAAGTATGAAACTGTTTTATTTTTAAATTAAATTATTTATTTACTTTATTCCACCGCACAGACCACATAACGCCCAAGTACTTAATAGCCTTGAAATGCCGTAAGTATTATTGTATTAAATGACGGCTAGTGCAGTTCAGTTGGTTTGGGAATTGTCAGCAGACAAACCCAACCGATGCACGTAAAGAGCCATTACAGTATCCGACGCGGGTAGATAAGAGCGTTCCACAATTCAAGGCGGGTAGATACGAGCGTCACTGGGCCTAGTACTTCATGAAATAAGTGAGGAGAATCACACTGAAAACTCGAATACATCTGACTTCGGAGAACAAAAATACATTGAAACAAAAATCGATCATGAACCAATTATGTATCGTATTGTTTCGGTAGACATCTTAAATTTTCGGGTCAATTTGTTTAATGCGGTGTCGTAACGATGTTTAAGTCACATCCTTGGATTTTACGAGGCGATTATCGACATCACCTGAGATACTCATTGGTACGCGTAATCGGTATTCGAACACACAGTTAACGGGTACATACATCATGAATGGCTAACAGAGCTCTGAAATCTGTTCTAAATCACTAACGATCTTAGCAGCAACAGAGAAACCACTTCGTGCATCGAGTGGACATGAGACCGTTTCGTTATTATTGTTCTTTCTTCGAATCTTATCACTTGACAAGATATACGAGTAAACTATAGCCATGTGTTTGTCTAGTGGCTGTCCGCTGCATTATTCTCATCGGTAGTCGTGTGAAAGGTGTCCACGGAATGCTATTAATTAAGCTCCAAACTATCGATTATTGCTCCACGAACGTGACGCTCGAATGCACTAAATTCCCCTCCACAATTTCTAATCCATCTTAAGTACATGCACAGGAATCCGAGGGAGACCCGTTTCCTTGGTAACCAGTGTCTCTGCCGGTGCTGCCTGGGGAATGTCATTTTTTTAAAGAGAACATAGCTTTCACTAAATAAAAGAACAATTACGTGTGTTTCAAAAAACGTTTACGGGTCCTAAGAAAGAGTGCCGATAGTGTTGCCTAAACCTTGAAATCTTAGTGCGTGTTACAACGTTCATTTTGCAGCCAATTCATTCGTTAGGCGTGGTGACATAAGCAATCAGTAGTTAATTCACAATGTTTGTTTTTTTACTCCCGTTGTATAACAGCATTCCGGTAGGTGTAGCACGAATACATCGACCGACAAAATATAATTGGACGGAAATCGAAACATCTCTCTGTCTATCTTGTCTCGTGGTAGATGAAAAGAAATTAGATCAAACGACTCGGTTTCTTTATAAAAGTATTTTAACTCCCATAGCACAAATAATGTTGTACGAATTTACGTGACATATTTATATCCAAATGATATGTAAACATATATCATTGACATTATTTAGCTTTGGTCAAAGTCAATACTAATACTCAGAAAAAGGTATTTTATGGCGCTGTCGTATCCACGTTTTACTGCATTTTAACTGTTGTGCGACCCACCTCCTTCACTGAGATAAATAATTCTCGGTATTTTTTATATGGAGCCGCAAGCCATTGTCATTCATTGCAAGTCATTGGCTGACACAACCTATAAAATATCGACAAGTAAAACAAAACGGCGCCAATAAGTATTTATTATCCTACACTTTGGGCGAGGACATGTCAGCGACTTGTGTTTGCTTTTACAGTCAATGTGTTGTGGTATACATTGAAATGTTCAACGCAGGGAGTTGATGGTGTATTGATTGAGTACCAGACCGGTTGACGGTTTCGGTCTGTTTACGTTTTTTGATGGTAAAGCCACTGAAGCCTGTACATGGAAACATATACTGATCATAGTTATTCAACGTGATAAGTGCTGTGCTACAAATCAATCAACAATATCCAGTCATTATTTCTGTTGAACAAATGTTATTATCGTACTCGAAACATTCCTAATCACACGTTCACAAGTTGTTCTTCTGGCACATCCGGAATTTGCACTGTATCGTCAGTCTGCACTATTTTTGTCATTTAATACCTGCATTATATAATCAATAACAATGTTTTTTTAAGTTGTGCACATGGCGGTTTATGACCAGATGTGTGATATTATCAATGATATTCCTGGCGTACGATCAACTGTATGCGACGAACTCAAACAGAAACAATATATTTTGTGGCAGTTGAAGTGTAAGCTATCGTATCACATTTTGAACGTTTTATTTAGAACTTTGTTTTATAACGAAATTTAAATTACTGAAATCACAAAAACAGTTTTGTTTTTTTACCTGTCTAGTAAACATAAATCCATCTCAAATATGGGTCGATCATCTACTATTGTACGATAAAAGATATAATTTCAGTTTTAACTTACGGTATAGATTTTTCATCTTGTTCTATACGCCAGCGGATGTAACATAAACTAACTTTCAAATCGTATGACCCTCGGTTTCAAAGCGCTATATGATTCGTCCTGAAGTGCTAGTTCAATTTTCATATAAACAATGTATGTTGCATGGGACCCACATCGATCACGACGCGTCGCGAGGGATGTGACACTTTAAATCTAGATAACAAATCGCCGTCACATTAAACATTTTTTTCACATTTCATAACCATTTAAACGCAAATATTGGAATGTTATAAAAACAAACAGAATGATCCAATATTGCTAATCTAGACCATTGGAAGTGATCAACAACAATTTGAATGCGACTCAGGCTGATATATGGCAGGGAATACTTGTATACACTTCCATAACTATTGTATGTTTTATTATCATAAAATTTACACGTTATGCAAGTGTTAATTGGGTGTAGAATAGTTAGTAGGCTGAGTTGCGGATGACCTATATTAAAAATATCTCCAACACACCGAATGCAGAGACATTACGCATGCGAATGTCCGGAGTTTAATAGCGCGACACGCGTCGTTGATAACATTGTTCCAATACTTGTCAAACTTGATATTATTTCTCTGTAGCAGCAATGTTTTTGTGTTTTTAATCAAGAGTCTGTTGTATGAAATCCAATATTTTCGCGGCAAAATGGGTTATAATAAAAAACTCCAGCAAACATTTTTTTTCAGATAATTATTGCGGTACATAATAATACGATTAAAGTCCTAACATGTTTGGAATGGGAGCAATCATTGAAGGCGAAAAGTGACGAAGATATAACGAGTACACACCGTCTCTGTTATAGGTCTGTGTGTGGTATGAGCAGTAAATAAAACACGGATGTGGTGTGCTTTTCCAGTTGCTGTTTATTTAGCGTTTCTCATTTCCACGGAATTAGGAATAGAATCTAAGCTACATATCGTGTTATATGATGCAATTCATATGCCGATCACTCGCTATGTATTATCTCTCTGAATACTTTCGTTTGTTTTCGATTTTTTTTTCAGAATGTACACACGTCGTCAAAACTCTTAACGAAGAGAGTCTTTTCTAAAAGCTGTTTATTTTCAGCAACGTTGTGCTGTATAGCCAACGCCGGAAGGCGGTCACGTGTGTAGTAGGATATACTTAGTATATATATATTCAGCAATTACATTTTGAGACCGATTCCTCTATGTAATGACGTCGTAGAGATGGTATAAACGTCGGATTTAAAAAAAATCACTGAATATGTGACTCTTGGACTCGCTTGGTTACTGATAATATTCTTTGAAAATCACTTGTGCATGATTTTATCTCCAAGGATTTCGAGACGACATGACGTCATTGGCCACGCATTCGCCGAAACTCCACCCGTGGCTTAATCAATTTGCCCATAAGCAAGCTGGTGGACCGTGTTTAGCAGGATATTTGAGACTGTAGCACGCATGTTGCCTGTCCACACATGTCTCGTTATGTCTACAGAGAATTCCGACTAGAACGAATCAAATACAAGATATCATTTCAAACCGTCGACGTTATCGTTGAATATATAAAGGTTGATCAATTCCATGTACATTTCTCTGTATTTTTCACTCAATAATATTAGATTCACAACGGGAACGGACAATTTTGTGTTTTAGATCTATGTGTTCACTCTGAACAAACACAAGTTCACGTGTTGTCAGATAAATTACCACTACGCTGCTTTTAGACGTGCTACGTACACTGTGGTAATTTGTACAGTGGCCGGGAGAAGTGAAAATCATTTTCATTTATTTTTTTAACTAAATCTCCTTTCCAGGATTTGACTCAAAAGTCGAAGTGACACCAGTTATCGAAAAGTCGGGATGAACTTTTGTTTTGTTCAGTCTATTATTCTCAATATAGTCTTTCTGAAGGACATTGGGAATGCTGATTGAAATGTACAGCATTGAACGCAATTAGCAATGTGCGAGTGTGTGAACAGCGGACTAATACTACATGGTAGGTTTCCTAGTAAACTAATGAAGTGAATAGTGCAGTGAGGAGTACTGATTGAGAGGCTTTCACTTGGTTCGTAAAGTTATCCCTAATTATTTGGAGGGTTTCCTGTGGCATGCGAGCTTTGCATCGCTTGAACGGTCGTCGGGGATAAACTTACAAAATACCTTGGACCGTGTAACTAATACTTTACTGCATTTAAAATCAATTCAATACTTATTCGCTTGTGTGTGTTCTCTAGAGAAGTCAACGTCAAAGCTAGATTTCGATGCCGGTCACGCTCGGGAACGGCAAGTGTACCTTCAGGCTACGTAATAAATATGTGTGAGAGTGTTAACTTCGGATTAAGCACGCCGCAGTTTTATATGTTTATTATCATGCTATCTTGCATTTATCCTTACCAAAGTTTCAGTTGTATTATTTCCTCAGAGATTGGTGAAAATATGAACAGATAACTGGACACGAGAACGAAGCAAGCTGGACACTCAACTAGTGTAGTGTACTACATAGTAGTTTGCCGTGCCTGGTCAAGTAGTATTTTAAATAGGACTGTAATTCAAGTGTAATCACAAGAAGACCCATTAACGCTTGTAACGGCTGTAATTGTGCTCAAATTCCCGCATAGCCCTGTAACCCACAATCCGAAAATTCAAAGCAGATCCGAATGATAAGTAGTATATATTCTATAAACAGACATATTAATAGCGATATATTAATTTCAGACGTCGGTAATGAAATACTCTTTTAATATTGTCTATATATTTAATCATGTAATGATTCCGTAAAAATAATATTTTACCGATCCATTTTCAACCTGTCAAGCGTGGTTCGTCGATTCATTAATGAAACATAATTCAAACAAAAACATAGATAGCATAACCGGAGAAAATTGTGATATATATGCTATCAAAATGTTGATATGACGACGGGGTGTACACACGTATTTAAACAGCTATCAATCGTGGTAATAATATGCCATTACCAGTAACTTTACACTACGTGTCTTGAAAGTACTATTAACCAGTGTTAACCCTCTCAACGACAAGGTCAATTTCGTCACTTTTTACAAAGCCCACATTAATCCAACAATCTGGCAAACAATATTTAATCATGACCTGCATCCATGAAATACTTGGTTGGGAAATACATGAAGTTTTTTTACTGCTATTGAATCATATCTGGTTGTTATAGTATACACTTTTCTTCATGCCAAGTAGTGAACCCAATACATTTCACAAAGTAAGTATTTAAAATGTTTTAGCAATTAATTGGATAACAATAATTAGTAAATAAAGCACTAAGGTAGTTGATACAATGAAGGAAATAAAGCCAATTGGCCAATCCAGAAGTAGTATTGTGACATCATCGTTAGTTCTAATTAATATTAATGAGATCATTAATCAATTAGTGCAACATTATATATTAAGTTAGCGTCAGCTATCGTGTCACGTGAATGCACGTGTTCCCATTATGAGCGTAACACAAGGTTGAGCTCTTGAAAAAAATCGCTATTAAATATTTGAATATGACTGGAAGGTGATGATCGACATTTAAAATATTTTATAAATGCGTTTACAAGCAAATACCCAGCTTTGTGAGTTTGACATTTCAGCCTTGATGGTCAACAATTATTGATTTTATAGCATAGACAGTTATTATGCGTTTAATCTATGGTTGAACATTTTTCCACAGTTTTAAATCCGAACGGTGTATTGATATTTGTTAAAATCAATGCAAATTAGCTAATTAAAATGCACATAAATAATTACAACTCCATTCACTGAGTTTTAACAAATCCAATCAACGTAAATTAAAATTGTTCATTGTACTACATTCCTTCTCTAGACCTTGCAACGAACATTTCTCTAGACCTTGCAACGAACATTTCTCTAGACCTTGCAACGAACATTTCTCTAGACCTTGCAACGAACATTTCTCTAGACCTTGCAACGAACATTTCTCTAGACCTTGCAACGAACATTTCTCTAGACCTTGCAACGAACATTTCTCTAGACCTTGCAACGAACATTTCTCTAGACCTTGCAACGAACATTTCTCTAGACCTTGCAACGAACATTTCTCTAGACCTTGCAACGAACATTTCTCTAGACCTTGCAACGAACATTTCTCTAGACCTTGCAACGAACATTTCTCTAGACCTTGCAACGAACATTTCTCTAGACCTTGCAACGAACATTTCTCTAGACCTTGCAACGAACATTTCTCTAGACCTTGCAACGAACATTTCTCTAGACCTTGCAACGAACATTTATCCGTGACATGGCTCGTCGAGGATAAGCCGTACCTGTTGGTCCTAAAAGCAAAGTTGTAAATGTGATTAACGCCATGCAGAACACGCAACATTACGTATAACATTTGGTGACGAAGGTTTCAAAATAACCAAAATTAGAGTTCGTTTTGAACTAGTTCATCAATATATGTTATTATCTGCTTGAATCAAGGTAAATGGCTTCTTCGGTATTGAACTTGAACTAATCTACACCCAAAATTAGCCGTTTCGAAACCGGTGTTGTTGACTGTACAAATGATTCTGTCTGGATATATGCTCCCTGTATTCCTTGTTATTCACCAGAAGTTGTGAATAAAAAGATGTCAACACTGACCAATATCTTCCTTTCGTTCAATCACTCAACAAATATCCTTGTAAGTTTACATACCCACGAACAAATTATGATATTTTGTGTCAAGAACATGCTTACGACTACGACGCTATGTGCGCAGTGCTATGTTTAGTCACTGTTATATTAGTTTCTTGGACAAAGTAGTGTATGAGACCAGATTCGTAGCTGAACACCAGCAGCAAGTTTATCCAGTGCATGTTGGTCCATACAGTTTAATATGAGAATGTTAATAGCATAGCACATGCATGGGGCATCATTTGGTTTATCACGCAACCAGAAACAGGAAATACGCGCCCTCCAGAGCTCACTTTCCAGTTTGGTCTGAACGGATTCATGGTATGCAAAATACAGGAAAGGCCGGGTTTTCAGAAATGAGAATGATTCTATTAAATCGAGAATTAAATATATTCAAAGAAATCTTATAAAATGCTGTATGTGTTGGTGTTGTAGTAATAATATTTCATGAACACGACCGAGATAATAAACATATCCTAAATGTATAATAAATATGCAAATTTATGTTTTTATTAATTTAAAAGTGTATTTTGTATTCCTCATTCCTCATTAAATCTTATTTTCCAACATTTATTAGCTCAAAATGAATTAACCATCATTCCTAGACGATATTCAAATTCAGAATTGTTAAAAGCAACCAAGAAAACAAAACAAACACTGACAAATATTGCACACGTACACAACTATCAAGTAGACCACAATACAAAGAACCTAAAGACATGCAGCCAAGAAGTGGTGTCAGATATGCAAATTAGCATATTTGGACACTATTGTATGATAGAAATCATATTCTTTATCGTTATACAGTATTAAACGACACAAACAACCATTGCATGTCCTCGTCCATATTGCATCTTTAGTGGTCAATTAGCATTTTGTTTCCAATTTCGTGGTAATCTACATGCAATACTATACTAAAATGTCCTGTGTGTTACCAATGGATACATACGGGATACAGATTATTGACATATAGACAAGTACCTAACCAGTGTGCTGAAAGGTTATGTCTTTTATAAACGCAAACAAAATTCTAGCTCCTTTAATATCAACCTAATTAATAATTCTGACGTCATCTCAGGCATTAGGTTATATTATAACGTAATTTGATATCAACGATGAACAGCATGTTGCATAGATACTCATTCATGTAAGATTAACAATTCGACGAAATGGATTAAAATGAACTCAACGTGGTTCGTGTCAAAATGAAATGACTGAAACTTAAGAACAGCTGCTTGTATAATGCCGAGTAGTACACAATGCACAATAATCCACATGTATACATGTGTTATATCACTCCGTCTGGAACTCACTCTTCAAAAAACAACGTATTAACTCCACTTAATGACATTTATAGGGAACGTTCTTATTTGCTGTGTAAACCCTACAAGACCAGTTTAATGTCACGATGTCTCTGATAAATTGTGCTATTTCATTTTCAAAAAAACAAACAAAAATAGACTGTCTTTCATCACATAATGACAAACAAAATGTCTTTGGAATTTAATTTTCAGGGCGCCATAAATTAGGAACAAAAGACGACTGAATCAAAAGCTTCAGGAATATCTACTTACTTTCATTTGTTTCAATACACCATGAATCACAAACAATTGGCAAATGACAATTGTCCAGAGTATTCTGATGATATATGAACCATTTAGTACCCGTAAGTATGTAGATGTATGTGGGTTAAGGTTTGTTAGGATTGTACTTGGAATCACATTGTTCTGATTTTTGTATTAATATTATTTTTTGAATGAAAAACGAACAAATCATGAAGCGCTACTCGTAAATTCTTGAAACGTTTTATAATTTTAGAAACATACGGGACAATCTATATTTCTTAGTGTTGTGGTAAAATGTCCCTTTTTTCTTCTTCTTTATGGATTGGTAACTATGCAAGGAGTATGATATTTCTACCCAAGGACCACAGGATATTTTAATATGAAAATAGTCTAATGTTTTACATTGAGCAATGGAAAATAATGGAGCAGTTATTTGTTCATGTAAAAGTGAATTAATTGTCAATAGTTAAGCTTGAGGTTAAATAAATTTCGAAAGCCTCATTAACTGCAAAACGCATACTTGTAATCTGTTATATCTCAGAAATGACTAACAGTTGGCAAAAGGCAAATGAATATAGTTAATGTCATGGTATTCAGAGAAGGTTGAAATACACGACCTATGAATATAGTTAATGTCATGGCATTCAGAGAAGATTAAAATACACGACCTATGAATATAGTTAATGTCATGGTATTCAGTGAAGGTTAAAATACACGACCTATGAATATAGTTAATGTCATGGTATTCAGTGAAGGTTAAAATACACGACCTATGAATATAGTTAATATCATGGTATTCAGAGAAGGTTCAAATACACGACCTATGAATATAGTTAATGTCATGGTATTCAGAGACGGTTACAATACACGACCTATGAATATAGTTAATGTCATGGCATTCAGAGAAGATTAAAATACACGACCTATGAATATAGTTAATGTCATGGTATTCAGAGAAGGTTAAAATACACGTCCTATGAATATAGTTAATGTCATGGTATTCAGAGACGGTTACAATACACGACCTATGAATATAGTTAATGTCATGGTATTCAGAGAAGGTTAAAATACACGTCATATGAATAAAGTTAATGTCATGGTAGTCAGAGAAGGTTAAAATACACGACCTATGAATATAGTTAATGTCATGGTATTCAGAGACGGTTACAATACACGACCTATGAATATAGTTAATGTCATGGCATTCAGAGAAGATTAAAATACACGTTCTATGAATATAGTTAATGTCATGGTAGTCAGAGAAGGTTAAAATACACGACCTATGAATATAGTTAATGTCATGGTATTCAGAGACGGTTACAATACACGACCTATGAATATAGTTAATGTCATGGCATTCAGAGAAGATTAAAATACACGACCTATGAATATAGTTAATGTCATGGTATTCAGAGAAGGTTAAAATACACGTCCTATGAATAAAGTTAATGTCATGGCATTCAGAGAAGATTAAAATACACGACCTATGAATATAGTTAATGTCATGGTATTCAGAGACGGTTACAATACACGACCTATGAATATAGTTAATGTCATGGCATTCAGAGAAGATTAAAATACACGACCTATGAATATAGTTAATGTCATGGTAGTCAGAGAAGGTTAAAATACACGTCCTATGAATATAGTTAATGTCATGGTATTCAGTGAAGGTTAAAATACACGTCCTATGAATATAGTTAATGCCATGGCATTCAGTGAAGGTTAAAATACACGTCCTATGAATATAGTTAATATCATGGCATTCAGTGAAGGTTAAAATACACGTCCTATGAATATAGTTAATATCATGGTATTCAAAGAAGGTTAAATTACACGGCCTATGAATATAGTTAATGTCATGGTATTCAGAGAAGGTTAAAATACACGACCTATGAATATAGTTAATGTCATGGTATTCAGTGAAGGTTAAAATACACGTCCTATGAATATAGTTAATATCATGGTATTCAAAGAAGGTTAAATTACACGGCCTATGAATATAGTTAATGTCATGGTATTCAGAGAAGGTTAAAATACACGACCTATGAATATAGTTAATATCATGGTATTCAGTGAAGGTTAAAATACACGTCCTATGAATATAGTTAATATCATGGTATTCAAAGAAGGTTAAATTACACGGCCTATGAATAAATTTAATGTCATGGTATTCAGAGAAGGTTAAAATACACGACCTATGAATATAGTTAATGTCATGGTATTCAGAGAAGGTTAAAATGAACGACCTATGAATATAGTTAACGTCATGGTATTCAGAGAAGGTTAAAATACACGACCTATGGATATAGTTAACGTCATGGTATTCAGAGAAGGTTAAAATACACGACCTATGAATATAGTTAATGTCAAGGTAGTCAGAGAAGGTTCAAATAAACGACCTATGAATATAGTTAATGTCATGGTATTCAGAGAAGGTTAAAATACACGACCTATGAATATAGTTAATGTCATGGTATTCAGAGACAGTTACAATACACGACCTATGAATATAGTTAATGTCATGGCATTCAGAGAAGATTAAAATACACGACCTATGAATATAGTTAATGTCATGGTAGTCAGAGAAGGTTAAAATACACGTCCTATGAATATAGTTAATGTCATGGTATTCAGTGAAGGTTAAAATACACGTCCTATGAATATAGTTAATGTCATGGCATTCAGTGAAGGTTAAAATACACGTCCTATGAATATAGTTAATATCATGGCATTCAGTGAAGGTTAAAATACACGTCCTATGAATATAGTTAATATCATGGTATTCAAAGAAGGTTAAATTACACGGCCTATGAATATAGTTAATGTCATGGTATTCAGAGAAGGTTAACATACACGACCTATGAATATAGTTAATGTCATGGTATTCAGTGAAGGTTAAAATACACGTCCTATGAATATAGTTAATATCATGGTATTCAAAGAAGGTTAAATTACACGGCCTATGAATATAGTTAATATCATGGTATTCAGAGAAGGTTAAAATACACGACCTATGAATATAGTTAATGTCATGGTATTCAGTGAAGGTTAAAATACACGTCCTATGAATATAGTTAATATCATGGTATTCAAAGAAGGTTAAATTACACGGCCTATGAATAAATTTAATGTCATGGTATTCAGAGAAGGTTAAAATACACGACCTATGAATATAGTTAATGTCATGGTATTCAGAGAAGGTTAAAATGAACGACCTATGAATATAGTTAATGTCAAGGTAGTCAGAGAAGGTTCAAATACACGACCTATGAATATAGTTAATGTCATGGTATTCAGAGAAGGTTAAAATACACGACCTATGAATATAGTTAACGTCATGGTATTCAGAGAAGGTTAAAATACACGACCTATGGATATAGTTAACGTCATGGTATTCAGAGAAGGTTAAAATACACGACCTATGAATATAGTTAATGTCAAGGTAGTCAGAGAAGGTTCAAATACACGACCTATGAATATAGTTAATGTCATGGTATTCAGAGAAGGTTAAAATACACGACCTATGAATATAGTTAATGTCATGTTATTCAGAGAAGGTTCAAATACACGACCTATGAATATAGTTAATGTCATGGTATTCAGAGAAGGTTAAAACGCATGACCTATGAATATCGTTAATGCTTTGGTATTCAGAGAAGGTTAAAACGCACGACCTATGAATATAGTTAATGCTTTGGTATTCAGAGGAAGTTAAAATACATGACTTGTGAATATAGTTAAAGCTTCGGTATTCAGAGAAAGTTAAAATGCATGACTTGTGAATATAGTTAAAGCTTTGGTATTATGTTAAAATGAATACCCCCAGAATATAGTTAATGACATAGCATTTAATGAAATGTACGTCCTAAAGATGTGGCTGTTGCCATGACCTTCAGTGAATTTCATCAGTGCCCGGCCCGGATGACATAGCAAACAAAAAAGTTCAAACAAAGAGGTCCAATGGCTATGGCTAAATCCATATGCTTTAACTGAGTGAAAATGTGAGAGAAATGGCAAACTGGTACGCAAAAAAGGGCAAAATATATCCATGGGATATTGCTAACGTCATAGCATTCCATAGTCAATACAATAATATTCACAGTAGGCGAAAAATGCACGACCCTGGAATATGGTCAATGTATTTTGGTTTAGAGTACATTAGTATACGGCTAACGTAATGTATGTATTACGTACGGTTATGATCATTTTTACACATAAACTATCGTCACGCGAAGAGAATATTCTCGTACAAACCCAATCTGATTAAAATCTGATGTATTGCACGTGGTGTATTTTTTAATATACTGGTATTTGTTTTACTTTTACTATTTTTTTTAATTATTTTTTTTTCACGTTTTTGTTACGTACGTGTGGTTCGGTATTTTCTTTTTTTAACTTCCGCGACATGCATCTGAACCAATGCCTGTGTAAGTTAAGGAGATTTCAAAGAGACGTACTCTCACTGGTTTAGTCAACGAATCACATACCTCCTTCTATAGCGCCTCTGGTGACATCACCGGTCAGAGACAGGTCATAAAACACACTCAAATAAAATGGCGATTATACCAATGTTAGCGATGAAATCAACGTGTTTATCATTGTCAAAAGCAACGAAAATCATCTATGAATATATTGTGGCTTGAATGGTTCAAGTTAAGGTTGTTATTTTGCGTGGTTATTCCAGGAGTGACGATTTTTTTCCGCCGGTTGGACCGACTGGACACCGGTAACCTTTTCCGGTCGTGATGTTTTGTTGACGCCGGATCGGGTCTTAGCTGTAAATATTCATCAAAATGTATCAACATAATGTACAATAATTCTTCATTGAAGTAATTGAGCTGAAATAAAATATTGCTTCTTATTTGGAACACATCGCAATTGATCAGGAAATATTTTTTTTGCTCCAATATTCAGCATGTACGCCGTGTGCCAGTGACCGTCATACAATTTAAAATCAGTTTGAGATTTAATTGTTGCATTATTTACTATAGTTGTTTATGGTGTTCTAATCATTACGATTTACTTATTTTTTGCTTCCATTCTAGTTAATTATGCTCAACGTTTAGTTAAGGCGATGACTGAATAAAAAAACCTTGGCTGGCAAAGATGCAGCAGGAAGTCTACACATTTGTTGGAAACGACAAAAATTGTAAAATGCTGTGGAATCTCTTTTGTAAATAAAAAAATATGCTATTAAATTTTCTATTAATTTATTGAGTTGTACATAAGTTGGTGAGCAAAATATGTAATGTACAGCAAGATTGCCCGTTGATACTAGAGCGAGGAACTTGACACTTTCTAGTTCATCTACCCTTGATACTTGAGGAATTTTGAAATAAAACCTGTAAACAGAAAACAGTTTAAAAACAAGAATCCAAATTCTCACCGATAAATGGTGAGAATTATCAGAGGTCAACACAAATTTGCGAGAAAATGTATCTACATGGCAGACAGAAACAAATTATCACCAATACCGATAACAACATGAAATCTTGCCAAACTGCGAAAAATGTGCGCTTCTCACACTTTAACAATTTGAGGTGCGAGTGACAGTTATAATACTGAAGTCAATCTAAACGTTACTGCAAATCAAGTACACAATAGTTACATTCAAGTAAATTCTTTATGCCGACAACATTTAACATTTGTAGTTGTATTGCTGATGTGTTCTATTGACAAACATTGCGTCAAACGTAGCATCCCAAGCCCATTTCCCCGAAATAATTCCTACTGGACAGGGCTTCGACAATCAACCCACATTTAGATCACCGGAGCAATGACGATCTGGATGATACATGTCTGGCCACGTTTTGTGCAGCTTACAAGAAAATATGATCAAGAATACGTCAGTAAAATTAAATAAATTGTCCGTCGTAGTAGACGGTTGAAAAATGTACCCGAGTATCTAACCGCCCTTTCCGGGCATTTTCCATGGCCAACCTTTGTTTAAGATGATTGCCTTCAAAATAAAACCCAGGCCACGCCACACGATATTTTAACTTATACATTGCAACTGTTTGTTAATCATTTTCTCCAATGAGTACGCCGTCGGCCAAATAAAAGGCTAGCTGTGATTTGCTATAGCTTATACGAGATTTGAACAGGATTTATATGGGCATTGGGTCAGTTATCCTCGTGGACTTTCGCGATTACCAAAACTTTAAACAAACTGCCAGCAAATAAATAAATAATTAATTAAAATAAAATAAAGTAAAAGAAAATGCATAATAAATATAGATAATAATAATTAAACATAAATTTGAAGAAAAAAATATTATTTTAATCAGATTGGTACAATCACAGATATTGTGTTTCCGCTTTTGGTAGAGTTTCATACTTTTAAGTGAAATAAGACGCCCAAGGTCTGAAATTGTGGCATTGTTTTAACTAAGCAACAATGATGAGAAATGGGTGAGAAAAAAGGTATATGGCTAGATGGTGTGTAAGATGAAGGCGAGCGCAATATCAACGCGTCCGAGTCCAATATGACGATGTGGGGGATTTATTATTGTTGTAAATCGCCACCAGAATTAAAGCTGCGAGGCGACTGTGGCGCCTTAAACTCGTACATTGGGGGATTTTTGTTGTGACAGTAATTAATTTACTTGCGAATAGAGGTTTACATTAAAGCTATGATACAATAAAAACGTAATTCTGATAGTGGTGATTTATAATAAATGATACGGTGAAATTGTGAGTTAATTTATACTGATATGAGTTTAGTTTTGGTCTGCTAAACAATAAATCTGCCATTCTTTAGTTTCGGGGGCTGCGATCCTCGTGTAATTTGTGGATAAGGCAGGCAATAAAGCAGATCATATAATAATAATAATAACTTTATTCGTATTTAGACCTCTGGCCCATGTACGCAAATAATAATTAATCATTACATTTCTGTCATAGGTTTGAAAATAAAGTATAAAAGACTTAAATTACAATTTCTCTTTAATTTTAAATACATGAAAACAAAATAAAGCAATACTTTCAATAGCAGTTGGGGTGTCTGATGCCATTATCTTGTGAAAATCCTGCAAGGTGTTTGCTGCATGGTCCTGGAGAGACTGGGGGAGAAATGTTTGCCTGAATGTGTTGAGTTTTGGGCATTTTAGAAGAAAGTGGAACTCGTCTTCAATTTCAGACAAACATAGATCGCAAGTTCTATACTCTCTTGCGATTCCTCTGTGTCTACCGACTTCTATAGCTAGGGGGTGATCTGAACACCTTAAACGGGAATATGCTCTACGAAGTTTTGTGTTGACTGAAAGCTTTAAGCACTTTTCTCTGCCAAAGTTAAATTTAAATTGTCGATAATGATCTGTTTTCTCTGTCGTACATATATCCGAGTACAAAATTCTTTTGCCTTTTGCCTTCATTTTGCGCAAAAAAATAGATCATATCTCCGTAGTCAAAGCAACAGATGCATTCACTATGTAAAGCATAGTCTTCAATATTTTACCATTGTTTTATAAAATTATCTAAACAAACATGGGGTTAGTTATGGCGGGAAACGTTTTATGAACGTTCTATGCTACCAAACATGTTACGTGCCATTAAACATTCAAAGTTCAGTAGTAGCATATGGAAACGGTGGAAACGTCGAAAATACCTCTCAACAAAGAAACAAACTATTCCCTGATTGGTCTGACTGTCTGGTGTTGTGATTGGGTAGCCAATCCGACAGAATCTTGTAAGTAACTTCGCTTGACTTAACATTCATCAGTTTATTCAATTAGTAAATCTTCGAAAGGAATGTGTTGCTTGAGTATTATTAATTTACGTCATTGTTGAAATAACGCACTAAGGTCGTCGTTCCACGTTTAATACATCGCATGGGACCCATACTGAACACGACGCGATGACTGTGACGACGCTTTAAATCGTAAAGTAAGTTCAATCTCTAATATTGTAGTAATACTAATGTAACAACTATCTTCGGGATAATAATATTTAGTCATTGCGAACGCGTGGGAATATACAAAGGGTTTAACTTTATTTATCTGATCTAGTCTGTGAATGCTATATTTCACCCGTAGCAACTTCACTTTAAATTTTATATTGAACATTCACAAAAATATCACGCAGAGACAGAAATGCATTCGCATCGAGCGCGCCTCGTTGCCAAGGTAACATCAAGCACCGGTTCAAATGCGTGGCATATGAAACTGTTATTTGATAGACCCGTTTACAAGCTTCTTCCTTTGCGTCGCTGTTTTTAGGAGGCTGTTCAGCCGCGGGCGGTTCTTAATGGCATGGAATAGCGACAAAAAATACTATAATTAATTTCTCTGTAATCAGGTCTCGCTCAAATTAAGCGTTCTGAGTCCTTGGGTCACGTGGCAGATAAATATGAGGCCATATTCTCACTATAATAACGGCTATCTCTTACTATCCAATGACTCGACGTGTTTAATGACACGTTTATATGTTTATTCTGAATATGTGAATACATCTGCATTATAAGATTTATTTGAATTTTAGAGTTTGGACGAAGTCATTCTGGCGACCATATCATTTTGTATTGTTAAATTTGGAGTCCCGTTTCGCCGGTCTAATACCGTTGACGTTGTTTCGAAGTCAGCACTGCATTGGTCATCAGTTGAGTGTAACCGATATATTGACGGATCTTTAACACCCGACCTTTTCGCATTCCTTGAGACAATATTGAATCAATTGCAAATCGCTTTTCAGATGACCCGAAAACGATCACTATTAAAACCTCCCGTAAGAGGTGTTAATTTCATACTACAAATCTAATACAGAGTACGCCCCCACGGGACAAATGATTGCCATGATTGATTTCAGCCGGCGTTTGTCTTGGTTAAATTTACATTTTCTAGAAAATCTAGTTTAATAAAATGTATGTTACATGCCCTAAAGTGTATTGTTATACTTAGAATTTATTTACTTGTTACACCAATTCTAAGGTGTATTGTTATACTTAGAATGTATTTACTTGTTACACCAATTTCTGATACAATAAATTTCAATACTACTTCTATTGGCTATTATCCACAGAGACGAATTTTGGAAGCGTCCATTTGCAGAAGTCTCAACTGACACATTTCTGGTGATCAGAGTCACAAAGATGATTACGGAATTGCAGCGGTTTTCTAAGCCGGTGGGAGGTGTAGCATCAATGTAGCATCGACGTTGAGATCACGTGTTCTACGATTGAATAAAGATGTATATTAACATATGTGAACCGGCATGAACACTACACAGTGTGATTGTTTCAAGGGCTAGCAAGAATTTTAATGATTTTTATATGTGACTTCGAGCTAATGTGATGTAAATTGTTATTGCCCTATTTTTCACTTTTTTTGCAATAGAAAAAACACATTTTAGCGAAGCGCATCGAATGTTGCGTCTCATACACACCGTGACACAAGCTTGTTTTTAGTAAAATAAGTATGGTTGGGTCTCAAGAAATATATTCTTAAATATAGGGAGAGTTTTTAATATTAATCCATATGGTTATGTCAGGCTTGTTATTTCAGTCACACTGTAGGAAATCAGTGAATGTTTCGACACCTTGTAAGTCACGTGACACGAATATCGTAGCTTACGACGTGGCTCTGGATAAAGGTTGGACGACCTTACAGGGCAAAAACATTCCATGCAAATGCTTAAGGTCGCTTTGTACAATTATAACTCTTTTTATTTAACACGTTCAAGTGATTGAAATAACTGGGATATATCAGACATTGATACCCCGGTCCGTGTATGGGATTAGTTTTGCTTTTACAACGGTGAACAAAACGCCACACTCGTTACAGATTTGCAGCGACAAAATATGATGATCCTAATGAGACAGGTGCCAACAACAACCAGTGCATATGGCGACAAACTTGCAGATATAACAGTGAGCTAGGAAAGACTTAGCCTGACAGCCGCCGTTCAAACCACTTAACAGATTGGAGGCTGTATTAAATACTTAACTTACAGGCGTGAGTACATGTACAAATAATTTGATGTGCTAATTCGCTTCTGTCAGCCAAGTCATCATGTCAAAATAATTATGCACATATTACTATATTACTCAAAAACACGTCGACTTTTTGTATTCACTGTCATTTCTAAATCTGCAGTTCAACATCAGTGTATAATAAGTTATGCATTAAATTCTTTAATGTACCGAACTATTGTATATGAACACGATACTACCCACAAACTACCCACAAACTACCCAAATCAATCATACCACAACAAGTATAAAATGTCGTTAGTAGTCGTTCATATTCATATTTGTCACCCGAGCCTACTAACATAGAGGGCGCTCGCCCCATCGAATGTTAGCCGTGAAGAGATTCCGGTAAATACACATACTCTACGTTTGTGTACTGGGTCGATAACAGTAGAAACTAAAATTCTGTATGTAATAGCCACAGTATGTGACTGGGTCAATGAATATGGCCCCAATAACTAGAGCTGTCAAAGGAATGAAAGGAAAAAATACTGAGCCTTCCGTTATAGCTTTCCATATATTGTGGAAAACAGTGATAATTTACCTAGCACAAGTTTGTGTAAATACGTATACAATAGAAGGCACTCCGAGGCCATAGCTGCAAAGTTCCTATCCCTACGAACCTATCTACTAATAATTCTAGTACAAGTCTCCTGACTTTCAATTTACTCAACAACGAAACAGATAATGGTCCGTTTTGACAAGAATGCTGTCTCTATGACAACCGTATCCAGATCTCCTAAAATTTAGTCGATTGTCTGGCAATGGATAATCATTATAAATGTCCTTGTTCCTATGTCAATGGGAATCAGATCTCTCTCCGACTTGAATCGATTGACCCATGTTTCAACGGCAACCCCTCCTAAGAACTTTACAAAGAAGCATTCCAAAGAATTCCTGTTTTCATGTATCTAGACTAGTCGTCAGTATTTACCTTATCGATTTACAAATATTCATCTAATCCTCGATTACACACCGCGATTTACTTCTATGCCAGTAATTCTAATATGATACGAGATATACTAAAAAGACAGATATATTTTTTTAATAAAATTTATTTCAACTGCCTGTGACACCGCGTAAAAATGAGTAAATCAACAACTTTCCACGAATACTAACGAATAGTTAGATTTGAATAGTGTGGAATGTATACTCGAAACACGAGAACGACAATGACTGTGACGTTACCAATGATGGATGAAGTACGATTGCTGACAAATACTGACTGTCAATGCGTTTTCAAGATTTCACGTAACGACAACGGCAGTCTGTAGTATTTGAGAGGTATTACCTCGAACAAAGAGACAATTGCAGGTAAGTTTCAATCTCTAATAATCGATAAATTAGATGTATTCTGTATTCAGCTTATGGACTAGAACGAGAAATTGTAGAGTTCCTGTATTACAAATAAGTTTGCGTTCATAAACAATATTGTGTTGGCTGTAATTCAATTTATTCGAGCATATGTCGGAACATTCACTTGACAGGGACCACCAATTAATTATTCATGGATTGTTCGATTTGGGCAAACACTCAACTAAACAAAAACTAGAATAGCAATAAACAAATAGCTATTATAATAACTACTGTTTCATTAACTTGAAATAATTTAGCATAGGCATTGTTCGGAAAACAAACTTCCTTTATAATTAGATTCACTACAAATCACTGAAAACCCACAGCGTGTACAAAGTGCTATCATGACGACGTCAATTCTAAATTCAGTAAGATCTCGTAATCGTGATAAGAAACCTTCAATAGCGTCGTAATCATGCCTTCAAGTTCGCACCAAGTTGAAACAAGATGATGTTGAACTATGACCCGCCCTCATGAATACATGTATTAAGTAGCCAGACTACTGCGCTTGTGTATTATCTTCCAAGTCAGTGATGGACGCAGCATGGTCTGTATTTGTTTACCTACTATACAGAATAAACCCAGGATTGGGCCAAAGCATGCGCACTGCGCACACAATATTCTAATAACCGAGGTAATGACGCAGACATATCTCACTTTGTCTATTATGGTTATTTGAAGGCTGTAAACACTTTCTATCATACGAAACCGGTCACTAAATTTAACAACTGCTTTTTCGTTTTACAACCAAATCTAAATGAGCTACGGCAAGCCGATTGTATACAGCGCCACCAGTGGCTGTTCCCGGTTCCATGCGTCCAGTGAGTTACACCGTAAGGTCTTCAGTCAGCCATTAATTCATGCAAGCAGCATATATATATATATATATATATATCGACTCATATATTCGACTCAACTGCAAACTCAAGGCTACTCAAATGCAAACTCAGGGCTACTCAACTGCAAACTTAAGGCTACTCACATATATTCAAATTTCCTGAAGAAGATGCATCTAAAAATCTTGTCGACATCATATCAGCGTTTGTTGGATGCATTCAGCTTACCCGTTACTCATTGCGCGCCCTCAGGGTTGTGTAATAGAATTGTTGCCAAGGTGTTCTATCAAAAATGTTTTTCAGAGCGCGTGAGGGCAGACATCATATCAATCTAATTAAAATCTGGTGTATTGTACGGCGTGAATGTTATTCTATTTTATATATTTTATTTTTACTGTATATTTTTATTATTTTGTAATTGTTTTTTATGCATCACTTTACTATCGCCACAATATGTCCATACTCGTTACCATAGTAATTAAGACATTTAAGTTGGAATAAAATGTTTCTTCGTATTTCGAAAACAAATTGTGAAAATACGATTGATCGGTGACCTTTATACTGTTGGGAAGATGCAGCAGGAAGTGACATTCACATTTGTTGGAAATGAAAAAAAAATATTCAATGTAATGACAACAAATGTAAAATGTTGTGGGATTTCATTTCCATATAAAAAGTATAATTTTCTATTAATGGTTTATGCGAGGTAATATGATTTATGATGTGTTTGCCACACTGAAATATGCGAACGGCAAAAATGTGATACTATAGCAAGAAATTGACACACAGCTCAGCTACACTGATCATCCACGCCAATAACGGTAAGATTGTGAGTTGCCGAGGTCACGTGGTGGTGGTGTGAAAACAGTTTAATGAAAACCAAGAAACTAAATTCTCATCAATTTATTGGTGCGACTCGAAGTTCTCGCTGATAAGTGGGGATGATTATCATCGGTTAAGGTTAATTGGTGAGAAAATGTATCTACATGAAAGAAATCAACAAATTATCTATATGAGAAATGTTAGCCTTCAATGGCAATTAATATCGGAGTATCTAACCAACGGAGTGCCTTCAAAATAAACACCACGCCATGCAACATGTTTTTTTTCTTGTACACTGTAATTCTATGTTACTTATTTCCTCCAGTGAGTACGCCGTCGGTCAATCTAAAAGGCCAGCTGTCATTGATTGTCTTAAACAAGATTTCAACGGGGTTTCTATGGTCATCGGGCAGATCTTTGTGGGTTTCGCGATTACCAAAACTACCGTCAGATAAATAACATATTCAAATAAAATAACGTAAAAGAAAGTGTATGATAAAAATAAATAATTAAGGATGCGGTAGAGTTATCATGCTCTAAAAAGTAAAAACTGTTTTCATGAGGAAAAGTGTTTTGAAGCATAGCAAATTATATATTTTCTTGAAGCCCTTGTTCCTGGCTTTTTGAAAAAAATGATCTGCGACATGTACCACGAATTAGTCACGTGATTACTAAGTAAACATAGAGGTGTTATTTTGAATAAAAATGAGTTTTGTATAAAAACCGTAGGGGTTTTGTAAAAAAAGAAAGCTGAAAAATCAAGACAGCATCAGCCCCGTCAATGCCTCGAGAGTGTTAGAACATAGATCGCATATTTGTTTACAATGACATCAATTTACATTTTTCCTGTTATTTCACCCATAGACAAGGAATTTAAAAGCCTTTTATTTTTCATTGCGAGAAGTTATAAAAATATGCTTCAAGGGTTTTATTCTGCGCCAATACGTTATCAATGTGTGTGAATTTCGTGAAAGTAGGTCAATTTCTGACAACGCACAACTCACTTGAATGACCTCTATGGCGTCAGATTTCTTCTGCCTGAAAACGCCAAAAAACAAAACATTTGTCACGTTGCGCTAATTTTGGACATTTAAAGCATCAGATGGACTGATTTTTACAACAAAACACATAATATGGAGTCACTTAGTAGCCTTGCAGTATTAAAATCCAAAACTATAAAGTTTTGGGCCCGTATTCGTCCTCCAAAAAGAAGCGAAGTTGTTACAGTACACAGCGGCCCCGCATATTAACGTTGAACAGTTAGAGAGATAAATGACGTCATCTCATTATATATTCAAATCATGTTTACATGCGAAGCGTGATCTGTATAACAAATGCTTGCCTAGTAACCGGAGAAAGAGGTCGACATGCCTAAACGCCAACCCCTAGTGCTAGTTAACTCAACAACATCCGACGTTTTGTCTTGTTCTATCAGACACTCGATTTCCACCGCAACTTCGGAAACGGCGTTCTTGTACCTTTGTCGATGGGTGGCCCGGCGGCAATCCCACATAAGACACTAGTTTTTTTTCAAACCTCGCCGATCTCTCCCAACTGCTCGTCCGACCAATACATATTTTCGTTTGATATTAAATTGTCTGCCCGACTTTTTGGAAGATGGAAATTGATCATGTTTTGCTGACGAAATTTTACCCTCTTGGTTTGAATACTCAAACTTGAAGTGTGAACCCCATTGTACTGTCGGCAATGCGTTTCTGTTATAGGTAAAGTTTCGCTTCCTCTGAACTGCGTTTTGAGTTTTTCCTTGGGGGCCTCTTTTTTGTGATTGATCAATAATCAGGAGCCGCAGTTGATATGACCGCGTCGTCTTCAGTGTGCACTGTTTCCGTCGTGAAGGGATTATGCAAATTACGCAATATGTTATTGTTTGCGTTCAGACTTTATCTCAAAATCAAAGTGTACAGTTTCCCGTTATACAAGTAGTTTTTCTTATTTTTTTAAAAAAAAGGTATTCTAGATGTGTTTCAGTTTTAATTTTGATAAAATTATGAGCCCAATAACTTTACAAAAGTAATAACAAAAAAAGCAAAATTCACGAAAATAACTCTACCGCATCCTTAAATACATGTAAAAAGAAAAAAAAATGAGGGAAAAACTGAATACAGCCCAAAAAATGAGCATATTTAACTATTTTTTGTTTGATAGTATATCTTCACGGTAACAATATGGTGAATATCTGCCGTACACGATTAGGTAGATCCGGGCCACATCTGCATTCTCGTTTTATTTGACGATAAATTATACTCTATTATTACTGGTGCAATATATAAGACAATTATTTTAAAATACGTCATATTATCTACATGCCACTTTGATATTGCATTAAAGCGTGTCATTGTTTAAAAACAAGCGTCTACCCATGAGCCTTTGCGTTCTTAGCGTGTGTTGTTATCATCGCTTGGGACTCAATTCCCGCGCCGGCGTGCGCAGGTGACGACCCTCCCGCTTTAATGTAGTACGTTCATCATACTGTGGCATAACATTGACAATTTGTAAATGTCATGTAAAAAATACTTCTAGTGCAAGTCATAAACATAAAATGTATTAAAATTATGTTGTTTTTGCTGAAAAGAAAAAACAAATATTAAAAGCGGTTAACCTTCCTTGACATTTTTATGCATTTTATTTTGAGAGTACTGTTTTGTTTTTGTTTTCATCCCTGAAAACATACCCACGTCCGAATTTGCCCTTCATAAAACAAACAAGACTTTCTAACTTTCTATTTAAATTGTGGGTCAGTGCGATGCACTTTTTTTTGTTTTAACTCTCGTAATTTCTACAATATTGTTTGTGATGTCATTCTTAAAGCGGGAGAGTTGTCACCTACGCATGTGTCAGGTTACAAACAAGGGTCTACCCATGAGCCTTTGCGTTCTTAGCGCGTGTTGTTATCGTCGCTTGTGACTCAATTCCCGCGCGTGCACAGGTGACGACCCTCCCGGGGACGCTTGTCAGAGTAATTTCTCATCTTTTTGTAATAAAAATAATGAAACGGCCATTAGGACAAAACATTTCAGTTGGAAGGGAATTTTTGTCAGTGTTTAAAATGAGACGGAGAACACGTTTTTGTAGTTTTATTTCAATAAGGTTAGTCGTGCTCGTAGTGCCCAAAACCACGCAACAGTTGTCAACACTGAACCGCAATATGCCACAATACAAAGACACTCTTACGTACAGACTCAAACAGTGCCGAATTTTGCGCAAAATCACAATACACCCAGCTAATCTTTTACATAATTTCCCAAGGCTGTTACTGATGATAAGACCGACATTTTTTCTTGATCAACAACAGAATTGAGTGCATCGTCAAAACAGGTTTTCTGGAATTATTTATTGTACAGGGAAATCTGAGACGAGAATAATTAAGCATACAGGCTGTTTTTGTTGGCCTGATAGCCGTACGATTAACCCTTGTCCACCGGGAGATTGGTAGAATATCATTATTGGTAGTGCTATTAATACCATTCAGATACCCCTAGTCGATGTTAAAGGGGAGCAGAGGTGTTGCTTTTGACACTCTGTACATGAAATCTGAGATCTTTGAATGAATTCTGTCGATAAAAATAACTTATATGTGCTGCGAAATGCCCTAAATATCGGGTATAAAACGGGCTGTGAAGCAGACGACAAACGCCCGCTTTGCCTGGCGTCAGTTCGCCTCTAGAGGGCCAGTCAAATGATGTCATCAGTGAACACTGATAATTGAACCCATTCATGCTAGTACGTCAATCCCATAGAAATGCTACTATGAAAGACCTTGTTAACTGACTACTTAAAAGTTGAAACATGTTGTTGTGTTATCAATGCCATAACGATTCATGTTATGTTTCTCGAAATCCCAAATACAAAATCACGTTGTTGGTTGCGAGAAATCGGCATAAGAACTAACGTGAAAGTGAAGACAGTACAGCGTTCTGGCTATAGTAAACAGTGAGTGAATAAATATTGTACGAGTTAAAACTAAATGAGAAATATGCTAATAACACTTGAACCACAGTACTCATTTTGCGCAACTTCCCACTTTTTAAACGATCGCTTAATTTCCGACCGCACTGTATTTTCCGACCGGAAAACGACCACATTTTTTTCTCTCGCTCGCTTATTGAAAACACTGACCGCTCGCCCAAACACTGGTCACCGGCACAAGAGTAGTCAAAATGTTTGGGGATATACAATGCAACGAGTGTTAACTATTATAAATTCTGAACGGCTCTTCAAATCTATACCACTCTGTATCGTTTGCGAACAACTTCATCTGTGTCAAATACTAGAGCCGGTACAATATTGTAAACAAATGCCATGATATCTCAGTCATATCGCTATTGTATACACTACCTTTTTTATTCTGGTTTGCACAAACGTTGAATAGCCGTCAAATATTCAAATATATTTAGTTTTTAACTATCTATAATTATACGCACGCCATTTGACCATTTGACCTAGATTTGATTGGGATGGAATATTTTATTTCAAACAATATTCTGACGTTACTTAATACTGCCCCAAAAATGTTTCAACACAATAGCCTATTGCGGTATGACTGTCCGATTTACAAGTGCATCGGGTAATATATTAATAACCATTCTCACCAATCGCTAGCTTAAGAGTAGGAAATCAAACAGCCGCAGGTCGCCCGCCTTTATGCACATATTTCATGACGCCGTCTGACAGCGGTCGGGCACGAAAAGCTCGCACAGCAATTCACACTTATTGCCAAGACGATGAATGAACAGAAAGGACTGGGAAATTAAAAAGATTATATTTCCACAAAGTTAAATAAATCTGGCTGCATCAAAAGCTTGGAAACCTGTTATAATATTTTGCAAAAGACTGAGTGATCAACGACATCATTTTGGGATGCAATTGAACTTTAAGTACTTCATTGCGTAACTTACCGCGCGGCGATGCTGACATCAAGTGTGTGTTGACCGAAGTTTGACCCCCAAGTCACGCACTGAAGAGGCGCGTTACCATAGCAATCTTTTTCTTTTACGCTCCGCGCGTCGGTCTTGTAAAATTGTTATTAGTTCCGAAGGTGCTGTACGCAAACTTGTATATTTTGAGGTCGTTTACTTAGTGCGCTGCTTTTCTAATTACGCAAGGGGGGTAGCTGGTACGGTTTTACGGGAAATAAAAAGGGCTTTTCACAATTTACGAAGAAAAAAAAGACGTTTTTACAGTTTACAGTGTTAACAAATGGAACATTGAATGGTCCGAAGAGCTCTCCGACTCAAATTCTCCACCATTGCTGCGCCGTGTGAAGAGACGCATGCGCATATTACCCTCGTAATGCTCTTCATTCGGTTAGAGGGCCTTTTAAGTCTTGACATTCAATTTTGTAGTGAATTGTGTCATCTAGTCGTTTTACAGTTTCTCAAATGTAATTTCCCTGGATTATTCCTTACGATTTTTTTATTTGAATGTGAATTTTTGTACGTAAGAGAAAAGTGACACATTTTTACAGTGTACGAAAACAATATTTGATTGATTACGTTGTACGTCTAGCCTGTGATTACAGAATTACGGAATTTATTTTTTCTATTTACGTTGTACGAACAAAAAAATGTTGTACCGGCTCTAAAAATTTCAACATTGTAATATATCGCTTTCATAATAATTACGCAAAGTCAGTTATTTAATATTGGACACAGGTGAAGTTTCGTCCGCGAACGATACAATGTGGTATAGATTTGAAGAGTAGTTCGGAATTTAACAATAGTTAGTACCCGTTGTATCCCCAAACTGTACTACTCAAAACCACTATTTCGATCACTCCTGTGCCAGTGACCAGTGTTTGGGCGACCGGTCGGTGTTTTCAATGGGTTGGTGAGAGAAAAATTACGATAAAAATGCGGTCGTTTTCCGGTCGAAAAACACAGTGCGGTCGGAAATTAAGCGATAAGCGGTCGATTAAAAGTGGGAAGTTGGGCGAAATGATTACTGTAGTTCAAGTGATATTAGCGTGTTTCTAATTTAGTTTTTAACTCAAACAATATTTATTTACTCACTGTTTACTATAGCTAGAGCGCTGCACGTGTCTTCATTTTCAGGTTAGTTCTTCTGCCGATTTCTCGTAACCAACAACGTGATTATTTATTTGGGATTTCGAGAAACATAACATGAATCGTTATGGCATTCATTCGCACAACATTTCGCCATGTTTCAACTTTTAAGTAGTCAGTTAACAAGGTCTTTCATAGTAGCATTTCTATGGGATTGACGTACTAGCATGAATGGGCTCAACTATCAGTGTTCACTGATGACGTCATTTTACTGGCCCTCTAGAGGCGAAATGACGCCAGGAAAAGCGGACGTTTGTCGTCTGCTTCACATCCCGTTTTATACCAGATATTTAGGGCATTTAGCAGCACATACAAGTTGTTTTTATCGACAGAATTAATTCATAGATCTCAAATTTCATGTACCGAGTGTCAAAAGCCACACCTCTGCTCCCCTTTAACGTTTGGTAGTCCGCACACATGTCAATTGCACTGAATTCTAATGAGAATGGTACATAATTGATAAAAGATATAAACATTTTGGGGGACATCTACAGATACGAGAGATCCCTTAAATAGCTCGTTACTGAAAAGAAAACATTGGCTGCGTTTATGCAGATGTTAACATCTTGCGTGTCACTGAGTAGGTACTTTCATACACACCTGGATTACGCCCTCAACGTCCACTGTGGGAGAAAACATTGCTTATCTTTCCCCACTTATGAAAGAAAAAATGACCCAGGTATTTTGCTATTTGATATTACTATTATTGACTTCCTTTCCAGCAAAGTATATGCGTAGATACCTGACTACTGCTACCACCTAGAGTAACCTTTAACCTCGTATGACCAACGATTGGTACGTTGTTATCACTGTTTTCACTCTGAAGACTGACCTCGAATTAATCATGCACCATGTTAATTTCTACCTCAATTCAATCAGTGGTTTGATTTCATTTAACATTAACCTCGACAGTTCAATTAATTACCGACACTAGACGTACTCATTCATCCAATCTTTCTAATTAATTCAACTTGGGGCGAAATTTCTCGTGGTTGTACGTAAGTTGAAGTGACACCAGCGAATTGTGATCGCGTCCGACGCGTAGATCAAGAAACAAACACCCCAAAACAAAACAAATTCATCAGGGTTCTACACAGACATGGTAGTTTATGGTGTATGGTGATTTGGCAAATTAACCGCGATATCCACACTTACATGCGTCAATTTGACGTATTTACATACTGTATACATCACATCAATAGAATGAGCAAAAAATAAGAATACAATATATATTTGTCGTTTCTATTTGCATGGGTCTTAGTTATACACTTATAAACCCCAAAATAGGAGAAAACGTTAAGGTTTGGGGAACTTTGTATATAATAAACTCGATCGGCCGTTACAAATACACGCAGTCATTGAAGCAGACGGTATTCGTATTCCAATAATAACTTTCTACGCATTGTTTATTCAGGGAATGAAGCGATTCTGTGCAATTAATGGAAATACATCGACATGTGAATAATTGACAAACAGCAGAGTAACCTTCAACCGTGAAACAGCTAGTCCGGAAGTTGGTGAAGGCAAATACAACTCAGTGTCAGAAGATCATTTTAAAGCCGCCATTTCAGTACGTTAAGGTCATTCATTTCATGCGTAACTTGATTGATTTCTATTTGAACGTACAGCTTTCAAAAAACTCCTCTGGCGTTTGATTATAATAATTTATATTTAGAAACGATTAAGAATATCGACAGTCGATTCATTCAAAGATGCATACCCTGATAAGTACAATGACGTCACTGATATCCTACAATCATATCCCCGTAATTTATACATTACTTAATATACGGTTTCGTGATCCTCAAGATTGTTGACACTTTACAGAGCTCTGAAGCTTGTTTTTTCTCTTGTAGATGTTCTATATATACCCACCTGTGGGTGCACAAACGCATCCACTGTATCGCATGCTCGTCCAACCTGCCGAAAGACTTTATTACAAAGCTTTGACTCATCCCTTTGCGCGACAATAGTCCCAAATACCTTGCTTTTGACGTTTACGACGGAGACAATCTGTTATACGTTCTCGGCATTGTAGTCAATGAACGATGTAATGCAATGGACAATAAAGCATTCGGTTGCTCTGAGAAAATATCCAATCCCACATGAGTGACTTATTATTGTTCGTCATATCGCCTCAAACGTGTCATATATCGTAAAACTTGTAAATATAACTAATTAATATATGTAATGTTCGCTTTCATCGAGATTAAAAGCGACTTTTTTCAACTAAAAATAATCATTAAATGTTGTCATCCGAAAAAAATATTAATCTACATTTTTGGTGAAACAGATGAGACTACATGATGGTTTGTACATTGAATGCAATGCAATACTACTACGTACTACGTCTACTATTAATAATAATATTAATAATAATAATAATAATAATTATAATTATAATAATAATAATAGTGCACGTTGTTTGCTCCAAATAGTGATATTGTATAATGAGTATTTTCACGATGTCTGCAATGCTTACATATATGTTCTAAAAATAGTGTGTGCTTTATTTCAATGATCTATCAAGGGAAATTAGGTAATTGCTTAGTTACCATAGTTACCTCGATAAGTAACTGTGCGATCAGTTACCTCGGTGTTAGACCACCTTTGGTATACACCGCTGTAACATCTTCCGACAGTCTGCATTGCATTAATAATCACACAGTGGTATATGATCAGTTACAGATCGCGAGTAAATGGATATATCGTTTATTAATACTCGTATATATGTGTAATAGCAACGTGCACTATGACCTACGAAAAGTCACATTATGTTGAATATGTGAGGTTCGTGACGCAATGTTTTCACGGAGAACACGTGTACAACCGCCACCAAAGAGGGGTTTATTGTAAAGCATGTTATTACATTCAGTGTTCGAAATTAACTGAAAATCATTACAAGACCGAAGGACCTATGTCAAATTAAAACTGTAGGTCCTGATATTTAACAAACAAAGACTAAACGGATAATACAAGCTTGCAATTGCAAAACCTTTATTTACTAATTAATCAGATATATTATCTGTAGCCTCAAAGAGGTCATCATCATTTCTTTCATCGTCACTAAACTCATCAAAATATTCAGAAAAAACATGATCACTGGCCGACTCTGAATCTGACATGTATTTTGCATCGTGTTCACAATCTTACAAACCGACAGCTGACCGTAGGATCCTCGACAAGACCGGCAATACATCGCCTTGTTGTTATCAAAAAGTAACCAGTCTTTGAACTCCGCCTGCCAGCTAACTTGGAATGTGCGTGTTTTACGCCTAGACCGTTCGAATTCTTGCTGTTTGTCACGCCTTCCTTGTGTAGTTTTCACACGTTTAGCAGCAGGCTCCTGGCAGTTTAAATATCGCCACATACTTCGATGTAGACGTAACTCTGCAACTATTGATCCCAACGTGTTCGATGCAAATCAAAGATGGCGGAACATAAAATGTAAGCGCGATTTCTATTTGTTTGAATCGGAGGCTTGATCGGCCTACAACCAATCAGATCGTTTGCTACAGTTTCCATGTTCGGCGCATTTCGCGATCATTCGGCGAGCTTGAATTATGACTCGTATGCCTAGGTCGATGAGTGATTTTGTTGATCAAACGTGCAAGAAAACGCAATTTTGAAACAATTCTGGAGTTACCGGTACTATCGATATTTATTATATATTTGGTCTTACAATCATACTAAATAATGGAACGTTTTTTTTAAATATAAATTTATGGTCGGTCACAAGGACTGATGGTCTTTCACAGCTCTTGACCCTTTACACCCACTGTCGGCGTGAGGCCGACGGACCGACGTTAATTTCGAACACTGGTTACATTAGTGGTGAACGTTTGTGCTCAATGAGGATCATATTCGTAATTCCCAGGTAAAACTTTGCTGTTCAGTATATTTCTATCTATTTACGTTGAGCTAAAAAAATCTTGGTATTTCCATAATTAGATGGCTAATATATTATTCACAGATCGGGATACATTTATGTGCAATCTGCTAAAATAGAACATATTCACTGATCAGAAGTGATGTCTAAAAAAAGTCTCGGCTCCGCCTTATACATAGCGCTTCAGCAGAGGAGATCATTTAATATAATGGTATGTGAAATCTCATCTGTACTATGGAAAGGTTATTTGCCATGTAAAACTATACGTCCTAATGAAATTGATTTACAAAGTAGGGTCCCTAGTGACAATAAATATATGACTCTCATCAAATGAGTCACGTTCACCCGCCAGAACGCGTTAAATATAGACGTGTGAATTTCAACAAATGTAGCTTTATGATCTCATCACGTGATCATATTCTCAGTGTCCCTAGGTCGAGCTACCATTCTCTTATATTATATGCTTAGTTACTATTGCATGATTTATATTATTATCTGCTCATTAACAAAAAATGTAAAGTCATTTTACATTTCACAACACGCAAGGTCAAATCCAATCTTTTACCGTACAATGTGGTTCCATGTTTTATTACTTCCCGATAACGCATTCATTCAATACATTATCACGGCCCGCATCACAGTGTTAATTATGCTGTTAGAGGCTGATATCATCTTCTGTACTGACAGTAGGCTTACACTTGACACGAATGAGTAGAGGCTATATTTGGAAATTTAATAACATCCTTAAAAATTCAACGAATCTCATAACTTGTAATTTTGCATTGTTTTGAATAATTTCATATACTAGCAGTAAAACTAAACTCAATTTGGATTAAACAACAAGAAACACGCGTGGTTTCATGAATATATTGTGTGCAGGTGCCCCAATACCGCAGCTTATTAAAGAGATAAAACTTGGATTCTAATTTTGGATGTAGGAAAAGTGATTTCGAATTTATGTGAAAGATGTACCAGTATGTATTCAATTTCAAGTTGTTATCGCTGTAAAAATGAATATACCGACACTAAACATGAAGTGTCAAATTGAGCGTTGTCATGGTGACCATTTTGTCTGTCATATATAATATATAGAATAATTTCACACGAGTACCTATATAAAAAAATCGCGACATTCATTCACCATGAACTGAACGTTTTGACGTCACAGCTTTGATTTCAGGCAGTAGATTTATAGCCACGCCCGAGGCCGTACTTTATACGCAGCTTATGTTATATATGTTTTTCGCGAGGCCGGGCTCTTATAATGAAAACTGGACGCATTGCAATCGGAACAACTTTCCTTCCCAACACGTTCATCTTATATGATATTCTCGTCTACTCTACAAGTTCAGTAGTATTATAATATATATATGTAATAGTCGATACATTTTTGCAACCAGCAGCAATCAGAAAGTAATCACACAATAGATTTAGTTTGGTTTCTTTTTTAAACGACATGGCTTCATTTCACGTATGGAAAGACATATTTAGAGGATATAACGGTAAACGATAAATATATGGATGCAAGTCCAATGGCGTAGCTGTGTTACCAAAACGTGCAAAAGTGTCACAATAATAGCGTAATTGTGAGTTACGTACAATAGAACAGTATGTAGTTGAATTACACAGGAAAACTATGTGTATATGTGTATATGAGTTCCCGTTGCTTCAGAATAAACGTATCAGGTGAAGTGGTAAGACATACATTCAAAGTAAACAATCGTGCAGCCATTGATAAATAGTCCATACTTATGGAGGCCTTTCTTTCGGCTAAGTTTTATAGTTTTTTCTGGATCTCTTCTGAAAATCGAGTATTCACGTAAACAATTGAGTGAACTAGGCCATTATTTACCCAACGTGACATAATTGTGAATGTCTGGAAAAGTCGTTGTGAAGAATTTCTTCAGTCTCTGCAACTTAAATTAGGTCATACATTCAGGTTATCATTAATGTGGTTTGAATTCAAATATTTTTGGCATTGCAAAACACAAATAGTCACGTAGCAGCGAGTATCAGAGCGGACCGTGCTAAACCAATTTATATAATCGAAAAGTCTTGTCTGCAAATAAGAAATTCTAAACATTCCCCGCCGAAATAAAGTATACACGAAAATGGATATATTGTATTGACAGACTTATTTTTTTCGTTCGTGTTATGTAGGACATTCACCTTCTGAAGCTAGTGTTACGACCTGGTGACTGACGAGGCATTTTTTCATACCGATATATTTATTTCTAGTTAACGCTGGGATTGCGTTACCGATTATAATATCAGTAATCGTAGAAGTGAATGGATACTATTATTAAAGTTATTTACTAATAATTATGTCCTATGACACAGTATATGGTGAAGACAACGAATAAGCACATAATTTTGCGACACATGAATCTAGCACGGATATAGAAGCTATCGAGTGTATACTAACTTAGCAATAAAACGGATGTAGGTACTTTCCAACCTTAAAAATGTATGAGTGTATTCTGATGGCATCCACGCAGTCAGTACCGGAATATCGTCATATTAACTTTATTGACAGTCAGTATCGGGATATCATCATATACACTATATTGACAGTCAATATCAGGATATCATCATATACACTATATTGACAGTCAGTATCGATATATCATCATATACACTATATTGACAGTCAGTATCGACATATCATCATATAGACTATATTGACAGTCAGTATTGGGATATCATCATATAGACTATATTGACAGTCAGTATCGATATATCATCATATACACTATATTGACAGTCAGTATCGATATATCATCATATAGACTATATTGACAGTCAGTATCGATATATCAACATATACACTATATTGACAGTCAGTATCAGGATATCATCATATACACTATATTGACAGTCAGTATCGATATATCATCATATACACTATATTGACAGTCAGTATCGAGATATCATCATATACACTATATTGACAGTCAGTATCAGGATATCATCATATACACTATATTGACAGTCAGTATCGATATATCATCATATACACTATATTGACAGTCAGTATCGAGATATCATCATATACACTATATTGACAGTCAGTATCAGGATATCATCATATACACTATATTGACAGTCAGTATCGAGATATCATCATATACACTATATTGACAGTCAGTATCAGGATATCATCATATACACTATATTGACAGTCAGTATCGATATATCATCATATACACTATATTGACAGTCAGTATCAGGATATCATCATATACACTATAATGACAGTCAGTATCGACATATCATCATATAGACTATATTGACAGTCAGTATCGATATATCATCATATACACTATATTGACAGTCAGTATCGATATATCATCATATACACTATATTGACAGTCAGTATCGATATATCATCATATAGACTATATTGACAGTCAGTATCGATATATCAACATATACACTATATTGACAGTCAGTATCGATATATCATCATATACACTATATTGACAGTCAGTATCGAGATATCATCATATACACTATATTGACAGTCAGTATCAGGATATCATCATATACACTATATTGACAGTCAGTATCGATATATCATCATATACACTATATTGACAGTCAGTATCGAGATATCATCATATACACTATATTGACAGTCAGTATCAGGATATCATCATATACACTATATTGACAGTCAGTATCGAGATATCATCATATACACTATATTGACAGTCAGTATCAGGATATCATCATATACACTATATTGACAGTCAGTATCGATATATCATCATATACACTATATTGACAGTCAGTATCGAGATATCATCATATACACTATATTGACAGTCAGTATTGGGATATCATCATATACACTATATTGACAGTCAGTATCGATATATCATCATATACACTATATTGACAGTCAGTATTGGGATATCATCATATACACTATATTGACAGTCAGTATCGATATATCATCATATACACTATATTGACAGTCAGTATCGAGATATCATCATATACACTATATTGACAGTCAGTATTGGGATATCATCATACACACTATATTGACAGTCAGTATCGATATATCATCATATACACTATATTGACAGTCAGTATTGGGATATCATCATATACACTATATTGACAGTCAGTATCGGGATATCATCATATACACTATATTGACAGTCAGTATCGTTATATCATCATATACACTATATTGACAGTCAGTATCGTTATATCATCATATACACTATATTGACAGTCAGTATTGGGATATCATCATATACACTGTATTGACAGTCAGTATCGATTTATCATTATATACACTATATTGACAGTCAGTATCGATATATCATCATATACACTATATTGACAGTCAGTATCGGGATATCATCATATACACTATATTGACAGTCAGTATCGAGATATCATCATATACACTGTATTGACAGTCAGTATCGAGATATCATCATATACACTATATTGACAGTCAGTATCGATATATCATCACATATACTATATTGACAGTCAGTATCGATATATCATCATATATACTATATTGACAGTCAGTATCAAGATATCATCATATACACTATATTGACAGTCAGTATCGGGATATCATCATATACACTATATTGACAGTCAGTATCGATATATCATCATATACACTATATTGACAGTCAGTATCGATATATCATCATATATACTATATTGACAGTCAGTATCGAGATATCATCATATACACTATATTGACAGTCAGTATCAATATATCATCATATACACTATATTGACAGTCAGTATCGATATATCATCATATACACTGTATTGACAGTATCGATATATCATCATATACACTATATTGACAGTCAGTATCGATATATCATCATATACACTATATTGACAGTCAGTATCAGGATATCATCATATACACTATATTGACAGTCAGTATCGAGATATCATTATATACACTATATTGACAGTCAGTATCGGGATATCATCATATACACTATATTGACAGTCAGTATCGATATATCATCATATACACTATATTGACAGTCAGTATTGGGATATCATCATATACACTGTATTGACAGTCAGTATCGATATATCATCATATACACTATATTGACAGTCAGTATCGATATATCATCATACACACTATATTGACAGTCAGTATCGATATATCATCATATACACTATATTGACAGTCAGTATCAGGATATCATCATATACACTATATTGACAGTCAGTATCGAGATATCATTATATACACTATATTGACAGTCAGTATCGGGATATCATCATATACACTATATTGACAGTCAGTATCGATATATCATCATATACACTATATTGACAGTCAGTGTCGATATATCATCATATATACTATATTGACAGTCAGTATCGAGATATCATCATATACACTATATTGACAGTCAGTATCGGGATATCATCATATACACTATATTGACAGTCAGTATCGGGATATCATCATATACACTATATTGACAGTCAGTATCGGGATATCATCATATACACTATATTGACAGTCAGTATCGATATATCATCATATACACTATATTGACAGTCAGTATCGATATATCATCATATACACTATATTGACAGTCAGTATTGGGATATCATCATATACACTATATTGACAGTCAGTATCGATATATCATCATATACACTATATTGACAGTCAGTATCGAGATATCATCATATACACTATATTGACAGTCAGTATTGGGATATCATCATACACACTATATTGACAGTCAGTATCGATATATCATCATATACACTATATTGACAGTCAGTATTGGGATATCATCATATACACTATATTGACAGTCAGTATCGGGATATCATCATATACACTATATTGACAGTCAGTATCGTTATATCATCATATACACTATATTGACAGTCAGTATCGTTATATCATCATATACACTATATTGACAGTCAGTATTGGGATATCATCATATACACTGTATTGACAGTCAGTATCGATTTATCATTATATACACTATATTGACAGTCAGTATCGATATATCATCATATACACTATATTGACAGTCAGTATCGGGATATCATCATATACACTATATTGACAGTCAGTATCGAGATATCATCATATACACTGTATTGACAGTCAGTATCGAGATATCATCATATACACTATATTGACAGTCAGTATCGATATATCATCACATATACTATATTGACAGTCAGTATCGATATATCATCATATATACTATATTGACAGTCAGTATCAAGATATCATCATATACACTATATTGACAGTCAGTATCGGGATATCATCATATACACTATATTGACAGTCAGTATCGATATATCATCATATACACTATATTGACAGTCAGTATCGATATATCATCATATATACTATATTGACAGTCAGTATCGAGATATCATCATATACACTATATTGACAGTCAGTATCAATATATCATCATATACACTATATTGACAGTCAGTATCGATATATCATCATATACACTGTATTGACAGTATCGATATATCATCATATACACTATATTGACAGTCAGTATCGATATATCATCATATACACTATATTGACAGTCAGTATCAGGATATCATCATATACACTATATTGACAGTCAGTATCGAGATATCATTATATACACTATATTGACAGTCAGTATCGGGATATCATCATATACACTATATTGACAGTCAGTATCGATATATCATCATATACACTATATTGACAGTCAGTATTGGGATATCATCATATACACTGTATTGACAGTCAGTATCGATATATCATCATATACACTATATTGACAGTCAGTATCGATATATCATCATACACACTATATTGACAGTCAGTATCGATATATCATCATATACACTATATTGACAGTCAGTATCAGGATATCATCATATACACTATATTGACAGTCAGTATCGAGATATCATTATATACACTATATTGACAGTCAGTATCGGGATATCATCATATACACTATATTGACAGTCAGTATCGATATATCATCATATACACTATATTGACAGTCAGTGTCGATATATCATCATATATACTATATTGACAGTCAGTATCGAGATATCATCATATACACTATATTGACAGTCAGTATCGGGATATCATCATATACACTATATTGACAGTCAGTATCGGGATATCATCATATACACTATATTGACAGTCAGTATCGGGATATCATCATATACACTATATTGACAGTCAGTATCGATATATCATCATATACACTATATTGACAGTCAGTATCGATATATCATCATATACACTATATTGACAGTCAGTATCGATATATCATCATATACACTATATTGACAGTCAGTATCGATATATCATCATATACACTATATTGACAGTCAGTATCGGGATATCATCATATACACTATATTGACAGTCAGTATCGAGATATCATCATATACACTATATTGACAGTCAGTATCGAGATATTATCATATACACTATATTGACAGTCAGTATTGGTATATATACACTATATTGACAGTCAGTATCGATATATCATCATATACACTATATTGACAGTCAGTATCGGGATATCATCATATACACTATATTGACAGTCAGTATCGGGATATCATCATATACACTATATTGACAGTCAGTATCGATATATCATCATATACACTATATTGACAGTCAGTATCGATATATCATCATATACACTATATTGACAGTCAGTATCGATATATCATCATATACACTATATTAACAGTCAGTATCTATATATCATCATATACACTATATTGACAGTCAGTATCGGGATATCATCATATACACTATATTGACAGTCAGTATCGAGATATCATCATACACACTATATTGACAGTCAGTATAGAGATATTATCATATACACTATTTTGACAGTCAGTATCGAGATATCATCATATACACTATATTGACAGTCAGTATTGATATATCATCATATACACTATATTGACAGTCAGTATCGATATATCATCATATACACTATATTGACAGTCAGTATATCATCATATACACTATATTGACAGTCAGTATCGAGATATCATCATATACACTATATTGACAGTCAATATTGAGATAACATCATATACACTATATTGACAGTCAGTATCGATATATCATCATATACACTATATTGACAGTCAGTATCGATATATCATCATATACACTATATTGACAGTCAATATTGAGATAACATCATATACACTATATTGACAGTCAGTATCGATATATCATCATATACACTATATTGACAGTCAGTATCGATATATCATCATATACACTACATTGACAGTCAGTATCGGGATATCATCATATACACTGTATTGACAGTCTGTATCGATATATCATCATATACACTATATTGACAGTCAATATTGAGATAACATCATATACACTATATTGACAGTCAGTATCGAGATATCACCATATACACTATATTGACAGTCAATATTGAGATAACATCATATACACTATATTGACAGTCAATATTGAGATAACATCATATACACTATATTGACAGTCAGTATCGGGATATCATCATATATACTATATTGACAGTCAATATTGAGATAACATCATATACACTATATTGACAGTCAGTATCGATATATCATCATATACACTATATTGACAGTCAGTATCGGGATATCATCATATACACTATATTGACAGTCAGTATCGATATATCATCATATACACTATATTGACAGTCAGTATCGATATATCATCATATACACTATATTGACAGTCAGTATCGATATATCATCATATACACTATATTAACAGTCAGTATCTATATATCATCATATACACTATATTGACAGTCAGTATCGGGATATCATCATATACACTATATTGACAGTCAGTATCGAGATATCATCATACACACTATATTGACAGTCAGTATAGAGATATTATCATATACACTATTTTGACAGTCAGTATCGAGATATCATCATATACACTATATTGACAGTCAGTATTGATATATCATCATATACACTATATTGACAGTCAGTATCGATATATCATCATATACACTATATTGACAGTCAGTATCGAGATATCATCATATACACTATATTGACAGTCAGTATCGAGATATCATTATATACACTGTATTGACAGTCAATATCGAGATATCATAATATACACTATATTGACAGTCAGTATTGGTATATATACACTATATTGACAGTCAGTATCGATATATCATCATATACACTATATTGACAGTCAATATTGAGATATCATCATATACACTATATTGACAGTCAGTATCGATATATCATCATATACACTATATTGACAGTCAGTATCGATATATCATCATATACACTATATTGACAGTCAATATTGAGATAACATCATATACACTATATTGACAGTCAGTATCGATATATCATCATATACACTATATTGACAGTCAGTATCGATATATCATCATATACACTATATTGACAGTCAGTATATCATCATATACACTATATTGACAGTCAGTATCGAGATATCATCATATACACTATATTGACAGTCAATATTGAGATAACATCATATACACTATATTGACAGTCAGTATCGATATATCATCATATACACTATATTGACAGTCAGTATCAGGATATCATCATATACACTGTATTGACAGTCAGTATATCATCATATACACTATATTGACAGTCAGTATCGAGATATCATCATATACACTATATTGACAGTCAATATTGAGATAACATCATATACTCTATATTGACAGTCAGTATCGATATATCATCATATACACTATATTGACAGTCAGTATCGATATATCATCATATACACTATATTGACAGTCAATATTGAGATAACATCATATACACTATATTGACAGTCAGTATCGATATATCATCATATACACTATATTGACAGTCAGTATCGAGATATCATCATATACACTATATTGACAGTCAGTATCGATATATCATCATATACACTATATTGACAGTCAGTATCAGGATATCATCATATACACTATATTGACAGTCAGTATCGATATATCATCATATACACTATATTGACAGTCAGTATCGAGATATCATCATATACACTATATTGACAGTCAGTATCGATATATCATCATATACACTATATTGACAGTCGGTATCAGGATATCATCATATACACTGTATTGACAGTCAGTATCGATATATCATTATATACACTGTATTGACAGTCAGTATCGAGATATCATTATAAACACTATATTGACAGTCAGTATCGATATATCATTATATACACTGTATTGACAGTCAGTATCGAGATATCATTATAAACACTATATTGACAGTCAGTATCGAGATATTGTCATATTCACTATATTGTATTGTCAGTATCGATATATCATCATATACACTATATTGACAGTCAATATCGAGATATCATCATATTGACAGTCAGTATCGATATATCATCATATACACTATATTGTCAGTCAGTATCGATATATTGTCATATTCAATATATTGTCAGTTAGTATCGAGATATCGTCATACACACATTGCCAGTCTGTATCGAGATATCATCATATACACTATATTGACAGTCAGTATCGATATATCATCATATACACTATATTGACAGTCTGTATCGATATATCATCATATACACTATATTGACAGTCAGTATCGAGATATCGTCATACACACTATATTGACAATCAGTATCGATATATCATCATATACACTATATTGACAGTCAGTATCGATATATCATCATATACACTATATTGACAATCAGTATCGGGATATCGTCACATACACTATATTGACAATCAGTATCGGGATATCGTCACATACACTATATTGACAATCAGTATCGGGATATCGTCACATACACTATATTGACAATCAGTATCGGGATATCGTCACATACAATATATCGACAGTCAGCACAATACTATTATTACCATAATAGCACCGCTGGGCATTTACAGTTTTTAATTAGTCAGTGACTTCGGGCGATCTTTGAAAATACACAGTGTTGGGAGTCAGTATTGTGACGTCATCAAAATCATTACACCACATCGAGTGTTATTCAAAGCGATTTTACGTGAACTCTTAATGGATTGCCACGTTTGTATTCACCTATGACATTGACGTCAGACTCAACAAATGAGATTAATATAATTATAGATGATTTATTAGATTAGATGATTCCTGAATGTCAACTAAATCACAAAGCGTTGATCTGTCAGTAATAAACTGCTTCATTATCCCCTTGGACTTTCAACTTGAAATTACAAAAAGTTCGCGTCATTTCGTAAAAATCCTTCACGTTTATTGTCGTTATTCTAGATATTTTCAAACTACGTCATGATATATTGTTCTGTTCAACTTGTTGTCCACTAAATGTTTAGATCGCTATGGAAATTCAGATAGGGGCAAGTTTGATCTGCGCTCAGCCTAGTTTCCATGCATGCGTGTGTTCCAATTCGTTCACAAGGTCGCAATTTAATGTCGCTGGAAAACGAGACTCGTGTATATGTGGAAGTAATAGAAATACAGTTTACAATAATAAATGAGCGTGGATGAACCCAATTCCCAAAATAGGTTATTCAGGCACGTCTCCCGAACTGAAATATGTTAGTTTAGAGTCTGAACATCACAATACAAAACATTCCTCTTGTTAATGTTTTATTCATCGACAAGTGAGAACAACGTGGCTCTGTATTTTTCTGCAATCACGCCACCCTCTGTTGCCAGTATTCTAGCTAATGTAAGATGTATACTTTCCGCCATATTTTTGTCGGTTTTCAGAGGTGCTTTTTTCAGTGCTTTTGCATTTCCACTACCATACATCAAACCCAGTGAGTTCGTTATAATTTGAAAGTTTGAGTCGGCCAATTATCACAAGAGCCCTGTGTCTGAATTTCACTCAAATGAGATGTTATAACAGCCAGGAACATTAAATCTGTAAAATATTTGCTTGCTTCACTTTCACACAAACAACAACCCCACCCTATGACGTCATGCACCCATCGCGAAACGCGTACGGGTTGTGAAATACAGAGTGATAACTTCGCAATACAGCAAATACGGGATATATATACAATGTCAGGTATCCACCGGGGTATAGGCACAGTCACATGATAGTAATTTTCTGCAAGCCCCTCGCAACGACTTATTGAACGAGTACAGTAGGGGGTTGACACATGAATTACAATACGTCATCCAGTTAAAAGTATGGTAAAGCACTGGAGGAATGGATACTCCAAACAGTCTATCCGCCACCAGAATCGTCCAAAACGGTAACCACATCACGAGAAACGTGACAATAAGAAGAAGTGTCCCTTTAAATGCCTTTATGTCGGCCTTTGAGAAGCCGTAGGTATGCGGATGGGGGTTTCCATGGTGATGCACGGTTGTGTTATTGTTGTCGATTCTACGGGAATGCTCACGTACAATCATCCATATTCGGCAATTAAAAAATAACAGTAATATTAACGGAATTAAAAATGTTAAAACGATTGATGTTAAAACAAGTTCATAATTAACGATGACCGGTAAACATCCCCCAGACTGGAGAGTTCTGTTTTTCTGGTCGGGATCTTCGGCAATACCGGCCATTATCGGGTAGAACGACTTAATTGCCTCAAGCACCCAACATATCAACACCGCTATCATCATTCGTCTACGCGTGACAATCTCGCGATATGATAACGGGAAAGTAATATATAAATACTTATCCAAACTTAGGAGCACCATGCCCCACACGCTGACTTCAGTTAAGCATATATCCAGGCTTTTCAGTATTTTACAAAATGCCGACCCAAAATACCAATGTCCTTCAATTTCGTTAATTACTACAGGTGGCAAAAGTAGTACACCTACTAAAAAATCGGCGGCGGCGAGGTTCAAAATCAAACAGTTAGATATATTACGACGAAGTGTTCTGAAAATGAGCAGGGCGGTGATAACCAGTAAGTTGCCAGCAATGGTCGCCAGAGTCACTATTGTTAATAAGATTCCAATCGCTATTTTCTCATTTACTGTGTAACCCACAGTGTTGGCGTTCTCGGTGTCGACAACCGCCAAGAAGGAAGACGAATTGTTAGTAGAGCTCATGTTCGGATTCAGCTGTGAGTCGGCGCTGCAATGTAGTACTGATGGTGTTCTCTTCGGAATTAATCACCCCGACACTGTGCAGCGTGTATCTATGGACCTCAATTAAATGCAGACCTGCGTATGTACTCACGGAAATCATTCTAAGTGATTCGCTTTAAAAGGCATGTCAGATCCAACTGACTTGCTTGTTGATTTTTTCCAGTCACGCGGCCAACTGTATAACCGTGTCCAATACGTTATGATAAAGTTGTTTACGCCAGGCAGCATTTGCTTTGAGATCATATCCAGTGATATGGTAAACAAAGTCACATCCCACGAGAATTTTTAAGCTTTCGGAATGTGGCGATAATACCGTGAACGATTGTCGTACTGTTCCACGTTGGGGACGAGACTGCTATTTTAGTGATACCGATGTTATATACCTACCCAGGGGTACATTTTTGTTGCAACCCGTAGTCTTGAATCAGCATTAATGGTATGTCCAATCTGTTCACTCTATTAACTCGATGACCCGCCTTAACGAAGAATGTTAAGTACTTCAATTTGTATTTTTGAGTGAGTCTGCGCCAAGCGGAAAACATCCATCCTCCGATTCGTCAATTTCTTTAATTTATAGCTTGTTATCATCTGATGAGAATTGCATCCGTTTTGCCCTCATTCCGCTCATTCGTAATCCCAGTTCGATAATCGCTTACTGGACGATGAGTGATGCATTGTACAATGTGATACCGACTCCCTGTCACGTCTCTGACCAGTCTGTCACGGCTTTGAGTTCTCGGTGTCACGGGCACGGATCGTTCTCTTTGGATATTGTTAGCATACTGCGATGTTTAACGAACGATACTTCAGCTATGTACTTAATTTGTTATGACAATATTCTTTAATGGACTTCAGTAATTATTCTACATCGGATGAATGTAAAGACGTACGGTTGACTTGCTGAGTGGCAGTTCAAACATGTATCTAAGCTCGACTGAATTTTGTAATGAGATTTAATTATTGGTATTAATAACTGATTATGGATACTAATCGGCGAAGTTCACTCTGCGCCCGCGCGTGACGTCAAAGTTCATACTTTATTGTTATATCAGGTGAATTTAATTTATTCACACACGTACTAACTGATAAATAGCCATTCAAAATAATCAAATGAACCTTATAACTCGATGACGTAATTGGTTATACGCTTTTATTTTACTTGTAAGGCACCACAATTGTCGTATAGTGTGTCGCATTTCATGTAAACAAACAAATCGAATGTATTTTACACGCGTTCACGGCACACGTCTAGTGGAACCTACGTCGTACACGACGCCGGCGATAATAATAACGCTTAACTATTCAGTAAATAATATATATCGTAACCCATTCTTGCTCGGCAAGCGTTTAGTTCCAGCAGGGCATATTTGTTGCATGTACAAACTATATTCAGAATAATAATCAGGATATGCAAAATTCAAAACGTAGTTCATTAATATCGGCAGTGGAATGGTAGCCAGATGACAGCGATATGAAACAATATTTACTGCTTATTTTCTTGTTGTTCACATTTGCGCAGTATTTGAAACACCCCACTGTTCAACGTTTGCCATAATCGTTTATATGAGAAAATATATGAGAAAATAATATTAGAATAAGCTACACGTATTGAGTTGAGCATGTCCATCTTTTTATTTGATCTTTATCATTTTTAAGGATAAAGGGGAACAATTGAGTATGTGATAACAGAGTAAGATATACGTCAGTTTGTGTAATCATCGAGTAGAATCAAAAGTCGACTCACTTTCTTCATCACTAAAGAGATTTCCACTTCGTGTTTAATGTGTGTGATACAAGTCATACAGATGATGTAATAATGTCTTTAAATGCCGCTAGAATAAACGATCTGCCGATTGCCATTTCCATAAAGCTGATAAAGCTCGTATTGGATTGAATTGGCTTTGTTCTACACTTTGTCATTCCCCATTTCTGTTCACTGTACGTTGCGTACATGTTCCAGCCAATCAAAGAAATCATTTATATTGAAAAAACTGATGTAGTGTTGTGCGATTGTGATGAAAAACAAAAACTCTTTCAATGAAAACAAAACAAATATTAATCTTCAGAATTTCAAAAAAGGATTCATTAATACTCATTTTATTTAGTTTCGCCTAATGTTTCCAAACATAATTAAGTGATGAATTCTGTTACCATAGGAACCAATAAGTGTTTTACCATTTTGCTTGTAACAAATTGTTTAGTGAACATACTATTTGTTTTATAATTGTGAATAATGGTAATAAATACGCCCTTAGCGATTTGATGATTTGTGTTTACATGATAGTTGTCAATTTCCTTTTTCTCGGCGTTGTTTCAACTCAAATGCAAATAATAAAAGCTTTAGAACATATTTGAATACGTGATCTTTTGGAATCCACCATAAATCATAAATGTCATTTTAATTAAATTATGCATATACATTTTTTTAAAAGCTCGCGGTGTTCACAGTGCTGCATATAAGGCCAAACAAATCTTTTGAAAGTTCACGAACATCCACAATTAGAGTGGTTGCGGAATCTAATCTGGTTTTAATGAAATTGCTGACAGTGGTTTTAGAATTTAATCTTTCCATGTCGTGCCGACTATATAGATGGGCTTAAAAGAATATCTCTGTCTCCTAATTACAGCTGTGATTGCTCCGGGATAGCAGTGAATGTATTCGACGTCATTTAGACTTCACTTCGTAAGTGATTTAAGTAACTCACATCACGCTGTTCACGCTGCTTGTGTTCACACAATTTCGCTTAGACAAAAGACGGATCGAGAATATTAAATATATAATATCAGACAACGATAAACTTTGTCGCTGCAATAGGACACGCGGGTAAACCTGTCAACTGTGCCGATGCAATACTAATACCCATATCATAGTACGGTAAGGGATGGTTCTACAAGATCTGGCTTAATAGCTTGAAATTTGACACGTATTAATTTAAAATATTATCGTGTAGGCTACCCGGCGAGAACTAGCTAACATCGTGGCACCATTTAATTGTGTTAATGTAATCATCCCATGTTATATTTGCAGCTTCCTTGTTTCACTTACCCTGGGAAATTAATTGAATTCCTTCATTGCGTGATGATATAATCATATACACGCTTTCGAAGTAAAATATTACTTGATTACCTCTTCGTGTGTGTTTTTGAATCATGAGTCAGCAAATCTAAAATGATGACTATAATCACGATATATAGGTAAATAAGTGACTGTCCCTTGGTGTGTATCAGCCTCGCCTACGGCTCGGATTTACCTGTTTTGAAATATAGTAAGTGGCATTTAGAAAAATAAGCACTGCATAGCACTTATAGCAAGTGGTTATTGGTAGTTGAAATAATTAGTAATTATTCACTCGTGGACGACACAGAATTCGTAATAAAAGTAATGTGCTCATACTAGTAGTCTTAAATGGATCATTGCTATTGATTCCTTCATTGCGTCGACCGTGACATACACTATCTCTAATTATAAATCTAATCACTTTTTTGATTTGGTACTGTAATAATACTTATAAAGAATAAATTATTGTTGGAATCCCTGTAACGAGCATATACGAATGGCTACATACAAAGTAACACTTAATATACAGACAATTCAATAGGTCCGGTATTAAGTGTGATATATATGGTATTACTGGTAATATAGTGTACATATGTCACAAGTTATACCTGTGTCAAAGGTCATACAGTGGTTCGTACCTCGACTCCATTGATACTAAATAATGTGCACTTCGTTGGCCAGTGGTCGATACAGTAAAACACTGATTGATTGGAATCCTTGTAGCGAAATACAATGAGCTGAGGCCAAGCAGGGTAGATCAACCTTTGTAAAGGCCCTGGGAAACTGAAATGTTGTTCTTGCTAGAAGTTAAAGCTTACGGCCTTCACTGATGTCAAATAAAATACAATTCGTGAACCCGGAAATATTCACATTATCACGTACAATGGCAAATATTCATGTTAATTTCAATGGATAGGTAATCAAAAACGATGGTATTGACTACTACTAACCTATCTTCATCAACGCCAGTCAGTTTAATTGAATAGGCTTCCTGACGTAATGTACTCTGCTATGCAACTAAGTGAATGTAAGAGTGGGAGTGGTTCTCTTAGAAATGACACGCTATTTCACTATTTAATCGTATTGTGTATAGCTTATTTTCATATAAGTGTTCTGTGTTGGCTAAAATTTACTATATACATTAAATAAGAATGTAGGAAGAAATGTGCCCATGTTGTATATTATTAATTTGCTTATATTTATTTGTGCAACCCATGTATGCATATACATTACATGTAAATTAATAATAATAAGCTCAACCAAAATGATTATCATCTACTATCGGAACGATGAACCAATACCTCTGTCTAAAAAAGTGACATTTTAACTTTCTACGAATGTGTGAAAATGTGCGCATGTCTATCAGTTTCTAGTTTTCTTGCTACACAATATCAAGTCTTATAGTACAATATTTACACACTCTCTAGATCGTACTCGCTGTCGAAACTCAAAGACAAACGCGAGTAAAACTCGACAAATCGTACAAAATCCTAGTTATATTTCCTCGTGTCCTCTTAACATGTTTTTGGAATAAATTACTCGGATGTATGTGATATAAAAAATATCAGATAGACATTGAAATAATAAGACACGGAACAAAGACACGACAATTGTATTGTTTAATATAGAATATACGATTTAGGACCACATATTATGCCATTCTTCTGAAAAAAATCAAATCATTTGCAGATTTGTCACGGGTGACACGGTCTTCATGAACAACTTAGATAAACCACGGTCAGCAGAATAAACCTGATACATGGAATAGCGAATGGCTCATATATTAAGTAGTACATTAGCTAATTTACTACTATAGTTATCACACTAACAGGACTTAAACTTTCGATACGCGTAATGTCATATTGAAATCGAGGGCATTGATTGCAAAGAACAGATTGTTAAGCAATCTAAATTTATTGTATGGAAATGCAGTTTTCAAGGTCACTGATGTACAGTGAGTCTTGTTCGATATGATACCCTTGCGATGTATACAACATACATAAACTACAATGCTTATTTACACGAATTTATTGACAACTGATCACAATACTCCCAAACATTGGTAAGCCTTTGTCATCTTTTCCGATTTTACTTTTAAATTATTTGAATTAATATATTATTTTGCGTACAAGTGGGAGTAGAAAAAAGAAGTGTATTTTGTTTATAATATACGCCGAATGATTTACTTTTTAGTGTTTGTTCCCAGGGATGATTGTGCGAAAAACCCTTGAATACCGCAATGATTTCAGATGTTACGACACATACCAAACTATACTTAAATATTACTATTCTTATGTCATCATATAATTTTACATAATTGCGTATCAGTACTTTATGTCGAATAACAAAGTGTATCAATTTAAAACTAAACTATATTTGTTCTATAATAATGTATACTCAATAACATACAATATTTCCACTACTGCAACGTTGTCATTGTTACATATCACAAAGAATTCGACGAGGTGAGTCAAGTGCGTATGACAGTTATTAAAGGGCGGTAATCGTCGCGCCGCCGCTCATGTGAGAAGTTTGTGTTGATTTTTCCACAATTCAATGCGCTTTTCTAATGAAAACACGAGTACGATATTTGACCTGGGTGAAACGTGCAATAATTACGCTGGTGACCTATTCGATACCTTCCAATCACCAAAGAAATTACCTAGTTAAAGCTTGGTAACGACTCAGTTTGTACTCGTTGGTCTGAGCAACAGCCAAACTCGCCATCTTTGTTTATACGAGTCCCATATTTCGCGCATGCGTAGCGCGACGATCACCGCTCTTTAATATATACCGGCGATTCAAGTAGATTGTCACATTCTCACATAATACAATAATAACCATCAGAAATTGTAGTTTAGTCTAAATCTTCAATGGAAATAACAAATGTAATAATAACGCGCCATCTGGCGACAACAAACTAATGCAACATGAGGCCGTTATATCTGTAGTCAATGACAAATACTGTTGTTTAATAAAGATGACGAGCGACTATACAACTAAACTTAGTTGTCTAGATATAAGCGGTCCGAAATCAATAGCATAATATGTAAAATGTGTCATGAGTACATCACTTATTATTTGATTACTGGTATGTCAACCTCTGTGAATAAAGATTAGGCAATAAACAAATTAAGGACTTCATTGAGGACGAACATATTTGACAAATGCTGTCGTGCCCAGATTGTAATACCAAACAAGCATTCACATATTGCCACACAGTTCGTGGTGCTAAAATAATACCAATGTAACATCGTATACACGTACATATGTGACTGACAGGGTCGCGTATGCGTAAAACAAATCGTTTGAATTCATTAGGGATTTCCTCTAAAAAGAAACCCTCCGTTTGCAAAATATTACAGTTAGATTTTTGTCAATGCGTAGCCATGCGACGAATTGAAAAGTGAATAATTCAGGTGAACTGATGTCGATAATATTCACATGTCGTGCTGTAGAGGTGGATATCATGCAGAGACGCAAATTGAACAGCGCTCAATTGGAATTGTAATGACTTGTGTTCGTTTTATTTGTAAGCCATGTTCTACTGTTATTTGCTCACAGTAACATTAGTGTTTCTAGTTCTTACATTTATGTAGATCACTGATTGTATAGATATTATATACGATAGTATCACTGTGTATTTCATTATTATAACTATGATACTCTAGTAACTGTGCATATCTATGTATTATTAAGTATAATTAAGTATAATGTTTATGTGAGGGTATATACGGCAGGTTTCCCACATTTAGCCGTACCATAACTTCGCCAATAGTTTCGCGAATTGTGGTAGTCGTGTGTGGCAAGATTCAAACCACTCCAAATCACAACGACGAAATCTACAACCGAAAATCAAGCAATGCTAGCAAGTTGAATGCACTGTGATGACATAATTTCTAGAGCCAAATATCCTAAGTGATATCGAGGCTTATCGCAATTTGCTATAAAAGCCGTTAAGTCAAAGAGTAAGAAGACGTGGAAGTTGTGATCTGCTGGGTGTGATGAATTTAAAACACAAGTGATTCACACAATTATTGTATGACGATACTTTGTGTAAGATAGAAACTTACATTTCAATGATATTAGGCAGTGTTTACACACGACGTATATCTCGTGAAATGGTGATGTGTAATATAAGCGACACTACTCACCAGATTGTAGTTCATTTCTTCCAATTCCGTAAAAATAAAATAATTTTAATAATGCTACACTGTGACATGTATTCAGTCAGTGTAACTCAGATATAAAGATTTGTCATTAATGAGGTAAGTTTAATCACTTCAATAACTCTGAAATTTGTACGATCATAGTCTATGCCAGAAGACTGTAATGCACTAATATGGCTTGTAATATGGCTTGTTTCAACTCAACGATTGTTTATACCGTTAGTTGCAGTTATGTCATTACACAATTCCGTCATTGGGTTGTGTTTTTGTTTTTTTTAAATATGTGGAACATTTGGTACTATTTAACGTATTGGTGACCTTTGGTGTTTTCGTGAATTAATCTTATAGTTGACAACTGTGATAGGAATATCCAGATGTTTCCGGGCACAATTAATAATATATTTTCTCGGTAGGAATTCTCTGTAAATACATCCACATTTAGTTTGGGTTCCCGAGAATCGTGACGCTCGTATTCACCCTCCAGTATTTTATGGAGAGGCTGCTAATATATGACGGGTAACCATTGGTAACCTCCTGAACGCTAGTTGGGACCCAGGGTAATTCATCCCAGACAATGAAAGAATTCAAACTTCGACTTGATCTACTTGTGTAATAATTCATGTCACGTTTCTAAATAGATTGCTTTAGTAGATTGTCTAATGCAAACTTTATATTGCCCGTTGCTTTCAATATAAAGATCGTCCATCCCTAAACAATAACCATAGACCATTAGTGCGTGTCCTTGAGTGGAGCAGACGACCCGAAATGAACTTGACGGTTTAAATGTTCGCCCTTTTTGAGAAATCAGTAGATGCAATATGATTTAATTAAATGAGTTTGCTGACCTATTTGTAGCTGTTCTCATCGTCGTGAAGACATGATTGGTTCTTTTTGTGACAATAAGGACATAAACTGATGAGACATCGGCCATGCCATCCTTATCAAATAATACGTATAATGGATATGAATAACACATCTCAAAAACTAATGAAATTTTGTCATAGTGTACTGTGACGTCATTTAGGGTTTTATTTATCGACAGATCCATCAGTAGTAATGTTTGGGGGGGGAATTGTTGACGCTGTTTTGGTTTAATTTCTGTCACAATACAATGAGATAGTACACTTTTTAATCCCATGCAATGATTTATTTATAATCGGATAATTATTTATAAATTCAACATTACATCTAGTAAAATAAGACTTATCGCTTTTAGAACTCAGCTTACAGATAAGATAAGTTAAAAATAAATAAATATTAATAATGTACGTCACAGACAAGAAATTGGCGTCGCAATTAAGTGTGAAATAACGGTGACGAGTACGATTTAAGAATTCACTATGGTGATAGATAGAATATTTATGACCAGTGTGTAAATTAATGGATGCGATCCGTGCTCTAATTTCTCATCGTCTAGCGTTTGAAAGAATCACCATCTTTGTCGTCTCATGAACTCAAGTTAAACTCCTGGACTGGGTAATTAATTGAGGCAGAATCTAGTTAATGTAGTGTAGTCTTGAACCGAATCACATTAGCTGTTATGTTTTCTCTACATGTCTTTAATACGAGTTATTACATATTTATTTTACAATACAATTCAATAGTTTATTACATATTTATTTTACAATACAATTCAATAGTTTATTGCATAGAAACAAATACATAGATAGGCGTTATTGACTATATAAATTGCTGCACACGTGGCGTTACTGTAAAATGATTAATGTACCCACTAAGTATGCATTCTATAGTTCGTGTATGAAGCAGACACTCTACGTAGATATATTACGTCATTAAATGATGTCGTAGATATTATAAACGCATTTAGTCTGTTTCACTGTCAGTTTCAATAGAGATTACGACAAAATATGCGGTACACGTGTTATTATCACATGAGAGGTCATCAATTACATAGTGTGAACTGAATAAGAGTAATTTACATGTTGTGAGTACGTGTTAGACACCAAATATCGACATTATGGGTAAAACTGTCTATATAATAACATTATACCTCATTTAAAAAAAATGATAGAATAATTTCCGACGATGGGGAAATGCGCCAAAAAAGAAAATACTAGTATTCGACCACAAAACGTTATCTGAAGTGTCGTCCCGCGTGAATTCCACGTGGATAACTAAAACAATATATTGCATTACCGCAGCTTATTGCGGATAGGTTTTGTTAGATTTCACATAAATAAATTTCCAAATGCATGTGTACAATTACCTAAAATAAATTATTTGTTTCTACTAATACGACTCTTGGTAATGTGTGTCATTGTTCTGGTCGTTAGTTTATTCCTGTAATTCCACGACTGGCCGACCGTCAACTTGTAAACTTGCATTGTATTAGTTACATAACTTGTAAAGCGATAATTGTAAATCAAACCATATGGAGTTGACGAGCAGAATTCTTCCTTAACTATTGAAGGATTAACCAACCAACAACATCAGCCACTGCAGGTAAGGTCCATAGTGACTGCGCTAGTATTTCATATATGATATCAAGATTGGCCTCTCTAAAGGCGTACCATCAGCAGATGCATACTAGATTCATTAATTTAATGAAGACGTCACTGTGACATCTTCACTAGATATGGACCTATTCAAAGCTGTAACTTCAAATTACTTAATTCTATGTTGAACCGACAAAGAAGTGCAAACCGAAAACCTAAAAACATACATCGTAGAATGCTACATAGGTTAAAGTCGGATATGCATCTCCATCTCTACAGTTCTCTTCTTTAATTATATGCTCCACCTAAACTCTCATTTTATTCAAACTATTCTGAACTACACGACAACACTCGTGTTATACTGGCATGGAATGTATACATAATGTAGTTTGTCAATTCTCCAGTGTTTGTTTAATTATACAATTACATTTCAACCATTTCTGAGTGAATCTACCCGTGCTACAGATTGAAGAGTTCTGGCATAGTGTATGTTTCGAACGTGTACGCGCTTGCAGTAGCTGGCTGGCAACAACCAGTTATTCGCACTACAAGATAAAAAACCACATTGACATTTTACATCTCTGAAATTAAGTGAAATGTTGTGTATGGAAGTTGTGTAATACCAGAATTGTGATATATGCGACTACCATCTTCCTTGAATCACTTATGTAGTTTGTATTGGTACAATTTATTTTTAGCCAGTCTAGGCATGTCCGAAATTTAGCCCCGAAGAAGCAAAATCAGCCATATTGTCAGTCAGCCATATTGAATCCGAACCATAACAACGCGTATCAGAGTACCAAGTTTGATATTGATGCAGGCCCGAGATCTAGTTGTGTAATTCCTTTTAAATGCTCGTTTCGACAAATGATAATGACATTTAGCCGGCTATCTTGAATTAGATCGATTAAAATACATGTACATGCATATCTTGAAATATAATGTGTATTAGTACAGTTAAACCAGTTTGGTATCAGAATAACATTTTCTGAAACCAAAATAGTCACCAGTTGGCTTTTTAGAATCCGATCTGTAAAACAAAATTATATTTAGAATGATTCAATGATATTAAATGTATGAATGGTTGTGACTAGGACACACAAAACTTGAAGTGTTTATCACAGATTACATATCGTAGTTAATATTGATGTCATAATACCAACAGTGTAAGGCCTGCTTATAGAAATTGAGAGGGCCACCAACAGAACTCACACTGGACAGGGGGTTCTTTCACTGCTGGTATGGGGTAAACAAGACTCTAGTACTGGAATTGAAATACACATACACCAAAATATCAGCTCGTGGCTGTAATACCTATCAAAATAATTACAAGAAATAAAGCACAGAAAATACAATGAATAAAGTCACTAAAATAGGCGATTGCTTAGGGAAGTGTGCATTGGTGATAACTCACAGTTCCAGGATGTATTATTGGACGACAGTCAATAGCTTCTGCAACACAACAACGAAGAAATACAGGAGTCTTACTTGCAGAGGTAGGGCACCACTGAAAGCAGGAGATCGCAGAGCAGTTCATACATGTCTCACAGAATAATGGTTGTAGCCTGTATCACTTGTCTCACAATATCGTAGCAGCACACACAGGATACGAAGTTGAAATGATGGACCCAAACTGTCTTCAGTCTTTCAAATTTATAGGCATGATTCAGTGAAACCACCTGGGTTTCCACATGAGCCAATCAGAATGTCACGCTGCTAGCAGCTGTGTCACGTAGGCAACTCAGTAGATCATTCTTTGTTTTTCGAATAACAGCACACCTGGTAGATTTCAATTCTCCCTCCAAAGCTGTAAACACCCTTTGTTATATACATCATAGCACATCTGGTAGATTCCAACTGTCTTTCCAGAGTTGAAAACAAGTATGACCTGTCAATCTCCTTTATGACAGTTATCACACGGCAATGCACACCGATTCTTCCCATGATTCCAGCACACTTCCATTTGCAGAGTTTGAGGTAATATGACAAAAACATAACATAAAGGATGCTGACAGACAGTCAAAACAATAAGCACTGTAATGCGCCAATATGAACTAAAATTAACAAAACAAAGAAGGCGTAAAACGAAAATATATTTTGCACCTTCTGATTCCTTGGTTTTGTTGATTTTATGAGAGTGAACATGTTTGCTTCCAGTACTCGAATTATTCAACGCTACAATGTTGACAAAGTCGACATCTGCTACTGAGGATAGGAAAATAGTTATTAGTTGTGAAAACTTAGAATATAACTTACTCACTCACTTACTCACTCACTTACCTCACTTTATAAGTCAGTGCATTTGGAACCTCTACATACCTGTTGAAATGGAACGTGTTATATGATTTATTCAATCACAAAGTCAAGGTTCATCTGCACCATGTTGACAAACTATTTGCAAACAGATTGTCATTTAAGGATTCTGTGGATGTATTCCCGAGCACGTTGATCAAAACAGATATGCTGTTCACCATCTACATCTGTATCAGATTATTGGGATGTTAAATATATAATTGATGTCAGATTTGGCAATAGTAAATTCTTTAGTGTCCTTTGCTTCGCATTTATTTCAGGTAATTGATTAGCACATAGTACGTAACACTCAGAAATCCAGTTTTGCAGAGCATATCAACAATTAAATTCACTTTTTTTAGAACGGTATGCAAGTTAAAAAAGATATGCAAGCCACCAACGAGAATCATACAGTGGAACCCACAGGGCAAGCGAAAGAGGGGAAGGCTTAAGAACAGTTGGAGAAGGGAAACTGAGGCAGAGATGAGGAGCATTAGTTAGAGCTGGCACGACCTGAGAAAGAAGGCCCAGAGACGAGTGCAGTGGAGGATGATCATCGGTGGCCTATGCTCCGACTGGAGCAAAGGGCCCAAGTACGTAAGTAAGTATGCAAGTTAAACTATCTAAAAAAAGAAATTGTTGCGGTTTGCATACAAACACAAGGACGTGCTTTGCATCCAAAGCCGTTCCAAGTTGGATGGAGCGCCTTATAGTTATTGCTTGTTCGTTTCGGTATTTCATAATAGAAATGTTAATAAATCACCTATAATGACCGTGACATAAAATATGTTGGGTCATTGTGTAGAGTCGGTTTTTACTATTAAGTGTGGATGAATGCAATGTTCTGTGGCAGTCTTCTCTTTACTGAACACGTATGGCATGCAAGTAATGATCATGCGCATTCAGGAATTCCGTTTTCTTCACTTTAAACTTGCAGGATACGCCCAAAGGAGGAATGTAGTATTTTTGGCTTTTTAGCTTTTTTTGTACTGAATAAACCATACCCTATTATTAGCTCACTATCAAAGTAATATTCTCTGCACGAAACATAATCATTATTTATGGCAGAATATAGCTAATGAGCATACATAAATAATGTAAAAGTCAGTCAAAATTTGAACTGATTTGAATTATGTATACTAGTAATTAATGCCAATTGCGTGCATCGTCCAAAAAATGTACGACATATAACGGCTTTTCGTGGACTTGCTAGATTGTGCTATTATTACTGCTTCCTTTACAAGTACAGCACATATATCACAACTTCGGTATCACGGTAAGGTACATTTCAGTAAAGTATATTTCTTCATCTACATATGTATAGAGTCAAATAGCCAATCAAATGTGTGGCGGTATTATTTGTTTGCAGATTTCTGCTCGAGTTGTCCCTTAATATAGATCTAAATACATGCGCTAAGTTGTATCTGTAGAGTAACGTACACTTCACCACACTATATATGTAATATAATGTTGGATGACCAAATTATTAGAGCATTTAGAGCATAACATATGGTAACGTACATTTCACTCAAGTCAGAGACAACGGCATTTATATTAAAAAAAGTATGTTCTGCAATATCATATCATAAATTGATTTACTAAATTAGAAGTTAATGTATTCGTGATTGTTTGTTTTTTTTGGCATGTATTTTTAATGCATTTTAGAACAAAGAATTAACTTATTGTCGATTTGTAACATTGATGAAATTTGTATGTATATCGCCCAGTTTTTACTGTATGATGCAACATATATGAAAATAATTCTCTTCTCAATCTCAAGCTTATCTACCCGGAACGCCATTTGCATCAACCATTGTGTTTGAGTGATAGCATGTGGTTCAGCTGCTCGAGAATCACAATGTAACGGCGATTTTGATAGGTTTGCTATATTTTTGTTTTAGCGTAACATAATATCTACGTTTATCCATAATTAGTCGAGTTATTTTTCTTTAAAAAATACTTCCATACTCAGTTGTGATTAAAGAAGATTATCTAAATAATATAACTGACTGATACCATATACATAGTTATCTATTCAGCTGTGAATACAGCAAATAATTCTAAGATTATAATATCTCTAGAGGTGTGAAATTACATCAAAATTGGATGCATTAACTAAGCATATTATAAAATATTATCGTTATGCCAGACATATGTCATATATTTATGCTGGTTTTAGTATACCTGTTACTATGCCTAACGATACTGAATCGGAAGACAGGTTAGTGTTAATCATGTACTAGATTGGCCAAATATTCCTACCAGAATTACATATTGTGTTCTTTTATTTTGCTCCATTTTTCATAATGTTTCTCGGTTTTGGGCTTGTCGTGAGGTATGTCAAAACTATTTCGTCTGATTCTTGATGTTTCAGGCAGACACATATGTAAAGTTATTTTTAGATTTAGACCATTGCATTGATCTCTATGTTTTATGTCACTTGACAATTTATCACCTACATACATACATGAGAGAAATGTTCACATAAACTAGAGATTTGCTTACAATTAACACTAGATCAGCAGTTGCCAATAATCGTCATATCAAAAAAGGATCAGGAGCTCACAGTTAGTTTTTTTAAAAACAGCCATGTCCATTGCACGAGCACGTATGTGGTCTAGTATAGCATTTATATTTTTCAACTAGATATATATTTTCAAGATATTTAAAAATAAATTATTGAACTGTAACTACATTCAATTTTAGATTGCATTTGTATGAAGTTTGTTAATCATTTTAGTTACTTTTACTATTTGTGTATTATTCTTTCTTGAAGCCACTGGAAAGACAAGTGTAATCTTACTATGTTATCCTTGTTAAAATTTATTATTATAAGGTGTCTTGGGCATAACAAGTTGTTTTAGCAATCTTCAAAGTTCTATATCTCATTGTGGTCACCGAAAATGACATCCATAAATATGTATTATCTTTGTAAATTTGTGATTATTTACAAAGCAATCAGAAAATAACCACATCTCCCCCCCCCCCGTCAGTAAAAATGTCATTAACAGCGTCGGGAGAAGATTCCTCACCCTGGTTGATAAGTGTTTCCAACAGGGAAACAAACTCAGGAAAATTTTCAGCCGTAACACCATCAAATTGAGCTACAGTTGTACGAATAACGTGAAGCAAATAATCTGCAATCAAAACAAACAACAGCTTACAGCGGCCAACACCAATACACCCAGTACCGAGATTAACAGATTATGTAACTGCCGTAAGAAATCTGAATGTCCCTTAGACGGAAATTGTTTACAATCGGCCCTGGTTTACCAAGCTAATATCAGACGGCAAGACAACAACAAGTGTGAAACATATGTGGGACTAACAGGAAATGAATTTAAAACCCGAAACAGAAATCACACTGCATCGCTACGCAACCAATCATTGAGAAACGCAACAGAGCTCAGTAAATACGCTTGGTCATTAAAAGACAATAACATCGATTATGACATTAACTGGAGAGTGTTATCGCGTGCTGCACCATTTAATACTTCAAGGAAACGTTGCAACTTATGCATTAGAGAGCCATATATTATAATTTTCTAACCACATTACTGTAGTTTAAATAAAAGAAATGAGCTTTTTTCTTTCTGTAGACACAGAGCCAAATCTAGTTTTAATATCGTAAACCCACTCCATTGATATGTAAATCTGTAGCGCTTATAACGTAGTCTGTTTCGGTGGTTTATTTAATAAAGTCTGAACTCCTGATGAGTGAGGTACTCCATGTACCTTACGACACAGTACTGTAGAGTCAACTTTACTCGTGTGGTCGTGTCTTAAATTTCTCTGTCCACGTATGTATGTATATATATATATATATATATATATATATATATATATATATATATATATATATATATATATATATATATATATATATATATATATATATATATATATATATAAGAGGGACCTAATTGCAAGTTTCACAGTGGAATGACACCTAGTTAATGAAAATAGGTGAGAAAACTATGCATAAATTACTGGAATATCATACAGTGTATACATTCTATGACACATGTGTGTGAACAACAACTCTTCAAGGTAGGAAAGGTCATTTCAACTGAATGAATCACTTTGTGAATGACCGCACTTATTTGTTGAACAACTCTATTATTGATATCAAAGGTGGTTATTATAATCAATGAACTGTTGAGTAATTTGCTTATGATGTGTTGTCCAGGTAAGTCATGGAGGTAGTAACGGAATGAAAATAATTTATCTGTGATTCAGACATACAATTTACTATGAATAGTACTAAGACAATATATACACCTGCTGAAAGCGTAGATAGATGCGTATGTACTAATTATTGGTCAATGTCCAAATGGATTACCTGACAGTCAAAGTCGCTATAATAATTTGAAAACACATCTTTAACACTTTTAGTCACGCAAATGACTTGCGAGTTACATAAGATGTTTTGTTTGATATCATATATATATATTATTCTTTTGACTGACAATGTGCAATTATTTACCCGAAATGGCATTTAACCATACTTCCTGTATATTTCCTTTTCCGCGGTATTTTTAAATAAAACAAAGTGGGACATCAACAATGATTGTATGAATTTATTACCGCTAGTGTTTTTTCGTGGTCAGATTTCTTCCATTCTGGCAATTCCTCCCAACAAAATCGCATCCTTCGGATATGTGAAACTTAAAATACTTGGTTGTTGTGGCAACTGTAAAAACCCTGGCGAAGTAAACATTGGACATTCTGATGTAAAATGTTTATTCTGGCTTTGTCGACTGAAATCCCAATGAAAATGCTCACTTGTTTACTGGAATGCGCATTTAAAAATATAACTTCAGCTTTTCCCAAAATGAATGATACCATGCAGATAACTGTTTACTTAACATACTGACAATTTTTCTAATTTCATGAGAAATATAGACGAGGAATTTATTCTTAAGTTGATAATGTTATGTAGCCAATAATAAATGTCTAACATAGCCATGCAGATCACCAGTGTACAATTAAACATCCGTACACAGGTATACTCTACAGCTTATTAACGTTGTTGAATAAGAATGCAAAGGGTTATCGCCTACTGCCTTGCTATATGATTACGTATTACCAATGCTTACAATTTGCTCAGCAGATTGCATGATTTAAAAAAATCTCCATCAAGGAATGATTTTGCAAAAATATGATCAACTACACAACCATTTCCTTTATGGTAGATCAAAAAAATTATTCAATCATTCATTTATTCCTTCGTTTATTGGTTCGTGTGGTCGTTTGTTTCCTACAGTGGAAATTGGTTCAGTAGAATACCCTGATCACATGTTACATGATGATCGCTTTTACATCCTTGGTTGAATGAATTTAATTTCAAGGCCACATACTGTTTTGAACTACTAATTACCGAATAGTTCATGGAAAGCTTCACTAATTAGCGCGTGTACTGTCGATTTCAATTGCCACTGCCAGATAGCGGTTACCTGCACTTTTTGGCGTAAAACTTTCTGGTGAAATGGTCAATGCAATAATGTACCAAAGCAGAGAGTTAGTGACTGTACTTCCTAGACGTATGTAAATTCCCAAAGCAGACAGTATGACAATGTTAAATTCATCGGCCAAGACACAGAAATATTGATTATTGTTGACATTATGGCCAATGGCAGAGACAGAATAAGCGGGCAAGTTTCCCACGTACTGTTTCAAATAAAAAACACACAGTTATACTCTAACGATTTATTTCCGCTTGGAAACCCATACTAGCCATGAAATTGATCTACGTTTGCATGAGGCGTGTATAATACAACTCTAGCGCATTGTTGGCAAGGATAGATGTACATAGGTTCTCACCAGGACATATATCATATATTCGATAATCGTATGTGTTCAGTAAATTATATACTTATTATTTCATCGCACAGTCCATTATATAAATAAAAAATAACTAATTCGTTCATTTCATTCATAAACTGTGAACGCCTCTCGCAGTAGTGGTTTATTGTAGTGTGCTGAATATCTGCAATCGGTTTAAAAGCAGCGCGTTGCAGTTGCCAGTTTATTCCAATCATAGAAACGTACCGGGAAATTGTCTGCCGTAACGTCGACAATTCATTACAAATAACAACAATAAAACCTAAGATGTATATCTCTGAACTGATGACTTTTTATCTCTACGAGGCAATCTTGATGATGGCATGACAATTACTCCATCTAATTGCCTGCTGAATTAAATGCGAGTTTATCGTGACAATTGGCGACAATTACTATAAACCTAGGATGTTCTATATGTAAGGAATTACAATGTAAACATAACATCATGTCAAATCGCAATCCTAATTTCTAATTCGCCAAGGAAAAGCAAGTACAGCAACACAACACAGCGAAAACATCATTCATACAACTAACTGATAATAACTATTACAATATATGCAGTGGGATATCCCAGGGATAATGGTATACACACCGTACTATTCTCATCATGTTCACAGATCGTTTCATGTTATTAACTGCGATCGATATAAACCAAAACTGAATTTTAAAACCATACATCAACACGAGGTCATCACCGTGAGCAAATCCCGTATACCTTAATGCACAGGGTGGCTGTAGTTCTAAAAAAACAAATGGAATTCGTGTACGTAACGAACGTGACGCCGTGATGACGACATTGTGCGATTTGAAAAAAAAACGTTGTTTACGTTAGTCATGCTAGAAGCCTATACAAAGAATTCATACAATATCAACAAATACAACTATTATCTTGAGATATTTTTAGAAAACATTGTAGTTGTAACTTTTGTAATTCCTTTTGTTCAAAATAAAAATGCGTTTAAAACTATTTCGTTTATTATCTCGATGTTAGATTGTAAAACACGCTACTGAATGTTATTATGATGCTTTCTCATCCCACCATCTATTCGTGGATAGCATTGAATAAAAAGGAAATCAGAAAACAGAGTATTTGATAATGCCACAAGGGGTGGACAAAATAATACTTATTGTTGAATCATTCCCAATTTCCAACACTTAATTTAAGGTAAGTTGTAATCTATATTTTTATCCTTACCAAATGGAAACTCGACACATTTATTTAAATTAATGTATATATTCTTGTCCACCGGGTATTTCTAAAAAGTTGATACATAATGTTTAGAGCCTAATGTCGTCAAATGTGTGTTAGCTAGATTGTCAGCTTCCTTATGTCAGACCGTGCACGTACAAATATACATTCTTCTGATTAGTCTGTTACATTGGAGCACGATAACAACCTATTAAACCTAATGCTAATTAAATTAACCTTTCATCGCTATTGTCAGCTTGTCACAAAATAGTTTCATTCAAAAGTTTATCTTTCAAATAAAAACAGTGTTGACACAAAGTATGTCAGTCCACGACTTTCAGACATATTGGTTCAAAATTATTAAAAAATATAGAGAGACCTACACGAAAATACAAATATTTGGACCATCATATTGAAGATAGAGTAATCTGTTTATGACAAAGATAAATCTTTATGTATTTCGTAAATCATTCAATTCACATGCTGACTTAATGTGTGTATTATAATTTGATGATGTGCGTTTTATGCAATTCGTTCGCAACATATTACATATATTAGTAGGCGTACACGACTTGCATTTCAGTCAAAAATACATTGCCATCAAGAACTCAAATAGAATAACAAGTTGTTGATCATCAAAGTAATTACTAGCAATCGATATAATGATCATTTGCATTCTACGGCTATCATAGACTACATACATGGAATGTAATTAGTTTAAAATTCTAAATCATTCGGGGACTCGCTGAGATTACGTCTTTATTACTACTCTTAGACTTAAATTGTAAGACGAACGGGTGAGCGCCACCATGACACTCACCTTGTAAAACGATCGTTTTATTGCCACCATTATTCAGCTTGTAACACGACCGTCTTATTACTATCATTACATTCACCTTGTAACACGACCGTCTTATTACTATCATCACATTCAACTTGTAACACGACCGTCTTATTACTATCATCACATTCACCTTGTAACACGACCTTCTTATTACTATCATCACATTCACCTTGTAACACGACCGTCTTATTACTATCATAACATTCACCTTGTAACACGACCGTCTTATTACTATCATTACATTCACCTTGTAACACGACCGTCTTATTACTATCATCACATTCACCTTGTAACATGACCGTCTTATTATTATCATCACATTCACCTTGTAACACGACCGTCTTATTACTATCATCACATTCAACTTGTAACACGACCGTCTTATTACTATCATAACATTCACCTTGTAACACGACCGTCTTATTACTATCATCACATTCACCTTGTAACACGACCGTATTATTACTATCATAACATTCACCTTGTAACACGACCGTTTTATTACTATCATCACATTCACCTTGTAACACGACCGTATTATAACTATCATAACATTCACCTTGTAACACGACCGTCATATTACTATCATCACATTCACCTTGTAACATGACCGTTTTATTGCTATCATCACATTCACCTTGTAACACGCCCGTCTTATTACTATCATCACATTCACCTTGTAACACGACCGTCTTATTACTATCATCACATTCGCCTTGTAACACGACCGTCTTATTACTATCATCACATTCACATTGTAACACGACCGTCTTATTACTATCATCACATTCACCTTGTAACACGACCGTCTTATTACTATCATCACATTCACCTTGTAACACGACCGTCTTATTACTATCATTACATTCACCTTCTAACACGACCGTCTTATTACTATCATCACATTCAACTTGTAACATGACCGTCTTATTACTATCATTACATTCACCTTGTAACACCACCGTCTTATTACTATTATCACATTCACCTTGTAACACGACCGTCTTATTACTATCATCACATTCACCTTGTAACACGACCGTCTTATTACTATCATCACATTCACCTTGTAACACGACCGTCTTATTGCCACCGTCACATTTACCTTGTAACATGACAGTCTTATTACTATCATCACATTCACCTTGTAACACGACCGTCTTATTACTATCATCACATTCACCTTGTAACACGACCATCTTATTGCCACCATCACATTTACCTTGTAACACGACCGTCTTATTACTATCATTACATTCACCTTGTAACACGACCGTCTTATTACTATCATCACATTCACCTTGTAACACAACCGTCTTATTACTATCATCACATTTACCTTGTAACACGACCGTCTTATTACTATCATTACATTCACCTTGTAACACGACCGTCTTATTACTATCATCACATTCACCTTGTAACACGACCATCTTATTACTATCATTACATTTACCTTGTAACACGACCGTCTTATCACTATCATTACATTCACCTTGTAACACGACCGTCTTATTACTATCATCACATTCACCTTGTAACACAACCGTCTTATTACTATCATCACATTCACCTTGTAACACGACCATCTTATTGCCACCATCACATTTACCTTGTAACACGACCGTCTTATTACTATCATTACATTCACCTTGTAACACGACCGTCTTATTACTATCATCACATTCACCTTGTAACACAACCGTCTTATTACTATCATCACATTTACCTTGTAACACGACCGTCTTATTACTATCATTACATTCACCTTGTAACACGACCGTCTTATTACTATCATCACATTCACCTTGTAACACGACCATCTTATTACTATCATTACATTTACCTTGTAACACGACCGTCTTATCACTATCATTACATTCACCTTGTAACACGACCGTCTTATTACTATCATCACATTCACCTTGTAACACAACCGTCTTATTACTATTATTACATTTACCTTGTAACACGACCATCTTATTGCCACCATCACATTTACCTTGTAACACGACCGTCTTATTACTATCATTACATTTACCTTGTAACATGACCATCTTATTGCCGCCAACACACTAACTTTGTTTTTATCTTCATGTAACAATCTCTTATTTTAACCTATCTTTAATTTACGCCGACTCTTTGCACAACATCAAACTCAATGCATTTCACATGAGCACATATTAGGTGAACGCCAATTAGCGGTGAACGCTGTATAAGCTCCATATCAATATGGCGTCATCTCATGCAGGTCAGTGTCGTTTTTATGTGCAGACTAAATCTGAATATACAACTTTGCCATCCATTTCTCTATCTGATCAATTTGTTACTGCCAGAGTTTAGAGATCACTCCAGTTTTTCCAGTTATTTACATTTTTTGATGGACGTTTTGTATTCCAATGTACAGCGTATTGCTGACACTAACAACCTATAGGTTTATTTAGACATTTTCGAACGTTGTGGTCGTTGATCAGCATGTTCATCGATGCCAAGTAGCTAAAATACATTGAGATGCATGATTTGTATCCCGAAACTATGATTTGAGACATACAATGAGAAAATCGCTTACTTTATAATTAGACCGTCTTATTGCTACCATCACTCACCTTGTTACCCGACCGTCTTAGTGCTCCCATCGCTCACCTTGTAATGCGACCGTTTGTATGCATGAGGTGGTGACCATGTACATATATATCATACTTAAAACGAGCGTAGAAACTACGTGTTGTAGACATAATCAAAAAGAAAATCAGAAACCTTGAAATGGTCTACATTGAACATATTATCGAATTGGTGCATTATGTGGGACTGTCTCGTAAGAATCCGAAGGTGTTTGTAAATACTTTTTTTTCAAACTCGCTTTGTGTCGGTTTTCATCTTTTTGTGCAATTATATTTTGCTCGGTACAATAAGTCAAAATGAATGGAAACCCCTGTTTTGTGTTTATATGTTTATCTATTTGTCTGTAGTTTACATTACATACTAGCTGCACAATTTAGGATTGTTTAAATGTATATTTCTTTTATATTTATGTGCAATTACATAAATATTATTATTGTTTTTTTTAAGCAGAGGTTATAATACCCGAGTACTCCTGGGCTAATATAGATATGAACTACATATTTAAAGCGTGCATCAGTAATTATCTAATTAGAATTTGCAGTGCCTAACATTTAACATAATTACATTAATTCTATAATGCAAACGTATCAAGAACTCAAGCAGACCATTGACTTAATCATAATTCGATAAGGTCATTCGCATGATTTAAATTGTGTGGACTACGTACGTCGATTTTTAATTAGATAAAAAATCGCCACGAAGTCATTCTAGACAGAGAATAGAATTCTCAATGTCTACATCGCCATCGTCATCATTTTGTCTCGTTGCCATGGGGCGTAATTGTATATTTAAACATTAATATAAATTAATTGGGAGTGAAAACCATGTCATCTATCGGTGCGTATACAAAAAAATATGTCAAACTGAACTGAATTGCAAATATGATACAAGTATATATAACATCCAAACATAGAGGGGTTTTCCTAGGGCTTAGCCCCAAACAACTTCCTGATTTCCAGTGGTGTTACTATGGAATGGCACAATAACCCTGGACTATCCTTTATTATTAATTAAAAAAATGTAGTACGATATGCTAAACCCACAGTCGTTAAGTGGTAAGTGACTTGTGGCTATCTTTCAACGAGGATTCCAGTTTCGTGCCACACACTTCAAATCGATTTGTGGAAAATAAATAAATAATATAATGTAACTCATTTTGTCTAATGTATGAATAAAACATTTGTATTTATTTATAGTGTCTCAATTGTTAAATTATCGCATACATGGGACAATATGTATGTTGTCATGGATACAAGTACATTTATAATTCATACCCAACATGTACAACAGCGTGAATGATGCATGGTTATCAAAACTAGGAATATAGTCAACAGACTGTTGTAATTAAAAACATGTGTATTATTTACTATCAACACAACTGGTTTAATAGGTAAATGTAGTTTTAAAATACCACACTCCCCGCATACTACATTGCACGGTAATTTGATGTGCCCGGAGACACGGCATTCTAGACAACAATACCACATTGGGCCTTTTCTTTTATGTCAGTGAGGAAAGGGTTCAAAGATGTTATTGTTCGTTTCAGTTCATTACTCATCTGTTTTGAAGTGTCAATGTTCACAAATATTGGGTATTGTATTGATAATATCTTTTACAACAACTATATATGTTTCATATGTAAAGGTAATAACTTACCTTATTAATGCACGGTTACTAGAAGTAAGAAACTCTCTCGCTTCTTTTGTAAGAATGCGTTTGTCGGTAAACATTTAAAACAAAGGGAATTAGCATACTGCTGACGTCACGGCGATCGTAATTTGTGACGTCACGGCGATCGTAATTTGGATAAAATTACATATTGGGGTTTTCTGTAATGTTTTTTTTTTTCGTAACAAATTTTCCCGATTTACATAGAATTTAGTAGGAATATGAACACGGAAATAACAACAAATATATATATTCAGATTAAAACTGCACTATGAAACCATACAACTTCCTGTGTCACTTACACTGCAGCGGCCAGGAGAAAAAATAACAAGACTGCCTACATTGCTATCTGGGAGTAAAATGTCTACAAACTTCGACACAGACACAGACTGAAACGTTTAACATTTTCTACATCATCCTAGTATTTAACCTACAGAAATTCTAACAATGTAATCTATAAATATTAATTTAACAATGTGTTGTACTAAAATAGAATTTAACCCGAGTTCAGCAATTTGCCCGACAAAGTCAGCCAAGATGGGTGACGTCGCCAACCTCAACAAAAAAGCGTTATTTTTAAAGTTACGATTGGAATTAATTATGATGATCGTAACACAACATTAAAATATCCAAACAATAACGTAATAACGAATACTAACATTTTAGAATATTCGCAGACAGAGTTTTTGGTATACAAAATGCCATGGTCAATTTCGATTCACTGACGGCAAATCTGTCAACAAAACAAACTATCGGTATTTTCATTTTTTTGAGAACAACAAAACCTTGAGTATCACACAACATTCGCACAGATGTTTCTACGTCGATCTTTAGGCTTAATGAGCCCCATTTCTTATATTTAGTATACACACATGGGAAACGAACGGAGATAGCAAAGTGAAGGCAATGGATAATTAGCATATCTAACAATAGAGTTTTCTAACTGTTCTTCTAGTAACCGTGATTAATGTTTATATTTAGGGGAAAATACTTACTTGATGATGTCATTTGTTTATCGTTTGTTATGATTACTGTACAATACTGCAATTTTAAAATGTGTTTCTGTTACGAGCACTTGTCAATATTCAGTTTGTGTTTTATAAGTACTTTTCAATATATGTTTCTGGTGGAAACACTTTACAAAATGTGTGACTAATAAAATCACTTTTAAAAGTGTTGTAACAATAAGCTTCTTTATACATGTTTTTGGAAACACTTTTCAAAACGTATTTCTAATGGAAAAAAAATACATAATGTATTATATGCAAAAACATTTCTGAAATGTTCCAATAAACGTTTTTTTCATAATATACACTATGTTTATAATTATGCAGATAATAAACACTTTAAAAGTTTTTAAAGTGGAACAAGCTTATAAACGCTTTAAATGTTTTATCACAAAACAGTAAAACAGTGATGTTGTAAAACAACTCATTTGCGATTTTAAGAAAAACACTTAATGCGTTTAATTATAAATCACTCAAAGTGATTTTAAATTGGGGAAAACACATAAAATAATAATTAAAAACTATCCTTGAATAATGTCATTTAGTAAAGCAGAAAAAAACAATTATGGAAAACACTACAAGCTAAGTAAGTTTAAGTTTGACGAACACTTTGATAAAAACGAGTTGTTAAAACAAGAAAGTAAAAGTAAAAACGCGAGGACCAGGAAATGTATAATATGAAGTGTAGATTGTAATGATAGAAGTGGAATATACGAATTGACAAGTAAGAAATTGAAAATAGAAAATAAAAAGTAAGACATATAATGGTACATACATGTATATACATACAATATATGAATTTTAAAGGTGACCCTCCCCTTCCCAAAAGCATTACAAAACAAAGCATGAGCAGTAAACTTAACCGATGTCAACCTTACTATACAATACCTCATACTCTTATTTGTTAATAATGTCCTAATGAGTTCGCTGTTAATATAATGCAATGCTCAATTAAATATTAGTGGTAAACGGTATGTATTTGTTGAGCTTTGTGTTGATTGGTTCTCGCTCAGTATGCTTAATGTATCTTTCTTTTGTATTGTCTGTCATTATAATAGTTTATTATTAGTAATAATGAATTATTTGATGTTCAACATCATTGTCCAAAACATGCATTATATTATATTTGTATATTGATTGTCATTACTTTCTTAGTACCTAAAGGGTTCATATAATATGGAATCACATGGCGAGCATAGGAAATCCATCGATGGCAAATTACGCTACTCTATATTGTCAGTAGTTGAACCATTGTTACTTTCAAACTGTCTCAATGTTTCCGATATTTTTCACATTCCATTGACTTACGTGATAATATCATATCACACAGACATGGCCATCACAATCTGCATGCCTTGGTATCATGGTTGGTTGATTTATTATTGCTGGCTTGTCATCATTTCTTGCCATTCGCCAGCTTTAAAAGTCCCACGAGCTCTTGAATAGAATGGCAATATGACCAGCGTTCAATACATTCACTACACTCAATGTTCCATGATACTAATGCCTCCTCTGTTTTAAGCATATCTGTTGTCACATCACTACCTTTATTTCCTGATGGAACATTTACTTGGTTTGTTAGATTAGGCTTGGCTTTCAGAGTTATGACTTCCATCATCAATGTTGAGATACCCTCGCTTGAAAGTGTTGGTGATCGTGTACAGTTAATTGGGATCATCTCATTCAGCTGCTTGTTCTGTCTCATCTGTAAGTTACTTCACTCTTCGTCTGTTTTGTTCTAACCTTTTCACCTGTCTAAAAAGTTGATTCTTGATTCTTGCTGACCTGTTTGAAAAAAGTACAAGTAATGAACACACTCATGTTTTCGATTCGTTTACCTTATTGGCCATAAACTATCATGCTCTTTAACTCACTCACTCACCATATATTTTGAAGCCATGATCAATCAATCAATCAATCAACAATGAAGTAAAATAATGAATAATTCAACTTACCTGAAATAGTGTGTCACCACCCTATGTGTGTCGTGACGGACATAGTGTATGCATGAGTGCATAAGTAAAGAAGTGAGTAGTAAGGAGTAAGAAGAAAGATGTTAAAAGTATAAATTGAGTGGTAAGAAGTGAGAAATAAGAGGAGAAAAGTGAGTAGTAAGAAGTGAGAAATAAGAGGAGAAAAGTGAGTAGTAAGAAGTGAGAAATAAGAGGAGAAAAGTGAGTAGTAGGAAGTGAGAAATAAGAGGAGAAAAGTGAGTGGTAAGAAGTGAGAAATAAGAGGAGAAAAGTGAGTAGTAAGAAGTGAGAAATAAGAGGAGAAAATTGAGTGGTAAGAAGTGAGAAATAAGAGGAGAAAAGTGAGTAGTAAGAAGTGAGCAATAAGAGGAGAAAAGTGAGTGGTAAGAAGTGAGAAATAAGAGGAGAAAAGTGAGTAGTAATAAGTGAGAAATAAGAGGAGAAAAGTGAGTAGTAAGTAGTGAGAAATAAGAGGAGAAAAGTGAGTAGTAAGAAGTGAGAAATAAGAGAGAAAAGTGAGTAGTAAGAAGTGAGAAATAAGAAAAGAAAAGTGAGTAGTAATAAGTGAGAAATAAGAGGAGAAAAGTGAGTAGTAAGAAGTGAGAAATAAGAGAGAAAAGTGAGTAGTAAGAAGTGAGAAATAAGAAAAGAAAATTGAGTAGTAAGAAGTGAGAAATAAGAGGAAAAAGGTGAGTAGTAAGAAGTGAGAAATAAGAGGAGAAAAGTGAGTAGTAAGAAGTGAGAAATAAGAGGAGAAAAGTGAGTGGTTAGAAGTGAGAAACAAGAGGAGAAAAGTGAGTAGTAAGAAGTGAGTAATAAGAGGAGAAAAGTGAGTGGTAAGAAGTGAGAAATAAGAGGAGAAAAGTGAGTAGTAAGAAGTGAGAAATAAGAGGAGAAAAGTGAGTAGTAAGTAGTGAGAAATAAGAGGAGAAAAGTGAGTAGTAAGAAGTGAGAAATAAGAGAGAAAAGTGAGTAGTAAGAAGTGAGAAATAAGAAAAGAAAAGTGAGTAGTAAGAAGTGAGAAATAAGAGGAAAAAGGTGAGTAGTAAGAAATGAGAAATAAGAGGAGAAAAGTGAGTGGTAAGAAGTGAGAAACAAGAGGAGAAAAGTGAGTAGTAAGAAGTGAGAAATAAGAAAAGAAAAGTGAGTAGTAAGAAGTGAGAAATAAGAGGAAAAAGGTGAGTAGTAAGAAGTGAGAAATAAGAGGAGAAAAGTGAGTAGTAAGAAGTGAGAAATAAGAGGAGAAAAGTGAGTGGTAAGAAGTGAGAAACAAGAGGAGAAAAGTGAGTAGTAAGAAGTGAGTAATAAGAGGAGAAAAGTGAGTGGTAATAAGTGAGAAATAAGAGGAGAAAAGTGAGTAGTAAGAAGTGAAATGTGAGTATTAGAAACTGAATAGTGAGAAGTGAGAAGTGATTAGTAACATAATTGCAAAGTAAGAAGTACGAAATGGGATGTCCCTTCTCACCTTCCGTAAAAACGTGTAATTGAGATTTCTTCTCGTAATTTATTCATGAAAATGGAACAGTTCATAGACGTGAACAAAATAAGGGCTGTCACAGATCGGACACAATCACGCATGTATTCGGCAGAAGGTCTGAATTGAGACGGTCGTTTGCAATCTGAATAAAATCTGATGTAGTGTACGGGCTTTAATTATTTTGGCTATAAACTTATTTTAATTTTATTACTTTTTTTATTAGTGCCTTTTTATATTTTATTATTTTACTTTGATTTTCCGCTCTTGTTGGCATTCGCAATTACCAACACTTTAAAAATAAATACTAGATCAAAATAAAATAAAGCCAAAACTAGGATCTTATTTTAATCAGATTGCGTTGTTTGCTGATTTGACTGGTATTTCCAACGAGCATCACACAAATCCGTGTATATATTAAGTTGGATAGCTGAATGTTAAATTAAAATGTTGAACTGTTTTCAAAAATAAAAGTAAGTTTTAAAATATAAATCCATTATCAAAAATATATAAAATTTCAAATGTAAATTAATTTAAAAAATAAAAGTAGCATTGCAAATGTAAATCTATTTTTAAAGTGAAGTGAAATTATAAATGTATAAATTGCATTTCGAGTTGTAGTTTTCATTTTTTACCTATGCTTTTAAGTATTTTTATCGATTTTGATTGTGCAATCGACAAAATGTTTTTAAAAATGTTAATTATGGTTTCGTAAAATGCGAGAAAAAATGATAAATACAACAAACGTGCCATGGCTGTGACCCTCCTCGGTTGCCGTACACTATGCAGAGTCTCTTCGAGTTATAGCGGTTATTTGATGAGTGAAAATCAGACACGAGACTGTTACCATGGGTCACGCATTCTGATATTTTATATATCACATTATCGCGACTATTCCCTTAATAAAAAGTAACACTTATTTGTGTGTGCGCGTCCGATTTCATTTGCATAGGAAACGCCGCTTCTATACACAGTTTTTCTGTGTGTCACAAATAATCGATTTATAGAGTCTTCAATATATTTCTGATTTTAGCAAGACATTCGGAACCATTTGCGGTAATTATATCAGTGGGATCACCGGGGAGGGGGTCACTGGGTCACTGGGTCACGGGGATTAATCGTTCACAATTTCGACATTAAAGCGCCAAAAGACCGTTGACGGTTGTCTGAAATCATCGATATATAAAATTCCTATTTTCTACATTTCATAAAATTATTACTATATATATATTGTAAAGCGCATAGCTGGGAATGTTATAAACGACATATTGCAGAAGAATTGTAAGTTACAATAACCATGAGTCAAATAGTTTGTCAAATACTAAACAGTTTGTCACTCGGGAGTATCTCGTTGTGAAATGGTAGACCACAAATTTACAGTTGTATTGGAGCTTAGAATCCTGTGTAAACGTTTGACTTATCTCACAGACATAAAAATTACGAGATATGAGAACAGAAAATGCTGAAAACAAAAAATGTTCGGAAAAAAAATTATCAAATAAAAACATGGAAATGCTCAAAACAGAAAATGTGTTAGATCGAATAATGGGGAAAACACACCATGTAAGCAAACAATGCCCAAACACTGTCAAATGATGAATAACCAATATAACCTAGTATTAAGGGACAAATCATTTTGCATGGTCTCACCACATACATTAGTCGTGGTTCATGAATTACCAATACAATACATCCAATCGAAGACATTCGGATTGGTCAGCCAATCGTATGTGATGTCACGTGTCACGTGCACGGCGACGCCAGAATGTACGAGTATGACGTAGCTCATATCCCACCACAAGGCGTGATTTTGGTGAAAACAACTACAAATTTTAGTCAGAAAATAATGTGCGGTGGCTTTATACCAAGATAATAGAACAGCTATCAACTCACATACGTTAAAACTACCGTTATCATGTTATTGTATGCTTTTCAATCTTAGATTTAGACACTGTTTTATCAATGAACTTGAATTAGAATCATATACGAATTTAGAAATCAACGTCGTCATGATCAATTTTATATTCAAGCGAAGGAAAACTTGTTCTTATTGTCTTAAATAATATAAATGTGGTCAGAGAATTTTGATGCAATATTTGCCGCATTTTATTTTTACTCTGATTGAAATTGAAGTACTATCGTGCCGTATGTATGTATGTAATAATTTATGTTGGTGTATTTAAGGATTACCGGCCAAATGGCACGATAGTGCTCAGTTGTATCGTAGCATAAAAAAATTCGCGTTGAATGAGCCACAGCTTACCGCGTTATGTTATTAATATTAAAATCCATAGTTTCCATGTTGAAATAGATTACATGGTGAATTTCTCTAGTATTACTTAAAACAAACGAGAATATGCATACAAATTAACTGACAAAATCCAAGTGATGTCGCATGAGTAACATAAAATCATTGTGACTCTTCTATATAGCTGTCGATGCGACTTATTCTTCTTATCTGCAACTTTATTTACGACGTAAGTAAAATCTCTAGGGGGCATTTGCCAAAATATAACAAAAACAAATGTGACGCTATTCTAAGTGATTTGAGAGGGTGCGGGTGAATATCCCTCTGGGATAAGTCTATATCAATTAAGTTTCCCATAACACATAATGAAGCAACGCATCCCGTGAGAATATGACGTTGTCGATTGTTTGTAAGATAATATATATAAAGATAAAACAATATTGAATGTAACTTTTAACAAATTTACGACTGTTTAGCATTCCACTGTAAACAGTATGATACACAACATGCCCTACCTATTAATGAATGGAATATTCCATTTCTTCTAAAAGTGACATTGTTATGAATGGTGATCTTACTAGTCGATTATATTGAACCGAGTACGGTAAGAAATGAATGGAAAACCAACTTTGTCTCTAGAGATCAAGACGCACTATTTACTTGTTAATTCAGAGTGAAGTTGTATTGATTGACTTACACGCACGACATTGAAAAGTGACTCAGCGATCTATCATGATTCGTCGGAGATAATTTAAGACAAGCTCTCCAACAGGATGGATGCAGTCCATAAATGTACCCTAAATGTACGTTTATGTGTTGATGAAAAGGGAAAATATCGTCCAGTTACAGATGAGAAAGTCGTTCACAATGAGCAATCGTGGAACTAAAGTCCCATAGTAACGTGAAACAGCAATATTTGGATTGTGTTTTACAGTAATTCCATAAAACACATCGTTAAAAAGTTTCATTTATGATACTTTTTAAATCTAGGATTATTGAAATAATTCACAACAAGACACGATATATATATTGTTTACCCTATGTAACCAGCCTACAATCCGAGAGGTATATTGTCTTCACTGCTGAAGCCTATTCACTAAAATATAACCAGAATTTTTCAAAAGATAGGTAACCCCCAACTTTTTTAGAGTCAATATCCCTACAGTTTATTGCAAAAGTGAATAAATTGTGAATAAATTTTCAAGTATGCCTAGACTTCTATGTTAATAAATTCTGATTATTTTCAAGTGTGCTTAGACTTCTACTTTAATGATCGATTGAGTAACTAACATTGGATAGTTCTTCCCTCTTCCTTTTTATATTGAGATCCAAAGTCTAATTCAAATACATCACCATATCTAGACGATACGCCCTCAAATAACTGCAACTTTCAGTTATTACATTTGTTTTTACAGGCTTGGTCTATTTGTAACTTTTCATTCATCGTTGAATAACCCCCCGCAATAAATTGTTTGCAATTGACCCAATTGGGAAAACTTCCCATAATGTGCGATAATGAGTGTTATGATTGTACATTGTATTAACTATATGCCCTGCTAGTCGCGATATATCTGTCTCACCTGTTATATACACACGCAATGCTGAAGCTTTTTAGTTAAATAAAAAGATATCTACCTCTGCTGCATGGCATCTACCTCTGCTGCATGGCATCTACCTCTCCCGGATGGCATCTACATCTACTGCGTCGAATCTACCTCTGCTGGGAGGCCTCTGCGTTTGCCGGGTAGCACATACCTCTACTGGGTGCAGAATAGTCGGTGTTTAAACTAACAGAAATGTTTTCAGTGTTTGATAATATTTTGATGTATAAACCATTATTCGGTCTTCTTATCTTAGTCTGCATTGGTGTCATTTTTCTCAACGTACTAGAACATAGTCTCTGATGTCACGCAATCGGTAATACAGTTATAGGATAATTTATGAGAACAAAGGCGTAACAAAGGCTTAACAAAATTGTGGACATTTATGCAATAAGATAAGTTACAACAAAAATATTTAACTTGAGAAATCGAGTCAGACGTGGAAACAGGATGTTTAATAAATATTAAGTCCTGAAATGAAGCATTGTAAATAGGCACTGGATTGGTCTTAATAATTATAGAGGGTACTAGTCACCTAACTATTACCAATATACTCAACTCGAATACTAACAATATACTCAACTCGACAATAACTAACTCGACAGCTGACCGACACTCAGCAACAGTGTTTGATTAATAAAGAACAAACCAAATTCACAACAATCTCGTAATCGAATTTAACGAATCATGGCCAATTGCACTCCGCCTGACATAACTATCACGTGATCATGATTATCTAATGTATATTCATGCATTATTATTCAATGCTTCAATGTTATTATGACGTCAGATAGGTCATTTGCAATGACCGTGAATGTGAGCGGTAGTTAAACTGACGTATACAAACATGTCATTAGTACCCTGTTACAGTGAAAAACTTGTGACAATGTTTTCTATTTTAAAAGTTCCAATTAAATTTTATACATAGTAAGATCTGTGAATGTCACAATAATATGAACGCATTATACACAGCCGCGTACAGTCGTGTTTTCATTCATAATATTCATGTTAGACGTTGTATTATGTTAAATCCTTGGTGGGTCATGCAAGTCATGTATGCGTTGTATGAATTGTACAAATGTTGGTGTATCGTATTCCAAACTCGATATGTTGCTAGGTAACATAAGTTTAAGTATATAGCGAAAAGTTCGATAATATATGTACAGTGTCATTTATCTACAAAACTTGTAAACAAACACAATACTGTTTTCATGAAATGTCTTAATGACAACGACGTTTCTTTTAAGAAGAGTGTAAAACAAAACGTTGGCTCGTCTTATGTACGTTCCCGTACTAGAAGCCATTATGGCGAAGGAGTATCAACTACCAATTGCAAGAAAAACGAAATGTTATCTGAGCTACGTTTAGTTTTAAAAGAAAATCGATGCTGGTGTCATGACAACTAGTGTTATCGTGTGTGTTAGCTGTTGTTTATACTCTGACAGGCCAATATAAATGTCGTATTTATATTTAGCACAGTCGATTCGAACTCAGTCCGACGTTCAGGGTAAGAATAATAGCGTTTTGTTCTGACCAAGAAACTTGTGGGCATTTGTAGAAACAAGAAGGTGAAACAACTACATGATTTGTGTATATGATGCCCGAGTGTTATAACACAAGTGTGAATACTGCGTCACCGTGTTTGGTCTGGGCTGGCCACATTTAACCAAGTGAGTATATGCTGTGTGCAGCGTTCTGGGACCGAAACTTCATATATACACCTTCCAACGAGTTTACGATTTCTACTCATTTTTACAAGCGGCGTACTATGTTGAAAGCACACTGCCACTGATCTATAACTAAGCAGCACCACTCACCAAAACAAGTTGTGTTGATGACTATTTTGATTTTCAAACATAGTATTGACACAAATGTTACACGCCAGATGTCAGCATATTGTGAATTATGGAGTGTGATTAATTCCCAGATGATTCGCCGATGTGTCACAGGAGACTTCGTTAATGAGCCGGGTACGCTACAACTGATCGGAAATCATACGTAATTAAGTAATCTCATAGCGATCGGTTGATATTTATATATAATTCGATTCGACAAATTTGTCCACTGTGCCCTGATGTAGTTATATAGCTTCTGGCAGTTCTGTAACCCTCGAAATTGTTGTCTGTTGCGTGAGTCTCAGCTACTGATATTATTAAACAGGTATTGGAAAACATGACCCATCGAAAGAAAAACGGGAATGTTCCTTGGTCGGCACTGTCGTCGCAGTCGAGTCGTCGCTCGGTGTACCACGTTTGGAACATGAGATCAGCTCGGTCGCCAACACCAACCGATCTACCGATCGTGGATCTTCGGTATACTGGACGGCGGCCCGCAATACATCGATGGAAATCTATAATGCGTAAGATTCCTCCAACATGGAAAAGCGGAACGAAAGCTGTAGATAAATCTACGGACTGTCTCCCTTCTATTTCCGCTCCGCCGGCGAGGCGACGTCGTTCCGGAGTGTCCATGTTTGACCCACATCGACAAGATAAGGGGGACGGTGTGATAGACGTTCGCCGATTCAGTCCTTTGGAAAAACTGGAAAAGAAGGGACAAAAATCGAATAAAAAACGAGTGGTGTTTGTGGAGCCGGGCCAATCAAGGAGTTTACCAGCGTCTTCTTCATTTTCGTTTCCGTTCACGTTGCCGTCATTTCACACACAGAGGGCGACAGGCGGAATTTCCCCGTACCGACAGAACCATAAAATGCGTAGATGGACGCCAATACAGTTATCCGGTGAAATGCAAGAACAACTAGAAGACTCCTGTGAAGCCTTGAATCGGGTCGCGTTGTTGAAATGGAGAGACATACGCGACGTGAGAGTCTCTGCGAAAAGACCAGGAACCGACAAAAGCGAACTTGACGAAAGGGACCAAGTTCCGAAGAAACTTCTGGTTTCACAAGAACTTAGGAAGGTGATTGAGGAAGACTATTCAACGCTAGCCCAAAGGTTGCCAAGACTACATATCCTCAAAGACAAAGACTTGGAAAATCTGACGACTGGGCGTCCGGAAGACTTTGGAGGAGAAGTCGACAAGCAGGGAAGAATAAAGGAATGGATATCGGATGTGAATAGTATTGAGAAAAACGACATGATACCGGTAATATTTACAGATGGTGGCCGAGCACAACACGTCGAGTAATTGTAACTATTAATTAACCGAAACGTATTGAGTAATTGTGATTTTTATAGTGTATGTAATAGTGACAGTCGCCGAGCAGCATATTTGTAAATTTCGTGACGGTGGAAACAAACACTGTATTTTAAAAGCTTTGTATGGAACCTATATGGAAACCGACACGGGCGGCGAGTGTTGCACTTTAATGACATTGTGATACTCAATATACTACCACTCAATATATCACTCAAATATTCATTATATTCAGTCACATGAAATTATCAGTAAAATAAATTCCAGTAATGCATGTACTTTTAGAATGGTTTGTAAACTTTGCATATAAAATAATTTAATTCCCAGTGACCAATAATTACGTAGACGTTGCATATTAATTGTTTACCGGGACTTGGTCTAATTTGGCGACAATTTAATAATGCGAAATGTTTTGAAATATGTACATAACTAATAAGTAAAATAAGTTAACCATTTAATATTCACAAAAGCCATTAATGACCTCAGCCTTATAATGAACTGTATAATATAATTATGTTTTCTATTGTAATTTAACCATAACGCGAAAGTTCTGTCAAAATAAATAATCACGAATTACTATATAATTCACTTTGATAGCATTTATATAGTGATGGGCTGAATTTTCGAAAATGTTAATTAAACGTTGAAACAATGGTTTCAGCCTCACATTTCATTTTGTGTTTCGTTATCAAAGAGTTTCGACGCGTGTTGATTCGTTCCCCTAAAATATACATACTGGGATCAACATAACTGTATATATCTGTATCTGGTATATATTGGTGGTTTATAACTGTATAACTCACGTATGAGACATATAAACATATTATCGCTATATCATAATTATGTAGTGGAATCGATCACTGTGAGATGTCACCACGTTTACCAAACTCTCTTTGTTTCGGTATTTCTTGTTGACTGACAAACAACTGTATAAAATAATTTGTTCTATAGTTTTATTATAAATTTAGTTACATGTATAAAGTGCAGTGTGGCAATGTCATCGACCGCAAATAACCGGAAAACTCAGGGCGATGAAACAGTTCTACTCGATTTCAAATCAAATCAATGTTGTAATTTAATAAATGTTCAAATATATCAATTATATTCCAAATAAGGTGTATAAGCATTTATGAATGTCTTTATATATGACTGTGTTGTATATGACTGTGTTGTATATGACTGTGTTGTATATGACTGTGTTGTATATGACGGCTGTTCGCATAATTCTGAGGCATATCTCGGATAGGTGTATATACAATATGTTTCAAATTATATGTATTGTATGTACTGTATATATTATGTTTCAAATTATATGTATTGTATGTACTGTATATATTATGTTTCAAATTATATGTATTGTATGTACTGTATATATTATGTTTCAAATTATATGTATTGTATGTACTGTATATTTTATGTTTCAAATATTTTATATTATTGCGTACTATTTTCATGACATTTATACTTCATTCGCGATTACCAAAACTTTAAAACAAATACCAGCAAATAAATAAATAATAATACACGTATTAAAAAAAATAGTGTAGTATAAAAAAACAAAATATAATTTCTAGAATGTGAGATATATATACAGAGAGTTCACCTGCAGCACATCAGCGTCTGGCCAACTCTTCCGATAACGTCACGGCCAGAGGTTAACCGGAATAAACGCGCTCATAAACAGAACACTTCGAAAAGCACAACACTTACGATGTCAACTGATGTACAGGGGTATACTTACAAACGCGTTTAACCTACAAATATACTTTGAAACGATTTTGATTGTGGGTGTGGTTTGATTATGTCTGTGATTTTTTTTTCAAATTCAATCTGTTAAATTTCAGCACTTCAGCAGCTTCAAGGAAGTTGACAATTTTTCTGCAACCTAAAACTTGACACATCCACATGCTACTATATACATTCCCATACAGTCCTTGTAAAACGCTAATATGAAACCAGACATTTAGACATAACAAATGTAATTATCTTCTTTGCAGAAGCGGCATAGTAGTCAAACATGAACTGATCAAAATATTATTTTCAAATACTGAAGTTGAGGGCGTAATTCACATCCACCACAAATAAAATTGCGGCCTTGTATGTTTCAAGCAAATTGACGTGCACTGCTTTGGATCAAATGGATGAACCAAACGTAAACCAATAACTGCTAGAACCACGATTTTCTGTGAAAAACCCAGGTTACGTTATTGATAATGAGCACATGTGCATTCTATGTATCCATGGCGGTGTTTGGGTGGGCAGTCGACAACAGAATGTGAATAACGCCCTCTCTAACAACGCTGTGGAACCAAGGCGAGGAAATTATACCTCATACGGCGATATATATTTAAATAAGCCTAGATTATATCTTATATGGGCATTTTATATGGAAATATTTCATCCAATCCCAAACAAAATAATTTTATCGATGTGTAATTTAAAAACACTATACAATACTGATATTTCACTGAGCGAACTTGATGATTCCATCAAATAAACGACAAGTGAATACAGGGTGTCAACACTTGTTTCACTGAGCAAACTTAATGATTCCATCAAATAAATGACAAGTGCATACAGGGGGTATCAATACTTGTTTCACTGAGCAAACTTGATGATTCCATCAAATAAATGACAAGTGCATACAGGGGGTATCAACACTTGTTTCACTGAGCAAACTTGATGATTCCATCAAATAAATGACAAGTGAATACAGGGTGTCAACACTTGTTTCACTGAGCAAACTTGATGATTCCATCAAATAAATGACAAGTGAATACAGGGTGTATCAAAACTTGTTTCACTGAGCAAACTTAATGATTCCATCAAATAAACGACAAGTGAATACAGGGTGTCAACACTTGTTTCACTGAGCAAACTTGATGATTCCATCAAATAAATGACAAGTGCATACAGGGGGTATCAACACATGTTTCACTGAGCAAACTTGATGATTCCATCAAATAAATGACAAGTGAATACAGGAGGTATCAAAACTTGTTTCACTGAGCAAACTTGATGATTCCATCAAGTGAATGACAAGCGAATACAGGGAGTATCAACATTTGTTTCACTGAGCAAACTTGATGATTCCATTAAGTGAATGACAAGTGAATACAGGGGGTATCAATACTTGTTTCATTGAGCAAACTTGATGATTCCATCAAGTGAATGACAAGTGCATACAGGGGGTAACAAAACTTGTTTCACTGAGCAAACTCGATGATTCCATCAAATAAATGACAAGTGCATACAGGGAGTATCAACACTTGTTTCACTGAGCAAACTTGATTTCATCAAATAAATGACAAGTGAATACAGGGTGTATCAAAACTTGTTTCATTGAGCAAACTTGATGATTCCATCAAATAAATGACAAGTGAATACAGGGTGTATCAATACTTGTTTCACTGAGCAAACTTGATGATTCCATCAAATAAATGACAAGTGAATACAGGGTGTATCAATACTTGTTTCACTGAGCAAACTTGATGATTCCATCAAATAAATGACAAGTGAATACATGGGATATCAACACTTGTTTCACTGAGCAAACTTGATGATTCCATCAAATAAATGACAAGTGAGTACAGGGGGTATCAACACTTGTTTCACTGAGCAAACTTGATGATTCCATCAAATAAATGACAAGTGAATACAGGGGGTATCAACACTTGTTTCACTGAGAAAACTTGATGATTCCATCAAATAAATGACAAGTGCATACAGAGGGTATCAACACTTGTTTCACTGAGCAAACTTGATGATTCCATCAAGTGAATGACAAGTGAATACAGGGAGTATCAACATTTGTTTCACTGAGCAAACTTGATGATTCCATCAAATAAATGACAAGTGCATACAGGGGGTATCAATACTTGTTTCACTGAGCGAACTTGATGATTCCATCAAATAAATGACAATTGAAAACAGGGGGTATCAACACTTGTTTCACTAAGCAAACTTGATGATTCCATCAAATAAATGACAAGTGAATACAGGGTGTATCAAAACTTGTTTCACTGAGCAAACTTAATGATTCCATCAAATAAATGACAAGTGCATACAGGGGGTATCAATACTTGTTTCACTGAGCAAACTTGATGATTCCATCAAATAAATGACAAGTGAATACAGGGGGTATCAACACTTGTTTCCATGGAAAAATAGCTTTGAATACGAATTGGTCAAGATACATACAACTGAGGTTCATAATTAAGAAACTGTTATCAACTGTTATCAAACAAACAAATAACCATCGATACGGAATGATTATCAAGAGTGCATTCATAAATGGGCGCCCTCACGTTTACTTCAATTTGATACTGTTCCTAGTATGAGATTGAAATCACGTATTATGTGGCTAGGGACATACGTTGAATAGATTACTGTTGACACTCGGGGGTCACACAGTACCTTAATTTAGAAGGTGTTTTTGTGGAAGCAGTCGTGCATGATTAACATACTAATTGGACTTTTAATATGATACCACTTTAAAATAATTATTTTAAACTCAACGCATAATATGATTCAGAGTATCAGAGAAAACCTAATCTGTGCACTGAATATAGGTTACGGTGTGGAGACACTGGCAGGTGGGTTTTGTCATTCAGACTACCATTCAGAGTTTGATACCATGTATACTAACCAGGCCGAAAGAGGACAAACATGCCACACACCTGAGGGACCATTTGTTATTATCTGTAGAACGAATGAAACGAAAATAGCATGAGGTCAAAACGTTATCAAAGACGGGATTATAAATGGTGTCACGAATGTATGGAATATAAATTATGCTGAGTCATACTTATCACGTTTAAACATAACTCTCAACAATATTTATTTGTGTGCATACAGTCCATACATGACTACGACTATGTTATATATAAGACTCCGAATTGATTCATCCCCAGCACTACAAAAATAACCCATGAACATGTAATTTTTACAAACACACCTACATAATGTTCGCTTTGAGTTTGTAAAAATTAAAACATTGCTACCAGCTTAAAACACCACAATCATCATACAGCGGTGCACGTCCACATTCCATGTAAACATAGTATTTTACACATGTTGCATACATCGCATGAGACCCATATCACAAATGACTCGGCACTTTAATTGAGTTACAGTCACTGCTATATGAGTTATGTCACGTTGTGCATTATTATGTGTACACTAATAACTGAAAATAGGTTCCATATTATGTCACGTTGTGCATTATTATGTGTACACTAATAACTGAAAATAGGTTCCATATTATGTCACGTTGTGCATTATTATGTGTACACTAATAACTGAAAATAGGTTCCATATTATGTCACGTTGTGCATTATTATGTGTACACTAAAAACTGAAAATAGGCTCCATACTATGTCACGTTGTGCATTATTATGTGTACACTAATAACTGAAAATAGGCTCCATACTATGTCACGTTGTGCATTATTATGTGTACTCTAATAACTGAAAATAGGTTCCATATTATGTCACGTTGTGCATTATTATGTGTACACTAATAACTGAAAATAGGTTCCATATTATGTCACGTTGTGCATTATTATGTGTACACTAATAACTGAAAATAGCTTCCATATTATGTCACGCTGTGCATTATTATGTGTAAAGTACACTAATAACTGAAAATAGGTTCAATATTATGTCACGTTGTGCATTATTATGTGTACACTAATAACTGAAAATAGGTTCCATATTATGTCACGCTGTGCATTATGATGTGTACACTAATAACTGAAAATAGGTTCCATATTATGTCACGCTGTGCATTATTATGTGTACACTAATAACTGAAAATAGGTTCCATATTATGTCACGTTGTGCATTATTATGTGTACACTAATAACTGAAAATAGGTTCCATATTATGTCACGTTGTGCATTATTATGTGTACACTAATAACTGAAAATAGCTTCCATATTATGTCACGCTGTGCATTATTATGTGTAAAGTACACTAATAACTGAAAATAGGTTCAATATTATGTCACGTTGTGCATTATTATGTGTACACTAATAACTGAAAATAGGTTCCATATTATGTCACGCTGTGCATTATGATGTGTACACTAATAACTGAAAATAGGTTCAATATTATGTCACGCTGTGCATTATTATGTGTACACTAATAACTGAAAATAGGTTCCATATTATGTCACGTTGTGCATTATTATGTGTACACTAATAACTGAAAATAGGTTCCATATTATGTCACGTTGTGCATTATTATGTGTATACTAATAACTGAAAATAGGTTCAATATTATGTCACGTTGTGCATTATTATGTGCACACTAATAACTGAAAATAGGTTCCATATTATGGCACGTTGTGCATTATTATGTGTACACTAATAACTGAAAATAGGTTCCATATTATGTCACGTTGTGCATTATTATGTGTACACTAATAATTGAAAAATAGGTTCCATATTATGCCACGTTGTGCATTATTATGTGTACACTAATAACTGAAAATAGGTTCCATGTTATGTCACGTTGTGCATTATTATGTGTACACTAATAACTGGAAATAGGTTCCATATTATGTCACGTTGTACATTATTATGTTTATACTAATAACTGAAAATAGGTTCCATATTATGTCACGTTGTGCATTATTATGTGTATACTAATAACTGAAAATAGGTTCAATATTATGTCACGTTGTGCATTATTATGTGTACACTAATAACTGAAAATAGGTTCCATATTATGGCACGTTGTGCATTATTATGTGTACACTAATAACTGAAAATAGGTTCCATATTATGTCACGTTGTGCATTATTATGTGTACACTAATAACTGAAAATAGCTTCCATATTATGTCACGCTGTGCATTATTATGTGTAAAGTACACTAATAACTGAAAATAGGTTCAATATTATGTCACGTTGTGCATTACTATGTGTACACTAATAACTGAAAATAGGTTCCATATTATGTCACGCTGTGCATTATTATGTGTACACTAATAACTGAAAATAGGTTCCATATTATGTCACGTTGTGCATTATTATGTGTACACTAATAACTGAAAATAGGTTCCATATTATGTCACGTTGTGCATTATTATGTGTACACTAATAACTGAAAATAGGTTCTATATTATGTCACGTTGTGCATTATTATGTGTATACTAATAACTGAAAATAGGTTCAATATTATGTCACGTTGTGCATTATTATGTGTACACTAATAACTGAAAATAGGTTCCATATTATGGCACGTTGTGCATTATTATGTGTACACTAATAACTGAAAATAGGTTCCATATTATGTCACGTTGTGCATTATTATGTGTACACTAATAATTAAAAATAGGTTCCATATTATGCCAGGTTGTGCATTATTATGTGTACACTAATAACTGAAAATAGGTTCCATATTATGTCACGTTGTGCATTATTATGTGGACATTAATAACTGAAAATACGTTCCATATTATGTCACGTTGTGCATTATTATGTGTACACTAATAACTGAAAATAGGCTCCATACTATGTCACGTTGTGCATTATTATGTGTACACTAATAATTGAAAATAGGTTCCATATTATGCCACGTTGTGCATTATTATGTGTACACTAATAACTGAAAATAGGTTCCATGTTATGTCACGTTGTGCATTATTATGTGTACACTAATAACTGGAAATAGGTTCCATATTATGTCACGTTGTACATTATTATGTTTATACTAATAACTGAAAATAGGTTCCATATTATGTCACGTTGTACATTATTATGTTTATACTAATAACTGAAAATAGGTTCCATATTATGTCACGTTGTGCATTATTATGTGTATACTAATAACTGAAAATAGGTTCAATATTATGTCACGTTGTGCATTATTATGTGTACACTAATAACTGAAAATAGGTTCCATATTATGGCACGTTGTGCATTATTATGTGTACACTAATAACTGAAAATAGGTTCCATATTATGTCACGTTGTGCATTATTATGTGTACACTAATAACTGAAAATAGCTTCCATATTATGTCACGCTGTGCATTATTATGTGTAAAGTACACTAATAACTGAAAATAGGTTCAATATTATGTCACGTTGTGCATTACTATGTGTACACTAATAACTGAAAATAGGTTCCATATTATGTCACGCTGTGCATTATTATGTGTACACTAATAACTGAAAATAGGTTCCATATTATGTCACGTTGTGCATTATTATGTGTACACTAATAACTGAAAATAGGTTCCATATTATGTCACGTTGTGCATTATTATGTGTACACTAATAACTGAAAATAGGTTCTATATTATGTCACGTTGTGCATTATTATGTGTATACTAATAACTGAAAATAGGTTCAATATTATGTCACGTTGTGCATTATTATGTTTATACTAATAATTGAAAATAGGTTCCATATTATGTCACGTTGTACATTATTATGTTTATACTAATAACTGAAAATAGGTTCCATATTATGTCACGTTGTGCATTATTATGTGTATACTAATAACTGAAAATAGGTTCAATATTATGTCACGTTGTACATTATTATGTGTACACTAATAACTGAAAATAGGTTCCATATTATGGCACGTTGTGCATTATTATGTGTACACTAATAACTGAAAATAGGTTCCATATTATGTCACGTTGTGCATTATTATGTGTACACTAATAACTGAAAATAGCTTCCATATTATGTCACGCTGTGCATTATTATGTGTAAAGTACACTAATAACTGAAAATAGGTTCAATATTATGTCACGTTGTGCATTACTATGTGTACACTAATAACTGAAAATAGGTTCCATATTATGTCACGCTGTGCATTATTATGTGTACACTAATAACTGAAAATAGGTTCCATATTATGTCACGTTGTGCATTATTATGTGTACACTAATAACTGAAAATAGGTTCCATATTATGTCACGTTGTGCATTATTATGTGTACACTAATAACTGAAAATAGGTTCTATATTATGTCACGTTGTGCATTATTATGTGTATACTAATAACTGAAAATAGGTTCAATATTATGTCACGTTGTGCATTATTATGTGTACACTAATAACTGAAAATTGGTTCCATATTATGGCACGTTGTGCATTATTATGTGTACACTAATAACTGAAAATAGGTTCCATATTATGTCACGTTGTGCATTATTATGTGTACACTAATAATTAAAAATAGGTTCCATATTATGCCACGTTGTGCATTATTATGTGTACACTAATAACTGAAAATAGGTTCCATATTATGTCACGTTGTGCATTATTATGTGTACATTAATAACTGAAAATACGTTCCATATTATGTCACGTTGTGCATTATTATGTGTACACTAATAACTGAAAATAGGCTCCATACTATGTCACGTTGTGCATTATTATGTGTACACTAATAATTGAAAATAGGTTCCATATTATGCCACGTTGTGCATTATTATGTGTACACTAATAACTGAAAATAGGTTCCATGTTATGTCACGTTGTGCATTATTATGTGTACACTAATAACTGGAAATAGGTTCCATATTATGTCACGTTGTACATTATTATGTTTATACTAATAACTGAAAATAGGTTCCATATTATGTCACGTTGTACATTATTATGTTTATACTAATAACTGAAAATAGGTTCCATATTATGTCACGTTGTGCATTATTATGTGTATACTAATAACTGAAAATAGGTTCAATATTATGTCACGTTGTGCATTATTATGTGTACACTAATAACTGAAAATAGGTTCCATATTATGGCACGTTGTGCATTATTATGTGTACACTAATAACTGAAAATAGGTTCCATATTATGTCACGTTGTGCATTATTATGTGTACACTAATAACTGAAAATAGCTTCCATATTATGTCACGCTGTGCATTATTATGTGTAAAGTACACTAATAACTGAAAATAGGTTCAATATTATGTCACGTTGTGCTTTACTATGCGTACACTAATAACTGAAAATAGGTTCCATATTATGTCACGCTGTGCATTATTATGTGTACACTAATAACTGAAAATAGGTTCCATATTATGTCACGTTGTGCATTATTATGTGTACACTAATAACTGAAAATAGGTTCCATATTATGTCACGTTGTGCATTATTATGTGTACACTAATAACTGAAAATAGGTTCTATATTATGTCACGTTGTGCATTATTATGTGTATACTAATAACTGAAAATAGGTTCAATATTATGTCACGTTGTGCATTATTATGTGTACACTAATAACTGAAAATAGGTTCCATATTATGGCACGTTGTGCATTATTATGTGTACACTAATAACTGAAAATAGGTTCCATATTATGTCACGTTGTGCATTATTATGTGTACACTAATATTTAAAAATAGGTTCCATATTATGCCACGTTGTGCATTATTATGTGTACACTAATAACTGAAAATAGGTTCCATATTATGTCACGTTGTGCATTATTATGTGTACATTAATAACTGAAAATACGTTCCATATTATGTCACGTTGTGCATTATTATGTGTACACTAATAACTGAAAATAGGCTCCATACTATGTCACGTTGTGCATTATTATGTGTACACTAATAACTGAAAATAGGCTCCATACTATGTCACGTTGTGCATTATTATGTGTACTCTAATAACTGAAAATAGGTTCCATATTATGTCACGTTGTGCATTATTATGTGGACACTAATAACTGAAAATAGGTTCCATATTATGTCACGTTGTGCATTATTATGTGTACACTAATAACTGAAAATAGGTTCCATATTATGTCACGTTGTGCATTATTATGTGTACACTAATAACTGAAAATAGGTTCCATATTATGTCACGTTGTGCATTATTATGTGTACACTAATAACTGAAAATAGGTTCAATATTATGTCACGTTGTGCATTATTATGTGTAAACTAATAACTGGAAATAGGTTCCATATTATGTCACGTTGTACATTATTATGTGTATACTAATAACTGAAAATAGGTTCCATATTGTGTCACGTTGTGCATTATTATGTGTACACTAATAACTGAAAATAGCTTCCATATTATGTCACGCTGTGCATTATTATGTGTAAAGTACACTAATAACTGAAAATAGGTTCAATATTATGTCACGTTGTGCATTACTATGTGTACACTAATAACTGAAAATAGGTTCCATATTATGTCACGCTGTGCATTATTATGTGTACACTAATAACTGAAAATAGGTTCCATATTATGTCACGTTGTGCATTATTATGTGTACACTAATAACTGAAAATAGGTTCCATATTATGTCACGTTGTGCATTATTATGTGTACACTAATAACTGAAAATAGGTTCTATATTATGTCACGTTGTGCATTATTATGTGTATACTAATAACTGAAAATAGGTTCAATATTATGTCACGTTGTGCATTATTATGTTTATACTAATAACTGAAAATAGGTTCCATATTATGTCACGTTGTGCATTATTATGTTTATACTAATAACTGAAAATAGGTTCCATATTATGTCACGTTGTGCATTATTATGTGTATACTAATAACTGAAAATAGGTTCAATATTATGTCACGTTGTGCATTATTATGTGTACACTAATAACTGAAAATAGGTTCCATATTATGGCACGTTGTGCATTATTATGTGTACACTAATAACTGAAAATAGGTTCCATATTATGTCACGTTGTGCATTATTATGTGTACACTAATAACTGAAAATAGCTTCCATATTATGTCACGCTGTGCATTATTATGTGTAAAGTACACTAATAACTGAAAATAGGTTCAATATTATGTCACGTTGTGCATTACTATGTGTACACTAATAACTGAAAATAGGTTCCATATTATGTCACGCTGTGCATTATTATGTGTACACTAATAACTGAAAATAGGTTCCATATTATGTCACGTTGTGCATTATTATGTGTACACTAATAACTGAAAATAGGTTCCATATTATGTCACGTTGTGCATTATTATGTGTACACTAATAACTGAAAATAGGTTCTATATTATGTCACGTTGTGCATTATTATGTGTATACTAATAACTGAAAATAGGTTCAATATTATGTCACGCTGTGCATTATTATGTGTAAAGTACACTAATAACTGAAAATAGGTTCAATATTATGTCACGTTGTGCATTACTATGTGTACACTAATAACTGAAAATAGGTTCCATATTATGTCACGCTGTGCATTATTATGTGTACACTAATAACTGAAAATAGGTTCCATATTATGTCACGTTGTGCATTATTATGTGTACACTAATAACTGAAAATAGGTTCCATATTATGTCACGTTGTGCATTATTATGTGTACACTAATAACTGAAAATAGGTTCTATATTATGTCACGTTGTGCATTATTATGTGTATACTAATAACTGAAAATAGGTTCAATATTATGTCACGTTGTGCATTATTATGTGTACACTAATAACTGAAAATAGGTTCCATATTATGGCACGTTGTGCATTATTATGTGTACACTAATAACTGAAAATAGGTTCCATATTATGTCACGTTGTGCATTATTATGTGTACACTAATAATTAAAAATAGGTTCCATATTATGCCACGTTGTGCATTATTATGTGTACACTAATAACTGAAAATAGGTTCCATATTATGTCACGTTGTGCATTATTATGTGTACATTAATAACTGAAAATACGTTCCATATTATGTCACGTTGTGCATTATTATGTGTACACTAATAACTGAAAATAGGCTCCATACTATGTCACGTTGTGCATTATTATGTGTACACTAATAACTGAAAATAGGCTCCATACTATGTCACGTTGTGCATTATTATGTGTACTCTAATAACTGAAAATAGGTTCCATATTATGTCACGTTGTGCATTATTATGTGTACACTAATAACTGAAAATAGGTTCCATATTATGTCACGTTGTGCATTATTATGTGTACACTAATAACTGAAAATAGGTTCCATATTATGTCACGTTGTGCATTATTATGTGTACACTAATAACTGAAAATAGGTTCAATATTATGTCACGTTGTGCATTATTATGTGTAAACTAATAACTGGAAATAGGTTCCATATTATGTCACGTTGTACATTATTATGTGTATACTAATAACTGAAAATAGGTTCCATATTGTGTCACGCTGTGCATTATTATGTGTACACTAATAACTGAAAATAGGTTCCATATTATGTCACGTTGTGCATTATTATGTGTACACTAATAACTGAAAATAGGTTTCATATTATGTCACGTTGTGCATTATTATGTGTACACTAATAACTGAAAATAGGTTCCATATTATGTCACGCTGTGCATTATTATGTGTACACTAATAACTGAAAATAGGTTCCATATTATGTCACGTTGTGCATTATTATGTGTACACTAATAACTGAAAATAGCTTCCATATTATGTCACGCTGTGCATTATTATGTGTAAAGTACACTAATAACTGAAAATAGGTTCAATATTATGTCACGTTGTGCATTATTATGTGTACACTAATAACTGAAAATAGGTTCCATATTATGTCACGCTGTGCATTATGATGTGTACACTAATAACTGAAAATAGGTTCAATATTATGTCACGCTGTGCATTATTATGTGTACACTAATAACTGAAAATAGGTTCCATATTATGTCACGTTGTGCATTATTATGTGTACACTAATAACTGAAAATAGGTTCCATATTATGTCACGTTGTGCATTATTATGTGTATACTAATAACTGAAAATAGGTTCAATATTATGTCACGTTGTGCATTATTATGTGCACACTAATAACTGAAAATAGGTTCCATATTATGGCACGTTGTGCATTATTATGTGTACACTAATAACTGAAAATAGGTTCCATATTATGTCACGTTGTGCATTATTATGTGTACACTAATAATTGAAAAATAGGTTCCATATTATGCCACGTTGTGCATTATTATGTGTACACTAATAACTGAAAATAGGTTCCATGTTATGTCACGTTGTGCATTATTATGTGTACACTAATAACTGGAAATAGGTTCCATATTATGTCACGTTGTACATTATTATGTTTATACTAATAACTGAAAATAGGTTCCATATTATGTCACGTTGTGCATTATTATGTGTATACTAATAACTGAAAATAGGTTCAATATTATGTCACGTTGTGCATTATTATGTGTACACTAATAACTGAAAATAGGTTCCATATTATGGCACGTTGTGCATTATTATGTGTACACTAATAACTGAAAATAGGTTCCATATTATGTCACGTTGTGCATTATTATGTGTACACTAATAACTGAAAATAGCTTCCATATTATGTCACGCTGTGCATTATTATGTGTAAAGTACACTAATAACTGAAAATAGGTTCAATATTATGTCACGTTGTGCATTACTATGTGTACACTAATAACTGAAAATAGGTTCCATATTATGTCACGCTGTGCATTATTATGTGTACACTAATAACTGAAAATAGGTTCCATATTATGTCACGTTGTGCATTATTATGTGTACACTAATAACTGAAAATAGGTTCCATATTATGTCACGTTGTGCATTATTATGTGTACACTAATAACTGAAAATAGGTTCTATATTATGTCACGTTGTGCATTATTATGTGTATACTAATAACTGAAAATAGGTTCAATATTATGTCACGTTGTGCATTATTATGTGTACACTAATAACTGAAAATAGGTTCCATATTATGGCACGTTGTGCATTATTATGTGTACACTAATAACTGAAAATAGGTTCCATATTATGTCACGTTGTGCATTATTATGTGTACACTAATAATTAAAAATAGGTTCCATATTATGCCAGGTTGTGCATTATTATGTGTACACTAATAACTGAAAATAGGTTCCATATTATGTCACGTTGTGCATTATTATGTGGACATTAATAACTGAAAATACGTTCCATATTATGTCACGTTGTGCATTATTATGTGTACACTAATAACTGAAAATAGGCTCCATACTATGTCACGTTGTGCATTATTATGTGTACACTAATAATTGAAAATAGGTTCCATATTATGCCACGTTGTGCATTATTATGTGTACACTAATAACTGAAAATAGGTTCCATGTTATGTCACGTTGTGCATTATTATGTGTACACTAATAACTGGAAATAGGTTCCATATTATGTCACGTTGTACATTATTATGTTTATACTAATAACTGAAAATAGGTTCCATATTATGTCACGTTGTACATTATTATGTTTATACTAATAACTGAAAATAGGTTCCATATTATGCCACGTTGTGCATTATTATGTGTATACTAATAACTGAAAATAGGTTCAATATTATGTCACGTTGTGCATTATTATGTGTACACTAATAACTGAAAATAGGTTCCATATTATGGCACGTTGTGCATTATTATGTGTACACTAATAACTGAAAATAGGTTCCATATTATGTCACGTTGTGCATTATTATGTGTACACTAATAACTGAAAATAGCTTCCATATTATGTCACGCTGTGCATTATTATGTGTAAAGTACACTAATAACTGAAAATAGGTTCAATATTATGTCACGTTGTGCATTACTATGTGTACACTAATAACTGAAAATAGGTTCCATATTATGTCGCGCTGTGCATTATTATGTGTACACTAATAACTGAAAATAGGTTCCATATTATGTCACGTTGTGCATTATTATGTGTACACTAATAACTGAAAATAGGTTCCATATTATGTCACGTTGTGCATTATTATGTGTACACTAATAACTGAAAATAGGTTCTATATTATGTCACGTTGTGCATTATTATGTGTATACTAATAACTGAAAATAGGTTCAATATTATGTCACGTTGTGCATTATTATGTTTATACTAATAATTGAAAATAGGTTCCATATTATGTCACGTTGTACATTATTATGTTTATACTAATAACTGAAAATAGGTTCCATATTATGTCACGTTGTGCATTATTATGTGTATACTAATAACTGAAAATAGGTTCAATATTATGTCACGTTGTACATTATTATGTGTACACTAATAACTGAAAATAGGTTCCATATTATGGCACGTTGTGCATTATTATGTGTACACTAATAACTGAAAATAGGTTCCATATTATGTCACGTTGTGCATTATTATGTGTACACTAATAACTGAAAATAGCTTCCATATTATGTCACGCTGTGCATTATTATGTGTAAAGTACACTAATAACTGAAAATAGGTTCAATATTATGTCACGTTGTGCATTACTATGTGTACACTAATAACTGAAAATAGGTTCCATATTATGTCACGCTGTGCATTATTATGTGTACACTAATAACTGAAAATAGGTTCCATATTATGTCACGTTGTGCATTATTATGTGTACACTAATAACTGAAAATAGGTTCCATATTATGTCACGTTGTGCATTATTATGTGTACACTAATAACTGAAAATAGGTTCTATATTATGTCACGTTGTGCATTATTATGTGTATACTAATAACTGAAAATAGGTTCAATATTATGTCACGTTGTGCATTATTATGTGTACACTAATAACTGAAAATAGGTTCCATGTTATGTCACGTTGTGCATTATTATGTGTACACTAATAACTGGAAATAGGTTCCATATTATGTCACGTTGTACATTATTATGTTTATACTAATAACTGAAAATAGGTTCCATATTATGTCACGTTGTACATTATTATGTTTATACTAATAACTGAAAATAGGTTCCATATTATGTCACGTTGTGCATTATTATGTGTATACTAATAACTGAAAATAGGTTCAATATTATGTCACGTTGTGCATTATTATGTGTACACTAATAACTGAAAATAGGTTCCATATTATGGCACGTTGTGCATTATTATGTGTACACTAATAACTGAAAATAGGTTCCATATTATGTCACGTTGTGCATTATTATGTGTACACTAATAACTGAAAATAGCTTCCATATTATGTCACGCTGTGCATTATTATGTGTAAAGTACACTAATAACTGAAAATAGGTTCAATATTATGTCACGTTGTGCTTTACTATGCGTACACTAATAACTGAAAATAGGTTCCATATTATGTCACGCTGTGCATTATTATGTGTACACTAATAACTGAAAATAGGTTCCATATTATGTCACGTTGTGCATTATTATGTGTACACTAATAACTGAAAATAGGTTCCATATTATGTCACGTTGTGCATTATTATGTGTACACTAATAACTGAAAATAGGTTCTATATTATGTCACGTTGTGCATTATTATGTGTATACTAATAACTGAAAATAGGTTCAATATTATGTCACGTTGTGCATTATTATGTGTACACTAATAACTGAAAATAGGTTCCATATTATGGCACGTTGTGCATTATTATGTGTACACTAATAACTGAAAATAGGTTCCATATTATGTCACGTTGTGCATTATTATGTGTACACTAATAATTAAAAATAGGTTCCATATTATGCCACGTTGTGCATTATTATGTGTACACTAATAACTGAAAATAGGTTCCATATTATGTCACGTTGTGCATTATTATGTGTACATTAATAACTGAAAATACGTTCCATATTATGTCACGTTGTGCATTATTATGTGTACACTAATAACTGAAAATAGGCTCCATACTATGTCACGTTGTGCATTATTATGTGTACACTAATAACTGAAAATAGGCTCCATACTATGTCACGTTGTGCATTATTATGTGTACTCTAATAACTGAAAATAGGTTCCATATTATGTCACGTTGTGCATTATTATGTGGACACTAATAACTGAAAATAGGTTCCATATTATGTCACGTTGTGCATTATTATGTGTACACTAATAACTGAAAATAGGTTCCATATTATGTCACGTTGTGCATTATTATGTGTACACTAATAACTGAAAATAGGTTCCATATTATGTCACGTTGTGCATTATTATGTGTACACTAATAACTGAAAATAGGTTCAATATTATGTCACGTTGTGCATTATTATGTGTAAACTAATAACTGGAAATAGGTTCCATATTATGTCACGTTGTACATTATTATGTGTATACTAATAACTGAAAATAGGTTCCATATTGTGTCACGTTGTGCATTATTATGTGTACACTAATAACTGAAAATAGCTTCCATATTATGTCACGCTGTGCATTATTATGTGTAAAGTACACTAATAACTGAAAATAGGTTCAATATTATGTCACGTTGTGCATTACTATGTGTACACTAATAACTGAAAATAGGTTCCATATTATGTCACGCTGTGCATTATTATGTGTACACTAATAACTGAAAATAGGTTCCATATTATGTCACGTTGTGCATTATTATGTGTACACTAATAACTGAAAATAGGTTCCATATTATGTCTCGTTGTGCATTATTATGTGTACACTAATAACTGAAAATAGGTTCTATATTATGTCACGTTGTGCATTATTATGTGTATACTAATAACTGAAAATAGGTTCAATATTATGTCACGTTGTGCATTATTATGTTTATACTAATAACTGAAAATAGGTTCCATATTATGTCACGTTGTGCATTATTATGTTTATACTAATAACTGAAAATAGGTTCCATATTATGTCACGTTGTGCATTATTATGTGTATACTAATAACTGAAAATAGGTTCAATATTATGTCACGTTGTGCATTATTATGTGTACACTAATAACTGAAAATAGGTTCCATATTATGGCACGTTGTGCATTATTATGTGTACACTAATAACTGAAAATAGGTTCCATATTATGTCACGTTGTGCATTATTATGTGTACACTAATAACTGAAAATAGCTTCCATATTATGTCACGCTGTGCATTATTATGTGTAAAGTACACTAATAACTGAAAATAGGTTCAATATTATGTCACGTTGTGCATTACTATGTGTACACTAATAGCTGAAAATAGGTTCCATATTATGTCACGCTGTGCATTATTATGTGTACACTAATAACTGAAAATAGGTTCCATATTATGTCACGTTGTGCATTATTATGTGTACACTAATAACTGAAAATAGGTTCCATATTATGTCACGTTGTGCATTATTATGTGTACACTAATAACTGAAAATAGGTTCTATATTATGTCACGTTGTGCATTATTATGTGTATACTAATAACTGAAAATAGGTTCAATATTATGTCACGCTGTGCATTATTATGTGTAAAGTACACTAATAACTGAAAATAGGTTCAATATTATGTCACGTTGTGCATTACTATGTGTACACTAATAACTGAAAATAGGTTCCATATTATGTCACGCTGTGCATTATTATGTGTACACTAATAACTGAAAATAGGTTCCATATTATGTCACGTTGTGCATTATTATGTGTACACTAATAACTGAAAATAGGTTCCATATTATGTCACGTTGTGCATTATTATGTGTACACTAATAACTGAAAATAGGTTCTATATTATGTCACGTTGTGCATTATTATGTGTATACTAATAACTGAAAATAGGTTCAATATTATGTCACGTTGTGCATTATTATGTGTACACTAATAACTGAAAATAGGTTCCATATTATGGCACGTTGTGCATTATTATGTGTACACTAATAACTGAAAATAGGTTCCATATTATGTCACGTTGTGCATTATTATGTGTACACTAATAATTAAAAATAGGTTCCATATTATGCCACGTTGTGCATTATTATGTGTACACTAATAACTGAAAATAGGTTCCATATTATGTCACGTTGTGCATTATTATGTGTACATTAATAACTGAAAATACGTTCCATATTATGTCACGTTGTGCATTATTATGTGTACACTAATAACTGAAAATAGGCTCCATACTATGTCACGTTGTGCATTATTATGTGTACACTAATAACTGAAAATAGGCTCCATACTATGTCACGTTGTGCATTATTATGTGTACTCTAATAACTGAAAATAGGTTCCATATTATGTCACGTTGTGCATTATTATGTGTACACTAATAACTGAAAATAGGTTCCATATTATGTCACGTTGTGCATTATTATGTGTACACTAATAACTGAAAATAGGTTCCATATTATGTCACGTTGTGCATTATTATGTGTACACTAATAACTGAAAATAGGTTCAATATTATGTCACGTTGTGCATTATTATGTGTAAACTAATAACTGGAAATAGGTTCCATATTATGTCACGTTGTACATTATTATGTGTATACTAATAACTGAAAATAGGTTCCATATTGTGTCACGCTGTGCATTATTATGTGTACACTAATAACTGAAAATAGGTTCCATATTATGTCACGTTGTGCATTATTATGTGTACACTAATAACTGAAAATAGGTTTCATATTATGTCACGTTGTGCATTATTATGTGTACACTAATAACTGAAAATAGGTTCCATATTATGTCACGCTGTGCATTATTATGTGTACACTAATAACTGAAAATAGGTTCAATATTATGTCACTTTGTGCATTATTATGTGTACACTAATAACTGGAAATAGGTTCCCTATTATGTCACGTTGTACATTATTATGTTTATACTAATAACTGAAAATAGGTTCCATATTATGTCACGTTGTACATTATTATGTGTAAAGTACACTAATAACTGAAAATAGGTTCAATATTATGTCACGTTGTACATTATTATGTGTAAAGTACACTAATAACTGAAAATAGGTTCCATATTATGTCACGTTGTACATTATTATGTTTATACTAATAACTGAAAATAGGTTCCATATTATGTCACGCTGTGTATACGTGGCCTAGCTTAAATTGTTCAAACTAACACGTTGAAGGGTTGACCATTGTATATTCGGGTGGGTGATATATTTGCTGGAATAGAGTAACTATATTTATGATCAAACGATATAACACATGTTTAATACGTTGTTTTTACCCCTGATTAAAAAATCTAGCTAAAACGAAGTGAAGGAAGAAATACTAATTTTCACATTGCTCTGCCATTCCCTTTCACTGAGTTTCTAGTGGCCAATCCCTTAAGTGTAATTTTGTTTTTTTACACCTTCCCATCTACTACCTTAGGGTTGCTAATGGCCGTTAGAACGATAACGCAATTGAGCCCCCCCCCCCCCCCCATCTTAAACGATATACCTCAGATTGGGCATGGAGCTAACGAATTCTCAATTACATATACGCTGACTGGCAAAGGGTCACTGCCCTAACACAGTTGAATAGTTTAATGTTGCCTGACATACGTTACATACAGAGTGTTAGAAACATCTGTGAGTGTTGATACTTGTCCATATTACTGGTTCTGTGATACTTTGTTGCACTATTGTTGCCTTGGCATCACCAGATGTGCACTGCCCTTGAACAAACTATCAGCAGTACAAACGACACACAGGAGTAGACAGCATGAACAATGTAACTGTTATTGCGCCTACTCCAGTTGTTAACAATCTACGTGTAACAATGGCTTTGTTAGAAAAGCCACGTAAATACTCGGCTACTGTACATCACGCATGCGTGGTAGATAATACTCTCCCGTCCCATGTTTCTGAGTAGCTCATTGTCTGCAGTGTGTGACCCAGGAGACGTACTTACCGATTAAATATCTTCAATTCATCCAAACACCTGGGTGGGTTTCACCATAGACACGAATACAAGTCTTGTATATGCTAGTCATGTTGTTATTTGTTTTGTTATTCAGTGCAATTTATTGTTTTACTATCATTAAATAAAATATGTAAATTGCTCGAACTATTAGCGTTACTATCGCAACGAAGGTGTTATTCCCGATTGGGCTTTCATCCAAATACATATCTGAGGGTCGTCTGTAATATAAACACGTCAATTTGTCGAATTTATTTTAGATATATATTTAAATAACATATTCTGTGTCCCGAAATGCGAAACGCTATCGACTGAGCAATGCCATAGTCCTACCTGGATTCATTGTTTTTTTTGAGAGTATGAAAGTATCTTGTCAATGTGAGCTTTTATCAAAATTCTCACCGTAATCGGTAAATAATTCCCTTATCAGGTGGTATTTTGAATCATAATTTGGACTACTAATAGAATAGAATAGAATAGAATAGAATAGAATAGAATAGAATAGAATAGAATAGAATAGAATAGAATAGAATAGAATAGAATAGAATAGAATCATGTATTAACCCTGTGAACATAATGTTACATTTGTTTGGATCCTATTGAATTATACAATGGGATGTGATTCTTATGACTATTTTTTTGTTTTACTTTCAAGTTCTATTTGATTTGTTTACATCGTAAAGTATATTGGTCGCCTAAGTTAAGACGATATATAAAACAATTTATAACGGCAAGTAGAACAAATAAAAAACATAAAAATAAAAAAAAAACTATGACTACATCGGATTTTAATTGAACATGTCTTAAAATAAAATAAAATAAAACGTATTCATCATTTGGAATATAAATCAAATCAAACAACGCTAAGATGATTTTAGTAATAGTTTTATTATATCATGGAATTGTGGTACACGTCTAACTATTAATTGAAAAAAACGAAACGATTTTTAAATATGTACCGCTATGTACACTGGTGGATCCAGAAATTTGGTAAGGGGCGCTCCTATTGACGTGGCATGACGTGATTTGTCATTTTTTGTTTTGCGGGCTGAAGGGGGAGGCGCCCTCTAGTAAACCCAATAGCAGGACCCACCATTGAAAAATGTCACATGATCCCCATAGCAGCACGCTCCCATTACAAAGTGACGACTGGGGCTGGTTTAAAGCAGCTCCTATCGATCCCCTCCTGGATTAATAAACTGTGGGATACCCAGACAAGGGTTAGAATTGGAACACGATCCATAACATTAAAACAGTTGGCCCCTATATTTTGATAATAATAGAAAACAAATATGAATGGATTAGACCGATTGTTAACATTCTTTGGACGGGGCTATTAGCGATGTGTGATGTACATCCATTCGCATAACCACTAGGACTGACTGGAATTACTTTACACAAAGGTACTCTTACATTGTGGCTACTTTGAACAGATTTGAAAACACTTGATCGATATGTTGCACTGCGAGGTCAGACCGTTCTTTCTACATATCAAAACAATAATCACTTTTATTTTAGAATCTACTCACGTCGCTACCTTTCATCTCATACCGCTGTCACAACAAATGACAAAATACTTAACAGATTAATAAATTTGTTTTGATATCATTATTACGTCATTGAAAGTGATTTCATCAGCAGGCGTAAATTTTGTCATGCTATTTTTTTCAATAGTATATATATTTGTTTATTATAACGTCGTGCGTTTTCTTTATGGGTCGAACGAGAACCTCGTATATTAATGGAAAACTAGCACCGAATCAAATCATTTAACTTGCTGAGGTGGATGATACACATATATTCAGAACAATTTGTTCACACTTTTTAAGTCAAGATACTTGTGTGTATTTCCATGACAAATTGTAAAAAAAATACGTCTTATAATGAAAAGCACGTGACCGTCGCCGTTTTTTTTTTTTTTTTTGTCACGAACAAATCACTGGCTTTATCACGCTTTTGATTTTAAACTCATGTCATTTTTACAAATATTACTCATGCCCATATAGTGGAGTATGATTCTCGTCATCCCAGTCTGTTTATATGACAAACTATCTTTTTTCCTTTTTAAGCCAGCCAATGAGAACCGTTTCGGGATAACAGTAAACATCCGCCGTATCTGGTTGAAAAGCAGTGAATGACGGATACCGTGTCACGGCGCTCTCGCCGATAGAAAAATGCCATTAGCCAATTTAGATGGAACATAATATCACCAGTTCTACGCATCTGTTATGTAACTGGGTCTAATGATCTGACATACACATCGGTATCCATTTAGTAAACTTTTTGTATTTTAAAGACGTGTTAAAAACCTCATCAACCATCTTTGTAGTCCACTTAACATTGTTCCCATTACTGTCTCTGAGTTTTCCTAGACAGTTTATCAAAAGGAAATTTCACAGTTTGAGTCATAAATTATTGAAACACATTTCAATTTTAGGAAGCACAAATTTAAATGTTAATGATTACTAAATTAATCATATTATTAACATCATTAAAGTTGCCGCTGCTACATGAAATGTTTATCTTGAAAAAAATAGTGTACTGTTTTTTACTTGACCGAGAAAATTGTAAAACATAATACAATATATTAACATAATCATTGTCATATGATGTTGATTTGTTTATCTTCATTATCGACTTTATTCGTATTCTTGTCAGAGAATGTTTAATCCCCAAAGTTAATATCTTTCCTTTGCTAATTATCTAGTTATAATAATCATTGAAATCTGAATATTTTACCCACGAGTTTTGACTATTCGGATAATTAAACTATTCTACCCAACAATCACGTGACCTTTTTATAAAACGCATGTCATGCCACCATCAGCTTCTCGAGTTCTGTGTGTTATATGTATGTTAATCCACCTAAAGCCATGGCTCAATATAATTGGTTATTTTAGAAGCCATGCTTGGAGAGAGGATTTTGAAAACTTTTTCCACAGAATTTGCTGTACTCCTATACAACTTATTCAAAACCAATCAAAGTGGGAAACCTTATTTTGACCACGATAAGTCATTCAACGGTCATGCTAATGGGCACGCGTTATAAGTTTGCAGTCGGACGTTCTAAAAACAAATGTCGACCTCATGTGATATTTCTGTGAGACGATAGTCCGGGTCAGTAGTTCAACGCTACCAAAACGTGAATAGGTAGTTTAAATTATGACAGCGTGTTACCTAAAGACTCGGTATTTAGACTCTACGTTAAATTGAACTTTAGTTCTGAGTTGTTATTGCTCAAAATAGGCCTTTTTATTTGTTCTGTATTACCAGGTGTTCTCACTCGTTGATATGACCATTTGGCAGTCTGTCTGTTTTGAAACAAATTGAAGTAGGTCCCTGGTTTAAATGCGTGTATCTAGCAAATTTATGATTGACAATTGTAATGGCATGTAGAGAGGAAGCAACATGATGTTCGGCAGTCAGATATGGGTAGGTAGCAACTACTGTACACACGCAAAAATGAAATAACGCTGTCAGCGGTTTTTGAATTTAATCAAGTCGGGAGGGGGGGGGTAACTGATAACTCATCGATCATGATAACAAATCTGAGTTAACTCAGCGATTAAATAAAACCAGTAAATAAACGGGATACTAAATCACGTTCAGTGATCAGTGAGAGATACGACTAAATTTAGCCTCAATTATACGTGCATGATACCAAGTCGGCCATGGTGGTTATCGCCGGGGAGTTTACTCTAGAACGAATTTAATTCGTACTAACACTAAATCAGTGCACAACTGTACAATGGTTGCGAGTTGCGAATAGAATTCAAACACAATATTACAGTTATTAAAAGAGAAGAGAAACAACATTTGTTTTCTTAAATGTTATTTAATTGTTTTTTTCAAGCTGCATGTGGAGATTTGGAGTGTTATACCATATCTCATATTCCTGTAATAATACATATTTACAATAGGGTATTGCTTTAGGTGATAATTCGCCTAAAATATATGTCATGACACAATAAAAAAATAATTTGTTTTGGACGGAGTAAGAATAAAGTCAATTATAGTTTATCTTATAATATATACATTTACTGGAGTTCTTACAATGTCACGTGACCAGCCGGTCTTTCCTCAAAGATGGTACACTTCAAGGTTTGAACGGGGTTACAAATTCGCCACATTTGTAGAAAAACGTGACTTTTTAAAAATTTGTTACAATCATAATTTGCCATGTTTTGTTAAAACAAACTTATCCTGTAAAAGCTTACGCAATATTGTCAATTCACCTTTGACCTCAAATTTATAGGGGCGACAAATATTTTCAAATTAAAATATCCCCTAAATCAATAAAGATGTAAAGATCATGTAATGGAATTTCTCTGGCGTGATGATTTGACAATGTTTTCCATTACTTTCTTTTTAAAATCCAACATTACTCTTATATATGCGCCATATATGGCAAGTATTGAAGCTAAGTGACTATGGATTATTTTCGCTAAAAAATCAATTTCCTGCGTTGTGGTTGAAGTACTTAGTACTTTTAGTCATAAGCCCAAAAGAAGGAATCCACCAACGAATTCAAAATAAATTCCCAGCGAAAATAATAAAAATGTATTGCTACATTTCTTGTGACATTCTCCAGTATGCCTGTACATGCTCAGATTGAAAAAGAAAGTAAACCTGATGACATTCTGGGTTCCATTCTGTAACGTTTAACATATGACAGTTACAATGTAATAATTGAATGAGCCGGCTCTCAAACATGGATGGAAATATACATGGAAATTTGACACAAATACACATGTTTGTATGTGTTAATAAATATACATGACATGACAACCAGAATTACAATAAATATCACACATTGATATTAAAGCCTCACGGTCGTCGTTTGGTATGGGTCCCACACGACGTACACAACGCACGTAGAAACATTGTTTGTTTACATGCAATTCAAACGCGGGCAGCGTGACGATGATGACTCTTTTAAAGCTGGATGTACCCTTGATACCGTAGTTGAATCGACTTTCAAATTTACCATAGAAACAAACGACGTTAACCATGTATTGATAACAACGACTTTGACCATGTATTGATAAGAAACGCTTGATCGTACACACTACTCAGCCCAGTTATTAGTATGTCGAGTGTTTGCCACACATGCATCCAGTCGCGAGGCAGTTAACCCATGAATATCAACACATACAAATAAACTAATATACTTCACTGCACGGATCATTGTAAATTGACAGTGAAATGCGTTTGCAAATAAAAGACAGGAAATTTACAATCATATTATTATGAGGGTCATTTGTTATAGCCACGGCCACGGCGATAAAGCGACAAGTATCTGTTCATCACAGGTATTTATTTTAATTGAGTTGAATTTAGTTTATAAACACTCGAGTGTATCGTCGACGTTCAATGTTCAAATAAGATCTCTAACACAACTGAAGTTGACAACGGCGATCCATTAAATGTAACACATGGTATGGCCTGTGGCAGTTAAAAAGAATCAATACGATTACTAGTATTATCGTAGACTGTTGGTGAACAATATTGTTAGAACAGACTATAACAACAGTTTTTGCCCGCCCCCCCCCCCCCCCGCTTTTGGATGAATTAATAGCCATTAATTAAATGTAGACACTTGCCTAATACACGCTGACTGATTTGTGTATTTTATTATTAAATCTCAATAATAAAGTGCCCAGATACAGCGCGAGGTTTTCATCGGATAAACAGAAAAAACAGCTTAATTTTAAAAACCTTGTGAAGGGAAAACGCCATTGTGGGTTTGAGGTCTTTCACGTACAATTGCGAACGAGACGTACAACGTGCGGATTAAATATAAGTAAAAGCACTGTGTCCTCGGCACATTGCGTTCCTTAGCCTTGGGTTCGTGTGAACTCACTATATGGTTCAATAATTTAATAGTTTATGTTCGCGTACAAAAGTTCCCTTTAAATGTTTTACTATTGGCTATTCGAACACGGACGCATTGAAGCATGTGTCATACAATCAGTGGTATGGGGTCTTATACAACCACTGAAACGCAAGGTGTATAGTCGGGTAAAGTGACAAACGAATCAGTCAGCTTAAACTCAACTAAACGTGAATATAGTGCTTTAACAAACTTAAATCGGATGCAAGAGTTTGGAAGCACACTTGGCTTAGGGCACATTGAAGTGGTAATAAGGAAAGAAAAAAGATTTATACGTTTTAGGGTTAACCAAATCTTCGTCGCGGTCACCTGGATGAAGCTATTGTGTTAGTTGGTAACATAAATATGTCAGTCTTCAGCCTGCTGATCAGACCACCTTTGACTTCAGCAAATATTTATGTGTGTATCTTGGGGTACTGTTAATTTGTAGCTTTGTCGCCCGGACAATTAGTCACTGCTTTGATGCAATGTACAGTATCGAGTATGTTTGTAAGTGGTGTCAATTTCAAGCCCATTCTTGAGCACGTACCTTGAATCCCATTCGATTGTTTGTGGGGCGTTTGCCAAATATTTGGGACTACGTAAATATGCAGGGACTGTGGCAATTCTGTGTACTCGTCTGTATAGATGAAATATGCACAGACGCGCACACCCACAATAAAATGTTGATGTGGCCAGATAAAATTCTTTGCACTACTGTGGTAATCGGTTGTTTTTGAGTCAACTGTACAACCTATTCACCGAGCAGTATACTGTACCAATATCGCTACCGTTTCATTAAACACATTGAATACTTCATTCTATTTAAATAGCGATTAGTCAATCATAGTTAGTGAAAATAGTATTCATAGAATACAAATTGGTAAACTTGAAACGATTTACCTATCAACTTGTGCCAAAGCGGGACACGTTATGTTGTGCGACACACCACATATATAGAGATAAACCAAGAAGTAACGCCATATTTTAGCATTTGGTGGTTGTCCTGACAACCATCTATGTATTCGCGTTCAACCTGACGGGACAAGGACAATTTTTTATACGCTGTTGAAGGAGGTTACGCACAATAGCCAATGTATGTAAAAGGTCGGAGTAACATATCAATTGCATTTGGAGAAATAAAAGGCACTGCCGGCAGACATTACAACACTTCATACGTGGTAAAATACACCTGGTAGAATTGCCAGTTTGTATTCACGGGTCGTATGAACCCTTTCATGTATAGTGTGTACTTGTTGTATTGCGCTGCTTTTTTATCGGCACGTTTTTGTTTTCGTGGTTGACATTTGAAGACACTGCTACAGTGCAGTACATGACCTGTCCCTATACTGACTCATTATTATACATAAACCGTGTATATTTTACGAGGTTTTACATACGTTTCTAGATCGAGTGAAATAACAATCAAGAAACAGACAGCTGAAGATTTTAACTTGGTACACGAATGTGCCAAAATGAATAGATACCAATTTTAAATGTGTCTAAACCAAGACTTGCATCCTACATTAGTCAACTATTAATTACACATTCATTGTTAACACACTCCTTCTCAAACTTATCTATAAAAAAACAACACTCCCGTACCCTGTCATTGAACAGAAATTCTATTCAACTTGAAGTAACCAGGGTTGCATTATTGTGCGTTGATAGTTAACTTATTTAAGTAATCACGAACATATATCGGCAATATTTTTCGCGAGTTACCTAATTTGACCGAACTTTAAGCTCAACTGCCTTATGACGTCCAATTTGATTATTCTGCATTATAACAATTTTTGTCACAATAAAAAGAAAATGATATATTGAAATGTAGATATATCAAATATAAATATTTACATTACACACTTCAAAATAAATAGTATTCTCTGATTCTAGTGTAAGATTTACTCATCCTGTTCATCGTCAACATCATCGACGTCGTCAGAGTCAGAATTAGAGCCTGAGTCTTCGTCGCTTGTGCTCCACAGACGATCTCCGCAAAGCCAATTCAAAATATGCTGCCTCTTGTCTACAGAGACCGCACTCTCATCGCGGGTTTTAACGTTCTCCCGCGTCAATGGTGCACAGCGTGTCACGGGGCTGACATGTTCATTGTTACCTTCATCCTCACTGCTATCATTGACATGATTAAGCTGCATTTGCAAGTCAGTCAATGTCCTCGGCGTTTCCGTCACCATCTCGCTTTTTCCTGTGTCTTCATTATAAATTAGCGACACGGTTTTATGCTTGTTGGCGGGATTATCACAGTCGCTAATAGATTCAAAGTGCATCGCTGTAGTGTTAGCAGGGTATGACACACGTCTGGCTATCTTTGGAACAACCTGACGCTCGCTTCGATGTAGCGTGAAGCCCAGTTTGGGATATGATCGTTCAACATTCCTACTCCATTTGTCACGGTCCCTAAAAGTATCCCGTACGTTAATAGGCCTGTTTTTTAAGACACCGTTGACACTTGCGTGGTTTGTAATTTTGTTGGTATACGTGTCTTTCCTGATGTTGTTTGCAGTGTCTGTCCTTGCTGTATGGGGTCGAAAAGATTCTATAATTCTTTTCTCATCTTCGTCAGTTTTCACCGGAAAGTTAATTTCCAAAACAGAACTCAGTGGGGAGCTGCAGTTGGTCATAACGCTAATGGGTCGTAGATTTTTATCCGTCCTAGCGGTCATCTTTATTCCACTGTTTCCACTGGCAATCGAACCGCTGCTACTCCTATCAAACACAAACGAGACTCGTCTTTCTTTTTGCAGTGTCACTATCGCCGGAGAACTGTTCCTTTTCGGTCGCGTGATTTCAGGTCGCGATGCGAGTCCGCTGCCATAGCTAGTCAATGAGTTAGAACTACCGACGTGTCGAAGAGGTAACACTGTCGACGAGTTCTCGCGACTTATACTGCTACGTAAATTCTCATCGGATCTCACATACGGAAGTCGACTGTTAGTCGAACCAGGGAGAGAATATCCAGTAATCGGTGGGAACTGTGATGGCTTTGATAACACCTTTGGCTCAATCACAGCCGTACTCGAAGACGACTTATTCAACAATCGGTGGCGGTACAGGTCGGAGAATGTCCTAGAGCGAATCATTTCGTGTTTTCCTCGTGCCATCTCGATTCCCCGTATATGCCGGACCTCAGACTTGAGTCGACCGCCGCTAACCCGGGGAGTCGCAATTTGTCGACGGGGAACTACGAACTCTCCCGCTGAATTCCAGTGATCCAAATCATCCTCCGATACTAGTATCCTGGGTGCGTTCTCCGTGGCCGGTACTGTCCACTGACTGCCCGGATTGCTATTGGCCGGCATGTGCTTGGTAAATAATCACATGTTCGCAGTTAATCATCAACTTAATCGATCCATTAACCACACGGCCACTGGTACCTGTGGAAAAAACCGACACGTAAAATTAATAATTCGACGATGGATTCAACTTCTACAGAAGCACTTTAGTTTTGCTCGACTCGACCAGTCAACCACAGACACACACTTACCAATAACAGCCACAGCTATTTACTCAAACGCTACAGTTACAATAATATCACAATAAGCTTAAAATAGCAACAACATATCAGTCACGAACTGCACATGCGCAGTCTCGTTAACTATGTTTTGGGACAGTCTGCGAAGCAATGTCGTGACCAAACTATAGTTCATAATCACGTTGACGTCAGAGACGGATGTTTAAAACATGAATATGTGACTAATCGGACCATAAACTGAATTGTAATCAATTTTCACCTGCCAAAACATCGTTATCATGACACAATGTCAATGTTAATATCTTTTAATTTGCTTATTTCGTATACGGATATCTCGGCGGAATGCGAACCATTATTGCCAATTGAGGGCGCAGTGTAACTTGATTTATCAGAAAACAATTTATTTCCGGCTGATAATGAGCGTGTGGATGAATATTACACTTATATGACGTCATAGGAATCACTGCCATGTGTCTGAGGCAATTCATAAATCTCCAACACTTTTATAACTGTAGTTGATATTCGTCGAGTGCTGCAAGTTGAGCATGATGTGATCACTCCCTTCAACACACTTGATATAACTACTTGGCTGTGTGCTATGAGGTTCATTTTGATAAAGAAAATAGTCAGAATAAATTCATTTTGATTATGGCAAACCATACTCTAGCACCAGCCTTAGCAGTCTTCCTAAAAAACAGCTATGGAACAAAACAGCAACAACTATCAGTGTATTAGGCTACATTTTGTGTTCATTCTGTATTCACCATTGGCTGCAAATTGTCTTTATTGTTTTTGATTTGTTTTATTTTTTTTAGAAAAGTTTTTATTTTTTGTTTTCTTTTTTAGATTGTAGTTTGTTTTAATTTCTTTCTGTAAGACCCTTTTTATCCTTTCCTAAGGATTTTATGCGTCTAATAAAAAAAAATAAAAATAAAATTATACTCCACCCCCACCCACCCCCACCGTGGACCGTGCATTGAGTGTACTTGCTAGATGGTTATTAATATAATGCTGATATTATTTCGATAGGATGACAAGGATACAAACACTAAGTTACGGTGTTTCCAGGTTGGCGAATAAGATTACAATCCGATACTTGTATACGTTGCTGGTTATTTTATACCAGTAGCTTCTAGATCGGGTCCAAATTCTGACAAACTACTAATAAACTATGCTAGTCTCGTTCGATCTTGCAAGTTCAGTAACTAATCAGAACAGGTGTTATATGTCGCTTTCTACTCGAGGCACTAATTCCGTCAGAGGAAGGCTGTGTGAACTCGATGTGCACAGGCAGTTGGGTAGATATACATGTATCGGTGAACAGGGACCTGCGCATGCGTTGAAAGCACTCACTTGACCTTAATTGCAAATGACCGTCGAGATCTCGTTGAGACTGAGAGAAACATCATGAGACTCATACAGTATTCTATTCAGTAGTACCATCGCATTCACTCTTATAAATAGTGTGGTTTCCATGAACGTGAACAGTGGACGCGAGGGCAGGAAGGATGAGACACGATTGGGCGAGGGGCGGGCAAAACCAAGTCTCGTGGCTTTTCTGTTGTTGAAAGCAAACTCGGCGGCCATTTTAAGATTACGGTATATTGCTGATATTACACATGAACTATATGCTGTTTGGTATGTGCACTCTGTAAATATTTACAGTCTTTGAACAAAGCAACATTAATACCAAGAATTATGGGTAATTAATTCATACAATGGGTAATTTTATCGTGTAAATTTGGGTCGTGACAATGTAGCACATCTGTGAGACCTTACTTGGCTAAGTACGCTGCCAGAAACCATGGCAATTATGTGATATTTGTTTTTATATATGGTATCAAGTACAGAATAAAAGAGAGTGATCTTATTTTTTATTTATTTGTCTGTTGCCATGACACTGACTAGCCGCCACTAACTTATCAACTTTGCCCAATCGACAACTTTGTTACTTCTATATTGAGTTTTGAAACGCGTTGTTTTTCTGTTAGTAAGGTATGGAGCATTGTGTATAGACCAACAAATATAGTTTGATTGTTGAAGTGTCGATATACACTTCCTCGAATTCACTTCTACCAGGTGTTTAATATTTCCAATAAAAATAAATGACACTGAGGGTCATAGCACGAACACTTTTGTATACAACCATTTTAAAAGTCCGTGGATGTGGCTGTGAAATATATTCCTGACGATGGTTACAATATCCGCCTGAGGTACCCTGGAATATCTCGTTGTTATGCTTAACACAATAATTAGAATTAGCTGACTATACAACTTTAGCTCAAAGTAATTTCAAAATACTGACAATAGGAAGAAAAGTCACGGGTGAACTCCGTTTTACATATATACTGTAATTTAAACAGAAATCTAGAGTTATCGTCAAATTGTATATTCTACGCACATTATTGTATTCAATAATTCATGATTTTCATTTAAAATCTATTGTGAAATTCATTTCCGTCTCGTTAAATTAAAAAAAAAAACTGAATAAATGGGACAGCCCGTAAATGATAACTCAACGCAGCTGTGACTAGAAGCAATGGAATTAATATCATGAAGCAAATTTCCTGAGCTTTATACCAAGCTTTCCTGAATTAACAGACTGCTTATTCGATGCACTCTATTTTACCAGCGGTAGAACAGAGTGGTGGTAAACTTATCTCTCTTTTCGTTATCAAAATGCCATGTTTATCTTGTTAATGTATTTAAGGCAATAACACCAAAAACATGCCAATACTAGTACTTCCTTCTCAGATTATATTTGAACTGTTAAAGTACTGGTATTAACCTAATTCGCCTTAGTTGTTTAGATTGCATAAACATGCCGTAATATATTGCCACACAGGTGGTTGTTTTAAATCCCATCTCCACGTCCGCCGTCTACTGTTTTGTAATCTCCGGGATTGATATGTTTCCCATATCGGCCTGATGATATCGAAACAATGTCCAGATTTCTGAAAGTGACGTCGCCGAGCACGTGCATAAAATGCATAATTAAAGCAGAAGTATATATACATCAGCTTACGGACCAGAATACATATTTAACAACAGCTTTCGTAGTCCTGGAGACCGTATGTGAAACTGCCTTAATAAATATGCACGGGGTCGACGGCGTAAGGTAAATCACAGTTTGACCTTACTCCGGGTCACACGTAATCTTCCGTTGCTGCCTGAGTTAAGCCAGTGTTCCTGTGGGCGGATTGCATTGTTATCCTTCAAACTCGTAGCTGCGCAAAACACACAGCAATAACGATAAATATAGTATTGAGCTGAGTTCCTGGTGTTTTAATCATTGTATGATACCGCCAAATATCAGCCACACGCTCACTGTTTTGCCAACAAAGTAGCAATATTGATATTAGCTTACCAACACAAACTGTTGTATTTAAAATATTAATATTGCAATATATTCACAGTAAAATAAATCTATAACATTCATTGTCCATATTTAAGCTATCGCGGCGCGTTCGAATTTCATGTAAACTGCTGTGCTGGTTGCGAATAGACGTTACCCAACCACACAATTTAACATAGTCCCATGCTAGTTCCCGGTTTCCGGTTTCAGGGAATGTAACACAGACATAAATATATTTAAAAATATAATTTAAATTTTGGATAACTAGTTAAACTAGAATACAAGGGCGATGACGTTTTTGTTGTTGTATTAATTAAAAAGAAAATCATTATAAATACTTTATCGCGTGACAGTGCTTACAATGCCGATCTTCAGAAATAATTCTGGTTAAATTTTTGAAAATTTTAATGTAATTTTAGTTAACAGTTTGGCAACCATGTTCGACTACATATGATGAGAACGACCAGGTTGTTGGGCCATCACATTTACTGTTTTTAAAATTAAAATAAAGCATTCCATTCGCAGACTATGACTATGTTTTGGTGTCATAGCAACAAAACTAAGCCACTGACAGAATAATCAATCAATACTCCTGTCGACATTTTATCTCTACTACTTTTATGGATGGTTGGTGTCATGTTTAGAAAGGAATGCATACTTATAATTTAAATATTTCAATTCAATTATGTTAAAATACGAACTATTCTCAGTTACTTGATGATTAAAACATGTTTCTCGATATTCAGGACAAAATTTTGTGTATGTTATTTTACGGCTGTCATAGTTTTCAATGTATTTTATACGCGTTGTATCTGTTGCATGGGACCCACATCGAATAAGACGCGGCGCGATGATTCTTTTCAGTGTAATTTAAAATTCTCATTAAGTCACGATAGTCAAATTTAATGGAAGAATACCATGAAAACAAAATAAACAAAATGGACTTCGCTCAAAAGTTATAAAATTACACAATTCATTGTAACAACATACAGCAATGTGAACACGGCCGTGTGTACGCTTCAATATATCTGTCTAAAAGTATATAATGAAGCATCAAGAATCAAAGGACATCATTGAGATTTTCTACTCATAACATCCGGGTATTATAACATTCCATAATTATATTTACGGGTAATTCACAACACAACGCAGAAACGATATTCTACTTATCGACAGATAATCTCCCATGTGTTCTAACTTATGTTTATCCCAGGACACCCAGCTGAAACAAAAACTCCCATTGGCCTAACAACTAATCAACAAAGGACACCCGGTTGATACGCAGACCCTCATTGGCCCAAAAACTAATCATCCTAAGAAACTCAACTGAAACACGAATCTTCATTGGCCCAATAACTAATTACCCCCAAAACACTAAGCTGAAATACGGAGACCCATTGGCCCAATAACTAATCACCCCCAAAACACTAATCTGAAACACGGAGACTCAATGGCCCAATAACTAATCACCCCAAAACACCAAGCTGAAACACGAACCAGAATTCGGTAAACAATTAATTATCAAAGGACACCAAGCTAATACATGACCCCTTATAAGTCTAACTAACCATCCAAATATACCGAGCTAATACACCATGTGTCATTGGTTCATTTCTATTATACAATTAAAATAAATAACCATCAATTATTCATTATTTTTCGACTTTTTACTTTATCAATATTCAACCATCGAATTTTTTGAAATTCAAATTATCCTGATTAAGTTATCTACACCGACGAAACGAATAACAGGCATTTCTACGCCATGTTTTTTCCGGCACATACAAATGCAAACACCAACTGCCAGGGAAAGTACACCGAGGAGATTGTATTTTATCGACTTCGTATTGTACGTTCAATATTGCATTGTTGCGGAAAATATCAAAATTCAATACTTTATTCAATTTAAACCAATTTACTACCCATATGCATTACGGAACTAGGTACGCTGTGTTCACAAATAGTATACACGGTTTGTGAAAAAAAAACAATTTACTCAAATTGGAGGAAGTATACGTCCATGGTTTAAATTTGTGAAAAGAATCACCAAAGGGTTACCTGAAAAAAATGTCGCAAGATTGATATACTATTTGTTTGAATAGTTCTACAACTACATATTAAAATTGAATAATATTATTATATATTCTGATTTGTCTTTATAATAGCGTGTCTCAATAAAATCAATGTACAAACACATTTCTTGTGTTATATAGTGGTGAAATTGAAGAATGCAATTTCAAGTCAAATACGTTTGAAAAGAAGAGTGCCTCAGGGGATCATTATCGCTTGCAATCGGACTAATATACTACTGCTTTAGCACCAGACGTCCCGATTGTTCGCCGTCAGCATTGTCGAAGTCCATTGTAAGTTTCACGATTTATCCGCAACACTGCTTGTACTATGGCATATCTACTTCGTACCTAGTGATTGGGCATTATGATCAAAACAAACAATCTCAACTAAAGTTATGGTAATGCTGCCAAATCGTAAAGAAGACAGTTTTCCCATATCACAGTTTATGTGTCTATGATCATCACTTTATACGGACCTTAAGACTCAATGACAACTCAACAACTTTGTTCGCTGTACATTGCGATGCACAAAGAGGTCATTGCACTTACAACATGCTTCACTACAATGGATAGCAGAACATTTCGCGTATTTCACTAATTATGCGTATATGACTCTTTACAGAGGAATTATCTAAATCTCGATGAAACGACGGTTTAAATTCGTGAATTAGCCGAACTACCACTTACCCAGTGTGTCCCTTGTAGCTGTTCAACAATGTGACTGAGTCATCGTCGTTTCTGTTGCGGAATAAATATGTGGGGGTCAGAGGTTGACCCTCGCTTTGTGCTAACTGCCTCATGTAATATGTTTGGCGTATAACAAAAAAAGGAACGATTCACGTCATTTACAGAAGAAATCGGCTTAGAGTTATCGTTCGGACTAAATTATAATTCATATTCTGCAGTCAAAACGATTAATTTGCATACGATTCCATGTTCAACATGGCGCCATATAATGACGTCATGGCATACTCACTGGTTGTATCTACCATAACAGACACATGTTTTATTATCGCATATAAATAACTTACTGACGTGACGTTTTAAATACAAATACACGTAAAAACTGATTTCACCATTTCTTGGAAAATTACACAAGTTAGCAAACTCTTCTTTCGGTTCAGAAAAATGTGTGAGAGAAAACTCTGTTTTCTTCGTAGGTCACAGAAAGTTTTGCCCTCAATACATTCCGATGTGTGTATTATTTGCGTTTATGTGCATAAACACATTGTGTAGTATTCCCAGCATAATTTGTCGATAATCGTTACTGCACGATTATTTTATTTGGAGGACTTTCAATTGACGTTTAACGGATAAGACGGAAAGATTACAACACGAAGTTACAGTAATTGACACTAGAAGTTTGAATCTCAATCAAACATTCCATTTCAAATAATTTTAAAATATTAGTGAAAGTGAAAAAATGTTTCCTAAGCTTAAGTTCGCAATGTGGTCATTCGTCTGCCAATGTACTATGATGTCGTGTAACATACATTAAATCTCCGGATGACGTAGAGTGTCGATCTGGGTCACTAAAGATTTGTTAAACGCAACTCACTTAAGAACCTACCTTTGTGTGCAGTATTTCATCAGCAAAGTATTTTTTAAAAGCATGCACCCTTTAAACGATATCTGGCTCACTGAACACAAATCCGATCCCTTATTCACATTTCCAATCATCTTCCTTCCAAAAAAACTTTGCCTTACTAAACCCTTTGATATGCGAATTTAACCCATGACAGTTGCACGACACTTTTTTCTTACCATTGGTTATTTAATCAGATCATAGTGTTGCATGGTAAGTTTCAACGCACTGGCCTTCTGTCAGTCAACGGATACCCACGTTAAATGTGAGATTGCAATTGCGTTCGCGATGGGCCCGGGGGCTGTTAACGCAATGGCATTACATTTCATTCTTCGTCAATACAATAATAATCTGTATACGTCTGGTCACACAGAGCAACATAAACCCACTCGAACACACCACCCATCCGACCTGGTTCACTCCAAAATTGCCGACAATGTCCGATCCACGCAATAAAATATAGAGCAGGACCATTACACAACACTACACAATCAACATTTTATCAAACTTGCATGACGTTCGTTTTAGTGTTGTGATACATAATAGTGGATATTAAGAAGTGGTTTAGGTGCCAATATTGCTGTGGATGTGTCAGAGTGTTGTGATTGTACTAATAATCACAATAATAAATTGGTAGCAGTCAAAGTGTTGTGATTGTACTAATAATCACAATAATAAATTGGTAGCAGTCAGAGTGTTAAGACACTACTTTAACCCTAATCGTGTAAGCCCCATGTACTTTTACATTCACTTAACCACATATAGGTTAAACCTAGATGTATACAACCAAATAGTCATAGGCGCTGACAGCTTGCCATTTGAACAACTCCACCGTGTTTCAACAAAATTCAATTCAAAAGCTTCAATTTCTAGCATACAGAAGATTTATGAAATCTACAATAACTTTGTATGGAAAACTTTGCGTGGACAACCGATAACTTTGTATGGTAAACCCATGAATTTGCGTGGTAAACCCATAACTTTACATGGTGAACCCATAACTTTGCGAGGTAAACCCATAATTTGGTGCAGTAAACCCATGACATGGTGCAGTAAACAAATAACTTTGCGTGGTGAACCCATATTTTGCGCAGTAAACCCATAACTTGGTGCGGTAAACCCATATCTTTGCGCAGTAAACCCATGACTTGGTGCGGTAAACCCATAACTTTGCGCAGTAAATCCATGACTTGATGCAGTAAACCAATTACTTTGCGCAGTAAATCCATGACTTTACGTGGTAAGCCCATAACTTGGTGCGGTAAACCCATACCTTTGCGCAGCAAACCCATGACTTGGTGCGGTAAACCCATACCTTTGTGCAGTAAACCCATAACTTGGTGCGGTAAACCCATATCTTTGCGCAGTAAACCCATGACTTGGTGCGGTAAACCCATACCTTTGTGCAGTAAACCCATAACTTGGTGCGGTAAACCCATATCTTTGCGCAGTAAACCCATGACTTGGTGCGGTGAACCCATACCTTTGCACAGTAAACCCATGACTTGGTGCGGTGAACCCATACCTTTGCGCAGTAAACCCATAATTTGGCGCGGTAAACCCATACCTTTGTGCAGTAAACCCATGACTTGGTGCGGTGAACCCATACCTTTGCACAGTAAACCCATAACTTGGTGCGGTGAACCCATAACTTTGCGCAGTAAACCCATGACTTGGTGCGGTAAACCCATACCTTTGCGCAGTAAACCCATGACTTGGTGCAGTAAAGAAATGACTTTGCGCAGTAAACCCATATCTTGGTGCGGTAAACCATTAACTTGGTGCGGTAAACCAATAACTTTGCGCAGTAAACCCATGACTTGGTGCGGTAAACCAATAACTTTGCACGGTAAGCCCATAACTTTGCGCAGTAAACCCATGACTTGGTGCGGTAAACCAATAACTTTGCGTGGTAAGCCCATAACTTGGTGCAGTGAACCCATATCTTTGTGCAGTAAACCCATGACTTGGTGCGGTAAACAAATCACTTTGCGTAGTAAGCCCATAACTTGGTGCGGTGAACCCATACCTTTGCGCAGTAAACCCATAACTTGGTGCGGTAAACACATACTTTTGTGCAGTAAACCCATGACTTGGTGCAGTAAACAAATCACTTTGCGTAGTAAGCCCATAACTTGGTGCGGTAAACCCATACCTTTGCACAGTAAACCCATGACTTGGTGCAGTAAAGAAATAACTTTGCGTGGTACGCCCATAACTTGGTGCGGTAAACCCATAACTGTACGTGGTAAACCCATAACTTTGCGCGGTAAAACCATAACTTGGTGCGGTAAACCCATAACTTTGCGCAGTGAACCCAATAACTTGGTGCGGCAAGCCCATGACTTGGTGCAGTAAACCAATAACTTTGCACGGCAAACCCATAATTTGGTGCGGTAAACCTATAACTTTGCATGGTAAACCCATAATTTGGTGCGGTAAACCCACAACTTTGCATGGTAAACCCATAACTTGGTGCGGTAAACCTATAACTTTGCATGGTAAACCTATAACTTGGTGCGGTAAACCCATAACTTTGCATGGTAAACCCATAACTTGGTGCGGTAAACCCATAACTTGGTGCGGTAAACCTATAACTTTGCATGGTAAACCTATAACTTGGTGCGGTAAACCCATAACTTGGTGCGGTAAACCCATAACTTGGTGCGGTAAAACCATAACTTGGTGCGGTAAACCCATAACTTGGTGCGGTAAACCCATAACTTGGTGCGGTAAAACCATAACTTGGTGCGGTAAACCCATAACTTTGCGCAGTGAACCCAATAACTTGGTGCGGTAAACCTATAACTTTGCATGGTAAACCTATAACTTGGTGCGGTAAACCTATAACTTTGCATGGTAAACCTATAACTTGGTGCGGTAAACCTATAACTTTGCATGGTAAACCTATAACTTGGTGCGGTAAACCTATAACTTGGTGCGGTAAACCTATACCTTTGCACGGTATACCTATAACTTGGTGCGGTAAACCTATAACTTTGCATGGTAAACCTATAACTTGGTGCGGTAAACCAATAACTTGGTGCGGTATACCTATAACTTTGTTGAATTTCGTAACATCAAATGTCATATAGGCTACAGTATTTTTGAATTTTACCTCGAAGAAGAAATGGCGAATAGATACCAAGATATATTCATAGTGATTGAGATAAATGTTAACACACACATTCTTGAGTTGTTAAATCAGACATATAAATAAACGAGACATATAATGTGCATTTCAAAGTTGTTCTGCACGACCGTATATTGTACAAAGGCTCACATTGTCTACCCAGCATGCAATTGAATATGGATCAAATGACTTCAATAATCGAGAAAATGTGGATGTTAAGTTCATTCGCGGACATTCGACCTGTTATAAAAAGGGGAAACATATAACGTTTGGACTTTATTCAGTTTTTGTCTGTAAAATATGACACAGGATTCCATGTTAAAGAATTAGTTCGTATAACATAATATCAATCAGTAGCATGGAAACTACAAGTACTTATCTTATTACTGCATATGATTTGCTTTCCCCATATGTCACCAGACAAAATTCGAGATATGACGAGCTCTCATTACCATAGGGGCCTATAATAACCTGCACAAAATTTACATTTTCATGAGGTAACCAATTGTTTGCGCGAAAAGTAGTATTGTTCATTTTTTTTTATCCGGGTTGTGTTCTAGAGCATAAAATAAAAATACGTTGTAAAATTATGTTGATTCGTTTGTATTAATGGCGGGCAACCATCGATGTACAGTATCCAGCTGTCACAGTGTTAAATCATCGAGACATTGACAACACCACGTTTTAATAATAATAATAAAAAAAAAAACATTTTTAATCTGTGTGGCTTTTCACGGTGGGGAACTATATTGACATATCCTTAAAGTATGAATTTGTAGCTGCTATATATTTAACGCAGCGAAATTGAAAAAAATAATTTATTAATTCTTGCAAAAAAACACATTTGGATTTGTGTTGATATCATGCGATGTCCTGTCATCAAAGTTGATAATACCTTGTACAAATGACAACATTTAACAAAATCGGGGAACGGTGTAATCAGAATTACTCGCTGTCGATTTGATTTACGTGGACACGCAGGGACTCTATCGATCGGGCTGGCTGGGCTTTCGCAGTCACAGTATAGTTATTGATCGACTTCGCCACTATGGTTTAAGTTGACCTGGTACTTTACGGTCACTCGGATTCACTTGGAGTATGTGGCGTGATCGTGATTAATTATTACCACATCTCACTTTTCACATTAACAACACGTCTCAGATATGATAGTTAAATAGTTCACTTCAAACCAGTGGAGGCACAGTGAAACCACTCCCGATATTGTTTGTGTCGCCATGGTTACACATTTTTGCAACTCTCTATAAATCGGTGACCCATATTTAAAGTTCGTCATGGAAGAACGGACACTAACATTGCGTGTGATACTACATGATCGTGAATGTTGTTATAAATAGGCAGGAGTCTATTATTTTCATCAATCCTTATGTTGTGAAAAAATATTGACTTGACAATGACAACACACGACTGTCATTTGTTACACTTGACAATGACAACACCCGACTGTCATTTGTTACACTTGACAATGACAACACACGACTGTCATTTGTTACACTTGACAGTGACAACACACGACTGTCATTTGTTACACTTGACAATGACAACACACGACTGTCATTTGTTACACTTGACAATGACAACACACGACTGTCATTTGTTACACTTGACAATGACAACACACGACTGTCATTTGTTACACTTGACAATGACAACACACGACTGTCATTTGTTACACTTGACAATTACAACACACGACTGTCATTTGTTACACTTGACAATGACAACACACGACTGTCATTTGTTACACTTGACAATGACAACACACGACTGTCATTTGTTACACTTGACAATGACAACACACGACTGTCATTTGTTACACTTGACAATGACAACACACGACTGTCATTTGTTACACTTGACAATGACAACACACGACTGTCATTTGTTACACTTGACAATGACAACACACGACTGTCACTTGTTACACTTGACAATGACAACACACGACTGTCACTTGTTACACTTGACAATGACAACACACGACTGTCATTTGTTACACTTGACAATGACAACACACGACTGTCATTTGTTACACTTGACAATGACAACACCCGACTGTCATTTGTTACACTTGACAATGACAACACACGACTGTCATTTGTTACACTTGACAGTGACAACACACGACTGTCATTTGTTACACTTGACAATGACAACACACGACTGTCATTTGTTACACTTGACAATGACAACACACGACTGTCATTTGTTACACTTGACAATGACAACACACGACTGTCATTTGTTACACTTGACAATGACAACACACGACTGTCATTTGTTACACTTGACAATTACAACACACGACTGTCATTTGTTACACTTGACAATGACAACACACGACTGTCATTTGTTACACTTGACAATGACAACACACGACTGTCATTTGTTACACTTGACAATGACAACACACGACTGTCATTTGTTACACTTGACAATGACAACACACGACTGTCATTTGTTACACTTGACAATGACAACACACGACTGTCATTTGTTACACTTGACAATGACAACACACGACTGTCACTTGTTACACTTGACAATGACAACACACGACTGTCACTTGTTACACTTGACAATGACAACACACGACTGTCATTTGTTACACTTGACAATGACAACACACGACTGTCATTTGTTACACTTGACAATGACAACACACGACTGTCATTTGTTACACTTGACAATGACAACACACGACTGTCATTTGTTACACTTGACAATGACAACACACGACTGTCATTTGTTACACTTGACAATGACAACACACGACTGTCATTTGTTACACTTGACAATGACAACACACGACTGTCATTTGTTACACTTGACAATGACAACACACGACTGTCATTTGTTACACTTGACAATGACAACACACGACTGTCATTTGTTACACTTGACAATGACAACACACGACTGTCATTTGTTACACTTGACAATGACAACACACGACTGTCATTTGTTACACTTGACAATGACAACACACGACTGTCATTTGTTACACTTGACAATGACAACACACGACTGTCATTTGTTACACTTGACAATGACAACACACGACTGTCACTTGTTACACTTGACAATGACAACACACGACTGTCACTTGTTACACTTGACAATGACAACACACGACTGTCACTTGTTACACTTGACAATGACAACACACGACTGTCACTTGTTACACTTGACAATGACAACACACGACTGTCACTTGTTACACTTGACAATGACAACACACGACTGTCACTTGTTACACTTGACAATGACAACACACGACTGTCACTTGTTACACTTGACAATGACAACACACGACTGTCACTTGTTACACTTGACAATGACAACACACGACTGTCATTTGTTACACTTGACAATGACAACACACGACTGTCATTTGTTACACTTGACAATGACAACACACGACTGTCACTTGTTACACTTGACAATGACAACACACGACTGTCACTTGTTACACTTGACAATGACAACACACGACTGTCACTTGTTACACTTGACAATGACAACACACGACTGTCACTTGTTACACTTGACAATGACAACACACGACTGTCATTTGTTACACTTGACAATGACAACACACGACTGTCATTTGTTACACTTGACAATGACAACACACGACTGTCATTTGTTACACTTGACAATGACAACACACGACTGTCATTTGTTACACTTGACAATGACAACACACGACTGTCATTTGTTACACTTGACAATGACAACACACGACTGTCATTTGTTACACTTGACAATGACAACACACGACTGTCATTTGTTACACTTGACAATGACAACACACGACTGTCATTTGTTACACTTGACAATGACAACACACGACTGTCATTTGTTACACTTGACAATGACAACACACGACTGTCATTTGTTACACTTGACAATGACAACACACGACTGTCATTTGTTACACTTGACAATGACAACACACGACTGTCATTTGTTACACTTGACAATGACAACACACGACTGTCATTTGTTACACTTGACAATGACAACACACGACTGTCACTTGTTACACTTGACAATGACAACACACGACTGTCATTTGTTACACTTGACAATGACAACACACGACTGTCATTTGTTACACTTGACAATGACAACACACGACTGTCATTTGTTACACTTGACAATGACAACACACGACTGTCATTTGTTACACTTGACAATGACAACACACGACTGTCATTTGTTACACTTGACAATGACAACACACGACTGTCATTTGTTACACTTGACAATGACAACACACGACTGTCATTTGTTACACTTGACAATGACAACACACGACTGTCACTTGTTACACTTGACAATGACAACACACGACTGTCACTTGTTACACTTGACAATGACAACACACGACTGTCATTTGTTACACTTGACAATGACAACACACGACTGTCATTTGTTACACTTGACAATGACAACACACGACTGTCATTTGTTACACTTGACAATGACAACACACGACTGTCATTTGTTACACTTGACAATGACAACACACGACTGTCATTTGTTACACTTGACAATGACAACACACGACTGTCATTTGTTACACTTGACAATGACAACACACGACTGTCATTTGTTACACTTGACAATGACAACACACGACTGTCATTTGTTACACTTGACAATGACAACACACGACTGTCATTTGTTACACTTGACAATGACAACACACGACTGTCATTTGTTACACTTGACAATGACAACACACGACTGTCATTTGTTACACTTGACAATGACAACACACGACTGTCATTTGTTACACTTGACAATGACAACACACGACTGTCATTTGTTACACTTGACAATGACAACACACGACTGTCATTTGTTACACTTGACAATGACAACACACGACTGTCACTTGTTACACTTGACAATGACAACACACGACTGTCATTTGTTACACTTGACAATGACAACACACGACTGTCATTTGTTACACTTGACAATGACAACACACGACTGTCATTTGTTACACTTGACAATGACAACACACGACTATCATTTGTTACACTTGACAATGACAACACACGACTGTCATTTGTTACACTTACAAGGCGCTAACACATATTAGCAATATAAAGAAGGATACGGACAATTAAATAGCTAGCGTGGGTTTTACGCGACATTTTACTGTTGCCATGACGACATAGTTTTGCTGAGGGGACAGTTTATTTGCAGTAAGAGGGGAAATTAACCAGCACAAACATGTTAGTTGAATTGATGACTTCTATATAATTAGCCAAATTTAGTAAGAAAGGGCGTAACTGGGTTAGTGCGTCGACCTCTTAGTTGCTATAAGATTATCACAGCTGTAGTGAACAGTCAATGACAGCTTCGAATATTTTTCACATGAACAATCAGTCGGAAATTATTCCCCCCAAAAATGGCATGTTGATGAAATATTCCATTGAATGAAATTGACCAAAGTACCTTTGTATTATTATTTTATTATCAAATCTCACATCTGTACCCCATGTGCTGCCCCGTGGCATGGACCAGATCTGTCCGGTTCAGGGTCTCTGTTCGCCTCATCGCCTGTGTCAATAGTCTACGTACATAACTTCAGCAGAAACAACATTTCTCAGAATTCGTTGAAATTATCACTTGCGAGATGTTCTGGGGGCAAATGCCGAGGTTTGCGAGTCTTAATAATCGGTATGTACCCATTGTGTTTCCTAGTACTCTGTGGCTTTAGCACATATTTGTATTGTCAAGTACAGTCTTATTGTATTATGGTCTGACTTGAGTGCGGTATGATTGAGATGTACTGTTAGGGACAACCAGTTGACAGAATTGCCTCCATGCTATAATTAGAAATGCATCTGAATTATATATACATATATTAATAAATATTGATATGCGCGTTATTCAATGGGGATAACATTGTTCTCACTTAGTTCGTTAGTGATATGCACCATGGAAGTTTAACAATACACACAGGGTTTTATTCAATAAAATAAGAGATAGTTTGAGTTTTAGATAAATATATTTTATTGCCATTGTTTGAATACCTACACAGACGAGTCTAACACAATAGCAACATTGGTTTCCTCTTGTTAAGTATCATGTGTATACAACCTCGTTAAACAGAAATAGGAGTGTTGGTTATATAGAATCCTTGTCACGAATACTGATAAACATCTACAGGTATCTGCTTAGAGTCGAATTTAATTGTCGTACTGCATCGTGGAAGAGAACCTGTTGACTTGAACTGTTCGAGCTAATGTCGGTTATATTTTACTGAAATGTCTGCCAGGTTGTATTTATTTAATCGTGCCTATGATGGAGATATTATAGAAATATTGACCCGGGCTGGGGTCAATATTAGTATGCCGAAAAGAGGCTGTATGTGTAAGATCTCTCCCGCCCAGGCTTTCAGTGGCAGCATCCACAATTTGCTCCATTCACAAGTGGCTGTTTTGTCACATTTACAATTGTCATATGCATTTATATTCCATAAATTGTAGTCACACTTAAGATTTTTGTAGGTATCAACTTTCTACGGGCGACTGTTTTGAGCTGCGACGTTTACACATGACACGCTAGCATACGACAACGACAACACACTCCACTGGGGCCACTTGGTCGAAAAAAAATAACATATTTTGTGGATAAATGAACAATTTAATAAAACCCACATGTATGTACAATGCACAATGAGTAATAAAATTACGCTGATGAAATAAATTGAAGCACTATACATCGGTATACAAACAAGTTCATGTTATTCGTGCTAGCACCGTGCACGGTGCGACGACCAATGTCGAACCGACCGACCGATGTAGTCGTATTGTTCGACTATTATTTCCCTGTTACAAGCATAGAACATAACTCGTCCCAAGTAATGTAAGATACCTGGTTGAGCTGGTATGGTTAAGATTGTTCGACCTGTTCAAAAATTAAAGGTAATTCCGGAGAAAACGCCGATGAACCTCAACGATGAAACAGCATTTGTCAGATCAATAATAACGTCTGCGCCAATACAGAGGCCTAATACAGTATTACGTCTTTTAAGAAGTCAATATGCAAATATATTGACCGCCGAATGGACGAATCTGATTGGTTGATAGGGTTATGAGCTATAATATTGTATTTCAAATTATAGGCTGATGACATACGGTGAAAGAATATACATATTTTTATCCCGTATTATTTTGAAAATCGGGATTTTTAAAAATTCTATGAAATTATTTTAAAAATACTATGTTTTTAATTTTGACCAAGTTTCTCCAAATTCGGCACACTCAATAGAATATTGTTTCACTGTTGCCATGACACTATAACTCCCTGACTACATAATAAATCAATGAACACTGTTAGTAAGGTTTTTAGAAAGAGATTTTAAAACTATTTCAGTAATCATTACTCGACTACGTACATGACACAATTAAAATGGCTAATTGTATGTGGCGCTAGGACTTGACTTGACGTGACACTGTTACCATGTAATGTTAAGGGTCCGTTATTCTACTATACGGAGCGATTTAATTTTGTGAGTGAACTTAAAATTAATTTTAGCGGGAGATAATACAGAAACGTGCGCTTGACCTTGTTCGCGTGACACATCAATCAACATTTTTATACTAATTACATTTAGTGGTTTCAAATATATTAAAAGATGCAGAAAATGTGTATGACATCGCATGGTTGAATCAAAGAAAACTTAGAAAGAACTCCCGTGTGTTGAGAGTATTGAAGACACATTAAAAATTAATTCAAAATTACTTGTACATGAGATATTGATGGAAAAGCTGAAAACTAATTATGTAAATCAGGTAACTAATATAACAGAACAGAACAACAAAATTATGAATTATTATGCTAATTAGAGAATTAATATGAACAAATTTTAACCCAAAATTAATCATGCCTGTCTATTGTTCTAGAGCATTTATGTACCAAATTTTATTCAAATGTGATGACCAGTAATTGAGATATCAGTGTTAATTAATTATGTTAATTATTAATAAGCATAAATATTTACCAAAAACTAATTGGGTTTCTGCATAGTTCTCTTTAAAAGTTTCATTAAAATCCAATTTGTGGTTCTTTATATATCAGTGGAACATTATGCAAATTAGGTAATTAATATCCAATTAAAACTAATCAGGTCTCTGCATAATCCTAGAAGATCTATGTAGCAAGTCTCATTGAAATATGATGATTACTACTTGATATATCAAAAGCTGAAAATTAATTAATTATGCAAATTAGGTAATTAATATGTACTCATATTACCCTAAAAACTATCAGGTCTGTGCAGTGTCCTATGACATCTATGTACCAAGTATCATTGAAATGTGATGATTACTACTTGAAATATCAAAAGCTGAAAATTAATTAATTATGCAAATTAGCTAATTAATATATACTGATATTATCCTAAAAACTATCAGGTCTGTGCAGTGTCCTATGACATCTATGTACCAAATTTCATTGAAATGTGATGATTACTACTTGAAATATCAAAAGCTGAAAATTAATTAATTATGCAAATTAGGTAATTAATATGTACTCATATTACCCTAAAAACTATCAGGTCTGTGCAGTGTCCTATGACATCTATGTACCAAGTGTCATTGAAATGTGATGATTACTACTTGAAATATCAAAAGCTGAAAATGAATTAATTATGCAAATTAGTTAATTAATATATACTGATATTACCCTAAAAACTATCAGGTTTGTGCAGTGTCCTATGACATCTATGTACCAAGTTTTATTGAAATTTGATGATTAGTACTTGAGATATCAGTGGAAAAGCCGAAAATTGATTAATCATTATGCAAATTAGGTAATTAATATTGTACAGATTGTTACCCACAACTAATCAAATCTGTGCATTAGTTTGGAGCATCTATGTGCCAAGTTTCATCAAAATCCAAAGAGTGGTTCTTTAGATATCAGTGGAATAGTCATGGAACAGCTAAAAATCAGCTAATTATCATGCAAATTAGGTAATTAATATGCATGGATTTTTACCAAAACCTAATCAAATCTGCGCATTGGCCCAGAGCATCTATGCACCAAGTTTCATCAAAAACTAATGTATGGTTTTTGAGATATCAGTGGAACAGACGGACACACATACACACACACACATACACACACACACACGCATACAGACACACTAACTGCAAAGACTCCCTTTTTGTGCTTCGCACACGGGAGTCAAAAAGAAATATCAGATTTCAGCTTGATTGATTTCCGATTTTCGCGAAAGTACTTTGTCGATAACCCATACCACACAATCATATGTAATACTGCAACACACAGCGTCAAAGTAATGTAACACTGCATAATGTAATACTATGACATACAATTTAAAAGTAATGCAGTACTGTATAATGTAATGCTATAACATACAACATCAAAGTAATGTAATACTGCATAATGTAATGCTATAACATACAACATCAAAGTAATGTAATACTATATAATGTAATACTACTGACATACAACGTCAAAGTAATGTAATACTGCACAATGTAATGCTATAACATACAACATCAAAGTAATGTAATACTGCAAGATGTAATACTATAATAAAGTAAGTCAAAGTATTGTAATACTGAATAATGTAATACTACTGACATACAACGTCAAAGTAATGTAATACTGCATAATGTAATGTTATAACATACTATTTAAAAGTAAGGAAATGCTGCAAGATGTAATACTATAATAAAGTAAGTCAAAGTATTGTAATACTGAATAATGTAATACTACTGACATACAACGTCAAAGTAATGTAATACTGCATAATGTAATGCTATAACATACAATTTAAAAGTAAGGTAATGCTGCAAGATGTAATACTATAATAAAGGAAGTCAAAGTATTGTAATACTGAATAATATAATGTGTACTAAATGAATACCTTTCAAAGTACTACACTAATGACGCACATAATATAAAGCTTGTGAACACTTCCTTCACACATCCTTCCGTGCCTTCCAGTACTTACAAATCATACCTACCAATTGACACTACGATATACATAATTTATCGGTCTTGGCCATTCCCGTGACGTCAACCAGGCGCATTAAATCACTGACGCGTAATTAAACACAATAGAAATAATAATAGTAACAAATCAACTTTGGCAGCTCTGACGTCACGAATGATTTAATTTACTACACCAAATTAATGAAAGTGAACAAACATTTTCATAGGTAGTTTGAAGGTGAGGTAAGAAATTATAAACAAACACACATACCTGTATGTATTCACTAGACGCAGTAACAGTTATTTCAGCAGTGAAATGAGATTTCGCAACGACAAATACTTGTACAACAATAATTCTATTATTCAGCAATTGTGGAACCCGACAGCATTTGCAGTACCAGGATTCGTAACCAAAAGTCCGTGGAATGTACGGTCGGCCATCAACAAACAGTTAGATATAGCTTGAATTGCAGCTTTCAATGAGACCCAGTCCACGTGATTTTGTCAGACTACGGTGAACTCTCTAGCCATCAACCAACAGTTAGATATAGCTTGAATTGCAGTTTTCAATGAGACCTAGTCCACGTGATTTTGTCAGACTACGGTGCACTCTCTAGCCATCAATCAACATCTATATATAGCTTTAATTGCAGCTTTCAATGAGACCCATCCCACGTGATTTTGTCAGACTACGGTGAACTCTCTAGCCATCAACCAACAGTTAGATATAGCTTTAATTGCAGCTTTCATTGAGACCCAGTCCACGTGATTTTGTCAGACTATGGTGCACTCTCTAGCCATCAATCAACAGTTAGATATAGCTTGAATTGCAGTTTTCAATGAGACCCAGTCCACGTGATTTTGTCAGATTACGGTGCGCTCTCTAGCCATCAATCAACATCTATATATAGCTTTAATTGCAGCTTTCATTGAGACCCAGTCTACGTGATTTTGTCAGACTATGGTGCACTCTCTAGCCATCAACCAACAGTTAGATATAGCTTGAATTGCAGTTTTCATTGAGACCCAGTCCACGTGATTTTGTCAGATTACGGTGCACTCTCTAGCCATCAACCAACAGTTAGAAAAAGCTTGAATTGCAGTTTTCATTGAGACCCAGTCCACGTGATTTTGTCAGACTACGGTGCACTCTCTAGCCATCAATCAACATCTATATATAGCTTTAATTGCAGCTTTCATTGAAACCCAGTCCACGTGATTTTGTCAGACTACGGTGCACTCTCTAGTCATCAACCAACAGTTAGATATAGCTTGAATTGCAGCTTTCATTGAGACCCAGTCCACGTGATTTTGTCAGACTACGGTGCACTCTCTAGCCATCAACCAACAGTTAGATATAGCTTGAATTGTAGATTTCAATGAGACTCAGTCCACGTGATTTTGTCAGACTACGGTGCACTCTCTAGCCATCAACCAACAGTTAGATATAGCTTGAATTGTAGCTTTCAATGAGACCCAGTTCACGTGATTTTGTCAGACTACGGTGCACTCTCTAGCCATCAACCAACAGTTAGATATAGTTTGAATTGTAGCTTTCAATGAGACCCAGTCCACGTGATTTTGTCAGACTACGGTGCACTCTCTAGCCATCAACGAACAGTTAGATATAGCTTGAATTGTAGCTTTCAATGAGACCCAGCCCACGTGATTTTGTCAGACTATGGTGCACTCTCTAGCCATCAACCAACAGTTAGATATAGCTTGAATTGTAGCTTTCAATGAGACCCATCCCACGTGATTTTGTCAGACTATGGTACACTCGCTAGCCATCAACCAACAGTTAGATATAGCTTGAATTGCAGTTTTCATTGAGACCCAGCCCACGTGATGTTGTCACACTACGGTGCACTCTCTAGCCATCAACCAACAGTTAGATATAGCTTGAATTGCAGTTTTTAATGACGCCCAGCCCACGTGATTTTGTCAGACTACGGTGCACTATCTAGCCATCAACCAACAGTTAGATATAGCTTGAATTGCAGTTTTCAATGAGACCCAGCCCACGTGATTTTGTCAGACTATGGTGCACTTCTAGCCATCAACGAACAGTTAGATATAGTTTGAATTGCAGTTTTCAATGAGACCCAGCCCATGTGATTTTGTCAGACTATGGTGCACTCTCTAGCCATCAACGAACAGTTAGATATAGCTTGAATTGCAGTTTTTAATGACGCCCAGCCCACGTGATTTTGTCAGACTACGGTGCACTATCTAGCCATCAACCAACAGCTAGATATAGTTTGAATTGCAGTTTTCAATGAGACCCAGCCCACGTGATTTTGTCAGACTACGGTGCACTCTCTAGCCATCAACGAACAGTTAGATACAGCTTGAATTGTAGTTTTTAATGAGACCCAGCCCACGTGATTTTGTCAGACTATGGTGCACTCTCTAGCCATCAACGAACAGTTAGATATAGTTTGAATTGCAGTTTTCAATGAGACCCAGCCCACGTGATTTTGTCAGACTACGGTGAACTCTCTAGCCATCAACCAACAGTTAGATATAGCTTGAATTGCAGTTTTTAATGACGCCCAGCCCACGTGATTTTGTCAGACTACGGTGCACTCTCTAGCCATCAACGAACAGTTAGATATAGTTTGAATTGCAGTTTTCAATGAGACCCAGCCCACGTGATTTTGTCAGACTACGGTGCACTCTCTAGCCATCAACGAACAGTTAGATATAGCTTGAATTGCAGTTTTTAATGACGCCCAGCCCACGTGATTTTGTCAGACTATTGTGCACTCTCTAGCCATCAACGAACAGTTAGATATAGTTTGAATTGCAGTTTTCAATGAGACCCAGCCCACGTGATTTTGTCACACTACGGTGCACTCTCTAGCCATCAACCAACAGTTAGATATAGCTTGAATTGCAGTTTTTAATGACGCCCAGCCCACGTGATTTTGTCAGACTACGGTGCACTCTCTAGCCATCAACCAACAGTTAGATATAGCTTGAATTGCAGTTTTCAATGAGACCCAGCCCACGTGATTTTGTCAGACTATGGTGCACTTCTAGCCATCAACGAACAGTTAGATATAGTTTGAATTGCAGTTTTCAATGAGACCCAGCCCACGTGATTTTGTCAGACTACGGTGCACTCTCTAGCCATCAACGAACAGTTAGATATAGCTTGAATTGCAGTTTTTAATGACGCCCAGCCCACGTGATTTTGTCAGACTATGGTGCACTCTCTAGCCATAAACCAACAGTTAGATATAGCTTGAATTGCAGTTTTTAATGACGCCCAGCCCACGTGATTTTGTCAGACTATAGTGCACTCTCTAGCCATCAACCAACAGTTAGATATAGCTTGAATTGCAGTTTTTAATGACGCACAGCCCACGTAATTTTGTCAGACTACAGTGCACTCTCTAGCCATCAACCAACAGTTAGATACAGCTTGAATTGTAGCTTTCAATGAGACCCAGTCCACGTGATTTTGTCAGACTACGGTGCACTCTCTAGCCATCAATCAACAGTTAGATATAGCTTGAATTGTAGCTTTCAATGAGACCCAGTCCACGTGATTTTGTCTGACTAAGGTGCACTCTCTAGCCATCAACCAACAGTTAGATATAGCTTGAATTGCAGCTTTCAATGAGACCCAGCCCACATGATTTTGTCAGACTACGGTGCACTCTCTAGCCATCAACCAACAGTTAGATATAGCTTGAATTGCAGCTTTCAATGAGACCCAGCCCATGTGATTTTGTCGGACTACACTGCATTCTCTAGCCATCAACCAACATCTATATATAGCTTGAATTGCAGCTTTCAATGAGACCCAGCCCACATGATTTTGTCAGACTACGGTGAACTCTCTAGCCATCAACAGCTGGATATAGCTTGAATTGCAGTTTTCAATGAGACCCAGCCCACGTGATTTTGTCAGACTACAGTGCACTCTGTAGTCATCAACCAACATCTAGATATAGCTTGAATTGCAGCTTTCATTGAGACCAAGCCCACGTGATTTTGTCAGACTACAGCCCACTCTCTAGCCATCAACCAACAGTTAGATATAGTTTGAATTGCAGCTTTCATTGAGACCAAGCCCACGTGATTTTGTCGGACTACAGTGCACTCTCTAGCCATCAACCAACAACTATATATAGCTTGAATTGCAGCTTTCAATGAGACCCAGCCCACATGATTTTGTCAGACTACGGTGCACTCTCTAGCCATCAACCAACAGTTAGATATAGCTTGAATTGTAGCTTTCAATGAGACCCAGTCCACGTGATTTTGTCAGACTACGGTGCACTCTCTAGCCATCAATCAACAGTTAGATATAGCTTGAATTGTAGCTTTCAATGAGACCCAGTCCACGTGATTTTGTCTGACTACGGTGCACTCTCTAGCCATCAACCAACAGTTAGATATAGCTTGAATTGCAGCTTTCAATGAGACCCAGCCCACATGATTTTGTCAGACTACGGTGCACTCTCTAGCCATCAACCAACAGCTAGATATAGCTTGAATTGCAGCTTTCATTGAGACCCAGCCCACGTGATTTTGTCAGACTACAGTGCACTCTCTAGCCATCAACCAACAGTTAGATATAGCTTGAATTGCAGCTTTCAATTAGACCCAGCCCATGTGATTTTGTCGGACTACAGTGCACTCTCTAGCCATCAACCAACATCTATATATAGCTTGAATTGCAGCTTTCAATGAGACCCAGCCCACATGATTTTGTCAGACTACGGTGCACTCTCTAGCCATCAACCAACAGCTTGATATAGCTTGAATTGCAGTTTTCAATGAGACCCAGCCCACGTGATTTTGTCAGACTACAGTGCACTCTCTAGTCATCAACCAACATCTAGTTATAGCTTGAATTGCAGTTTTCAATGAGACCCAGTCCACGTGATTTTGTCAGACTACGGTGAACTCTCTAGCCATCAGTCAACATCTATATATAGCTTTAATTGCAGCTTTCATTGAGACCCAGTCTACGTGATTTTGTCAGACTACGGTGCACTCTCTAGCCATCAACCAACAGTTAGATATAGCTTGAATTGCAGCTTTCATTGAGACCCAGTCCACGTGATTTTGTCAGACTATGGTGCACTCTCTAGCCATCAATCAACAGTTAGATATAGCTTGAATTGCAGTTTTCAATGAGACCCAGTCCACGTGATTTTGTCAGATTACGGTGCACTCTCTAGCCATCAACCAACAGCTAGATATAGCTTGAATTGCAGCTTTCATTGAGACCCAGCCCACGTGATTTTGTCAGACTACAGTGCACTCTCTAGCCATCAACCAACAGTTAGATATAGCTTCAATTGCAGCTTTCAATGAGACCCAGCCCATGTGATTTTGTCGGACTACAGTGCACTCTCTAGCCATCAACCAACATCTATATATAGCTTGAATTGCAGCTTTCAATGAGACCCAGCCCACATGATTTTGTCAGACTACGGTGCACTCTCTAGCCATCAACCAACAGCTGGATATAGCTTGAATTGCAGTTTTCAATGAGACCCAGCCCACGTGATTTTGTCAGACTACAGTGAACTCTCTAGTCATCAACCAACATCTAGATATAGCTTGAATTGCAGCTTTCATTGAGACCAAGCCCACGTGATTTTGTCAGACTACAGCCCACTCTCTAGCCATCAACCAACAGTTAGATATAGTTTGAATTGCAGCTTTCATTGAGACCAAGCCCACGTGATTTTGTCGGACTACAGTGCACTCTCTAGCCATCAACCAACATCTATATATAGCTAGAATTGCAGCTTTCAATGAGACCCAGCCCACATGATTTTGTCAGACTACGGTGCACTCTCTAGCCATCAACCAACAGTTAGATATAGCTTGAATTGTAGCTTTCAATGAGACCCAGTCCACATGATTTTGTCAGACTACGGTGCACTCTCTAGCCATCAACCAACAGCTAGATATAGCTTGAATTGCAGCTTTCATTGACGCCCAGACCACGTGATTTTGTCAGACTACGGTGCACTCTCTAGCCATCAATCAACAGTTAGATATAGCTTGAATTGCAGTTTTCAATGAGACCCAGTCCACGTGATTTTGTCAGACTACGGTGAACTCTCTAGCCATCAGTCAACATCTATATATAGCTTTAATTGCAGCTTTCATTGAGACCCAGTCTACGTGATTTTGTCAGACTACGGTGCACTCTCTAGCCATCAACCAACAGTTAGATATAGCTTGAATTGCAGTTTTCAATGAGACCCAGCCCACGTGATTTTGTCAGACTTCAGTGCACTCTCTAGCCATCAACCAACAGTTAGATACAGCTTGAATTGTAGCTTTCAATGAGACCCAGTCCACGTGATTTTGTCAGACTACGGTGCACTCTCTAGCCATCAACCAACAGTTAGATATAGCTTGAATTGTAGCTTTCAATGAGACCCAGTTCACGTGATTTTGTCAGAGTACGGTGCACTCTCTAGCCATCAACCAACAGTTAGATATAGCTTGAATTGTAGCTTTCAATGAGACCCAGTCCACGTGATTTTGTCAGACTACGGTGCACTCGCTAGCCATCAACCAACAGTTAAATATAGCTTGAATTGCAGTTTTTAATGACGCCCAGCCCACGTGATTTTGTCAGACTACGGTGCACTCTCTAGCCATCAACCAACAGTTAGATATAGCTTGAATTGTAGATTTCAATGAGACCCAGCCCACGTGATTTTGTCAGACTACGGTGCACTCTCTAGCCATCAACCAACAGTTAGATATAGCTTGAATTGTAGCTTTCAATGAGACCCAGCCCACGTGATTTTGTCAGACTACGGTGCACTCTCTAGCCATCAACGAACAGCTGGATATAGCTTGAATTGCAGTTTTCAATGAGACCCAGCCCACGTGATTTTGTCAGACTACGGTGCACTCTCTAGCCATCAACCAACAGTTAGATATAGCTTGAATTGCAGCTTTCATTGACGCCCAGCCCACGTGATTTTGTCAGACTACGGTGCACTCTCTAGCCATCAACCAACAGTTAGATATAGCTTGAATTGCAGTTTCCAATGAGACCCAGCCCACGTGATTTTGTCGGACTACGGTGCACTCTCTAGCCATCAACCAACAGTTAGATATAGCTTGAATTGCAGTTTTCAATGAGACCCAGCCCACGTGATTTTGTCGGACTACGGTGCACTCTCTAGCCATCAACCAACAGTTAGATATAGCTTGAATTGCAGCTTTCAATGAGACCCAGCCCATGTGATTTTGTCGGACTACAGTGCACTCTCTAGCCATCAACCAACATCTATATATAGCTTGAATTGCAGCTTTCAATGAGACCCAGCCCACATGATTTTGTCAGACTACGGTGAACTCTCTAGCCATCAACCAACAGCTGGATATAGCTTGAATTGCAGTTTTCAATGAGACCCAGCCCACGTGATTTTGTCAGACTACAGTGCACTCTCTAGTCATCAACCAACACCTAGATATAGCTTGAATTGCAGCTTTCATTGACGCCCAGTCCACGTGATTTTGTCAGACTACGGTGCACTCTCTAGCAATCAACCAACAGTTAGATATAGCTTGAATTGCAGCTTTCAATGACGCTCAGCCCACGTGATTTTGTCAACCAGAAGCTTCGAACAGTTTAAATTTCATGAACATGGCTAGTCAGACCCATTTGATTTGATTTTGAAGCAGTGACGACTCGCTAGTCAATGTAATGTATTCAGCCATTAAAAAGTTATCTTTATAATTAAATGACGCAGAACAACCAGAACATAGTATATCATTTTTATTTTTTTTCACTAATTTGACTTTGTTTATGTAAAAAGTCTTAATACGATATCGATTTATCATTGAGATAAAGACAATCACAGAACACGCATTGAATACTGACATATCAACATGAATTGCATACCCCAATAAGCCTAATGACGTCATAGTTCACATTTTATAGCACGTTTTTGGAATATGAATTCACAATCAATGTGGATTTCTCATGTATTTCTCCGCATTGAAGTTCAAAAACAGTTAATTGACGTATAATATTTGAAACTATTTTTGTTATCTGGTAATATTATCACTCAGAAAGCTTGTCAAATGTCATATCTGTTTAAAATGAATCGAAGTATTATCCGCAAATAAGTAGCAGTAACAATACATAGTGCAATTCTACGTAGTGTTCTTACTATTACAACCATAGGGTCAGGCAACGTCGCCTAAAAACCGTCAACTAGTTTCCCGTCGCCACAGTCAGTTGCCACTTGTACAGTTCATTGTGTTGCCCGCTGCAAACTTTTATCTTTGCACAGTATGAAACAACGTTATATTTTATTTGCTTTCACCCGATTTAGTTATTTTAAACGTTAATTTTGTTTAGTATAGTTGCAATCTTTATGCATTACATTTGGAGAATCTAAAAGAAATTGAACCTTCAATTTGATTTGTACACAATTGACACTCATCGTCCATATTTGTCTTTAACAACCCAGGACCAGAACAATTGTATATATTAAATAATTCACCGTAATGTAATTCATGGTTTGCTTTATAATCGTAAATCATTAAAAATATTGAATAATGAAGATTGTATTACACAGCCTTGTTTTACTAGGGGGGGGGGAGTAAATTGTTATTATATGGTAATTAGTATAGACTGAAGTGAATGTTATAGTGCTGTGATAACCTGAACTGAATGGACGATTATGTTTTTTTTATCTAGACAGGCAGCAATAAATCCAATTTGTCCGAATGTTCAAAAATGTTGAAAAGTCTGTCAAACTGTGTTTCTCCTCATAACAGTGTCTGCATTTTATATCTCACGCAGAACAGAGACATCAGTTTTCGTGCTAATTAATTTTTGATTTTGATCCTAAATGTCGTTTTTTGGAAACAATTCATATCTTCCACCACAAACCACGTCACCACTTTTTACCTTTGAAACATCCTCATTCAGAGTTCTGACTTGACTTATTTTCATCAAGAATTTTACTTTTTGCAGAGTATTCAGATATTTTTGAGTTATTTAGAGTTTATCAGAATTTGAATTTGTTTGCCGTTATTGTACAATGAGAGACTTAATAAGAGGCAATTATTTAATGTTGGACTTTTCTGGGTTATCAAATTGAAGTCTTGGATTTATGTTTGTTTTAAAAAGCAATTGCAATGTTTCCAATAATTACTAAATGACGAATTCTCATTACATTTACACATTATAATCCTGTCGTCCCCTTTTGATTTGTATAAAAATCACATCACTATATTAAAAGATGTGTATGCCAAATTTTCACCAGTTGAAATAGTAGGTTTCATATTGGTATTTTTTTATTAGTGACTCGAGATACAATAACTCAAGTAATACCTTTATGATCCGCTCTCTGAAAAGTTTTGTAGGATTTGTATCTTTAATTTGTAACTTGTACACGAGATGCTCATACCAGTCTTGGTGATGTCTTTTTAAAATCCACAGCTTACACCACCCCAATGTTTGAAATTATAATTTAGAAGTTAACATTTTGTCAGCTATACTGTAGATTATCTAGTTTATAGAACTAATGGTTTGAAATAACAAGATTAAATTTACACAGAAAATGATGTTATTGCTACCTCCATTCCATTGCCTTAATTATCTCATGAAATACGTATGGACCCACAGATGTCATCAATACCACAACCTCTCAACGTTAAACAACTAATCCCATTCACCGTAGAAATTGAACTGAAACATTTCTAAAATTAAATTACCATTATTTTCGATTGAGTTTGAAAATAAGTGATTGAAGAGCCTCATTTCCCTACAGAAATCGTGAATTAGTTTTCAAAAATAAATGCGTTGCTCGCTGCGATACTTGATGAATTGTCCCGAGTAACACGGCCTTTAGAAATACCTTGGTTGGTTGAGGAAACACGGCACAATAAGAATGTTCGGGCGAGATGCACATAACACCCCCTCTCTTTTCTTTCTGCTTAACAGTGTGTTTGTGCGTGTGCGTGGTGTAACGCATTGGACATACTAACATAATAGTGTAGTACAGGTGTGTCCTTATAACCAAATATATATCCTGGTTCAAGGGCTGTACTAGTAGTCATCTCGATATATACGTTTAGTTTCAGGACTCAAACTGCAAGGTTAGCTCTAGCAACGATTGTTTATCATAAAGTTACTCTGAACGTCCTTGCCACAATCTTTATTTAATTGCCATTTACACGGAAGGTCGACGTCCGTGCATATCGACTGCGGTCAGCGTTGGCAATGTGTGATTAACTATATGATGTGAACAAATTCTGCAAGTTTTACTTTGTTCTTAATACAACATCGTCATACATTACCACATACAGGTTTAACCATAGAAGGGCTATGCTATAATTTCCAGCGATTTTACTCAGGTTTATAAAAGTGTCTAGATCAGTATTCTGTGTCATATATACTGGTTAGTCGAATACGCACCAGAGAGATTTTGTCTGTGTGTCGAGACTGATCGACGACGACGTACTCTGCTACTCGATGTGCTGCCTCTACCAAACCCGCCATTACACACATGGTGTATTAGAGACGACGAGATATTAATTCCCAATAATTTGGCGGCGACTGATGAATTGTTTCATCTCAAACTTATAAAAGAGATAAGTGTATGTACCCTATTTCTTTATTTCATGCACAATTATATATTTCTTCAATTGTTTCTGAGGGTATCATTACAACATAAAGTCCCTGCCCAATCAGACAGCAATACATGTTTATGCTGCATAACAAAGTCTCGTATATCCGCCATCGTGACTGCCATAATCCAAATAGTTTGGTATGCAAGTATATCATGCATTCACTGGAAACATTAAACATCGATTTTCCATAAATCATCAACAGTACCACAGTTCAGTTGTGATAGTATGTGGTTCACGTGCACGAGTCTGGATTGATAACGATGTAATTTTGATACAAAGCCTATCAATGTGGTACACTATATTTTTAGAACACAATCTTAATTTCCATATATGGGCATCAGTATTTGTTAGTACCTGTCAGTTATTTAATATTCTAACTAAACATGGGACAACTCTGTATGTCTGGGCGTGTAGTTATCTCTTCAGTCTCTTAACAGTTTAAGTCAGATTTAAAATGTAGAAACTGTAAAATATTAAAGTAAGCAATGATCAGAGCTGGAAATAAAATGCTTGGCTATGCGTTATATACCGATAGAGGGCGAAATTTTCCTATGGCACTCGTAGTTAAGTAAACTATTGGCTAATTTATTTGCATCGACCAAATCGCACGGTTTCGCGAGCACGACGCAAACATACTCCCCACGAACCCGTGCAGGTTCTACCGAGAAGTCGCGTATTATACTTCGGTAAAATGGATACCTGTTGAATTAAAATTATGGATTAGCTATTATCTACAATAGTGTGCTAGTTGGCATGTTTTACAGTACTGGGAGCATATGATAACTTGACACACGAACATTACCGGGCATTTTACGATGATTGCATTTCATAGTTCTTTCTTTGATGTAGTATAGTAAAAATAGATTTAAGTAACAGATTGTAAAATGTCAGCTCAATCTCTGACTGGGAAGAATATCTTCTACTGTAGACGATCTATTTGGTTCGCGATACAGCTATTACGAGCTATTTTATTGGATAATGCATTAAAGACAATATCTCTAGTATTAAGAGGGTGCACTTAAATATACGCTGGCTACATAAAATCTGCCTAGGCGTAGTGCTACCAAGGCAATATTTTGTTATTTGACTGGCTGCTGTTGTAATGTGTATTGTGGAAGACTGCAGCATGACTGGCTGCTGTTGTTATGTGTGTTGTGGAAGACTGCAGCATGACTGGCTGCTGTTGTAATGTGTATTGTGGAAGACTGCAGCATGACTGGCTTTGGTTGTAATGTGTGTTGTGGGAGATTGCAGCATGACTGGCTGCTGTTGTAATGTGTATTGTGGAAGACTGCGGCATGACTGGCTGCTGTTGTAATGTGTATTGTGGAAGACTGCAGCATGACTGGCTGCTGTTGTAATGTGTGTTGTGGAAGACTGCAGCATAACTGGCTGCTGTTGTAATGTGTATTGTGGAAGGCTGCAGCATGACTGGCTGCTGTTGTTATGTGTGTTGTGGAAGACTGCAGCATGACTGGCTGTTGTTGTAATGTGTATTGTGGAAGACTGCAGCATGACTGGCTTTGGTGTAATGTGTGTTGTGGGAGATTGCAGCATGACTGGCTGCTGTTGTAATGTGTATTGTGGAAGACTGCAGCATGACTGGCTGCTGTTGTAATGTGTGTTGTGGAAGACTGCAGCATGACTGGCTTTGGTTGTAATGTGTGTTGCGGAAGACTGCAGCATGACTGGCTGCTGTTGTAATGTGTGTTGCGGAAGACTGCAGCATGACTGGCTGCTGTTGTAATGTATGTTGTGGAAGACTGTGGCACGACTGGCTGCTATTGTAATGTGTATTGTGGAAAACTGCAGCATGACTGGCTGCTGTTGTAATGTGTATTGTGGAAGACTGCAGCATGACTGGCTGCTGTTGTAATGTGTGTTGTGGAAGACTGCAGCATGACTGGCTGATGTTGTAATGTGTGTTGTGGAAGACTGCAGCATGACTGACTGCTGTTGTAATGTGTGTTGCGGAAGACTGCAGCATGTCTGGCTGCTGTTGTAATGTGTGTTGTGGAAGACTGCAGCATGACTGGCTGCTGTTGTAATGTGTGTTGTGGAAGACTGCGGCACGACTGGCTGCTGTTGTAATGTGTGTTGTGGAAGACTGCAGCATGACTGGCTGTGGTTGTAATGTGTATTGTGGAAGACTGCAGCATGACTGGCTGCTGTTGTAATGTGTGTTGTGGAAGACTGCAGCATGACTGGCTGCTGTTGTAATGTATGTTGTCGAAGACTGCAGCATGACTGGCTGCTGTTGTAATGTGTGTTGTGAAGACTGCAGCATGACTGGCTGCTGTTGTAATGTGTGTTGTGGAAGACTGCAGCATGACTGGCTACTGTTGTAATGTGTGTTGTGGAAGACTGTAGCATGACTGGCTGCTGTTGTAATATGTGTTGTGGAAGACTGCAGCATGACTGGCTTCTGTTGTAATGTGTATTATGGAAGACTGTAGCATGACTGGATTCTCTTGTAATGTGTATTATGGAAGACTGCAGCATGACTGGCTGCGGTTGTAATGTGTGTTGTGGAAGACTGCAGCATGACTGGCTGCTGTTATTGTAATGTGTGTTGTAGAAGACTGCAGCATGACTGGCTGCTGTTGTTATGTGTGTTGTGGAAGACTGCTGCATGACTGGCTGTTGTTGTAATGTGTGTTGTGGAAGACTGTAGCATGACTGGCTGCTGTTGTAATGTGTGTTGTGGAAGACTGCAGCATGACTGGCTTCTGTTGTAATGTGTGTTGTGGGAGATTGCAGCATGACTGGCTGCTGTTGTAATGTGTGTCATGGAAGACTGCAGCATGACTGGCTGCTGTTGTAATGTGTGTTGTGGAAGACTGCAGCATGACTGGCTGCTGTTGTAATGTGTGTTGTGGAAGACTGCAGCATGACTGGCTGCTGTTGTAATATGTGTTGTGGAAGACTGCAGCATGACTGGCTGCTGTTGTAATGAGTGTTGTAGAAGACTGCAGCATGACTGGCTGCTATTGTAATGTGTGTTGTGGAAGACTGCAGCATGACTAGCTGCTGTTGTAATGTGTGCTGTGGAAGACTGTAGCATGACTGGCTTCTGTTGTAATATGTGTTGTGGAAGACTGCAGCATGACTGGCTTCTGTTGTAATGTGTATTGTGGAAGACTGCAGCATGAATGGCTGCTGTTGTTGTAATGTGTGTTGTAGAAGACTGCAGCATGACTGGCTGCTGTTGTTATGTGTGTTGTGGAAGACTGCAGCATGACTGGCTGATGTTGTAATGTGTGTTGTGGAAGACTGCAGCATGACTGACTGCTGTTGTAATGTGTATTGCGGAAGGCTGCAGCATGTCTGGCTGCTGTTGTAATGTGTGTTGCGGAAGACTGCAGCATGTCTGGCTGCTGTTGTAATGTGTGTTGTGAAGACTGCAGCATGACTGGCTGCTGTTGTAATGTGTGTTGTGGAAGACTGCAGCATGACTGGCTACTGTTGTAATGTGTGTTGTGGAAGACTGTGGCACGACTGGCTGCTGTTGTAATGTGTATTGTGGAAAACTGCAGCATGACTGGCTGCTGTTGTAATGTGTATTGTGGAAGACTGCAGCATGACTGGCTGCTGTTGTAATGTGTGTTGTGGAAGACTGCAGCATGACTGGCTGATGTTGTAATGTGTGTTGTGGAAGACTGCAGCATGACTGACTGCTGTTGTAATGTGTGTTGCGGAAGACTGCAGCATGTCTGGCAGCTGTTGTAATGTGTGTTGTGGAAGACTGCAGCATGACTGGCTGCTGTTGTAATGTGTGTTGTGGAAGACTGCGGCACGACTGGCTGCTGTTGTAATGTGTGTTGTGGAAGACTGCAGCATGACTGGCTGTGGTTGTAATGTGTATTGTGGAAGACTGCAGCATGACTGGCTGCTGTTGTAATGTGTGTTGTGGAAGACTGCAGCATGACTGGCTGCTGTTGTAATGTATGTTGTCGAAGACTGCAGCATGACTGGCTGCTGTTGTAATGTGTGTTGTGAAGACTGCAGCATGACTGGCTGCTGTTGTAATGTGTGTTGTGGAAGACTGCAGCATGACTGGCTACTGTTGTAATGTGTGTTGTGGAAGACGGTAGCATGACTGGCTGCTGTTGTAATGTGTGTTGTGGAAGACTGCAGCATGACTGGCTTCTGTTGTAATGTGTATTATGGAAGACTGTAGCATGACTGGCTTCTCTTGTAATGTGTATTATGGAAGACTGCAGCATGACTGGCTGTGGTTGTAATGTGTGTTGTGGAAGACTGCAGCATGACTGGCTGCTGTTATTGTAATGTGTGTTGTAGAAGACTGCAGCATGACTGGCTGCTGTTGTAATGTGTGTTGTGGAAGACTGCAGCATGACTGGCTGATGTTGTAATGTGTGTTGTGGAAGACTGCAGCATGACTGACTGCTGTTGTAATGTGTGTTGCGGAAGACTGCAGCATGTCTGGCTGCTGTTGTAATGTGTGTTGTGGAAGACTGCAGCATGACTGGCTGCTGTTGTAATGTGTGTTGTGGAAGACTGCGGCACGACTGGCTGCTGTTGTAATGTGTGTTGTGGAAGACTGCAGCATGACTGGCTGTGGTTGTAATGTGTATTGTGGAAGACTGCAGCATGACTGGCTGCTGTTGTAATGTGTGTTGTGGAAGACTGCAGCATGACTGGCTGCTGTTGTAATGTATGTTGTCGAAGACTGCAGCATGACTGGCTGCTGTTGTAATGTGTGTTGTGAAGACTGCAGCATGACTGGCTGCTGTTGTAATGTGTGTTGTGGAAGACTGCAGCATGACTGGCTACTGTTGTAATGTGTGTTGTGGAAGACTGTAGCATGACTGGCTGCTGTTGTAATGTGTGTTGTGGAAGACTGCAGCATGACTGGCTTCTGTTGTAATGTGTATTATGGAAGACTGTAGCATGACTGGCTTCTCTTGTAATGTGTATTATGGAAGACTGCAGCATGACTGGCTGTGGTTGTAATGTGTGTTGTGGAAGACTGCAGCATGACTGGCTGCTGTTATTGTAATGTGTGTTGTAGAAGACTGCAGCATGACTGGCTGCTGTTGTTATGTGTGTTGTGGAAGACTGCTGCATGACTGGCTGTTGTTGTAATGTGTGTTGTGGAAGACTGTAGCATGACTGGCTGCTGTTGTAATGTGTGTTGTGGAAGACTGCAGCATGACTGGCTTCTGTTGTAATGTGTGTTGTGGGAGATTGCAGCATGACTGGCTGCTGTTGTAATGTGTATCATGGAAGACTGCAGCATGACTGGCTGCTGTTGTAATGTGTGTTGTGGAAGACTGCAGCATGACTGGCTGCTGTTGTAATGTGTGTTATGGACGACTGCAGCATGACTGGCTTCTGTTGTAATGTGTGTTGTGGAAGACTGCAGCATGACTGGCTGTGGTTGTAATGTGTATTGTGGAAGACTGCAGCATGACTGGCTGCTGTTGTAATGAGTGTTGTGGAAGACTGCAGCATGACTGGCTGCTGTTGTAATATGTGTTGTGGAAGACTGCAGCATGACTGGCTGCTGTTGTAATGAGTGTTGTAGAAGACTGCAGCATGACTGGCTGCTATTGTAATGTGTGTTGTGGAAGACTGCAGCATGACTAGCTGCTGTTGTAATGTGTGCTGTGGAAGACTGTAGCATGACTGGCTTCTGTTGTAATATGTGTTGTGGAAGACTGCAGCATGACTGGCTTCTGTTGTAATGTGTATTGTGGAAGACTGCAGCATGAATGGCTGCTGTTGTTGTAATGTGTGTTGTAGAAGACTGCAGCATGACTGGCTGCTGTTGTTATGTGTGTTGTGGAAGACTGCAGCATGACTGGCTGATGTTGTAATGTGTGTTGTGGAAGACTGCAGCATGACTGACTGCTGTTGTAATGTGTATTGCGGAAGACTGCAGCATGTCTGGCTGCTGTTGTAATGTGTGTTGCGGAAGACTGCAGCATGTCTGGCTGCTGTTGTAATGTGTGTTGTGAAGACTGCAGCATGACTGGCTGCTGTTGTAATGTGTGTTGTGGAAGACTGCAGCATGACTGGCTACTGTTGTAATGTGTGTTGTGGAAGACTGTGGCACGACTGGCTGCTGTTGTAATGTGTATTGTGGAAAACTGCAGCATGACTGGCTGCTGTTGTAATGTGTATTGTGGAAGACTGCAGCATGACTGGCTGCTGTTGTAATGTGTGTTGTGGAAGACTGCAGCATGACTGGCTGATGTTGTAATGTGTGTTGTGGAAGACTGCAGCATGACTGACTGCTGTTGTAATGTGTGTTGCGGAAGACTGCAGCATGTCTGGCTGCTGTTGTAATGTGTGTTGTGGAAGACTGCAGCATGACTGGCTGCTGTTGTAATGTGTGTTGTGGAAGACTGCGGCACGACTGGCTGCTGTTGTAATGTGTGTTGTGGAAGACTGCAGCATGACTGGCTGTGGTTGTAATGTGTATTGTGGAAGACTGCAGCATGACTGGCTGCTGTTGTAATGTGTGTTGTGGAAGACTGCAGCATGACTGGCTGCTGTTGTAATGTATGTTGTCGAAGACTGCAGCATGACTGGCTGCTGTTGTAATGTGTGTTGTGAAGACTGCAGCATGACTGGCTGCTGTTGTAATGTGTGTTGTGGAAGACTGCAGCATGACTGGCTACTGTTGTAATGTGTGTTGTGGAAGACGGTAGCATGACTGGCTGCTGTTGTAATGTGTGTTGTGGAAGACTGCAGCATGACTGGCTTCTGTTGTAATGTGTATTATGGAAGACTGTAGCATGACTGGCTTCTCTTGTAATGTGTATTATGGAAGACTGCAGCATGACTGGCTGTGGTTGTAATGTGTGTTGTGGAAGACTGCAGCATGACTGGCTGCTGTTATTGTAATGTGTGTTGTAGAAGACTGCAGCATGACTGGCTGCTGTTGTTATGTGTGTTGTGGAAGACTGCTGCATGACTGGCTGTTGTTGTAATGTGTGTTGCGGAAGACTGTAGCATGACTGGCTGCTGTTGTAATGTGTGTTGTGGAAGACTGCAGCATGACTGGCTTCTGTTGTAATGTGTGTTGTGGGAGATTGCAGCATGACTGGCTGCTGTTGTAATGTGTGTCATGGAAGACTGCAGCATGACTGGCTGCTGTTGTAATGTGTGTTGTGGAAGACTGCAGCATGACTGGCTGCTGTTGTAATGTGTGTTATGGACGACTGCAGCATGACTGGCTTCTGTTGTAATGTGTGTTGTGGAAGACTGCAGCATGACTGGCTGTTATTGTAATGTGTGTTGTAGAAGACTGCAGCATGACTGGTTGCTGTTGTTATGTGTGTTGTGGAAGACTGCTGCATGACTGGCTGTTGTTGTAATGTGTGTTGTGGAAGACTGTAGCATGACTGGCTGCTGTTGTAATGTGTGTTGTGGAAGACTGCAGCATGACTGGCTTCTGTTGTAATGTGTGTTGTGGGAGATTGCAGCATGACTGGCTGCTGTTGTAATGTGTGTCATGGAAGACTGCAGCATGACTGGCTGCTGTTGTAATGTGTGTTGTGGAAGACTGCAGCATGACTGGCTGCTGTTGTAATGTGTGTTATGGACGACTGCAGCATGACTGGCTTCTGTTGTAATGTGTGTTGTGGAAGACTGCAGCATGACTGGCTGTGGTTGTAATGTGTATTGTGGAAGACTGCAGCATGACTGGCTGCTGTTGTAATGAGTGTTGTGGAAGACTGCAGCATGACTGGCTGCTGTTGTAATATGTGTTGTGGAAGACTGCAGCATGACTGGCTGCTGTTGTAATGAGTGTTGTAGAAGACTGCAGCATGACTGGCTGCTATTGTAATGTGTGTTGTGGAAGACTGCAGCATGACTAGCTGCTGTTGTAATGTGTGCTGTGGAAGACTGTAGCATGACTGGCTTCTGTTGTAATATGTGTTGTGGAAGATTGCAGCATGACTGGCTTCTGTTGTAATGTGTATTGTGGAAGACTGCAGCATGAATGGCTGCTGTTGTTGTAATGTGTGTTGTAGAAGACTGCAGCATGACTGGCTGCTGTTGTTATGTGTGTTGTGGAAGACTGCAGCATGTCTGGCTGCTGTTGTAATGTGTGTTGTGAAGACTGCAGCATGACTGGCTGCTGTTGTAATGTGTGTTGTGGAAGACTGCAGCATGACTGGCTACTGTTGTAATGTGTGTTGTGGAAGACTGTGGCACGACTGGCTGCTGTTGTAATGTGTATTGTGGAAAACTGCAGCATGACTGGCTGCTGTTGTAATATGTATTGTGGAAGACTGCAGCATGACTGGCTGCTGTTGTAATGTGTGTTGTGGAAGACTGCAGCATGACTGGCTGATGTTGTAATGTGTGTTGTGGAAGACTGCAGCATGACTGACTGCTGTTGTAATGTGTGTTGCGGAAGACTGCAGCATGTCTGGCTGCTGTTGTAATGTGTGTTGTGGAAGACTGCAGCATGACTGGCTGCTGTTGTAATGTGTGTTGTGGAAGACTGCGGCACGACTGGCTGCTGTTGTAATGTGTGTTGTGGAAGACTGCAGCATGACTGGCTGTGGTTGTAATGTGAATTGTGGAAGACTGCAGCATGACTGGCTGCTGTTGTAATGTGTGTTGTGGAAGACTGCAGCATGACTGGCTGCTGTTGTAATGTATGTTGTCGAAGACTGCAGCATGACTGGCTGCTGTTGTAATGTGTGTTGTGAAGACTGCAGCATGACTGGCTGCTGTTGTAATGTGTGTTGTGGAAGACTGCAGCATGACTGGCTACTGTTGTAATGTGTGTTGTGGAAGACGGTAGCATGACTGGCTGCTGTTGTAATGTGTGTTGTGGAAGACTGCAGCATGACTGGCTTCTGTTGTAATGTGTATTATGGAAGACTGTAGCATGACTGGCTTCTCTTGTAATGTGTATTATGGAAGACTGCAGCATGACTGGCTGTGGTTGTAATGTGTGTTGTGGAAGACTGCAGCATGACTGGCTGCTGTTATTGTAATGTGTGTTGTAGAAGACTGCAGCATGACTGGCTGCTGTTGTTATGTGTGTTGTGGAAGACTGCTGCATGACTGGCTGTTGTTGTAATGTGTGTTGTGGAAGACTGTAGCATGACTGGCTGCTGTTGTAATGTGTGTTGTGGAAGACTGCAGCATGACTGGCTTCTGTTGTAATGTGTGTTGTGGGAGATTGCAGCATGACTGGCTGCTGTTGTAATGTGTGTCAGGGAAGACTGCAGCATGACTGGCTGCTGTTGTAATGTGTGTTGTGGAAGACTGCAGCATGACTGGCTGCTGTTGTAATGTGTGTTATGGACGACTGCAGCATGACTGGCTTCTGTTGTAATGTGTGTTGTGGAAGACTGCAGCATGACTGGCTGTGGTTGTAATGTGTATTGTGGAAGACTGCAGCATGACTGGCTGCTGTTGTAATGAGTGTTGTGGAAGACTGCAGCATGACTGGCTGCTGTTGTAATATGTGTTGTGGAAGACTGCAGCATGACTGGCTGCTGTTGTAATGAGTGTTGTAGAAGACTGCAGCATGACTGGCTGCTATTGTAATGTGTGTTGTGGAAGACTGCAGCATGACTAGCTGCTGTTGTAATGTGTGCTGTGGAAGACTGTAGCATGACTGGCTTCTGTTGTAATATGTGTTGTGGAAGACTGCAGCATGACTGGCTTCTGTTGTAATGTGTATTGTGGAAGACTGCAGCATGAATGGCTGCTGTTGTTGTAATGTGTGTTGTAGAAGACTGCAGCATGACTGGCTGCTGTTATGTGTGTTGTGGAAGACTGCAGCATGACTGGCTGATGTTGTAATGTGTGTTGTGGAAGACTGCAGCATGACTGACTGCTGTTGTAATGTGTATTGCGGAAGACTGCAGCATGACTGGCTTTGGTTGTAATGTGTGTTGTGGGAGATTGCAGCATGACTGGCTGCTGTTGTAATGTGTATTGTGGAAGACTGCAGCATGACTGGCTGTGGTTGTAATGTGTATTGTGGAAGACTGCAGCATGACTGGCTTTGGTTGTAATGTGTGTTGTGGGAAATTGCAGCATGACTGGCTGCTGTTGAAATGTGTATTGTGGAAGACTGCAGCATGACTGGCTGCTGTTGTAATGTGTGTTGTGGAAGACTGCAGCATGACTGGCTTTGGTTGTAATGTGTGTTGCGGAAGACTGCAGCATGACTGGCTGCTGTTGTAATGTGTGTTGCGGAAGACTGCAGCATGACTGGCTGCTGTTGTAATGTGTGTTGTGGAAGACTGTGGCACGACTGGCTGCTGTTGTAATGTGTATTGTGGAAAACTGCAGCATGACTGGCTGCTGTTGTAATGTGTATTGTGGAAGACTGCAGCATGACTGGCTGCTGTTGTAATGTGTGTTGTGGAAGACTGCAGCATGACTGGCTGATGTTGTAATGTGTGTTGTGGAAGACTGCAGCATGACTGACTGCTGTTGTAATGTGTGTTGCGGAAGACTGCAGCATGTCTGGCTGCTGTTGTAATGTGTGTTGTGGAAGACTGCAGCATGACTGGCTGCTGTTGTAATGTGTGTTGTGGAAGACTGCGGCACGACTGGCTGCTGCTGTTGTAATGTGTGTTGTGGAAGACTGCAGCATGACTGGCTGTGGTTGTAATGTGTATTGTGGAAGACTGCAGCATGAATGGCTGCTGTTGTAATGTGTGTTGTGGAAGACTGCAGCATGACTGGCTGCTGTTGTAATGTATGTTGTCGAAGACTGCAGCATGACTGGCTGCTGTTGTAATGTGTGTTGTGAAGACTGCAGCATGACTGGCTGCTGTTGTAATGTGTGTTGTGGAAGACTGCAGCATGACTGGCTACTGTTGTAATGTGTGTTGTGGAAGACGGTAGCATGACTGGCTGCTGTTGTAATGTGTGTTGTGGAAGACTGCAGCATGACTGGCTTCTGTTGTAATGTGTATTATGGAAGACTGTAGCATGACTGGCTTCTCTTGTAATGTGTATTATGGAAGACTGCAGCATGACTGGCTGTGGTTGTAATGTGTGTTGTGGAAGACTGCAGCATGACTGGCTGCTGTTATTGTAATGTGTGTTGTAGAAGACTGCAGCATGACTGGCTGCTGTTGTTATGTGTGTTGTGGAAGACTGCTGCATGACTGGCTGTTGTTGTAATGTGTGTTGTGGAAGACTGTAGCATGACTGGCTGCTGTTGTAATGTGTGTTGTGGAAGACTGCAGCATGACTGGCTTCTGTTGTAATGTGTGTTGTGGGAGATTGCAGCATGACTGGCTGCTCTTGTAATGTGTGTCATGGAAGACTGCAGCATGACTGGCTGCTGTTGTAATGTGTGTTGTGGAAGACTGCAGCATGACTGGCTGCTGTTGTAATGTGTGTTATGGACGACTGCAGCATGACTGGCTTCTGTTGTAATGTGTGTTGTGGAAGACTGCAGCATGACTGGCTGTGGTTGTAATGTGTATTGTGGAAGACTGCAGCATGACTGGCTGCTGTTGTAATGAGTGTTGTGGAAGACTGCAGCATGACTGGCTGCTGTTGTAATATGTGTTGTGGAAGACTGCAGCATGACTGGCTGCTGTTGTAATGAGTGTTGTAGAAGACTGCAGCATGCTGGCTGCTATTGTAATGTGTGTTGTGGAAGACTGCAGCATGACTAGCTGCTGTTGTAATGTGTGCTGTGGAAGACTGTAGCATGACTGGCTTCTGTTGTAATATGTGTTGTGGAAGACTGCAGCATGACTGGCTTCTGTTGTAATGTGTATTGTGGAAGACTGCAGCATGAATGGCTGCTGTTGTTGTAATGTGTGTTGTAGAAGACTGCAGCATGACTGGCTGCTGTTGTTATGTGTGTTGTGGAAGACTGCAGCATGACTGGCTGATGTTGTAATGTGTGTTGTGAAGACTGCAGCATGACTGGCTGCTGTTGTAATGTGTGTTGTGGAAGACTGCAGCATGACTGGCTTCTGTTGTAATGTGTATTATGGAAGACTGTAGCATGACTGGCTTCTCTTGTAATGTGTATTATGGAAGACTGCAGCATGACTGGCTGTGGTTGTAATGTGTGTTGTGGAAGACTGCAGCATGACTGGCTGCTGTTATTGTAATGTGTGTTGTAGAAGACTGCAGCATGACTGGCTGCTGTTGTTATGTGTGTTGTGGAAGACTGCTGCATGACTGGCTGTTGTTGTAATGTGTGTTGCGGAAGACTGTAGCATGACTGGCTGCTGTTGTAATGTGTGTTGTGGAAGACTGCAGCATGACTGGCTTCTGTTGTAATGTGTGTTGTGGGAGATTGCAGCATGACTGGCTGCTGTTGTAATGTGTGTCATGGAAGACTGCAGCATGACTGGCTGCTGTTGTAATGTGTATTGTGGAAGACTGCAGCATGACTGGCTGCTGTTGTAATATGTGTTGTGGAAGACTGCAGCATGACTGGCTGCTGTTGTAATGAGTGTTGTAGAAGACTGCAGCATGACTGGCTGCTATTGTAATGTGTGTTGTGGAAGACTGCAGCATGACTAGCTGCTGTTGTAATGTGTGCTGTGGAAGACTGTAGCATGACTGGCTTCTGTTGTAATATGTGTTGTGGAAGATTGCAGCATGACTGGCTTCTGTTGTAATGTGTATTGTGGAAGACTGCAGCATGAATGGCTGCTGTTGTTGTAATGTGTGTTGTAGAAGACTGCAGCATGACTGGCTGCTGTTGTTATGTGTGTTGTGGAAGACTGCAGCATGTCTGGCTGCTGTTGTAATGTGTGTTGTGAAGACTGCAGCATGACTGGCTGCTGTTGTAATGTGTGTTGTGGAAGACTGCAGCATGACTGGCTACTGTTGTAATGTGTGTTGTGGAAGACTGTGGCACGACTGGCTGCTGTTGTAATGTGTATTGTGGAAAACTGCAGCATGACTGGCTGCTGTTGTAATATGTATTGTGGAAGACTGCAGCATGACTGGCTGCTGTTGTAATGTGTGTTGTGGAAGACTGCAGCATGACTGGCTGATGTTGTAATGTGTGTTGTGGAAGACTGCAGCATGACTGACTGCTGTTGTAATGTGTGTTGCGGAAGACTGCAGCATGTCTGGCTGCTGTTGTAATGTGTGTTGTGGAAGACTGCAGCATGACTGGCTGCTGTTGTAATGTGTGTTGTGGAAGACTGCGGCACGACTGGCTGCTGTTGTAATGTGTGTTGTGGAAGACTGCAGCATGACTGGCTGTGGTTGTAATGTGAATTGTGGAAGACTGCAGCATGACTGGCTGCTGTTGTAATGTGTGTTGTGGAAGACTGCAGCATGACTGGCTGCTGTTGTAATGTATGTTGTCGAAGACTGCAGCATGACTGGCTGCTGTTGTAATGTGTGTTGTGAAGACTGCAGCATGACTGGCTGCTGTTGTAATGTGTGTTGTGGAAGACTGCAGCATGACTGGCTACTGTTGTAATGTGTGTTGTGGAAGACGGTAGCATGACTGGCTGCTGTTGTAATGTGTGTTGTGGAAGACTGCAGCATGACTGGCTTCTGTTGTAATGTGTATTATGGAAGACTGTAGCATGACTGGCTTCTCTTGTAATGTGTATTATGGAAGACTGCAGCATGACTGGCTGTGGTTGTAATGTGTGTTGTGGAAGACTGCAGCATGACTGGCTGCTGTTATTGTAATGTGTGTTGTAGAAGACTGCAGCATGACTGGCTGCTGTTGTTATGTGTGTTGTGGAAGACTGCTGCATGACTGGCTGTTGTTGTAATGTGTGTTGTGGAAGACTGTAGCATGACTGGCTGCTGTTGTAATGTGTGTTGTGGAAGACTGCAGCATGACTGGCTTCTGTTGTAATGTGTGTTGTGGGAGATTGCAGCATGACTGGCTGCTGTTGTAATGTGTGTCAGGGAAGACTGCAGCATGACTGGCTGCTGTTGTAATGTGTGTTGTGGAAGACTGCAGCATGACTGGCTGCTGTTGTAATGTGTGTTATGGACGACTGCAGCATGACTGGCTTCTGTTGTAATGTGTGTTGTGGAAGACTGCAGCATGACTGGCTGTGGTTGTAATGTGTATTGTGGAAGACTGCAGCATGACTGGCTGCTGTTGTAATGAGTGTTGTGGAAGACTGCAGCATGACTGGCTGCTGTTGTAATATGTGTTGTGGAAGACTGCAGCATGACTGGCTGCTGTTGTAATGAGTGTTGTAGAAGACTGCAGCATGACTGGCTGCTATTGTAATGTGTGTTGTGGAAGACTGCAGCATGACTAGCTGCTGTTGTAATGTGTGCTGTGGAAGACTGTAGCATGACTGGCTTCTGTTGTAATATGTGTTGTGGAAGACTGCAGCATGACTGGCTTCTGTTGTAATGTGTATTGTGGAAGACTGCAGCATGAATGGCTGCTGTTGTTGTAATGTGTGTTGTAGAAGACTGCAGCATGACTGGCTGCTGTTATGTGTGTTGTGGAAGACTGCAGCATGACTGGCTGATGTTGTAATGTGTGTTGTGGAAGACTGCAGCATGACTGACTGCTGTTGTAATGTGTATTGCGGAAGACTGCAGCATGACTGGCTTTGGTTGTAATGTGTGTTGTGGGAGATTGCAGCATGACTGGCTGCTGTTGTAATGTGTATTGTGGAAGACTGCAGCATGACTGGCTGTGGTTGTAATGTGTATTGTGGAAGACTGCAGCATGACTGGCTTTGGTTGTAATGTGTGTTGTGGGAAATTGCAGCATGACTGGCTGCTGTTGAAATGTGTATTGTGGAAGACTGCAGCATGACTGGCTGCTGTTGTAATGTGTGTTGTGGAAGACTGCAGCATGACTGGCTTTGGTTGTAATGTGTGTTGCGGAAGACTGCAGCATGACTGGCTGCTGTTGTAATGTGTGTTGCGGAAGACTGCAGCATGACTGGCTGCTGTTGTAATGTGTGTTGTGGAAGACTGTGGCACGACTGGCTGCTGTTGTAATGTGTATTGTGGAAAACTGCAGCATGACTGGCTGCTGTTGTAATGTGTATTGTGGAAGACTGCAGCATGACTGGCTGCTGTTGTAATGTGTGTTGTGGAAGACTGCAGCATGACTGGCTGATGTTGTAATGTGTGTTGTGGAAGACTGCAGCATGACTGACTGCTGTTGTAATGTGTGTTGCGGAAGACTGCAGCATGTCTGGCTGCTGTTGTAATGTGTGTTGTGGAAGACTGCAGCATGACTGGCTGCTGTTGTAATGTGTGTTGTGGAAGACTGCGGCACGACTGGCTGCTGCTGTTGTAATGTGTGTTGTGGAAGACTGCAGCATGACTGGCTGTGGTTGTAATGTGTATTGTGGAAGACTGCAGCATGAATGGCTGCTGTTGTAATGTGTGTTGTGGAAGACTGCAGCATGACTGGCTGCTGTTGTAATGTATGTTGTCGAAGACTGCAGCATGACTGGCTGCTGTTGTAATGTGTGTTGTGAAGACTGCAGCATGACTGGCTGCTGTTGTAATGTGTGTTGTGGAAGACTGCAGCATGACTGGCTACTGTTGTAATGTGTGTTGTGGAAGACGGTAGCATGACTGGCTGCTGTTGTAATGTGTGTTGTGGAAGACTGCAGCATGACTGGCTTCTGTTGTAATGTGTATTATGGAAGACTGTAGCATGACTGGCTTCTCTTGTAATGTGTATTATGGAAGACTGCAGCATGACTGGCTGTGGTTGTAATGTGTGTTGTGGAAGACTGCAGCATGACTGGCTGCTGTTATTGTAATGTGTGTTGTAGAAGACTGCAGCATGACTGGCTGCTGTTGTTATGTGTGTTGTGGAAGACTGCTGCATGACTGGCTGTTGTTGTAATGTGTGTTGTGGAAGACTGTAGCATGACTGGCTGCTGTTGTAATGTGTGTTGTGGAAGACTGCAGCATGACTGGCTTCTGTTGTAATGTGTGTTGTGGGAGATTGCAGCATGACTGGCTGCTCTTGTAATGTGTGTCATGGAAGACTGCAGCATGACTGGCTGCTGTTGTAATGTGTGTTGTGGAAGACTGCAGCATGACTGGCTGCTGTTGTAATGTGTGTTATGGACGACTGCAGCATGACTGGCTTCTGTTGTAATGTGTGTTGTGGAAGACTGCAGCATGACTGGCTGTGGTTGTAATGTGTATTGTGGAAGACTGCAGCATGACTGGCTGCTGTTGTAATGAGTGTTGTGGAAGACTGCAGCATGACTGGCTGCTGTTGTAATATGTGTTGTGGAAGACTGCAGCATGACTGGCTGCTGTTGTAATGAGTGTTGTAGAAGACTGCAGCATGCTGGCTGCTATTGTAATGTGTGTTGTGGAAGACTGCAGCATGACTAGCTGCTGTTGTAATGTGTGCTGTGGAAGACTGTAGCATGACTGGCTTCTGTTGTAATATGTGTTGTGGAAGACTGCAGCATGACTGGCTTCTGTTGTAATGTGTATTGTGGAAGACTGCAGCATGAATGGCTGCTGTTGTTGTAATGTGTGTTGTAGAAGACTGCAGCATGACTGGCTGCTGTTGTTATGTGTGTTGTGGAAGACTGCAGCATGACTGGCTGATGTTGTAATGTGTGTTGTGAAGACTGCAGCATGACTGGCTGCTGTTGTAATGTGTGTTGTGGAAGACTGCAGCATGACTGGCTTCTGTTGTAATGTGTATTATGGAAGACTGTAGCATGACTGGCTTCTCTTGTAATGTGTATTATGGAAGACTGCAGCATGACTGGCTGTGGTTGTAATGTGTGTTGTGGAAGACTGCAGCATGACTGGCTGCTGTTATTGTAATGTGTGTTGTAGAAGACTGCAGCATGACTGGCTGCTGTTGTTATGTGTGTTGTGGAAGACTGCTGCATGACTGGCTGTTGTTGTAATGTGTGTTGCGGAAGACTGTAGCATGACTGGCTGCTGTTGTAATGTGTGTTGTGGAAGACTGCAGCATGACTGGCTTCTGTTGTAATGTGTGTTGTGGGAGATTGCAGCATGACTGGCTGCTGTTGTAATGTGTGTCATGGAAGACTGCAGCATGACTGGCTGCTGTTGTAATGTGTGTTGTGGAAGACTGCAGCATGACTGGCTGCTGTTGTAATGTGTGTTATGGACGACTGCAGCATGACTGGCTTCTGTTGTAATGTGTGTTGTGGAAGACTGCAGCATGACTGGCTGTTATTGTAATGTGTGTTGTAGAAGACTGCAGCATGACTGGTTGCTGTTGTTATGTGTGTTGTGGAAGACTGCTGCATGACTGGCTGTTGTTGTAATGTGTGTTGTGGAAGACTGTAGCATGACTGGCTGCTGTTGTAATGTGTGTTGTGGAAGACTGCAGCATGACTGGCTTCTGTTGTAATGTGTGTTGTGGGAGATTGCAGCATGACTGGCTGCTGTTGTAATGTGTGTCATGGAAGACTGCAGCATGACTGGCTGCTGTTGTAATGTGTGTTGTGGAAGACTGCAGCATGACTGGCTGCTGTTGTAATGTGTGTTATGGACGACTGCAGCATGACTGGCTTCTGTTGTAATGTGTGTTGTGGAAGACTGCAGCATGACTGGCTGTGGTTGTAATGTGTATTGTGGAAGACTGCAGCATGACTGGCTGCTGTTGTAATGAGTGTTGTGGAAGACTGCAGCATGACTGGCTGCTGTTGTAATATGTGTTGTGGAAGACTGCAGCATGACTGGCTGCTGTTGTAATGAGTGTTGTAGAAGACTGCAGCATGACTGGCTGCTATTGTAATGTGTGTTGTGGAAGACTGCAGCATGACTAGCTGCTGTTGTAATGTGTGCTGTGGAAGACTGTAGCATGACTGGCTTCTGTTGTAATATGTGTTGTGGAAGATTGCAGCATGACTGGCTTCTGTTGTAATGTGTATTGTGGAAGACTGCAGCATGAATGGCTGCTGTTGTTGTAATGTGTGTTGTAGAAGACTGCAGCATGACTGGCTGCTGTTGTTATGTGTGTTGTGGAAGACTGCAGCATGTCTGGCTGCTGTTGTAATGTGTGTTGTGAAGACTGCAGCATGACTGGCTGCTGTTGTAATGTGTGTTGTGGAAGACTGCAGCATGACTGGCTACTGTTGTAATGTGTGTTGTGGAAGACTGTGGCACGACTGGCTGCTGTTGTAATGTGTATTGTGGAAAACTGCAGCATGACTGGCTGCTGTTGTAATATGTATTGTGGAAGACTGCAGCATGACTGGCTGCTGTTGTAATGTGTGTTGTGGAAGACTGCAGCATGACTGGCTGATGTTGTAATGTGTGTTGTGGAAGACTGCAGCATGACTGACTGCTGTTGTAATGTGTGTTGCGGAAGACTGCAGCATGTCTGGCTGCTGTTGTAATGTGTGTTGTGGAAGACTGCAGCATGACTGGCTGCTGTTGTAATGTGTGTTGTGGAAGACTGCGGCACGACTGGCTGCTGTTGTAATGTGTGTTGTGGAAGACTGCAGCATGACTGGCTGTGGTTGTAATGTGTATTGTGGAAGACTGCAGCATGACTGGCTGCTGTTGTAATGTGTGTTGTGGAAGACTGCAGCATGACTGGCTGCTGTTGTAATGTATGTTGTCGAAGACTGCAGCATGACTGGCTGCTGTTGTAATGTGTGTTATGGACGACTGCAGCATGACTGGCTTCTGTTGTAATGTGTGTTGTGGAAGACTGCAGCATGACTGGCTGTGGTTGTAATGTGTATTGTGGAAGACTGCAGCATGACTGGCTGCTGTTGTAATGAGTGTTGTGGAAGACTGCAGCATGACTGGCTGATGTTGTAATGTGTGTTGTGAAGACTGCAGCATGACTGGCTGCTGTTGTAATGTGTGTTGTGGAAGACTGCAGCATGACTGGCTTCTGTTGTAATGTGTATTATGGAAGACTGTAGCATGACTGGCTTCTCTTGTAATGTGTATTATGGAAGACTGCAGCATGACTGGCTTCTGTTGTAATGTGTATTATGGAAGACTGTAGCATGACTGGCTTCTCTTGTAATGTGTATTATGGAAGACTGCAGCATGACTGGCTGTGGTTGTAATGTGTGTTGTGGAAGACTGCAGCATGACTGGCTGCTGTTATTGTAATGTGTGTTGTAGAAGACTGCAGCATGACTGGCTGCTGTTGTTATGTGTGTTGTGGAAGACTGCTGCATGACTGGCTGTTGTTGTAATGTGTGTTGTGGAAGACTGTAGCATGACTGGCTGCTGTTGTAATGTGTGTTGTGGAAGACTGCAGCATGACTGGCTTCTGTTGTAATGTGTGTTGTGGGAGATTGCAGCATGACTGGCTGCTCTTGTAATGTGTGTCATGGAAGACTGCAGCATGACTGGCTGCTGTTGTAATGTGTGTTGTGGAAGACTGCAGCATGACTGGCTGCTGTTGTAATGTGTGTTATGGACGACTGCAGCATGACTGGCTTCTGTTGTAATGTGTGTTGTGGAAGACTGCAGCATGACTGGCTGCGGTTGTAATGTGTATTGTGGAAGACTGCAGCATGACTGGCTGCTGTTGTAATGAGTGTTGTGGAAGACTGCAGCATGACTGGCTGCTGTTGTAATATGTGTTGTGGAAGACTGCAGCATGACTGGCTGCTGTTGTAATGAGTGTTGTAGAAGACTGCAGCATGCTGGCTGCTATTGTAATGTGTGTTGTGGAAGACTGCAGCATGACTAGCTGCTGTTGTAATGTGTGCTGTGGAAGACTGTAGCATGACTGGCTTCTGTTGTAATATGTGTTGTGGAAGACTGCAGCATGACTGGCTTCTGTTGTAATGTGTATTGTGGAAGACTGCAGCATGAATGGCTGCTGTTGTTGTAATGTGTGTTGTAGAAGACTGCAGCATGACTGGCTGCTGTTGTTATGTGTGTTGTGGAAGACTGCAGCATGACTGGCTGATGTTGTAATGTGTGTTGTGAAGACTGCAGCATGACTGGCTGCTGTTGTAATGTGTGTTGTGGAAGACTGCAGCATGACTGGCTTCTGTTGTAATGTGTATTATGGAAGACTGTAGCATGACTGGCTTCTCTTGTAATGTGTATTATGGAAGACTGCAGCATGACTGGCTGTGGTTGTAATGTGTGTTGTGGAAGACTGCAGCATGACTGGCTGCTGTTATTGTAATGTGTGTTGTAGAAGACTGCAGCATGACTGGCTGCTGTTGTTATGTGTGTTGTGGAAGACTGCTGCATGACTGGCTGTTGTTGTAATGTGTGTTGCGGAAGACTGTAGCATGACTGGCTGCTGTTGTAATGTGTGTTGTGGAAGACTGCAGCATGACTGGCTTCTGTTGTAATGTGTGTTGTGGGAGATTGCAGCATGACTGGCTGCTGTTGTAATGTGTGTCATGGAAGACTGCAGCATGACTGGCTGCTGTTGTAATGTGTGTTGTGGAAGACTGCAGCATGACTGGCTGCTGTTGTAATGTGTGTTATGGACGACTGCAGCATGACTGGCTTCTGTTGTAATGTGTGTTGTGGAAGACTGCAGCATGACTGGCTGTTATTGTAATGTGTGTTGTAGAAGACTGCAGCATGACTGGTTGCTGTTGTTATGTGTGTTGTGGAAGACTGCTGCATGACTGGCTGTTGTTGTAATGTGTGTTGTGGAAGACTGTAGCATGACTGGCTGCTGTTGTAATGTGTGTTGTGGAAGACTGCAGCATGACTGGCTTCTGTTGTAATGTGTGTTGTGGGAGATTGCAGCATGACTGGCTGCTGTTGTAATGTGTGTCATGGAAGACTGCAGCATGACTGGCTGCTGTTGTAATGTGTGTTGTGGAAGACTGCAGCATGACTGGCTGCTGTTGTAATGTGTGTTATGGACGACTGCAGCATGACTGGCTTCTGTTGTAATGTGTGTTGTGGAAGACTGCAGCATGACTGGCTGTGGTTGTAATGTGTATTGTGGAAGACTGCAGCATGACTGGCTGCTGTTGTAATGAGTGTTGTGGAAGACTGCAGCATGACTGGCTGCTGTTGTAATATGTGTTGTGGAAGACTGCAGCATGACTGGCTGCTGTTGTAATGAGTGTTGTAGAAGACTGCAGCATGACTGGCTGCTATTGTAATGTGTGTTGTGGAAGACTGCAGCATGACTAGCTGCTGTTGTAATGTGTGCTGTGGAAGACTGTAGCATGACTGGCTTCTGTTGTAATATGTGTTGTGGAAGATTGCAGCATGACTGGCTTCTGTTGTAATGTGTATTGTGGAAGACTGCAGCATGAATGGCTGCTGTTGTTGTAATGTGTGTTGTAGAAGACTGCAGCATGACTGGCTGCTGTTGTTATGTGTGTTGTGGAAGACTGCAGCATGTCTGGCTGCTGTTGTAATGTGTGTTGTGAAGACTGCAGCATGACTGGCTGCTGTTGTAATGTGTGTTGTGGAAGACTGCAGCATGACTGGCTACTGTTGTAATGTGTGTTGTGGAAGACTGTGGCACGACTGGCTGCTGTTGTAATGTGTATTGTGGAAAACTGCAGCATGACTGGCTGCTGTTGTAATATGTATTGTGGAAGACTGCAGCATGACTGGCTGCTGTTGTAATGTGTGTTGTGGAAGACTGCAGCATGACTGGCTGATGTTGTAATGTGTGTTGTGGAAGACTGCAGCATGACTGACTGCTGTTGTAATGTGTGTTGCGGAAGACTGCAGCATGTCTGGCTGCTGTTGTAATGTGTGTTGTGGAAGACTGCAGCATGACTGGCTGCTGTTGTAATGTGTGTTGTGGAAGACTGCGGCACGACTGGCTGCTGTTGTAATGTGTGTTGTGGAAGACTGCAGCATGACTGGCTGTGGTTGTAATGTGTATTGTGGAAGACTGCAGCATGACTGGCTGCTGTTGTAATGTGTGTTGTGGAAGACTGCAGCATGACTGGCTGCTGTTGTAATGTATGTTGTCGAAGACTGCAGCATGACTGGCTGCTGTTGTAATGTGTGTTGTGAAGACTGCAGCATGACTGGCTGCTGTTGTAATGTGTGTTGTGGAAGACTGCAGCATGACTGGCTACTGTTGTAATGTGTGTTGTGGAAGACGGTAGCATGACTGGCTGCTGTTGTAATGTGTGTTGTGGAAGACTGCAGCATGACTGGCTTCTGTTGTAATGTGTATTATGGAAGACTGTAGCATGACTGGCTTCTCTTGTAATGTGTATTATGGAAGACTGCAGCATGACTGGCTGTGGTTGTAATGTGTGTTGTGGAAGACTGCAGCATGACTGGCTGCTGTTATTGTAATGTGTGTTGTAGAAGACAGCAGCATGACTGGCTGCTGTTGTTATGTGTGTTGTGGAAGACTGCTGCATGACTGGCTGTTGTTGTAATGTGTGTTGTGGAAGACTGTAGCATGACTGGCTGCTGTTGTAATGTGTGTTGTGGAAGACTGCAGCATGACTGGCTTCTGTTGTAATGTGTGTTGTGGGAGATTGCAGCATGACTGGCTGCTGTTGTAATGTGTGTCAGGGAAGACTGCAGCATGACTGGCTGCTGTTGTAATGTGTGTTGTGGAAGACTGCAGCATGACTGGCTGCTGTTGTAATGTGTGTTATGGACGACTGCAGCATGACTGGCTTCTGTTGTAATGTGTGTTGTGGAAGACTGCAGCATGACTGGCTGTGGTTGTAATGTGTATTGTGGAAGACTGCAGCATGACTGGCTGCTGTTGTAATGAGTGTTGTGGAAGACTGCAGCATGACTGGCTGCTGTTGTAATATGTGTTGTGGAAGACTGCAGCATGACTGGCTGCTGTTGTAATGAGTGTTGTAGAAGACTGCAGCATGACTGGCTGCTATTGTAATGTGTGTTGTGGAAGACTGCAGCATGACTAGCTGCTGTTGTAATGTGTGCTGTGGAAGACTGTAGCATGACTGGCTTCTGTTGTAATATGTGTTGTGGAAGACTGCAGCATGACTGGCTTCTGTTGTAATGTGTATTGTGGAAGACTGCAGCATGAATGGCTGCTGTTGTTGTAATGTGTGTTGTAGAAGACTGCAGCATGACTGGCTGCTGTTATGTGTGTTGTGGAAGACTGCAGCATGACTGGCTGATGTTGTAATGTGTGTTGTGGAAGACTGCAGCATGACTGACTGCTGTTGTAATGTGTATTGCGGAAGACTGCAGCATGACTGGCTTTGGTTGTAATGTGTGTTGTGGGAGATTGCAGCATGACTGGCTGCTGTTGTAATGTGTATTGTGGAAGACTGCAGCATGACTGGCTGTGGTTGTAATGTGTATTGTGGAAGACTGCAGCGTGACTGGCTTTGGTTGTAATGTGTGTTGTGGGAAATTGCAGCATGACTGGCTGCTGTTGAAATGTGTATTGTGGAAGACTGCAGCATGACTGGCTGCTGTTGTAATGTGTGTTGTGGAAGACTGCAGCATGACTGGCTTTGGTTGTAATGTGTGTTGCGGAAGACTGCAGCATGACTGGCTGCTGTTGTAATGTGTGTTGCGGAAGACTGCAGCATGACTGGCTGCTGTTGTAATGTGTGTTGTGGAAGACTGTGGCACGACTGGCTGCTGTTGTAATGTGTATTGTGGAAAACTGCAGCATGACTGGCTGCTGTTGTAATGTGTATTGTGGAAGACTGCAGCATGACTGGCTGCTGTTGTAATGTGTGTTGTGGAAGACTGCAGCATGACTGGATGATGTTGTAATGTGTGTTGTGGAAGACTGCAGCATGACTGACTGCTGTTGTAATGTGTGTTGCGGAAGACTGCAGCATGTCTGGCTGCTGTTGTAATGTGTGTTGTGGAAGACTGCAGCATGACTGGCTGCTGTTGTAATGTGTGTTGTGGAAGACTGCGGCACGACTGGCTGCTGCTGTTGTAATGTGTGTTGTGGAAGACTGCAGCATGACTGGCTGTGGTTGTAATGTGTATTGTGGAAGACTGCAGCATGACTGGCTGCTGTTGTAATGTGTGTTGTGGAAGACTGCAGCATGACTGGCTGCTGTTGTAATGTATGTTGTCGAAGACTGCAGCATGACTGGCTGCTGTTGTAATGTGTGTTGTGAAGACTGCAGCATGACTGGCTGCTGTTGTAATGTGTGTTGTGGAAGACTGCAGCATGACTGGCTACTGTTGTAATGTGTGTTGTGGAAGACGGTAGCATGACTGGCTGCTGTTGTAATGTGTGTTGTGGAAGACTGCAGCATGACTGGCTTCTGTTGTAATGTGTATTATGGAAGACTGTAGCATGACTGGCTTCTCTTGTAATGTGTATTATGGAAGACTGCAGCATGACTGGCTGTGGTTGTAATGTGTGTTGTGGAAGACTGCAGCATGACTGGCTGCTGTTATTGTAATGTGTGTTGTAGAAGACTGCAGCATGACTGGCTGCTGTTGTTATGTGTGTTGTGGAAGACTGCTGCATGACTGGCTGTTGTTGTAATGTGTGTTGTGGAAGACTGTAGCATGACTGGCTGCTGTTGTAATGTGTGTTGTGGAAGACTGCAGCATGACTGGCTTCTGTTGTAATGTGTGTTGTGGGAGATTGCAGCATGACTGGCTGCTCTTGTAATGTGTGTCATGGAAGACTGCAGCATGACTGGCTGCTGTTGTAATGTGTGTTGTGGAAGACTGCAGCATGACTGGCTGCTGTTGTAATGTGTGTTATGGACGACTGCAGCATGACTGGCTTCTGTTGTAATGTGTGTTGTGGAAGACTGCAGCATGACTGGCTGTGGTTGTAATGTGTATTGTGGAAGACTGCAGCATGACTGGCTGCTGTTGTAATGAGTGTTGTGGAAGACTGCAGCATGACTGGCTGCTGTTGTAATATGTGTTGTGGAAGACTGCAGCATGACTGGCTGCTGTTGTAATGAGTGTTGTAGAAGACTGCAGCATGCTGGCTGCTATTGTAATGTGTGTTGTGGAAGACTGCAGCATGACTAGCTGCTGTTGTAATGTGTGCTGTGGAAGACTGTAGCATGACTGGCTTCTGTTGTAATATGTGTTGTGGAAGACTGCAGCATGACTGGCTTCTGTTGTAATGTGTATTGTGGAAGACTGCAGCATGAATGGCTGCTGTTGTTGTAATGTGTGTTGTAGAAGACTGCAGCATGACTGGCTGCTGTTGTTATGTGTGTTGTGGAAGACTGCAGCATGACTGGCTGATGTTGTAATGTGTGTTGTGGAAGACTGCAGCATGACTGACTGCTGTTGTAATGTGTTTTGCGGAAGACTGCAGCATGTCTGGCTGCTGTTGTAATGTGTGTTGCGGAAGACTGCAGCATGTCTGGCTGCTGTTGTAATGTGTGTTGTGAAGACTGCAGCATGACTGGCTGCTGTTGTAATGTGTGTTGTGGAAGACTGCAGCATGACTGGCTACTGTTGTAATGTGTGTTGTGGAAGACTGTGGCACGACTGGCTGCTGTTGTAATGTGTATTGTGGAAAACTGCAGCATGACTGGCTGCTGTTGTAATGTGTATTGTGGAAGACTGCAGCATGACTGGCTGCTGTTGTAATGTGTGTTGTGGAAGACTGCAGCATGACTGGCTGATGTTGTAATGTGTGTTGTGGAAGACTGCAGCATGACTGACTGCTGTTGTAATGTGTGTTGCGGAAGACTGCAGCATGTCTGGCTGCTGTTGTAATGTGTGTTGTGGAAGACTGCAGCATGACTGGCTGCTGTTGTCATGTGTGTTGTGGAAGACTGCGGCACGACTGGCTGCTGTTGTAATGTGTGTTGTGGAAGACTGCAGCATGACTGGCTGTGGCTGTAATGTGTATTGTGGAGACTGCAGCATGACTGGCTGCTGTTGTAATGTGTGTTGTGGAAGACTGCAGCATGACTGGCTGCTGTTGTAATGTATGTTGTCGAAGACTACAGCATGACTGGCTGCTGTTGTAATGTGTGTTGTGAAGACTGCAGCATGACTGGCTGCTGTTGTAATGTGTGTTGTGGAAGACTGCAGCATGACTGGCTACTGTTGTAATGTGTGTCATGGAAGACTGCAGCATGACTGGCTGCTGTTGTAATGTGTGTTGTAGAAGACTGCAGCATGACTGGCTGCTGTTGTTATGTGTGTTGTGGAAGACTGCAGCATGACTGACTGATGTTGTAATGTGTGTTGTGGAAGACTGCAGCATGACTGACTGCTGTTGTAATGTGTATTGCGGAAGACTGCAGCATGTCTGGCTGCTGTTGTAATGTGTGTTGCGAAAGACTGCAGCATGTCTGGCTGCTGTTGTAATGTGTGTTGTGGAAGACTGCAGCATGACTGGCTGCTGTTGTAATGTGTGTTGTGGAAGACTGCGTCACGACTGGCTGCTGTTGTAATGTGTGTTGTGGAAGACTGCAGCATGACTGGCTGTGGTTGTAATGTGTATTGTGGAAGACTGCAGCATGACTGGCTGCTGTTGTAATGTGTGTTGTGGAAGACTGCAGCATGACTGGCTGCTGTTGTAATGTGTGTTGTGAAGACTGCAGCATGACTGGCTGCTGTTGTAATGTGTGTTGTGGAAGACTGCAGCATGACTGGCTGCTGTTGTAATGTGTGTTGTGGAAGACTGCGGCACGACTGGCTGCAGTTGTAATGTGTGTTGTGGAAGACTGCAGCATGACTGGCTGTGGTTGTAATGTGTATTGTGGAAGACTGCAGCATGACTGGCTGCTGTTGTAATGTGTGTTGTGGAAGACTGCAACATGACTGGCTGCTGTTGTAATGTATGTTGTGGAAGACTGCAGCATGACTGGCTGCTGTTGTTATGTGTGTTGTGGAAGACTGCAGCATGACTGACTGATGTTGTAATGTGTGTTGTGGAAGACTGCAGCATGACTGACTGCTGTTGTAATGTGTATTGCGGAAGACTGCAGCATGTCTGGCTGCTGTTGTAATGTGTGTTGCGAAAGACTGCAGCATGTCTGGCTGCTGTTGTAATGTGTGTTGTGGAAGACTGCAGCATGACTGGCTGCTGTTGTAATGTGTGTTGTGGAAGACTGCGGCACGACTGGCTGCTGTTGTAATGTGTGTTGTGGAAGACTGCAGCATGACTGGCTGTGGTTGTAATGTGTATTGTGGAAGACTGCAGCATGACTGGCTGCTGTTGTAATGTGTGTTGTGGAAGACTGCAGCATGACTGGCTGCTGTTGTAATGTGTGTTGTGAAGACTGCAGCATGACTGGCTGCTGTTGTAATGTGTGCTGTGGAAGACTGTAGCATGACTGGCTTCTGTTGTAATATGTGTTGTGGAAGATTGCAGCATGACTGGCTTCTGTTGTAATGTGTATTGTGGAAGACTGCAGCATGAATGGCTGCTGTTGTTGTAATGTGTGTTGTAGAAGACTGCAGCATGACTGGCTGCTGTTGTTATGTGTGTTGTGGAAGACTGCAGCATGTCTGGCTGCTGTTGTAATGTGTGTTGTGAAGACTGCAGCATGACTGGCTGCTGTTGTAATGTGTGTTGTGGAAGACTGCAGCATGACTGGCTACTGTTGTAATGTGTGTTGTGGAAGACTGTGGCACGACTGGCTGCTGTTGTAATGTGTATTGTGGAAAACTGCAGCATGACTGGCTGCTGTTGTAATATGTATTGTGGAAGACTGCAGCATGACTGGCTGCTGTTGTAATGTGTGTTGTGGAAGACTGCAGCATGACTGGCTGATGTTGTAATGTGTGTTGTGGAAGACTGCAGCATGACTGACTGCTGTTGTAATGTGTGTTGCGGAAGACTGCAGCATGTCTGGCTGCTGTTGTAATGTGTGTTGTGGAAGACTGCAGCATGACTGGCTGCTGTTGTAATGTGTGTTGTGGAAGACTGCGGCACGACTGGCTGCTGTTGTAATGTGTGTTGTGGAAGACTGCAGCATGACTGGCTGTGGTTGTAATGTGTATTGTGGAAGACTGCAGCATGACTGGCTGCTGTTGTAATGTGTGTTGTGGAAGACTGCAGCATGACTGGCTGCTGTTGTAATGTATGTTGTCGAAGACTGCAGCATGACTGGCTGCTGTTGTAATGTGTGTTGTGAAGACTGCAGCATGACTGGCTGCTGTTGTAATGTGTGTTGTGGAAGACTGCAGCATGACTGGCTACTGTTGTAATGTGTGTTGTGGAAGACGGTAGCATGACTGGCTGCTGTTGTAATGTGTGTTGTGGAAGACTGCAGCATGACTGGCTTCTGTTGTAATGTGTATTATGGAAGACTGTAGCATGACTGGCTTCTCTTGTAATGTGTATTATGGAAGACTGCAGCATGACTGGCTGTGGTTGTAATGTGTGTTGTGGAAGACTGCAGCATGACTGGCTGCTGTTATTGTAATGTGTGTTGTAGAAGACTGCAGCATGACTGGCTGCTGTTGTTATGTGTGTTGTGGAAGACTGCTGCATGACTGGCTGTTGTTGTAATGTGTGTTGTGGAAGACTGTAGCATGACTGGCTGCTGTTGTAATGTGTGTTGTGGAAGACTGCAGCATGACTGGCTTCTGTTGTAATGTGTGTTGTGGGAGATTGCAGCATGACTGGCTGCTGTTGTAATGTGTGTCAGGGAAGACTGCAGCATGACTGGCTGCTGTTGTAATGTGTGTTGTGGAAGACTGCAGCATGACTGGCTGCTGTTGTAATGTGTGTTATGGACGACTGCAGCATGACTGGCTTCTGTTGTAATGTGTGTTGTGGAAGACTGCAGCATGACTGGCTGTGGTTGTAATGTGTATTGTGGAAGACTGCAGCATGACTGGCTGCTGTTGTAATGAGTGTTGTGGAAGACTGCAGCATGACTGGCTGCTGTTGTAATATGTGTTGTGGAAGACTGCAGCATGACTGGCTGCTGTTGTAATGAGTGTTGTAGAAGACTGCAGCATGACTGGCTGCTATTGTAATGTGTGTTGTGGAAGACTGCAGCATGACTAGCTGCTGTTGTAATGTGTGCTGTGGAAGACTGTAGCATGACTGGCTTCTGTTGTAATATGTGTTGTGGAAGACTGCAGCATGACTGGCTTCTGTTGTAATGTGTATTGTGGAAGACTGCAGCATGAATGGCTGCTGTTGTTGTAATGTGTGTTGTAGAAGACTGCAGCATGACTGGCTGCTGTTATGTGTGTTGTGGAAGACTGCAGCATGACTGGCTGATGTTGTAATGTGTGTTGTGGAAGACTGCAGCATGACTGACTGCTGTTGTAATGTGTATTGCGGAAGACTGCAGCATGACTGGCTTTGGTTGTAATGTGTGTTGTGGGAGATTGCAGCATGACTGGCTGCTGTTGTAATGTGTATTGTGGAAGACTGCAGCATGACTGGCTGTGGTTGTAATGTGTATTGTGGAAGACTGCAGCATGACTGGCTTTGGTTGTAATGTGTGTTGTGGGAAATTGCAGCATGACTGGCTGCTGTTGAAATGTGTATTGTGGAAGACTGCAGCATGACTGGCTGCTGTTGTAATGTGTGTTGTGGAAGACTGCAGCATGACTGGCTTTGGTTGTAATGTGTGTTGCGGAAGACTGCAGCATGACTGGCTGCTGTTGTAATGTGTGTTGCGGAAGACTGCAGCATGACTGGCTGCTGTTGTAATGTGTGTTGTGGAAGACTGTGGCACGACTGGCTGCTGTTGTAATGTGTATTGTGGAAAACTGCAGCATGACTGGCTGCTGTTGTAATGTGTATTGTGGAAGACTGCAGCATGACTGGCTGCTGTTGTAATGTGTGTTGTGGAAGACTGCAGCATGACTGGCTGATGTTGTAATGTGTGTTGTGGAAGACTGCAGCATGACTGACTGCTGTTGTAATGTGTGTTGCGGAAGACTGCAGCATGTCTGGCTGCTGTTGTAATGTGTGTTGTGGAAGACTGCAGCATGACTGGCTGCTGTTGTAATGTGTGTTGTGGAAGACTGCGGCACGACTGGCTGCTGCTGTTGTAATGTGTGTTGTGGAAGACTGCAGCATGACTGGCTGTGGTTGTAATGTGTATTGTGGAAGACTGCAGCATGAATGGCTGCTGTTGTAATGTGTGTTGTGGAAGACTGCAGCATGACTGGCTGCTGTTGTAATGTATGTTGTCGAAGACTGCAGCATGACTGGCTGCTGTTGTAATGTGTGTTGTGAAGACTGCAGCATGACTGGCTGCTGTTGTAATGTGTGTTGTGGAAGACTGCAGCATGACTGGCTACTGTTGTAATGTGTGTTGTGGAAGACGGTAGCATGACTGGCTGCTGTTGTAATGTGTGTTGTGGAAGACTGCAGCATGACTGGCTTCTGTTGTAATGTGTATTATGGAAGACTGTAGCATGACTGGCTTCTCTTGTAATGTGTATTATGGAAGACTGCAGCATGACTGGCTGTGGTTGTAATGTGTGTTGTGGAAGACTGCAGCATGACTGGCTGCTGTTATTGTAATGTGTGTTGTAGAAGACTGCAGCATGACTGGCTGCTGTTGTTATGTGTGTTGTGGAAGACTGCTGCATGACTGGCTGTTGTTGTAATGTGTGTTGTGGAAGACTGTAGCATGACTGGCTGCTGTTGTAATGTGTGTTGTGGAAGACTGCAGCATGACTGGCTTCTGTTGTAATGTGTGTTGTGGGAGATTGCAGCATGACTGGCTGCTCTTGTAATGTGTGTCATGGAAGACTGCAGCATGACTGGCTGCTGTTGTAATGTGTGTTGTGGAAGACTGCAGCATGACTGGCTGCTGTTGTAATGTGTGTTATGGACGACTGCAGCATGACTGGCTTCTGTTGTAATGTGTGTTGTGGAAGACTGCAGCATGACTGGCTGTGGTTGTAATGTGTATTGTGGAAGACTGCAGCATGACTGGCTGCTGTTGTAATGAGTGTTGTGGAAGACTGCAGCATGACTGGCTGCTGTTGTAATATGTGTTGTGGAAGACTGCAGCATGACTGGCTGCTGTTGTAATGAGTGTTGTAGAAGACTGCAGCATGCTGGCTGCTATTGTAATGTGTGTTGTGGAAGACTGCAGCATGACTAGCTGCTGTTGTAATGTGTGCTGTGGAAGACTGTAGCATGACTGGCTTCTGTTGTAATATGTGTTGTGGAAGACTGCAGCATGACTGGCTTCTGTTGTAATGTGTATTGTGGAAGACTGCAGCATGAATGGCTGCTGTTGTTGTAATGTGTGTTGTAGAAGACTGCAGCATGACTGGCTGCTGTTGTTATGTGTGTTGTGGAAGACTGCAGCATGACTGGCTGATGTTGTAATGTGTGTTGTGAAGACTGCAGCATGACTGGCTGCTGTTGTAATGTGTGTTTTGGAAGACTGCAGCATGACTGGCTTCTGTTGTAATGTGTATTATGGAAGACTGTAGCATGACTGGCTTCTCTTGTAATGTGTATTATGGAAGACTGCAGCATGACTGGCTGTGGTTGTAATGTGTGTTGTGGAAGACTGCAGCATGACTGGCTGCTGTTATTGTAATGTGTGTTGTAGAAGACTGCAGCATGACTGGCTGCTGTTGTTATGTGTGTTGAGGAAGACTGCTGCATGACTGGCTGTTGTTGTAATGTGTGTTGCGGAAGACTGTAGCATGACTGGCTGCTGTTGTAATGTGTGTTGTGGAAGACTGCAGCATGACTGGCTTCTGTTGTAATGTGTGTTGTGGGAGATTGCAGCATGACTGGCTGCTGTTGTAATGTGTGTCATGGAAGACTGCAGCATGACTGGCTGCTGTTGTAATGTGTGTTGTGGAAGACTGCAGCATGACTGGCTGCTGTTGTAATGTGTGTTATGGACGACTGCAGCATGACTGGCTTCTGTTGTAATGTGTGTTGTGGAAGACTGCAGCATGACTGGCTGTTATTGTAATGTGTGTTGTAGAAGACTGCAGCATGACTGGTTGCTGTTGTTATGTGTGTTGTGGAAGACTGCTGCATGACTGGCTGTTGTTGTAATGTGTGTTGTGGAAGACTGTAGCATGACTGGCTGCTGTTGTAATGTGTGTTGTGGAAGACTGCAGCATGACTGGCTTCTGTTGTAATGTGTGTTGTGGGAGATTGCAGCATGACTGGCTGCTGTTGTAATGTGTGTCATGGAAGACTGCAGCATGACTGGCTGCTGTTGTAATGTGTGTTGTGGAAGACTGCAGCATGACTGGCTGCTGTTGTAATGTGTGTTATGGACGACTGCAGCATGACTGGCTTCTGTTGTAATGTGTGTTGTGGAAGACTGCAGCATGACTGGCTGTGGTTGTAATGTGTATTGTGGAAGACTGCAGCATGACTGGCTGCTGTTGTAATGAGTGTTGTGGAAGACTGCAGCATGACTGGCTGCTGTTGTAATATGTGTTGTGGAAGACTGCAGCATGACTGGCTGCTGTTGTAATGAGTGTTGTAGAAGACTGCAGCATGACTGGCTGCTATTGTAATGTGTGTTGTGGAAGACTGCAGCATGACTAGCTGCTGTTGTAATGTGTGCTGTGGAAGACTGTAGCATGACTGGCTTCTGTTGTAATATGTGTTGTGGAAGATTGCAGCATGACTGGCTTCTGTTGTAATGTGTATTGTGGAAGACTGCAGCATGAATGGCTGCTGTTGTTGTAATGTGTGTTGTAGAAGACTGCAGCATGACTGGCTGCTGTTGTTATGTGTGTTGTGGAAGACTGCAGCATGTCTGGCTGCTGTTGTAATGTGTGTTGTGAAGACTGCAGCATGACTGGCTGCTGTTGTAATGTGTGTTGTGGAAGACTGCAGCATGACTGGCTACTGTTGTAATGTGTGTTGTGGAAGACTGTGGCACGACTGGCTGCTGTTGTAATGTGTATTGTGGAAAACTGCAGCATGACTGGCTGCTGTTGTAATATGTATTGTGGAAGACTGCAGCATGACTGGCTGCTGTTGTAATGTGTGTTGTGGAAGACTGCAGCATGACTGGCTGATGTTGTAATGTGTGTTGTGGAAGACTGCAGCATGACTGACTGCTGTTGTAATGTGTGTTGCGGAAGACTGCAGCATGTCTGGCTGCTGTTGTAATGTGTGTTGTGGAAGACTGCAGCATGACTGGCTGCTGTTGTAATGTGTGTTGTGGAAGACTGCGGCACGACTGGCTGCTGTTGTAATGTGTGTTGTGGAAGACTGCAGCATGACTGGCTGTGGTTGTAATGTGTATTGTGGAAGACTGCAGCATGACTGGCTGCTGTTGTAATGTGTGTTGTGGAAGACTGCAGCATGACTGGCTGCTGTTGTAATGTATGTTGTCGAAGACTGCAGCATGACTGGCTGCTGTTGTAATGTGTGTTGTGAAGACTGCAGCATGACTGGCTGCTGTTGTAATGTGTGTTGTGGAAGACTGCAGCATGACTGGCTACTGTTGTAATGTGTGTTGTGGAAGACGGTAGCATGACTGGCTGCTGTTGTAATGTGTGTTGTGGAAGACTGCAGCATGACTGGCTTCTGTTGTAATGTGTATTATGGAAGACTGTAGCATGACTGGCTTCTCTTGTAATGTGTATTATGGAAGACTGCAGCATGACTGGCTGTGGTTGTAATGTGTGTTGTGGAAGACTGCAGCATGACTGGCTGCTGTTATTGTAATGTGTGTTGTAGAAGACTGCAGCATGACTGGCTGCTGTTGTTATGTGTGTTGTGGAAGACTGCTGCATGACTGGCTGTTGTTGTAATGTGTGTTGTGGAAGACTGTAGCATGACTGGCTGCTGTTGTAATGTGTGTTGTGGAAGACTGCAGCATGACTGGCTTCTGTTGTAATGTGTGTTGTGGGAGATTGCAGCATGACTGGCTGCTGTTGTAATGTGTGTCAGGGAAGACTGCAGCATGACTGGCTGCTGTTGTAATGTGTGTTGTGGAAGACTGCAGCATGACTGGCTGCTGTTGTAATGTGTGTTATGGACGACTGCAGCATGACTGGCTTCTGTTGTAATGTGTGTTGTGGAAGACTGCAGCATGACTGGCTGTGGTTGTAATGTGTATTGTGGAAGACTGCAGCATGACTGGCTGCTGTTGTAATGAGTGTTGTGGAAGACTGCAGCATGACTGGCTGCTGTTGTAATATGTGTTGTGGAAGACTGCAGCATGACTGGCTGCTGTTGTAATGAGTGTTGTAGAAGACTGCAGCATGACTGGCTGCTATTGTAATGTGTGTTGTGGAAGACTGCAGCATGACTAGCTGCTGTTGTAATGTGTGCTGTGGAAGACTGTAGCATGACTGGCTTCTGTTGTAATATGTGTTGTGGAAGACTGCAGCATGACTGGCTTCTGTTGTAATGTGTATTGTGGAAGACTGCAGCATGAATGGCTGCTGTTGTTGTAATGTGTGTTGTAGAAGACTGCAGCATGACTGGCTGCTGTTATGTGTGTTGTGGAAGACTGCAGCATGACTGGCTGATGTTGTAATGTGTGTTGTGGAAGACTGCAGCATGACTGACTGCTGTTGTAATGTGTATTGCGGAAGACTGCAGCATGACTGGCTTTGGTTGTAATGTGTGTTGTGGGAGATTGCAGCATGACTGGCTGCTGTTGTAATGTGTATTGTGGAAGACTGCAGCATGACTGGCTGTGGTTGTAATGTGTATTGTGGAAGACTGCAGCGTGACTGGCTTTGGTTGTAATGTGTGTTGTGGGAAATTGCAGCATGACTGGCTGCTGTTGAAATGTGTATTGTGGAAGACTGCAGCATGACTGGCTGCTGTTGTAATGTGTGTTGTGGAAGACTGCAGCATGACTGGCTTTGGTTGTAATGTGTGTTGCGGAAGACTGCAGCATGACTGGCTGCTGTTGTAATGTGTGTTGCGGAAGACTGCAGCATGACTGGCTGCTGTTGTAATGTGTGTTGTGGAAGACTGTGGCACGACTGGCTGCTGTTGTAATGTGTATTGTGGAAAACTGCAGCATGACTGGCTGCTGTTGTAATGTGTATTGTGGAAGACTGCAGCATGACTGGCTGCTGTTGTAATGTGTGTTGTGGAAGACTGCAGCATGACTGGCTGATGTTGTAATGTGTGTTGTGGAAGACTGCAGCATGACTGACTGCTGTTGTAATGTGTGTTGCGGAAGACTGCAGCATGTCTGGCTGCTGTTGTAATGTGTGTTGTGGAAGACTGCAGCATGACTGGCTGCTGTTGTAATGTGTGTTGTGGAAGACTGCGGCACGACTGGCTGCTGCTGTTGTAATGTGTGTTGTGGAAGACTGCAGCATGACTGGCTGTGGTTGTAATGTGTATTGTGGAAGACTGCAGCATGACTGGCTGCTGTTGTAATGTGTGTTGTGGAAGACTGCAGCATGACTGGCTGCTGTTGTAATGTATGTTGTCGAAGACTGCAGCATGACTGGCTGCTGTTGTAATGTGTGTTGTGAAGACTGCAGCATGACTGGCTGCTGTTGTAATGTGTGTTGTGGAAGACTGCAGCATGACTGGCTACTGTTGTAATGTGTGTTGTGGAAGACGGTAGCATGACTGGCTGCTGTTGTAATGTGTGTTGTGGAAGACTGCAGCATGACTGGCTTCTGTTGTAATGTGTATTATGGAAGACTGTAGCATGACTGGCTTCTCTTGTAATGTGTATTATGGAAGACTGCAGCATGACTGGCTGTGGTTGTAATGTGTGTTGTGGAAGACTGCAGCATGACTGGCTGCTGTTATTGTAATGTGTGTTGTAGAAGACTGCAGCATGACTGGCTGCTGTTGTTATGTGTGTTGTGGAAGACTGCTGCATGACTGGCTGTTGTTGTAATGTGTGTTGTGGAAGACTGTAGCATGACTGGCTGCTGTTGTAATGTGTGTTGTGGAAGACTGCAGCATGACTGGCTTCTGTTGTAATGTGTGTTGTGGGAGATTGCAGCATGACTGGCTGCTCTTGTAATGTGTGTCATGGAAGACTGCAGCATGACTGGCTGCTGTTGTAATGTGTGTTGTGGAAGACTTCAGCATGACTGGCTGCTGTTGTAATGTGTGTTATGGACGACTGCAGCATGACTGGCTTCTGTTGTAATGTGTGTTGTGGAAGACTGCAGCATGACTGGCTGTGGTTGTAATGTGTATTGTGGAAGACTGCAGCATGACTGGCTGCTGTTGTAATGAGTGTTGTGGAAGACTGCAGCATGACTGGCTGCTGTTGTAATATGTGTTGTGGAAGACTGCAGCATGACTGGCTGCTGTTGTAATGAGTGTTGTAGAAGACTGCAGCATGCTGGCTGCTATTGTAATGTGTGTTGTGGAAGACTGCAGCATGACTAGCTGCTGTTGTAATGTGTGCTGTGGAAGACTGTAGCATGACTGGCTTCTGTTGTAATATGTGTTGTGGAAGACTGCAGCATGACTGGCTTCTGTTGTAATGTGTATTGTGGAAGACTGCAGCATGAATGGCTGCTGTTGTTGTAATGTGTGTTGTAGAAGACTGCAGCATGACTGGCTGCTGTTGTTATGTGTGTTGTGGAAGACTGCAGCATGACTGGCTGATGTTGTAATGTGTGTTGTGGAAGACTGCAGCATGACTGACTGCTGTTGTAATGTGTTTTGCGGAAGACTGCAGCATGTCTGGCTGCTGTTGTAATGTGTGTTGCGGAAGACTGCAGCATGTCTGGCTGCTGTTGTAATGTGTGTTGTGAAGACTGCAGCATGACTGGCTGCTGTTGTAATGTGTGTTGTGGAAGACTGCAGCATGACTGGCTACTGTTGTAATGTGTGTTGTGGAAGACTGTGGCACGACTGGCTGCTGTTGTAATGTGTATTGTGGAAAACTGCAGCATGACTGGCTGCTGTTGTAATGTGTATTGTGGAAGACTGCAGCATGACTGGCTGCTGTTGTAATGTGTGTTGTGGAAGACTGCAGCATGACTGGCTGATGTTGTAATGTGTGTTGTGGAAGACTGCAGCATGACTGACTGCTGTTGTAATGTGTGTTGCGGAAGACTGCAGCATGTCTGGCTGCTGTTGTAATGTGTGTTGTGGAAGACTGCAGCATGACTGGCTGCTGTTGTCATGTGTGTTGTGGAAGACTGCGGCACGACTGGCTGCTGTTGTAATGTGTGTTGTGGAAGACTGCAGCATGACTGGCTGTGGCTGTAATGTGTATTGTGGAGACTGCAGCATGACTGGCTGCTGTTGTAATGTGTGTTGTGGAAGACTGCAGCATGACTGGCTGCTGTTGTAATGTATGTTGTCGAAGACTACAGCATGACTGGCTGCTGTTGTAATGTGTGTTGTGAAGACTGCAGCATGACTGGCTGCTGTTGTAATGTGTGTTGTGGAAGACTGCAGCATGACTGGCTACTGTTGTAATGTGTGTCATGGAAGACTGCAGCATGACTGGCTGCTGTTGTAATGTGTGTTGTAGAAGACTGCAGCATGACTGGCTGCTGTTGTTATGTGTGTTGTGGAAGACTGCAGCATGACTGACTGATGTTGTAATGTGTGTTGTGGAAGACTGCAGCATGACTGACTGCTGTTGTAATGTGTATTGCGGAAGACTGCAGCATGTCTGGCTGCTGTTGTAATGTGTGTTGCGAAAGACTGCAGCATGTCTGGCTGCTGTTGTAATGTGTGTTGTGGAAGACTGCAGCATGACTGGCTGCTGTTGTAATGTGTGTTGTGGAAGACTGCGTCACGACTGGCTGCTGTTGTAATGTGTGTTGTGGAAGACTGCAGCATGACTGGCTGTGGTTGTAATGTGTATTGTGGAAGACTGCAGCATGACTGGCTGCTGTTGTAATGTGTGTTGTGGAAGACTGCAGCATGACTGGCTGCTGTTGTAATGTGTGTTGTGAAGACTGCAGCATGACTGGCTGCTGTTGTAATGTGTGTTGTGGAAGACTGCAGCATGACTGGCTGCTGTTGTAATGTGTGTTGTGGAAGACTGCGGCACGACTGGCTGCAGTTGTAATGTGTGTTGTGGAAGACTGCAGCATGACTGGCTGTGGTTGTAATGTGTATTGTGGAAGACTGCAGCATGACTGGCTGCTGTTGTAATGTGTGTTGTGGAAGACTGCAACATGACTGGCTGCTGTTGTAATGTATGTTGTGGAAGACTGCAGCATGACTGGCTGCTGTTGTTATGTGTGTTGTGGAAGACTGCAGCATGACTGACTGATGTTGTAATGTGTGTTGTGGAAGACTGCAGCATGACTGACTGCTGTTGTAATGTGTATTGCGGAAGACTGCAGCATGTCTGGCTGCTGTTGTAATGTGTGTTGCGAAAGACTGCAGCATGTCTGGCTGCTGTTGTAATGTGTGTTGTGGAAGACTGCAGCATGACTGGCTGCTGTTGTAATGTGTGTTGTGGAAGACTGCGGCACGACTGGCTGCTGTTGTAATGTGTGTTGTGGAAGACTGCAGCATGACTGGCTGTGGTTGTAATGTGTATTGTGGAAGACTGCAGCATGACTGGCTGCTGTTGTAATGTGTGTTGTGGAAGACTGCAGCATGACTGGCTGCTGTTGTAATGTGTGTTGTGAAGACTGCAGCATGACTGGCTGCTGTTGTAATGTGTGTTGTGGAAGACTGCAGCATGACTGGCTGCTGTTGTAATGTGTGTTGTGGAAGACTGCGGCACGACTGGCTGCAGTTGTAATGTGTGTTGTGGAAGACTGCAGCATGACTGGCTGTGGTTGTAATGTGTATTGTGGAAGACTGCAGCATGACTGGCTGCTGTTGTAATGTGTGTTGTGGAAGACTGCAACATGACTGGCTGCTGTTGTAATGTATGTTGTGGAAGACTGCAGCATGACTGGCTGCTGTTGTAATGTGTGTTGTGGAAGACTGCAGCATGACTGGCTACTGTTGTAATGTGTATTATGGAAGACTGTAGCATGACTGGCTTCTGTTGTAATGTGTATTATGGAAGACTGCAGCATGACTGGCTGTGGTTGTAATGTGTGTTGTGGAAGACTGCAGCATGACTGGCTGCTGTTATTGTAATGTGTGTTGTAGAAGACTGCAGCATGACTAGCTGCTGTTGTTATGTGTGTTGTGGAAGACTGCAGCATGACTGGCTGTTGTTGTAATGTGTGTTGTGGAAGACTGTAGCATGACTGGCTGCTGTTGTAATGTGTATTGTGGAAGACTGCAGCATGACTGGCTTCTGTTGTAATGTGTGTTGTGGGAGATTGCAGCATGACTGGCTGCTGTTGTAATGTGTGTTGTGGAAGACTGCAGCATGACTGGCTGCTGTTGTAATGTGTGTTGTGGAAGACTGCGGCACGACTGGCTGCTGTTGTAATGTGTGTTGTGGAAGACTGCAGCATGACTGGCTGTGGTTGTAATGTGTATAGTGGAAGACTGCAGCATGACTGGCTGATGTTGTAATGTGTGTTGTGGAAGACTGCAACATGACTGGCTGCTGTTGTAATGTATGTTGTGGAATACTGCAGCATGACTGGCTGCTGTTGTAATGTGTGTTGTGGAAGACTGCAGCATGACTGGCTACTGTTGTAATGTGTATTATGGAAGACTGTAGCATGACTGGCTTCTGTTGTAATGTGTATTATGGAAGACTGCAGCATGACTGGCTGTGGTTGTAATGTGTGTTGTGGAAGACTGCAGCAAGACTGGCTGCTGTTATTGTAATGTGTGTTGTAGAAGACTGCAGCATGACTAGCTGCTGTTGTTATGTGTGTTGTGGAAGACTGCAGCATGACTGGCTGTTGTTGTAATGTGTGTTGTGGAAGACTGTAGCATGACTGGCTGCTGTTGTAATGTGTATTGTGGAAGACTGCAGCATGACTGGCTTCTGTTGTAATGTGTGTTGTGGGAGATTGCAGCATGACTGGCTGCTGTTGTAATGTGTGTTGTGGAAGACTGCAGCATGACTGGCTTCTGTTGTAATGTGTGTTGTGGGAGATTGCAGCATGACTGGCTGCTGTTGTAATGTGTGTCATGGAAGACTGCAGCATGACTGGCTGCTGTTATAATGTGTGTTGTGGAAGACTGCAGCATGACTGGCTGCTGTTGTAATGTGTGTTATGGAAGACTGCAGCATGACTGGCTTCTGTTGTAATGTGAGTTATGGAAGACTGCAGCATGACTGGCTGCTGTTGTAATATGTGTTGTGGAAGACTGCAGCATGACTGGCTTCTGTTGTAATGTGTGTTGTGGAAGACTGCAGCATGACTGGCTGATGTTGTAATGTGTGTTGTGGAAGACTGCAGCATGACTGACTGCTTTTGTAATGTGTGTTGCGGAAGACTGCAGCATGTCTGGCTGCTGTTGTAATGTGTGTTGTGGAAGACTGCAGCATGACTGGCTGCTGTTGTAATGTGTGTTGTGGAAGACTGCGGCACGACTGGCTGCTGTTGTAATGTGTGTTGTGGAAGACTGCAGCATGACTGGCTGTGGTTGTAATGTGTATTGTGGAAGACTGCAGCATGACTGGCTGCTGTTGTAATGTGTGTTGTGGAAGACTGCAGCATGACTGGCTGCTGTTGTAATGTATGTTGTCGAAGACTGCAGCATGACTGGCTGCTGTTGTAATGTGTGTTGTGAAGACTGCAGCATGACTGGCTGCTGTTGTAATGTGTGTTGTGGAAGACTGCAGCATGACTGGCTACTGTTGTAATGTGTGTTGTGGAAGACGGTAGCATGACTGGCTGCTGTTGTAATGTGTGTTGTGGAAGACTGCAGCATGACTGGCTTCTGTTGTAATGTGTATTATGGAAGACTGTAGCATGACTGGCTTCTCTTGTAATGTGTATTATGGAAGACTGCAGCATGACTGGCTGTGGTTGTAATGTGTGTTGTGGAAGACTGCAGCATGACTGGCTGCTGTTATTGTAATGTGTGTTGTAGAAGACTGCAGCATGACTGGCTGCTGTTGTTACGTGTGTTGTGGAAGACTGCTGCATGACTGGCTGTTGTTGTAATGTGTGTTGCGGAAGACTGTAGCATGACTGGCTGCTGTTGTAATGTGTGTTGTGGAAGACTGCAGCATGACTGGCTTCTGTTGTAATGTGTGTTGTGGGAGATTGCAGCATGACTGGCTGCTGTTGTAATGTGTGTCATGGAAGACTGCAGCATGACTGGCTGCTGTTGTAATGTGTGTTGTGGAAGACTGCAGCATGACTGGCTGCTGTTGTAATGTGTGTTATGGACGACTGCAGCATGACTGGCTTCTGTTGTAATGTGTGTTGTGGAAGACTGCAGCATGACTGGCTGTTATTGTAATGTGTGTTGTAGAAGACTGCAGCATGACTGGTTGCTGTTGTTATGTGTGTTGTGGAAGACTGCTGCATGACTGGCTGTTGTTGTAATGTGTGTTGTGGAAGACTGTAGCATGACTGGCTGCTGTTGTAATGTGTGTTGTGGAAGACTGCAGCATGACTGGCTTCTGTTGTAATGTGTGTTGTGGGAGATTGCAGCATGACTGGCTGCTGTTGTAATGTGTGTCATGGAAGACTGCAGCATGACTGGCTGCTGTTGTAATGTGTGTTGTGGAAGACTGCAGCATGACTGGCTGCTGTTGTAATGTGTGTTATGGACGACTGCAGCATGACTGGCTTCTGTTGTAATGTGTGTTGTGGAAGACTGCAGCATGACTGGCTGTGGTTGTAATGTGTATTGTGGAAGACTGCAGCATGACTGGCTGCTGTTGTAATGAGTGTTGTGGAAGACTGCAGCATGACTGGCTGCTGTTGTAATATGTGTTGTGGAAGACTGCAGCATGACTGGCTGCTGTTGTAATGAGTGTTGTAGAAGACTGCAGCATGACTGGCTGCTATTGTAATGTGTGTTGTGGAAGACTGCAGCATGACTAGCTGCTGTTGTAATGTGTGCTGTGGAAGACTGTAGCATGACTGGCTTCTGTTGTAATATGTGTTGTGGAAGATTGCAGCATGACTGGCTTCTGTTGTAATGTGTATTGTGGAAGACTGCAGCATGAATGGCTGCTGTTGTTGTAATGTGTGTTGTAGAAGACTGCAGCATGACTGGCTGCTGTTGTTATGTGTGTTGTGGAAGACTGCAGCATGTCTGGCTGCTGTTGTAATGTGTGTTGTGAAGACTGCAGCATGACTGGCTGCTGTTGTAATGTGTGTTGTGGAAGACTGCAGCATGACTGGCTACTGTTGTAATGTGTGTTGTGGAAGACTGTGGCACGACTGGCTGCTGTTGTAATGTGTATTGTGGAAAACTGCAGCATGACTGGCTGCTGTTGTAATATGTATTGTGGAAGACTGCAGCATGACTGGCTGCTGTTGTAATGTGTGTTGTGGAAGACTGCAGCATGACTGGCTGATGTTGTAATGTGTGTTGTGGAAGACTGCAGCATGACTGACTGCTGTTGTAATGTGTGTTGCGGAAGACTGCAGCATGTCTGGCTGCTGTTGTAATGTGTGTTGTGGAAGACTGCAGCATGACTGGCTGCTGTTGTAATGTGTGTTGTGGAAGACTGCGGCACGACTGGCTGCTGTTGTAATGTGTGTTGTGGAAGACTGCAGCATGACTGGCTGTGGTTGTAATGTGTATTGTGGAAGACTGCAGCATGACTGGCTGCTGTTGTAATGTGTGTTGTGGAAGACTGCAGCATGACTGGCTGCTGTTGTAATGTATGTTGTCGAAGACTGCAGCATGACTGGCTGCTGTTGTAATGTGTGTTGTGAAGACTGCAGCATGACTGGCTGCTGTTGTAATGTGTGTTGTGGAAGACTGCAGCATGACTGGCTACTGTTGTAATGTGTGTTGTGGAAGACGGTAGCATGACTGGCTGCTGTTGTAATGTGTGTTGTGGAAGACTGCAGCATGACTGGCTTCTGTTGTAATGTGTATTATGGAAGACTGTAGCATGACTGGCTTCTCTTGTAATGTGTATTATGGAAGACTGCAGCATGACTGGCTGTGGTTGTAATGTGTGTTGTGGAAGACTGCAGCATGACTGGCTGCTGTTATTGTAATGTGTGTTGTAGAAGACTGCAGCATGACTGGCTGCTGTTGTTATGTGTGTTGTGGAAGACTGCTGCATGACTGGCTGTTGTTGTAATGTGTGTTGTGGAAGACTGTAGCATGACTGGCTGCTGTTGTAATGTGTGTTGTGGAAGACTGCAGCATGACTGGCTTCTGTTGTAATGTGTGTTGTGGGAGATTGCAGCATGACTGGCTTCTGTTGTAATGTGTGTCAGGGAAGACTGCAGCATGACTGGCTGCTGTTGTAATGTGTGTTGTGGAAGACTGCAGCATGACTGGCTGCTGTTGTAATGTGTGTTATGGACGACTGCAGCATGACTGGCTTCTGTTGTAATGTGTGTTGTGGAAGACTGCAGCATGACTGGCTGTGGTTGTAATGTGTATTGTGGAAGACTGCAGCATGACTGGCTGCTGTTGTAATGAGTGTTGTGGAAGACTGCAGCATGACTGGCTGCTGTTGTAATATGTGTTGTGGAAGACTGCAGCATGACTGGCTGCTGTTGTAATGAGTGTTGTAGAAGACTGCAGCATGACTGGCTGCTATTGTAATGTGTGTTGTGGAAGACTGCAGCATGACTAGCTGCTGTTGTAATGTGTGCTGTGGAAGACTGTAGCATGACTGGCTTCTGTTGTAATATGTGTTGTGGAAGACTGCAGCATGACTGGCTTCTGTTGTAATGTGTATTGTGGAAGACTGCAGCATGAATGGCTGCTGTTGTTGTAATGTGTGTTGTAGAAGACTGCAGCATGACTGGCTGCTGTTATGTGTGTTGTGGAAGACTGCAGCATGACTGGCTGATGTTGTAATGTGTGTTGTGGAAGACTGCAGCATGACTGACTGCTGTTGTAATGTGTATTGCGGAAGACTGCAGCATGACTGGCTTTGGTTGTAATGTGTGTTGTGGGAGATTGCAGCATGACTGGCTGCTGTTGTAATGTGTATTGTGGAAGACTGCAGCATGACTGGCTGTGGTTGTAATGTGTATTGTGGAAGACTGCAGCATGACTGGCTTTGGTTGTAATGTGTGTTGTGGGAGATTGCAGCATGACTGGCTGCTGTTGAAATGTGTATTGTGGAAGACTGCAGCATGACTGGCTGCTGTTGTAATGTGTGTTGTGGAAGACTGCAGCATGACTGGCTTTGGTTGTAATGTGTGTTGCGGAAGACTGCAGCATGACTGGCTGCTGTTGTAATGTGTGTTGCGGAAGACTGCAGCATGACTGGCTGCTGTTGTAATGTGTGTTGTGGAAGACTGTGGCACGACTGGCTGCTGTTGTAATGTGTATTGTGGAAAACTGCAGCATGACTGGCTGCTGTTGTAATGTGTATTGTGGAAGACTGCAGCATGACTGGCTGCTGTTGTAATGTGTGTTGTGGAAGACTGCAGCATGACTGGCTGATGTTGTAATGTGTGTTGTGGAAGACTGCAGCATGACTGACTGCTGTTGTAATGTGTGTTGCGGAAGACTGCAGCATGTCTGGCTGCTGTTGTAATGTGTGTTGTGGAAGACTGCAGCATGACTGGCTGCTGTTGTAATGTGTGTTGTGGAAGACTGCGGCACGACTGGCTGCTGCTGTTGTAATGTGTGTTGTGGAAGACTGCAGCATGACTGGCTGTGGTTGTAATGTGTATTGTGGAAGACTGCAGCATGACTGGCTGCTGTTGTAATGTGTGTTGTGGAAGACTGCAGCATGACTGGCTGCTGTTGTAATGTATGTTGTCGAAGACTGCAGCATGACTGGCTGCTGTTGTAATGTGTGTTGTGAAGACTGCAGCATGACTGGCTGCTGTTGTAATGTGTGTTGTGGAAGACTGCAGCATGACTGGCTACTGTTGTAATGTGTGTTGTGGAAGACGGTAGCATGACTGGCTGCTGTTGTAATGTGTGTTGTGGAAGACTGCAGCATGACTGGCTTCTGTTGTAATGTGTATTATGGAAGACTGTAGCATGACTGGCTTCTCTTGTAATGTGTATTATGGAAGACTGCAGCATGACTGGCTGTGGTTGTAATGTGTGTTGTGGAAGACTGCAGCATGACTGGCTGCTGTTATTGTAATGTGTGTTGTAGAAGACTGCAGCATGACTGGCTGCTGTTGTTATGTGTGTTGTGGAAGACTGCTGCATGACTGGCTGTTGTTGTAATGCGTGTTGTGGAAGACTGTAGCATGACTGGCTGCTGTTGTAATGTGTGTTGTGGAAGACTGCAGCATGACTGGCTTCTGTTGTAATGTGTGTTGTGGGAGATTGCAGCATGACTGGCTGCTCTTGTAATGTGTGTCATGGAAGACTGCAGCATGACTGGCTGCTGTTGTAATGTGTGTTGTGGAAGACTGCAGCATGACTGGCTGCTGTTGTAATGTGTGTTATGGACGACTGCAGCATGACTGGCTTCTGTTGTAATGTGTGTTGTGGAAGACTGCAGCATGACTGGCTGTGGTTGTAATGTGTATTGTGGAAGACTGCAGCATGACTGGCTGCTGTTGTAATGAGTGTTGTGGAAGACTGCAGCATGACTGGCTGCTGTTGTAATATGTGTTGTGGAAGACTGCAGCATGACTGGCTGCTGTTGTAATGAGTGTTGTAGAAGACTGCAGCATGCTGGCTGCTATTGTAATGTGTGTTGTGGAAGACTGCAGCATGACTAGCTGCTGTTGTAATGTGTGCTGTGGAAGACTGTAGCATGACTGGCTTCTGTTGTAATATGTGTTGTGGAAGACTGCAGCATGACTGGCTTCTGTTGTAATGTGTATTGTGGAAGACTGCAGCATGAATGGCTGCTGTTGTTGTAATGTGTGTTGTAGAAGACTGCAGCATGACTGGCTGCTGTTGTTATGTGTGTTGTGGAAGACTGCAGCATGACTGGCTGATGTTGTAATGTGTGTTGTGGAAGACTGCAGCATGACTGACTGCTGTTGTAATGTGTTTTGCGGAAGACTGCAGCATGTCTGGCTGCTGTTGTAATGTGTGTTGCGGAAGACTGCAGCATGTCTGGCTGCTGTTGTAATGTGTGTTGTGAAGACTGCAGCATGACTGGCTGCTGTTGTAATGTGTGTTGTGGAAGACTGCAGCATGACTGGCTACTGTTGTAATGTGTGTTGTGGAAGACTGTGGCACGACTGGCTGCTGTTGTAATGTGTATTGTGGAAAACTGCAGCATGACTGGCTGCTGTTGTAATGTGTATTGTGGAAGACTGCAGCATGACTGGCTGCTGTTGTAATGTGTGTTGTGGAAGACTGCAGCATGACTGGCTTCTGTTGTAATGTGTGTTGTGGAAGACTGCAGCATGACTGACTGCTGTTGTAATGTGTGTTGCGGAAGAGTGCAGCATGTCTGGCTGCTGTTGTAATGTGTGTTGTGGAAGACTGCAGCATGACTGGCTGCTGTTGTCATGTGTGTTGTGGAAGACTGCGGCACGACTGGCTGCTGTTGTAATGTGTGTTGTGGAAGACTGCAGCATGACTGGCTGTGGCTGTAATGTGTATTGTGGAGACTGCAGCATGACTGGCTGCTGTTGTAATGTGTGTTGTGGAAGACTGCAGCATGACTGGCTGCTGTTGTAATGTATGTTGTCGAAGACTGCAGCATGACTGGCTGCTGTTGTAATGTGTGTTGTGAAGACTGCAGCATGACTGGCTGCTGTTGTAATGTGTGTTGTGGAAGACTGCAGCATGACTGGCTACTGTTGTAATGTGTGTCATGGAAGACTGCAGCATGACTGGCTGCTGTTGTAATGTGTGTTGTAGAAGACTGCAGCATGACTGGCTGCTGTTGTTATGTGTGTTGTGGAAGACTGCAGCATGACTGACTGATGTTGTAATGTGTGTTGTGGAAGACTGCAGCATGACTGACTGCTGTTGTAATGTGTATTGCGGAAGACTGCAGCATGTCTGGCTGCTGTTGTAATGTGTGTTGCGAAAGACTGCAGCATGTCTGGCTGCTGTTGTAATGTGTGTTGTGGAAGACTGCAGCATGACTGGCTGCTGTTGTAATGTGTGTTGTGGAAGACTGCGGCACGACTGGCTGCTGTTGTAATGTGTGTTGTGGAAGACTGCAGCATGACTGGCTGTGGTTGTAATGTGTATTGTGGAAGACTGCAGCATGACTGGCTGCTGTTGTAATGTGTGTTGTGGAAGACTGCAGCATGACTGGCTGCTGTTGTAATGTGTGTTGTGAAGACTGCAGCATGACTGGCTGCTGTTGTAATGTGTGTTGTGGAAGACTGCAGCATGACTGGCTGCTGTTGTAATGTGTGTTGTGGAAGACTGCGGCACGACTGGCTGCAGTTGTAATGTGTGTTGTGGAAGACTGCAGCATGACTGGCTGTGGTTGTAATGTGTATTGTGGAAGACTGCAGCATGACTGGCTGCTGTTGTAATGTGTGTTGTGGAAGACTGCAACATGACTGGCTGCTGTTGTAATGTATGTTGTGGAAGACTGCAGCATGACTGGCTGCTGTTGTTATGTGTGTTGTGGAAGACTGCAGCATGACTGACTGATGTTGTAATGTGTGTTGTGGAAGACTGCAGCATGACTGACTGCTGTTGTAATGTGTATTGCGGAAGACTGCAGCATGTCTGGCTGCTGTTGTAATATGTGTTGTCGAAGACTACAGCATGACTGGCTGCTGTTGTAATGTGTGTTGTGAAGACTGCAGCATGACTGGCTGCTGTTGTAATGTGTGTTGTGGAAGACTGCAGCATGACTGGCTACTGTTGTAATGTGTGTCATGGAAGACTGCAGCATGACTGGCTGCTGTTGTAATGTGTGTTGTAGAAGACTGCAGCATGACTGGCTGCTGTTGTTATGTGTGTTGTGGAAGACTGCAGCATGACTGACTGATGTTGTAATGTGTGTTGTGGAAGACTGCAGCATGACTGACTGCTGTTGTAATGTGTATTGCGGAAGACTGCAGCATGTCTGGCTGCTGTTGTAATGTGTGTTGCGAAAGACTGCAGCATGTCTGGCTGCTGTTGTAATGTGTGTTGTGGAAGACTGCAGCATGACTGGCTGCTGTTGTAATGTGTGTTGTGGAAGACTGCGTCACGACTGGCTGCTGTTGTAATGTGTGTTGTGGAAGACTGCAGCATGACTGGCTGTGGTTGTAATGTGTATTGTGGAAGACTGCAGCATGACTGGCTGCTGTTGTAATGTGTGTTGTGGAAGACTGCAGCATGACTGGCTGCTGTTGTAATGTGTGTTGTGAAGACTGCAGCATGACTGGCTGCTGTTGTAATGTGTGTTGTGGAAGACTGCAGCATGACTGGCTGCTGTTGTAATGTGTGTTGTGGAAGACTGCGGCACGACTGGCTGCAGTTGTAATGTGTGTTGTGGAAGACTGCAGCATGACTGGCTGTGGTTGTAATGTGTATTGTGGAAGACTGCAGCATGACTGGCTGCTGTTGTAATGTGTGTTGTGGAAGACTGCAACATGACTGGCTGCTGTTGTAATGTATGTTGTGGAAGACTGCAGCATGACTGGCTGCTGTTGTTATGTGTGTTGTGGAAGACTGCAGCATGACTGACTGATGTTGTAATGTGTGTTGTGGAAGACTGCAGCATGACTGACTGCTGTTGTAATGTGTATTGCGGAAGACTGCAGCATGTCTGGCTGCTGTTGTAATGTGTGTTGCGAAAGACTGCAGCATGTCTGGCTGCTGTTGTAATGTGTGTTGTGGAAGACTGCAGCATGACTGGCTGCTGTTGTAATGTGTGTTGTGGAAGACTGCGGCACGACTGGCTGCTGTTGTAATGTGTGTTGTGGAAGACTGCAGCATGACTGGCTGTGGTTGTAATGTGTATTGTGGAAGACTGCAGCATGACTGGCTGCTGTTGTAATGTGTGTTGTGGAAGACTGCAGCATGACTGGCTGCTGTTGTAATGTGTGTTGTGAAGACTGCAGCATGACTGGCTGCTGTTGTAATGTATGTTGTGGAAGACTGCAGCATGACTGGCTGCTGTTGTAATGTGTGTTGTGGAAGACTGCGGCACGACTGGCTGCAGTTGTAATGTGTGCTGTGGAAGACTGCAGCATGACTGGCTGTGGTTGTAATGTGTATTGTGGAAGACTGCAGCATGACTGGCTGCTGTTGTAATGTGTGTTGTGGAAGACTGCAACATGACTGGCTGCTGTTGTAATGTATGTTGTGGAAGACTGCAGCATGACTGGCTGCTGTTGTAATGTGTGTTGTGGAAGACTGCAGCATGACTGGCTACTGTTGTAATGTGTATTATGGAAGACTGTAGCATGACTGGCTTCTGTTGTAATGTGTATTATGGAAGACTGCAGCATGACTGGCTGTGGTTGTAATGTGTGTTGTGGAAGACTGCAGCATGACTGGCTGCTGTTATTGTAATGTGTGTTGTAGAAGACTGCAGCATGACTAGCTGCTGTTGTTATGTGTGTTGTGGAAGACTGCAGCATGACTGGCTGTTGTTGTAATGTGTGTTGTGGAAGACTGTAGCATGACTGGCTGCTGTTGTAATGTGTATTGTGGAAGACTGCAGCATGACTGGCTTCTGTTGTAATGTGTGTTGTGGGAGATTGCAGCATGACTGGCTGCTGTTGTAATGTGTGTTGTGGAAGACTGCAGCATGACTGGCTGCTGTTGTAATGTGTGTTGTGGAAGACTGCGGCACGACTGGCTGCTGTTGTAATGTGTGTTGTGGAAGACTGCAGCATGACTGGCTGTGGTTGTAATGTGTATAGTGGAAGACTGCAGCATGACTGGCTGATGTTGTAATGTGTGTTGTGGAAGACTGCAACATGACTGGCTGCTGTTGTAATGTATGTTGTGGAATACTGCAGCATGACTGGCTGCTGTTGTAATGTGTGTTGTGGAAGACTGCAGCATGACTGGCTACTGTTGTAATGTGTATTATGGAAGACTGTAGCATGACTGGCTTCTGTTGTAATGTGTATTATGGAAGACTGCAGCATGACTGGCTGTGGTTGTAATGTGTGTTGTGGAAGACTGCAGCAAGACTGGCTGCTGTTATTGTAATGTGTGTTGTAGAAGACTGCAGCATGACTAGCTGCTGTTGTTATGTGTGTTGTGGAAGACTGCAGCATGACTGGCTGTTGTTGTAATGTGTGTTGTGGAAGACTGTAGCATGACTGGCTGCTGTTGTAATGTGTATTGTGGAAGACTGCAGCATGACTGGCTTCTGTTGTAATGTGTGTTGTGGGAGATTGCAGCATGACTGGCTGCTGTTGTAATGTGTGTTGTGGAAGACTGCAGCATGACTGGCTTCTGTTGTAATGTGTGTTGTGGGAGATTGCAGCATGACTGGCTGCTGTTGTAATGTGTGTCATGGAAGACTGCAGCATGACTGGCTGCTGTTATAATGTGTGTTGTGGAAGACTGCAGCATGACTGGCTGCTGTTGTAATGTGTGTTATGGAAGACTGCAGCATGACTGGCTTCTGTTGTAATGTGAGTTATGGAAGACTGCAGCATGACTGGCTGCTGTTGTAATATGTGTTGTGGAAGACTGCAGCATGACTGGCTTCTGTTGTAATGTGTGTTGTGGAAGACTGCAGCATGACTGGCTGATGTTGTAATGTGTGTTGTGGAAGACTGCAGCATGACTGACTGCTTTTGTAATGTGTGTTGCGGAAGACTGCAGCATGTCTGGCTGCTGTTGTAATGTGTGTTGTGGAAGACTGCAGCATGACTGGCTGCTGTTGTAATGTGTGTTGTGGAAGACTGCGGCACGACTGGCTGCTGTTGTAATGTGTGTTGTGGAAGACTGCAGCATGACTGGCTGTGGTTGTAATGTGTATTGTGGAAGACTGCAGCATGACTGGCTGCTGTTGTAATGTGTGTTGTGGAAGACTGCAGCATGACTGGCTGCTGTTGTAATGTATGTTGTCGAAGACTGCAGCATGACTGGCTGCTGTTGTAATGTGTGTTGTGAAGACTGCAGCATGACTGGCTGCTGTTGTAATGTGTGTTGTGGAAGACTGCAGCATGACTGGCTACTGTTGTAATGTGTGTTGTGGAAGACGGTAGCATGACTGGCTGCTGTTGTAATGTGTGTTGTGGAAGACTGCAGCATGACTGGCTTCTGTTGTAATGTGTATTATGGAAGACTGTAGCATGACTGGCTTCTCTTGTAATGTGTATTATGGAAGACTGCAGCATGACTGGCTGTGGTTGTAATGTGTGTTGTGGAAGACTGCAGCATGACTGGCTGCTGTTATTGTAATGTGTGTTGTAGAAGACTGCAGCATGACTGGCTGCTGTTGTTACGTGTGTTGTGGAAGACTGCTGCATGACTGGCTGTTGTTGTAATGTGTGTTGCGGAAGACTGTAGCATGACTGGCTGCTGTTGTAATGTGTGTTGTGGAAGACTGCAGCATGACTGGCTTCTGTTGTAATGTGTGTTGTGGGAGATTGCAGCATGACTGGCTGCTGTTGTAATGTGTGTCATGGAAGACTGCAGCATGACTGGCTGCTGTTGTAATGTGTGTTGTGGAAGACTGCAGCATGACTGGCTGCTGTTGTAATGTGTGTTATGGACGACTGCAGCATGACTGGCTTCTGTTGTAATGTGTGTTGTGGAAGACTGCAGCATGACAGGCTGTTATTGTAATGTGTGTTGTAGAAGACTGCAGCATGACTGGTTGCTGTTGTTATGTGTGTTGTGGAAGACTGCTGCATGACTGGCTGTTGTTGTAATGTGTGTTGTGGAAGACTGTAGCATGACTGGCTGCTGTTGTAATGTGTGTTGTGGAAGACTGCAGCATGACTGGCTGATGTTGTAATGTGTGTTGTGGAAGACTGCAGCATGACTGACTGCTGTTGTAATGTGTGTTGCGGAAGACTGCAGCATGTCTGGCTGCTGTTGTAATGTGTGTTGTGGAAGACTGCAGCATGACTGGCTGCTGTTGTAATGTGTGTTGTGGAAGACTGCGGCACGACTGGCTGCTGTTGTAATGTGTGTTGTGGAAGACTGCAGCATGACTGGCTGTGGTTGTAATGTGTATTGTGGAAGACTGCAGCATGACTGGCTGCTGTTGTAATGTGTGTTGTGGAAGACTGCAGCATGACTGGCTGCTGTTGTAATGTATGTTGTCGAAGACTGCAGCATGACTGGCTGCTGTTGTAATGTGTGTTGTGAAGACTGCAGCATGACTGGCTGCTGTTGTAATGTGTGTTGTGGAAGACTGCAGCATGACTGGCTACTGTTGTAATGTGTGTTGTGGAAGACGGTAGCATGACTGGCTGCTGTTGTAATGTGTGTTGTGGAAGACTGCAGCATGACTGGCTTCTGTTGTAATGTGTATTATGGAAGACTGTAGCATGACTGGCTTCTCTTGTAATGTGTATTATGGAAGACTGCAGCATGACTGGCTGTGGTTGTAATGTGTGTTGTGGAAGACTGCAGCATGACTGGCTGCTGTTATTGTAATGTGTGTTGTAGAAGACTGCAGCATGACTGGCTGCTGTTGTTATGTGTGTTGTGGAAGACTGCTGCATGACTGGCTGTTGTTGTAATGTGTGTTGTGGAAGACTGTAGCATGACTGGCTGCTGTTGTAATGTGTGTTGTGGAAGACTGCAGCATGACTGGCTTCTGTTGTAATGTGTGTTGTGGGAGATTGCAGCATGACTGGCTTCTGTTGTAATGTGTGTCAGGGAAGACTGCAGCATGACTGGCTGCTGTTGTAATGTGTGTTGTGGAAGACTGCAGCATGACTGGCTGCTGTTGTAATGTGTGTTATGGACGACTGCAGCATGACTGGCTTCTGTTGTAATGTGTGTTGTGGAAGACTGCAGCATGACTGGCTGTGGTTGTAATGTGTATTGTGGAAGACTGCAGCATGACTGGCTGCTGTTGTAATGAGTGTTGTGGAAGACTGCAGCATGACTGGCTGCTGTTGTAATATGTGTTGTGGAAGACTGCAGCATGACTGGCTGCTGTTGTAATGAGTGTTGTAGAAGACTGCAGCATGACTGGCTGCTATTGTAATGTGTGTTGTGGAAGACTGCAGCATGACTAGCTGCTGTTGTAATGTGTGCTGTGGAAGACTGTAGCATGACTGGCTTCTGTTGTAATATGTGTTGTGGAAGACTGCAGCATGACTGGCTTCTGTTGTAATGTGTATTGTGGAAGACTGCAGCATGAATGGCTGCTGTTGTTGTAATGTGTGTTGTAGAAGACTGCAGCATGACTGGCTGCTGTTATGTGTGTTGTGGAAGACTGCAGCATGACTGGCTGATGTTGTAATGTGTGTTGTGGAAGACTGCAGCATGACTGACTGCTGTTGTAATGTGTATTGCGGAAGACTGCAGCATGACTGGCTTTGGTTGTAATGTGTGTTGTGGGAGATTGCAGCATGACTGGCTGCTGTTGTAATGTGTATTGTGGAAGACTGCAGCATGACTGGCTGTGGTTGTAATGTGTATTGTGGAAGACTGCAGCATCACTGGCTTTGGTTGTAATGTGTGTTGTGGGAGATTGCAGCATGACTGGCTGCTGTTGAAATGTGTATTGTGGAAGACTGCAGCATGACTGGCTGCTGTTGTAATGTGTGTTGTGGAAGACTGCAGCATGACTGGCTTTGGTTGTAATGTGTGTTGCGGAAGACTGCAGCATGACTGGCTGCTGTTGTAATGTGTGTTGCGGAAGACTGCAGCATGACTGGCTGCTGTTGTAATGTGTGTTGTGGAAGACTGTGGCACGACTGGCTGCTGTTGTAATGTGTATTGTGGAAAACTGCAGCATGACTGGCTGCTGTTGTAATGTGTATTGTGGAAGACTGCAGCATGACTGGCTGCTGTTGTAATGTGTGTTGTGGAAGACTGCAGCATGACTGGCTGATGTTGTAATGTGTGTTGTGGAAGACTGCAGCATGACTGACTGCTGTTGTAATGTGTGTTGCGGAAGACTGCAGCATGTCTGGCTGCTGTTGTAATGTGTGTTGTGGAAGACTGCAGCATGACTGGCTGCTGTTGTAATGTGTGTTGTGGAAGACTGCGGCACGACTGGCTGCTGCTGTTGTAATGTGTGTTGTGGAAGACTGCAGCATGACTGGCTGTGGTTGTAATGTGTATTGTGGAAGACTGCAGCATGACTGGCTGCTGTTGTAATGTGTGTTGTGGAAGACTGCAGCATGACTGGCTGCTGTTGTAATGTATGTTGTCGAAGACTGCAGCATGACTGGCTGCTGTTGTAATGTGTGTTGTGAAGACTGCAGCATGACTGGCTGCTGTTGTAATGTGTGTTGTGGAAGACTGCAGCATGACTGGCTACTGTTGTAATGTGTGTTGTGGAAGACGGTAGCATGACTGGCTGCTGTTGTAATGTGTGTTGTGGAAGACTGCAGCATGACTGGCTTCTGTTGTAATGTGTATTATGGAAGACTGTAGCATGACTGGCTTCTCTTGTAATGTGTATTATGGAAGACTGCAGCATGACTGGCTGTGGTTGTAATGTGTGCTGTGGAAGACTGCAGCATGACTGGCTGCTGTTATTGTAATGTGTGTTGTAGAAGACTGCAGCATGACTGGCTGCTGTTGTTATGTGTGTTGTGGAAGACTGCTGCATGACTGGCTGTTGTTGTAATGCGTGTTGTGGAAGACTGTAGCATGACTGGCTGCTGTTGTAATGTGTGTTGTGGAAGACTGCAGCATGACTGGCTTCTGTTGTAATGTGTGTTGTGGGAGATTGCAGCATGACTGGCTGCTCTTGTAATGTGTGTCATGGAAGACTGCAGCATGACTGGCTGCTGTTGTAATGTGTGTTGTGGAAGACTGCAGCATGACTGGCTGCTGTTGTAATGTGTGTTATGGACGACTGCAGCATGACTGGCTTCTGTTGTAATGTGTGTTGTGGAAGACTGCAGCATGACTGGCTGTGGTTGTAATGTGTATTGTGGAAGACTGCAGCATGACTGGCTGCTGTTGTAATGAGTGTTGTGGAAGACTGCAGCATGACTGGCTGCTGTTGTAATATGTGTTGTGGAAGACTGCAGCATGACTGGCTGCTGTTGTAATGAGTGTTGTAGAAGACTGCAGCATGCTGGCTGCTATTGTAATGTGTGTTGTGGAAGACTGCAGCATGACTAGCTGCTGTTGTAATGTGTGCTGTGGAAGACTGTAGCATGACTGGCTTCTGTTGTAATATGTGTTGTGGAAGACTGCAGCATGACTGGCTTCTGTTGTAATGTGTATTGTGGAAGACTGCAGCATGAATGGCTGCTGTTGTTGTAATGTGTGTTGTAGAAGACTGCAGCATGACTGGCTGCTGTTGTTATGTGTGTTGTGGAAGACTGCAGCATGACTGGCTGATGTTGTAATGTGTGTTGTGGAAGACTGCAGCATGACTGACTGCTGTTGTAATGTGTTTTGCGGAAGACTGCAGCATGTCTGGCTGCTGTTGTAATGTGTGTTGCGGAAGACTGCAGCATGTCTGGCTGCTGTTGTAATGTGTGTTGTGAAGACTGCAGCATGACTGGCTGCTGTTGTAATGTGTGTTGTGGAAGACTGCAGCATGACTGGCTACTGTTGTAATGTGTGTTGTGGAAGACTGTGGCACGACTGGCTGCTGTTGTAATGTGTATTGTGGAAAACTGCAGCATGACTGGCTGCTGTTGTAATGTGTATTGTGGAAGACTGCAGCATGACTGGCTGCTGTTGTAATGTGTGTTGTGGAAGACTGCAGCATGACTGGCTTCTGTTGTAATGTGTGTTGTGGAAGACTGCAGCATGACTGACTGCTGTTGTAATGTGTGTTGCGGAAGACTGCAGCATGTCTGGCTGCTGTTGTAATGTGTGTTGTGGAAGACTGCAGCATGACTGGCTGCTGTTGTCATGTGTGTTGTGGAAGACTGCGGCACGACTGGCTGCTGTTGTAATGTGTGTTGTGGAAGACTGCAGCATGACTGGCTGTGGCTGTAATGTGTATTGTGGAGACTGCAGCATGACTGGCTGCTGTTGTAATGTGTGTTGTGGAAGACTGCAGCATGACTGGCTGCTGTTGTAATGTATGTTGTCGAAGACTGCAGCATGACTGGCTGCTGTTGTAATGTGTGTTGTGAAGACTGCAGCATGACTGGCTGCTGTTGTAATGTGTGTTGTGGAAGACTGCAGCATGACTGGCTACTGTTGTAATGTGTGTCATGGAAGACTGCAGCATGACTGGCTGCTGTTGTAATGTGTGTTGTAGAAGACTGCAGCATGACTGGCTGCTGTTGTTATGTGTGTTGTGGAAGACTGCAGCATGACTGACTGATGTTGTAATGTGTGTTGTGGAAGACTGCAGCATGACTGACTGCTGTTGTAATGTGTATTGCGGAAGACTGCAGCATGTCTGGCTGCTGTTGTAATGTGTGTTGCGAAAGACTGCAGCATGTCTGGCTGCTGTTGTAATGTGTGTTGTGGAAGACTGCAGCATGACTGGCTGCTGTTGTAATGTGTGTTGTGGAAGACTGCGGCACGACTGGCTGCTGTTGTAATGTGTGTTGTGGAAGACTGCAGCATGACTGGCTGTGGTTGTAATGTGTATTGTGGAAGACTGCAGCATGACTGGCTGCTGTTGTAATGTGTGTTGTGGAAGACTGCAGCATGACTGGCTGCTGTTGTAATGTGTGTTGTGAAGACTGCAGCATGACTGGCTGCTGTTGTAATGTGTGTTGTGGAAGACTGCAGCATGACTGGCTGCTGTTGTAATGTGTGTTGTGGAAGACTGCGGCACGACTGGCTGCAGTTGTAATGTGTGTTGTGGAAGACTGCAGCATGACTGGCTGTGGTTGTAATGTGTATTGTGGAAGACTGCAGCATGACTGGCTGCTGTTGTAATGTGTGTTGTGGAAGACTGCAACATGACTGGCTGCTGTTGTAATGTATGTTGTGGAAGACTGCAGCATGACTGGCTGCTGTTGTTATGTGTGTTGTGGAAGACTGCAGCATGACTGACTGATGTTGTAATGTGTGTTGTGGAAGACTGCAGCATGACTGACTGCTGTTGTAATGTGTATTGCGGAAGACTGCAGCATGTCTGGCTGCTGTTGTAATGTGTGTTGCGAAAGACTGCAGCATGTCTGGCTGCTGTTGTAATGTGTGTTGTGGAAGACTGCAGCATGACTGGCTGCTGTTGTAATGTGTGTTGTGGAAGACTGCGGCACGACTGGCTGCTGTTGTAATGTGTGTTGTGGAAGACTGCAGCATGACTGGCTGTGGTTGTAATGTGTATTGTGGAAGACTGCAGCATGACTGGCTGCTGTTGTAATGTGTGTTGTGGAAGACTGCAGCATGACTGGCTGCTGTTGTAATGTGTGTTGTGAAGACTGCAGCATGACTGGCTGCTGTTGTAATGTGTGTTGTGGAAGACTGCAGCATGACTGGCTGCTGTTGTAATGTGTGTTGTGGAAGACTGCGGCACGACTGGCTGCAGTTGTAATGTGTGTTGTGGAAGACTGCAGCATGACTGGCTGTGGTTGTAATGTGTATTGTGGAAGACTGCAGCATGACTGGCTGCTGTTGTAATGTGTGTTGTGGAAGACTGCAACATGACTGGCTGCTGTTGTAATGTATGTTGTGGAAGACTGCAGCATGACTGGCTGCTGTTGTAATGTGTGTTGTGGAAGACTGCAGCATGACTGGCTACTGTTGTAATGTGTATTATGGAAGACTGTAGCATGACTGGCTTCTGTTGTAATGTGTATTATGGAAGACTGCAGCATGACTGGCTGTGGTTGTAATGTGTGTTGTGGAAGACTGCAGCATGACTGGCTGCTGTTATTGTAATGTGTGTTGTAGAAGACTGCAGCATGACTAGCTGCTGTTGTTATGTGTGTTGTGGAAGACTGCAGCATGACTGGCTGTTGTTGTAATGTGTGTTGTGGAAGACTGTAGCATGACTGGCTGCTGTTGTAATGTGTATTGTGGAAGACTGCAGCATGACTGGCTTCTGTTGTAATGTGTGTTGTGGGAGATTGCAGCATGACTGGCTGCTGTTGTAATGTGTGTTGTGGAAGACTGCAGCATGACTGGCTGCTGTTGTAATGTGTGTTGTGGAAGACTGCGGCACGACTGGCTGCTGTTGTAATGTGTGTTGTGGAAGACTGCAGCATGACTGGCTGTGGTTGTAATGTGTATTGTGGAAGACTGCAGCATGACTGGCTGATGTTGTAATGTGTGTTGTGGAAGACTGCAACATGACTGGCTGCTGTTGTAATGTATGTTGTGGAATACTGCAGCATGACTGGCTGCTGTTGTAATGTGTGTTGTGGAAGACTGCAGCATGACTGGCTACTGTTGTAATGTGTATTATGGAAGACTGTAGCATGACTGGCTTCTGTTGTAATGTCTATTATGGAAGACTGCAGCATGACTGGCTGTGGTTGTAATGTGTGTTGTGGAAGACTGCAGCATGACTGGCTGCTGTTATTGTAATGTGTGTTGTAGAAGACTGCAGCATGACTAGCTGATGTTGTTATGTGTGTTGTGGAAGACTGCAGCATGACTGGCTGTTGTTGTAATGTGTGTTGTGGAAGACTGTAGCATGACTGGCTGCTGTTGTAATGTGTATTGTGGAAGACTGCAGCATGACTGGCTTCTGTTGTAATGTGTGTTGTGGGAGATTGCAGCATGACTGGCTGCTGTTGTAATGTGTGTTGTGGAAGACTGCAGCATGACTGGCTTCTGTTGTAATGTGTGTTGTGGGAGATTGCAGCATGACTGGCTGCTGTTGTAATGTGTGTCATGGAAGACTGCAGCATGACTGGCTGCTGTTATAATGTGTGTTGTGGAAGACTGCAGCATGACTGGCTGCTGTTGTAATGTGTGTTATGGAAGACTGCAGCATGACTGGCTTCTGTTGTAATGTGAGTTATGGAAGACTGCAGCATGACTGGCTGCTGTTGTAATATGTGTTGTGGAAGACTGCAGCATGACTGGCTTCTGTTGTAATGTGTGTTGTGAAAGACTGCAGCATGACTGGCTGTTATTGTAATGTGTGTTGTGGAAGACTGCAGCATGACTAGCTGCTTTTGTAATGTGTGCTGTGGAAGACTGCAGCATGACTAGCTGCTTTTGTAATGTGTGCTGTGGAAGACTGCAGCATGACTGGCTTCTGTTGTAATATGTGTTGTGGAAAACTGCAGCATGACTGGCTTCTGTTGTAATGTGTATTGTGGACGACTGTAGCATGACTGGCTGTTGTTGTAATGTGTGCTGTGGAAGACTGCAGCATGACTGGCTTCTGTTGTAATGTGTATTGTGGAAGACTAGCATGACTGGCTGTTGTTGTAATGTGTGCTGTGGAAGACTGCAGTGTGACTGGCTGCTGTTGTAATGTGTGTTGTGGAAGACTGCAACATGACTGGCTGCTGTTGTAATGTATGTTGTGGAAGACTGCAGCATGACTGGCTGCTGTTGTTATGTGTGTTGTGGAAGACTGCAGCATGACTGACTGATGTTGTAATGTGTGTTGTGGAAGACTGCAGCATGACTGACTGCTGTTGTAATGTGTATTGCGGAAGACTGCAGCATGTCTGGCTGCTGTTGTAATGTGTGTTGCGAAAGACTGCAGCATGTCTGGCTGCTGTTGTAATGTGTGTTGTGGAAGACTGCAGCATGACTGGCTGCTGTTGTAATGTGTGTTGTGGAAGACTGCGGCACGACTGGCTGCTGTTGTAATGTGTGTTGTGGAAGACTGCAGCATGACTGGCTGTGGTTGTAATGTGTATTGTGGAAGACTGCAGCATGACTGGCTGCTGTTGTAATGTGTGTTGTGGAAGACTGCAGCATGACTGGCTGCTGTTGTAATGTGTGTTGTGAAGACTGCAGCATGACTGGCTGCTGTTGTAATGTGTGTTGTGGAAGACTGCAGCATGACTGGCTGCTGTTGTAATGTGTGTTGTGGAAGACTGCGGCACGACTGGCTGCAGTTGTAATGTGTGTTGTGGAAGACTGCAGCATGACTGGCTGTGGTTGTAATGTGTATTGTGGAAGACTGCAGCATGACTGGCTGCTGTTGTAATGTGTGTTGTGGAAGACTGCAACATGACTGGCTGCTGTTGTAATGTATGTTGTGGAAGACTGCAGCATGACTGGCTGCTGTTGTAATGTGTGTTGTGGAAGACTGCAGCATGACTGGCTACTGTTGTAATGTGTATTATGGAAGACTGTAGCATGACTGGCTTCTGTTGTAATGTGTATTATGGAAGACTGCAGCATGACTGGCTGTGGTTGTAATGTGTGTTGTGGAAGACTGCAGCATGACTGGCTGCTGTTATTGTAATGTGTGTTGTAGAAGACTGCAGCATGACTAGCTGCTGTTGTTATGTGTGTTGTGGAAGACTGCAGCATGACTGGCTGTTGTTGTAATGTGTGTTGTGGAAGACTGTAGCATGACTGGCTGCTGTTGTAATGTGTATTGTGGAAGACTGCAGCATGACTGGCTTCTGTTGTAATGTGTGTTGTGGGAGATTGCAGCATGACTGGCTGCTGTTGTAATGTGTGTTGTGGAAGACTGCAGCATGACTGGCTGCTGTTGTAATGTGTGTTGTGGAAGACTGCGGCACGACTGGCTGCTGTTGTAATGTGTGTTGTGGAAGACTGCAGCATGACTGGCTGTGGTTGTAATGTGTATTGTGGAAGACTGCAGCATGACTGGCTGATGTTGTAATGTGTGTTGTGGAAGACTGCAACATGACTGGCTGCTGTTGTAATGTATGTTGTGGAATACTGCAGCATGACTGGCTGCTGTTGTAATGTGTGTTGTGGAAGACTGCAGCATGACTGGCTACTGTTGTAATGTGTATTATAGAAGACTGTAGCATGACTGGCTTCTGTTGTAATGTCTATTATGGAAGACTGCAGCATGACTGGCTGTGGTTGTAATGTGTGTTGTGGAAGACTGCAGCATGACTGGCTGCTGTTATTGTAATGTGTGTTGTAGAAGACTGCAGCATGACTAGCTGATGTTGTTATGTGTGTTGTGGAAGACTGCAGCATGACTGGCTGTTGTTGTAATGTGTGTTGTGGAAGACTGTAGCATGACTGGCTGCTGTTGTAATGTGTATTGTGGAAGACTGCAGCATGACTGGCTTCTGTTGTAATGTGTGTTGTGGGAGATTGCAGCATGACTGGCTGCTGTTGTAATGTGTGTTGTGGAAGACTGCAGCATGACTGGCTTCTGTTGTAATGTGTGTTGTGGGAGATTGCAGCATGACTGGCTGCTGTTGTAATGTGTGTCATGGAAGACTGCAGCATGACTGGCTGCTGTTATAATGTGTGTTGTGGAAGACTGCAGCATGACTGGCTGCTGTTGTAATGTGTGTTATGGAAGACTGCAGCATGACTGGCTTCTGTTGTAATGTGAGTTATGGAAGACTGCAGCATGACTGGCTGCTGTTGTAATATGTGTTGTGGAAGACTGCAGCATGACTGGCTTCTGTTGTAATGTGTGTTGTGAAAGACTGCAGCATGACTGGCTGTTATTGTAATGTGTGTTGTGGAAGACTGCAGCATGACTAGCTGCTTTTGTAATGTGTGCTGTGGAAGACTGCAGCATGACTAGCTGCTTTTGTAATGTGTGCTGTGGAAGACTGCAGCATGACTGGCTTCTGTTGTAATATGTGTTGTGGAAAACTGCAGCATGACTGGCTTCTGTTGTAATGTGTATTGTGGACGACTGTAGCATGACTGGCTGTTGTTGTAATGTGTGCTGTGGAAGACTGCAGCATGACTGGCTTCTGTTGTAATGTGTATTGTGGAAGACTAGCATGACTGGCTGTTGTTGTAATGTGTGCTGTGGAAGACTGCAGTGTGACTGGCTTCAGTTGTAATGTGTATTGTGGAAGACTGTAGCATGACTGGCTGCTGTTGTAATGCGTATTGTGGAAGACTGCAGCATGACTGGCTTTTGTTGTAATGTGTGTCATTGAAGACTGCAGCATGACTGGCTGATGTTGTAATGTGTGTTGTGGAAGACTGCAGCATGACTGGCTTCTGTTGTAATGTGTGTTGTGGAAGACTGCAGCATGACTGGCTGATGTTGTAATGTGTGTTGTGGAAGACTGCAGCATGACTGGCTGATGTTGTAATGTGTGTTGTGGGAGATTGCAGCATGACTGGCTGCTGTTGTAATGTGTGTCATGGAAGACTGCAGCATGACTGGCTGCTGTTGTAATGTGTGTTGTGGAAGACTGAAGCATGACTGGCTGCTGTTGTAATATGTGTTGTGGAAGACTGTAGCATGACTGGCTTCTGTTGTAATATGCGTTGTGGAAGACTGTAGCATGACTGGCTGCTGTTGTTGTTGTAATGTTGCTGTGGAAGAATGCAGCATGACTGGCTTCTGTTGTAATATGTGTTGTGGAAGACTGCAGCATGACTGGCTGCTGTTGTAATATGTGTTGTGGAAGACTGCAGCATGACTGGCTTCTGTTGTAATGTGTATTGTGGAAGACTGTAGCATGACTGGCTTCTGTTGTAATGTGTATTGTGGAAGACTGTAGCATGACTGGCTTCTGTTGTAATGTGTATTGTGGAAGACTGCAGCATGACTGGCTGATGTTGTAATGTGTGCTGTGGAAGACTGCAGCATGACTGGCTGCTGTTGTAATGTGTCTTGTGGAAGACTGCAGCATGACTGACTGCTGTTGTAATGTGTGTTGTAGAAGACTGCAGCATGACTAGCTGCTGTTGTTATGTGTGTTGTGGAAGACTGCAGCATGACTGGCTGTTGTTGTAATGTGTGTTGTGGAAGACTGTAGCATGACTGGCTGCTGTTGTAATGTGTATTGTGGAAGACTGCAGCATGACTGGCTTCTGTTGTAATGTGTGTTGTGGGAGATTGCAGCATGACTGGCTGCTGTTGTAATGTGTGTTGTGGAAGACTGCAGCATGACTGGCTTCTGTTGTAATGTGTGTTGTGGGAGATTGCAGCATGACTGGCTGCTGTTGTAATGTGTGTCATGGAAGACTGCAGCATGACTGGCTGCTGTTATAATGTGTGTTGTGGAAGACTGCAGCATGACTGGCTGCTGTTGTAATGTGTGTTATGGAAGACTGCAGCATGACTGGCTTCTGTTGTAATGTGAGTTATGGAAGACTGCAGCATGACTGGCTGCTGTTGTAATATGTGTTGTGGAAGACTGCAGCATGACTGGCTTCTGTTGTAATGTGTGTTGTGAAAGACTGCAGCATGACTGGCTGTTATTGTAATGTGTGTTGTGGAAGACTGCAGCATGACTAGCTGCTTTTGTAATGTGTGCTGTGGAAGACTGCAGCATGACTAGCTGCTTTTGTAATGTGTGCTGTGGAAGACTGCAGCATGACTGGCTTCTGTTGTAATATGTGTTGTGGAAAACTGCAGCATGACTGGCTTCTGTTGTAATGTGTATTGTGGACGACTGTAGCATGACTGGCTGTTGTTGTAATGTGTGCTGTGGAAGACTGCAGCATGACTGGCTTCTGTTGTAATGTGTATTGTGGAAGACTAGCATGACTGGCTGTTGTTGTAATGTGTGCTGTGGAAGACTGCAGTGTGACTGGCTTCAGTTGTAATGTGTATTGTGGAAGACTGTAGCATGACTGGCTGCTGTTGTAATGCGTATTGTGGAAGACTGCAGCATGACTGGCTTTTGTTGTAATGTGTGTCATTGAAGACTGCAGCATGACTGGCTGATGTTGTAATGTGTGTTGTGGAAGACTGCAGCATGACTGGCTTCTGTTGTAATGTGTGTTGTGGAAGACTGCAGCATGACTGGCTGATGTTGTAATGTGTGTTGTGGAAGACTGCAGCATGACTGGCTGATGTTGTAATGTGTGTTGTGGGAGATTGCAGCATGACTGGCTGCTGTTGTAATGTGTGTCATGGAAGACTGCAGCATGACTGGCTGCTGTTGTAATGTGTGTTGTGGAAGACTGAAGCATGACTGGCTGCTGTTGTAATATGTGTTGTGGAAGACTGTAGTATGACTGGCTTCTGTTGTAATATGCGTTGTGGAAGACTGTAGCATGACTGGCTGCTGTTGTTGTTGTAATGTTGCTGTGGAAGAATGCAGCATGACTGGCTTCTGTTGTAATATGTGTTGTGGAAGACTGCAGCATGACTGGCTGCTGTTGTAATATGTGTTGTGGAAGACTGCAGCATGACTGGCTTCTGTTGTAATGTGTATTGTGGAAGACTGTAGCATGACTGGCTTCTGTTGTAATGTGTATTGTGGAAGACTGTAGCATGACTGGCTTCTGTTGTAATGTGTATTGTGGAAGACTGCAGCATGACTGGCTGATGTTGTAATGTGTGCTGTGGAAGACTGCAGCATGACTGGCTGCTGTTGTAATGTGTATTGTGGAAGACTGCAGCATGACTGACTGCTGTTGTAATGTGTTTTGTGGAAGACTGCAGCATGACTGGCTTCTGTTGTAATGTGTGTTGTGGACGACTGCAGCATGACTGGCTGCTGTTGTAATGTGTGTTGTGGAAGACTGCAGCATGACTGGCTGCTGTTGTAATGTGTGTTGTGGAAGACTGCAGCATGACTGGCTGCTGTTGTAATATGTGTTGTGGAAGACTGCAGCATGACTGGCTGCTGTTGTAATGTGTGTTGTGGAAGACTGCAGCATGACTGGCTGCTGTTGTTATGTGTGTTGTGAAAAACTGCAATATGACTGGCTGCAACAGTGCAGAGAAATTCAGGGGGTGTTAGCGCATGCTGAGCAACAGCAGGCACACAACTGTACAAATACGCACACTCAGTTATGTTTACAATACCCGGTATAGATGCTAAGAATATGGTCACAAACTCAAATGTAGGTTACTGTGCACAATTCTCTCACTAGAGGGCAGTGAATTTAATTTGGGGTATGTGAAGTTGAGCATATGAAATTAAATTTATTGTTATGTTAAAATATGCACACCCAAAACAAGGGTGTCATATGAGGCATAAAATCAAATACAGCTGGCATGCTGTGATGGCACTGTTAACATAGAATGGACAAATTTCAACACATACCTGAACACATGAAAACCGGTCAGTGGTATCATAGTGATTGTTACATTACATGAAAAAAAAATTTACAAAAAACACCAGAAATTTTTATTATTATATAGAAATTATATTATTATTAATTCAAAAACTTCAGCTGTACAGTGAGTTGGTAAAAGCACATTTTATCCATTTTATCCATTTTATCCATAAAAATCTGTAGGCCAAAATCAGTGTTCAAATGACTTTATTGGAAAGTGTCCCTAGTCCATCAATTTCACAGTCTACAACATCACCTCTCTACAGAGAAACAAAACAATACAATTATTATAAGCTTGTCATGTTGTGATATTTTGATACTACGAGTACCATAAACTATAAAAAAAGTTTGTCTATAATTTATTTTGTTTTCACAAAACGAACATTATTTTTGAGGTTTGGGCCAATATTATGAAAAAATAAATAGTTCTGCATCTGAGTAATTTGAAAGGTCAATGATGTCACAACAATTAGAAAATAGATAGTAATGACCCCAAGGAATGCAATCACAGTTATGTGTGACTTCAATTAATTAGTAACTCTATGATTAGATTATTCAACATACTTTGACACATATACACACATAAATCTTACACACACAGGAGGTAAAATTAAATGGAAAGCACACATGTGAACCATACCTTAAGGAATATTGGATTTGGTTTGTGGAATACTCCCACACCAGGTGGTGTGCCTGTCAGAATGATATCACCAGGCTGCAATGTGAGGAACCTGAGGAGATCATATGGAATATTTTGATATGGAACTTTTTATTAGATTTATTAGTGATTTAATAGTGGTTAAAATACCAATATAAATAATTATTTTAATAAACTGATTGGTATTACCTTGATATAAATGAGATAAGTGCTTCTGTTTTAAACACCAACTGATTGGTATTACTATCTTGCATAGTGTCACCATTGACTTTGCAGCGTATACCAAGTTTATGAGGATCTACAGAAATACACAAGTCATTTCAAAGATAGATAAAAAACTGAAGAACTCATTACTGATCACAAGATCATAAGACACATTGTGCATTTTAGGTTTTTACCTTAACAAATTTATAAATGTATGATAAACTCTATCAAATGTTTCCATGGTTACTAAAAGTATTCACAATTGTGTTATCTCATGCAGATGGTCAGAGTAAGTATGTTTGATGTGTACATAAAAGGAGAGCATCATTACAATACCATATATGGAAATCTAAGTTACATTTCTGCATATCATTCTTATATTAAACTATTACTCTCTCTCGTTTGTCTATTTACAAACCTGTAATTTCATCTTTAGTGACTATTGCTGGTCCAATGGGGCAGAATGTATCCATGCTTTTACCAATCAAATATTGACCTCCATTCTTTTTTAGCTGCCAATCCCTGGCACTCACATCATGCCCCACAGTGAAACCGACCACATGGTTCATGGCATCTGACACCTTAAGAAAAATATCATAAGGCAGAAATCTCAACTTACCGGTAGTAATAGTTTTGAAACATTCTTAATCATTATATAGTTATCCAAGGTTCCCTTAACTCACATCCATATGTGAAAGATAGTATTTTGTTTGGTAGTATTTTATCTGACTAGAAAATTACTTTCTTGTTTGATTCTAATAATTGTCTGTACCTGTATATTCTTTCCAGCTCTACCAATAACAACAACTAACTCCACTTCCCAATCAATTTCATCAGATGTTTCTGGGTAAAGTATATCTTCTCCAGGTCCAATTATTGTACTGGAAAATTTACTGAAAATAACTGGTTCTGTCGGGACTGGTATACCTTGCTCTGCGCAGTGATCTGCATAATTATTTCCAATGCATAGTACTTTGTCTGGATTTGTTATTGGTGCCTTCAGCTTGATGTTATCTCTTCTGACCACATGCTGGCCTGATGCTACAGCTCTGTAATTAGGAAAAATCTTTTCAAAGAAACTAAATATTGTGACTCTCCTAATTTTTTAAAAATGCTTGTAGAGGTTAATTTATTTCACCCAATATCGAACAATTCAGAGGTAAATAAGAATAAATTATCACTATTGTTACCAACTTCTTTCCCAAGCTAATTTTCAAATGTTGACCAAATTAGGAATCTTAAAGCAGAGGCGTTGTCACTTGTGGATGTGTGGCAATTGAATCCTAAGTGACAATGACAATGCATGCTGAAAACGCAAAGGTGACAACTCCCTCATTTTAAGATTGAAATGCATTAGGTGATAAAAACATTTTAGAATAAAATGAAAATGTAAAAAGTTTCATATTAATTACTTACCAATTTATTCTGATAAAAATAAATGACACATCACATCAACTTCCAAGACAGACTGGTTTTATTTTGGAAAATGAGTTTGAAAATATGTCAATTTTTTGTCAATTTTTTCATGTTTGAACCACGGTAAAGAAAGCAAATGTCAAATATTGACAATTAAAAACTCCTTCATTTACTTTTCATCTCAAGTTTTTCCCAGATGACACTAGTATAAGTTGTTAGTTTGCTTTCCTTTATTGAATGTGTGTAGATTTCCATTCCATTTATTTTTCTCTGTCATTCCTTCAGTTGTTTATCCAATTTATCCCCTTCCAGAATTACTAATGGTTAACTCGTTTTGCTGCCCAATTAACTTCCCATATTTCAGAGTAATTTTTTTCCTTATAGTCTTAATGCAAAAACATTGATTTTAGTATTGTACAGCTCATAATATGATAGTCTGTAAATTGTTTGCTCAAATATGAACATAAACAAACTTTTTGTATTGGTAATCAATAGTATTTTAAGTCAGTCGATGAGGGCGCAATAACTCGACGCCAAGCATTATAAAATACACAAAGTTGCAAAATGTTGAATAACAATTCACTTTCCAAACTTCTTCTATAAAGGGACTGTGGTAAAACATAGAACTATAATCCGCATCTCCTCCCCTCCATACCGAAGACTAATTAGCAATATATATAATTATAATTTATACCTTTATTACACTTTTTAACCAAACTAGAAATGTATTATTTGTTTCTTTACGGCAGTAATAAAGAATTATCTATCTTATATACGTAATACCTTTTGGCAATATCGAGCATAGCCGCCCCACCTCCAAGAAAGGTAACCATATCTTTGGGGATGGAACTATCATAGGACGCAAGGTCAACAATACCAGCCCCGTCGCTCAGCTCCACGCCTACCTTCGCATGTTCTAGACCTGTGACATTGTTCTCGATAAATTGGACCAATCGCATTCTGCAGCGAGCATTGGTGGAGAAAGCTCTACTGTTAGTAAATGAATATTGAAAATAGCTCTTCACAGCTCGGCGTAACATGAGCTGTCGATGTCCAGTATCACGTCAGGTCACGATTAAAATTTAACTTTGACTAAATTGACATTAATAAAGCAAGAAAGGTGTGACCTATAACCTCACTGGTCACCTGACTTAGCTTTCAAAATGGCTGCTGCTGGGTAAGTAAGCGTGCGCTTGGTGTCAGTATTTGAGTGGCAGCTGTTGGTGCTTTGATGTCCAAAACTGCAGCTGTGGCGATTTATTTGAGAAACAAGCGTGGCTGACGTGACAAGGAATTGTGGTTATCGAGAGCGCAATCACTGACGAAAGTTCGGCAGTTTCCATCGTCAGAACATGGATGGGTTTTACCTCCGTATGTTCAGATAATCCGCATTCACTCATCGCACATACGAGCCGGGACACCTACCCGCTAATATTCCATTCTTGTTTTACTGTGAGTTGCGCGTTATATTTAAGACTTATATTACAGTTTAATCAAATTTTTCCAAAAAACAGCTGTAAAATTGTTTTGTGATTTTGTCATTATCCCTATAGTATATTGGCTAAATAAATCGCAGCCCTTATGTTAGATAAGATATGGTTGAACTATGGAAGTATCTCCATGGTTGAACATTAACCGATACGTGCTATCAAGTAGTGGTTGTGTTTCAGGGTATCGATTGTTGTCAGGGCTTGATGTTAGCTTTTATACTCACCCTTCCAAAATGCATGTTGCCTATGTAATTTATTATTGTCTGTTAAGGCAAGAGAGTTACTCAAATGTGAATTTTACTTGGACTACCCTTAGTCGCTGCTTCGTGTCGATCCCTAGGTGTTCACATCTCCACAATTGTCGCCATCGATATTGCTGTGTCAAGGGTCAAACTGCAACGTACGCTGTTAAATGTGTGGCATATGTTTGTAATGTGTCCTGAAATGTCCCGTGTTATCACTCTGCGTGTCAGTTTACTGTATCTTAATTCATTATTACTATATTATACACCATTACAGGGAGGTTGTAGTCGCAATGATTGATTACAATGTCCCTATGTTAGAACCTCAGACAACTATTGGTCTGAGGTTCGAGAGCCGTATAGTTTATAGAGCGGGGATGTGAGAAGTTTTGCATTGTCTTGTTCCATGCGCGCCATCAACATTTGAATTATCGATTTAAAAAAATGATGTGGTTTTCCTTGGTCGGATATGATACATCGGACTCTGAGCACAACATGCTACACGTGTCTAATCGGTGACGTATGATACCTTCAGTTTATAATTTGCATGAGACCCGGGATTTTCCCGATGCAATTTCGTTGATTTCAACCATGCAAGAGAATTTAAGCTCCACGTTTCAACACAAAGTTTAATCCCAGCTTGTTAAACCGCAACGACCATTCGTGTTATTCATGGTTGCTATAAGAACTAGAAACTGTGTGATTTAATAACACCCAATTGTAAGCCAATCTGATGAGCAATGTGCTAAGCTGAACACACCCTGGTATAAAGCAATGTGCTAAGCTGAACACACCTTGGTATAAAGCAATGTGCGTCTGGTGCCGTTACTTCTCAGTTCAGTTAACAATGTGCGCGTTAAATATAAAAATTGGATTTTGCGGGTTTAATAGAAATGTTTTAACATTGGATTTAGTGACAAAAATGTTTTACGAGTCGGTGTGTGTTATTGTGGTTTGAATTATACTATAACACGTAGCTAATTTGCATACCATGACAGTCACGTTTGGTCGCCAGTCAAATATTTATTAAAAAAATAACGGCTTTGAGGAAAACTTAAATAAGGTTATCAAGTGTTTGTGTTTGACATGGTTTCGGTGTTCTGTGCCAAAACTGTAAAATACTTTGTTTTCGCTTAGAATTTATTTTCACTAATTTCGCTGAAGGGTTGATTCAGTGAAAATAAAATCCAGTGAATATAACTTAACCTATATTCTACATTCAACTCATCAAAAATCAATGAAAATAAATTCCATAAAATGAATCCCAATTAAAATAAAACATTCTACAGTACATTGTTCGAGATACCACGCCGGTGTCTAGAAATGTGGCCACGCACACACACACATATATATATGCGGTAATAGAGGAATTAATTCTATGAAATTCTAGGAATTCTATGTTTGAAGGAAAAATTTATAATAATTTTTAGACCTCACCACTCCACACTAAAAAGAAATGAACTTGTATCATCATGCCGACACAGATCAAAAGCCTTATTTTGTAACACTTAAACGTGTATGTTTTTTATTTTTAATTAATATGTTAATTTGCGAAGTATATGTATGCTCGTTGGTGCAGTGAATTAAACATAAAGCTCCTGATGAGTGAGGTACTTGTACCTTACGAAACAGTGCTGTCGAGTTTCAATATTCATGTAGTTGTGTATTAATTCCTCTATCACCGTATTCACCCGCTCTACATATACTTTGTATTGAGCACTTTTGTTTTGGAATAATCGACTATTGTATCTACACTATATATATATATATAATTTTTAAAAAGTCCACAAACTTCCATAATTAGTACAGTTAGTCTTAGTTAGTCTTTGATGGGATTCATGCAGATTACGTGTTGTCCCCAAATTGTTAATATGCTTCACAAATGTTCTGTGCATGAAATGAAATACTAGTAGCTTTAATGCGCTTATCCCACACAAGATTCTCATCTGTAGAAGTCATCGTGACGGCGATTTTCCCGCTGTTAATTTTTACCACCTTTTCTCACAGCAAAAAAATATTTCAAAATCACATCAAAACATTGTACTTTCTGATATTGTATTTCATTCACGTTCTCAAATAACCGCCCACAAAAGTCACTTTGCCATCTAAGAGAACATAACCAGCCTGACATCAGAAACCGAAATGTACATAAAAATATTTTGATTAAAAGACCATGGTCGTGGCGACAAAGGTCCAATTTACAACACGTCATAATCACATTGTACTACTCGTGAAGACGCACTAGCAATATCACATTAGACACTATAGTTATATTTTTCACAGTTCAGATTTACCCACTCAACCTCTTCTCCCAGTGTGGTGAAGATAACCATCATCCACATATTGTTTGTAACCACGGAAACCCGGTAACTATGTGCAACAATGTACAAGATGGATGTCATGGACTGAATCAATGGTTTCAATTTTACGCGGAACACGTGGATCACATGAGAAATCAGATATTCGCGTTTGCTGCTACACATACTGGAAACAGGTGGCACTTTGTCGTGAACGAAACCCGATAATAGAGGGCGTTTTAATTAACCGGAAAGGACGCTGAAATGCGAATTGAAGTCAAAAGGCGGTATGTCGTCCATCGGTACGGGCAATATCACAGAGTTTCAAGAGACCTACCATATACTTAGTCCCGATAACAACAGTGTATTGTATTTCGCACGAGACAGTACAAATACACATTCCAGCGAATCTCTAGCGGGACGAGACCTCAACAGTATTACCTGTAATGGAATATCTAGCCTGCTCACTGACGGAACTCGCATGGAATTCGACTACCAAGACGAAGAAGATGTTACCTGTATCTCGAGTCCCGATGTTACATGTTTCGCGAGTCCTGGTACCCGAGGTTCTCCTGCTCCTGGTGATGAAAGTCCACCGACGCCGTCTCCTACTGAGTATGTTACCGTCATATTTGGGGACGATCCGGTTGAAAACGAAGCGTCAATCTCGTCGGCTCTCAATATATTGTCCGCAATGGCTAATGAACCGATTGAAAAGCTTACGGAGAGCGACGCAAGCCACACCGAGAATAGCAACCAGCGGAATTTTGTTGAAATGATGGGAAGCGAACTTCCTAGCCCCTGTTTAGAATTTAACAGACATACCGTTGATACACCACATTTGACGGATACAAACAGAGACCTTACAAAATTCGTAGAGTCGGAAATGCAACTTGACAATATTGTGACTCTTTTAGGTGAAGACGGTGACGATATTAGCCAGGGTGTATCCCAATTAAGTGCTGTAACGGGCAGCAGTCAAAACAACTTTGTAGAACCAGAAAATCCTTTAGAACATATCGTATCTCTTCTTGAAGCGAATGAAAAAGAAACGCATATACCGGACGCGTATGGAGAGCATGATAATGTTGTTGAAACGGAGCTACCACTGGAGAGCATAGTCTCCCTTTTACAACATAAAAATAACCAAACTATTTCTATTGCAGGCGGTGGCCAAACTATATGTGTAGAATCAGAAATTCAACTTGATAATGTAAATGTGGTCTCTCCAATACAACAGGTAGTAGAGCTACCGAGTTCAATCGGTCCTACAGAATCGATTGAAACACACGTGACTCGTGTCAACAAAAACATGACAATGTTTGTTAATGAACATAATAAAGTGGTATCATCGGTATCAATGCAAACCTCCAAGAACATTGTAGAATTGAATACAAATATATTCAACCAAGATGTACCACCATTTACGAGTAGGTTGGACAGAGATCAGAATTCCGTCGTAAATCCACTCAGAAATGCATTGTTTTCTATAGCAGAAGCTAATGAACCCAAGCAGGTTACGTCGTCGGTCACAAAATCTCTCGCCGACGATCCAACAGGCACCGCAGTGACAGAATGTAGGAACGGTGAATTCAGCGAGGATACGCTGCCATCTACAGATGCAGCGTCCAATGACGGAGAACCAGAGAGCACCACTGATACCTGGATACAACCAAACAATGTATATTCTCCGATAACACCGATTAGTAACGAATTCGACCAGTCAGACTCACCGTTAACGACAGTAGGCGATACAGAAATAAACCACAACAAGACATCCGAAACAGGGGAACAAAACAGCTGTATATTTCAATTCACAGAATTAAACGACAGTGAAGCCAAACGGGTTGTTTCGCCAGTGACAACTACAATGGACACAGAAATAAATCCAGTTAACTTCAAAAATTCACAAACACAAGTTGACAATACACCGATAGTATCGAATCATAATAAAGCAGACCATCCCGTGTCACAGTTGACGCCTAAAATCACAGGCACTTACGACAAGAATTCGAAGGTGGTGGATGGTACACTTTCTCCCAAAGAATTAGCTGTTACCAAAGCTGACCAAATAGTATCGCCATTGCCGCATGTCCACGAAAACTCAAAACACTCCGGGGCGTCTGAGATTCTACTAAACAGTCCTGTACAATCGAATAGCAACAACATTGACTCTATATCGCTGTCACCATTGAACTCTACAGTGGTCGTGGACGGAAACCCTTCATACGACCCATATACGGGAAAACGGCCAGGGAGTATCACGACTTACAACAAGGCTATATTTCATGACACTGACAGTAGATCGAAGTACGACATATATGAAAATACATTGCCTGATAATATATTTGCCTCTCAGGAAGAGCTTGAGTCAAATGGCAGTCACGAAAGCGACCATGATGCGTTGCCATTGACAAGCACAGTAACTGAGCCAGATGAACAACTCGAAAATATATGTTCCCTCCCAAAATCGAATGACAGTTTTGAAAGCGACCACGATGCGTTGCCATTGACAACCACAGTAATTGAGCCAGACAAACAACTCGAAAATATACGTTCCCTCCCGAAATCGAATGACAGTTTGGAAAGCGACCACGGTGCGTTGCCATTGACAACCACAGTAAATGAGCCAGACAAACAACTCGAAAATATATGTTCCCTCCCAAAATCGAATGACAGTTTGGAAAGCGACCACGATGCGTTGCCATTGACAACCATAGTAATTGAGCCAGACAAACAACTCGAAAATATACGTTCCCTCCCGAAATCGAATGACAATTTGGAAAGCGACCACGGTGCGTTGCCATTGACAACCACAGTAAATGAGCCAGACAAACAACTCGAAAATATATGTTCCCCCCCAAAATCGAATGACAGTTTGGAAAACGACCACGATGCGTTGCCATTGACAACCACAGTAAATGAGCCAGATGAACAACTCGAAAATATATGTTCCCTCCCAAAATCGAATGCCAGTTGTGAAAGCGACCGCGATGCGTTGCCATTGACAACCACAGTAATTGAGCCAGACAAACAACTCGAAAATATATGTTCTCTCCCAAAATCGAATGACAGTTTTACAAGCGACCGCGATGCGTTGCCATTGACAACCGCAGTAACTGAGCCAGACAAACAACTCGAAAATGTATGTTCCCTTCCAAAATCGAATGACAGTTTTGAAAGCGAACACGATGCGTTGCCATTGACAACCACAGTAATTGAGCCAGACAAACAACTCGAAAATATATGTTCCCTCCCAAAATCGAATGACAGTTTTAAAGGCAAACACGATGCGTTGCCATTGACAACCACGGTAACTGAGCCAGACAAACAACTCGAAACTATATGTTCCCTCCCAAAATCGAATGACAGTTATGAACATGGTCATAATGCGTTGCCATTGACAACCAAAGTAACTGAGGCTGGTAAGCTGAAAAAAATCACTGACACAGAAACAGAACGAGAAAATATATGTGCCCCCAAACGATCGAATGAAAATTGTGAAATCGACCATGATGCGTTGTCATTGGCAACTGCTGCAATAGAGACTGGGGAACCAAAAAACATCACAGATTCAGATAAACTACTTGATAATACATCTACACAAAAAGAATTGAATGAAATTTGTGTAACCGACCACGATGCGTTGTCATTGGGAACTTCTGCAATAGAGACTGGGGAACCAAAAAACATCACAGATTCAGATAAACTACTTGATAATACTTCTACACAAAAAGAATTGAATGACAATTGTAAAACCGACCACGATGCGTTGTCATTGGCAACTACAGTAACAAAGACTGGAGAACCGAAAAAACCCACAGACACAGAGCTGCGACTAGGTCATATGCCTCCTCAAAATGAATCTAATGAAAGTTGTGAAACTGACCAGGATGCAATGTCATTGGCAACTGCAGCAACAGAGACTGGAGAAACGAAGAACATCATAGACACAGAACGACAACTCGAAAATGTGTTTCCCCGAAAAGAATTGAATGCAATCGACCAGGCTGAGTCGCAATTGATCGCTTCAGTAAGTGCTGACAGAGAACCAAACATTATCACGGAACCAGGGACAACACATAATACAGTTTCACCGATATCATTGACTGGATCCGACAATGTGTCAGCGCTATTACCTACTACGCAGGGTATGGACAAAAACACTGTCGCAAATACTTGTACTGGGTTAACCCTCAACTGTTACAGTAACATTTTCTCAATAGATTTTGAAAATGACTTCCAGCACACTGCCTCGCCACTAATGGATGCAACGGTCGATCGTAGCGGCAAAACTCCTGATTCACGGACACAAATTGACGACCCGTCCATTACAATTGAAAACACTGAAATCGCGAACTCGCTGTCACCATTATCAAACATGAACTCACCTCTCGTAAATTCTGAATTGCAACTAGACGCTACGTATTCATCAATACAGTTTAGTGATGATGACGACGATGGATTAATAACACCGCTGTCAAGTGCATCTTCCGAAAATGGCGACCCAGCGGACTCTCAGACTTCAGCGATGCATCTCAACACATTTTCCCCGATATCTAACGAAGATGCATCCGGTGATGTTGCCCCGCTTTTATCGCCAAATACGAACCCCGATAACCTGACTAGTCCGTGGATAGAACTAGACAGTACATTCTCTCCGGTACCAAACTATAAGAAACCCGAAGACTCTGGCGGATCTGTATTATCCAATGCCAGTACAATGGCCGCATACGGTGACGAAGACGAAAATAGTGTAGATTCTGGAATTATGCATTTATTTGGTACATCCGACGCTACAGAAAACGAAAATAGCAAAGATGCATCGGAAATGCCATGTTTACCGTCCCAATCACCATTACATATCCCGAGAAAAACGTGTAAGCGTAAATTATTGTTATGTCCAATAGAACAAGAACCGAAGAAAGCGGCTGTGGAATTTGACGACGAAGAGCTCCCCATTTCCGAAACTGGTCAGCAAGTGAGTCAAAGGAGCGATTGGATAACTCAGTATTTGAAGAAGGTAGAGGCCTGGGAAGAAAAGAAGGCGAACGTATCAAAAAGAAAAACATCGTCGACACTAGATGTTAGCGGGGAAAAAATAAATTTATCCAAAAAGAACCGACAGAATGCCGTGATATCTATATCTTCCGCGAAAAGATCAGACATAGAACTATCTGAGTGTACAGAACCAGAAAATAGCGGGACGGAATCCGCGGATACAGAATTTGGAGATCTTGACGAAAGTGAAAATGAGTGTTCTCAAAAAACATTTTCATACGACGACAGGTGGAGTATTCAGAGAAAACGACCGTGTGCGGTAGATAGCGATGAAAGAGTCGAAAAGTTGACGGACAAACGCGTGAAAAGAATCAGATTCGAAAACGAAGACTATACATCAAGTTCCCATGGCAACGGTTCAGATGAGGATGGCAAAACTGCTTGTGCCATGTATCTGAAAGGGATGTCTATCAAGAAAATAGCAATGGACCTAAATAAAACAGGACAGTGGGTAAATAATTGGGTTTGTATCGGTGAGGAGAAGATAAATAAAAATAACAATAATACTGGTGACTATGATCTTGCTAAGAATGACAGGAAACGAGCCTATGAGATGCATTTAGCGGGGTTATCTAATACACAAATCATGAAAGAACTTGATAAATCACGTGCTTGGGTCATAAAGTGGATCAAAGAGGGGAAAAACTATAATGGTCAGCATGCAAATGATAAATCTAGAAATGTGTGTGATGAAAACAACCTTTGCACACACAATGGAAAGAAAAAGTGTCAGTCTGTGAACTCTGTTCGATTAGAAAATATTAGAAGGCAGAAGAGGAAGAACCTTAAGGCAAAAGCTTTATTAAGTAAAGCCAAAGGGAGATTCTTATTTGACATTCGAACCAATAAGGTATCTAACTCTGAATCTATGTCATTCAGTGACGTAAACAAAGAAGATAAAACAAGACAGGGGGAAGACAGCCTGCCCATCAACAAGACTGATAAGCATTTTAAAAAAAATGACCAAATTGGTATAAAACGAAAACGAGGTCGACCACCATCAAATAAAAAGGACAAGAAAAAAGTGTGGGACGTGCCGTTGTTTGAACTCTCTCACGAGAAACAGGTTGAGAAAGCAGAATCTCTGCGAAATAAGGGATGCACTACCCCCGTGGTTGCTAAGCGATTGGGGTGCTCACATTCATACGCCTCAATATTGCTTTGTTCGGGAGTTCTTGAAAATCAAACCCCATCAATGCAAACTGAATCAGCATCAATTATTGCGGTGAAAAAGAGACTTTGCAAAGCAGAACCAAGAATACACCTTATTAGACATAAACTTTCGGAGGGCGTGACTACAGTACAGTTGCATGATGTTGATTATGTACCTATATTACAGATATCATCATTACAAAGTGTGAAGACTTCAAATTCAAAGCTAGTATTCTCTATATTATTTATTTCTTATTTACAAATTATGCTAATATCATGTGGTTTTTACAATGTTATCATTTTCGTTATCGGCAAGAATATATGTGGTGTATAATACTACCGGTACGTTTTATTTTTGCTATTTTGCATAACCCAGTAAGTACTTAAATTACAGTTAAAGTGAACTGAAATCTATCGTTTATTTATCAAACCAATCTTGCATGGGTTCATTCATGGAAAACCTCACCACTAGTTTATTATTAGGTGAATCTTTTTATAGATAATTCTTTTAAAACAAATATTTTGGATGATTTGTTCAAACGTACATGATATATGTAAAAAGTACGTAATTTTATAAAACCAAAGCAATTCATTGATACAAGTATTGAATAACTATTGAATTAATTTGAGAAGCTATTTTTCAGGGAGGATTCTGATGATCTACATCATAAGTACTGAGGGAGTGTGTATGTCTTCCTTCCAGACAATTATATTTTAATATTCATATTGTCAAATAAGACGAAGGACCCTCTTATCTTATACTTAATAATAATTTTATTTTTATACTTAATAATTTTATAACACTTCTACCGTGGCACAGAAAATACTTAATGCAAAATTGTTTACACATATAATGATTAACTAGATTCTGGTTTAATAACTAATATTATTCAGATGTTCAGATTAACTGGGCATTCTCTCTAAAGTTTTGAATACCCCTCACTGTCATATGCCATTTGGAGGGTTTTGTACCAGACAATCTGCTAGCCGTGCACCTAAACCAGATTCTGTCATGGCAAGTACCACTACTATGTAAGTGTCTGTTGGACTGTGTGAAGTTACTTATTTAAATTTAATGTCCATATGGTTCTGACAGGTTTGGAAAAGAAAATAATGAAAAATTTAATTTGTGGTAAATTGGTAGATTTTTTACTCAAATTGGAACAAATCATATTCAGACAATTTCAGCTTAATTTATGCAAGGCATGGCTAACATTGTTTTGAATTTATAGTTAGAATAATTTGCCAAGGAGATAATCCACTGCATATGTGAAGATAATCCATTTGGGGTCATGGTGTTAAGCAGTGAATGTTGTTTATCATGTTTTCCACAACTATAGTGAGATTTGTTTGTGGGCACATTTGTTTTTAATCACTGGGCATTTAGAAATGTACATGAGAACTAAGAAATATAGACACATCCTCCCATACACACATATGCACACATTTACTACAGTTTTTTTTATTAGTCCCATATTTTTATTCAAGTTACAGTGTTAAATTGATCATAGTGATTTCTTTTTTTAAATCTGTAAATTGAATTAGGTATATGGTAGTCTCACTTCATATTTAGAATTTAAAATGTCCAGTAGTAATAGTAATAATCATACAAAGTGATCTTTATAAATTTAACATTCAAGAATGTTTTCAAGTTTGAATTGCAGGGTTGAATAGTAATAAACAAAGTAGATAACAATTTGGATGTAGATAGTCGCCTAGCAGTCAATAAAGTTAATACCGTAGCATAACTTGATAAAAGCAGAGTGTGATTTATTGCAAACTAAAATACTGTAAAATGACTAATTTTCACTGGGTTTAAATTTCACTGATTTATCATTTCAGGCATATTCAGTGGGTTTTAAATTCACGGTTTTAACATTTAGATAATATGTTTTATGCTAAATTTTACATATTCACTGGGTTTTAATTTAGTGCATTTTCCAGTCAGCGAAATAAGCCAAATTAAAACTCAGTGAATAATTAACCATTTTACAGTACCGGTAGTTGTTTGGCAGCAAATATAGTGTTCATTTGAGATATTGAAAATGCTATTACAAGTACAAATGTACATTTCAAATCATCTTTACATATTAGGTAATTCCACATTTGTGTTTCACATTATTCCTTCGAACAAATACAGCTCTATGTTTTCAGTCTATCTCTCCTATCAAAACACAATAAAGTTATTTTAAAATACTCAAAATTATTTGTATAATACAATATTTTGTCTCATATTCTAACCCTTAAACAAACAATAACAATAAATACACCGTACAGAACCATGTTTTCTAAATAAACATCATCTTTGAGTTACACACTTAACAAACAATAACAATATAGTCAGACTTTATTGTGTAAAACTTAATCACTGAATGTAGTAGCACATGTTTTTACAGAAATGACAGTGTGTCTATGGTCAAATGACTTTTTAATGTTCAAGCATTTAATTAATGTAATCTTTGGTGTATATGACTTTTATTAGAACTGTACTTCTAATAGGGAAAATATGGTATTGTCGCTATGAACCATGGTGCCTTACAATAGAATGGTGCTTGTCCGTTTTTTTCCATGTGCACATATTTCAGTGCATAATACTAGTATCAATATTTTGTGTCAAAATATGTCTACAAATAATTGTTTTAGTATTAGTCAACATTGAGTGAACTTTTTGGTTTACTGTCTTTTGAGAAAAATGAGAAATTAATACACATAAAACACAGACCACAATAAAAACACATTTCCTTGCTATAAAACACACTTAATTATTGTCAAGTTTTTAATACTTCTAGATATCAAAAAGTACTTTGTAAGACACTATATATCTTTTTTTGTATCACTGAGCATAATTTTGAGATATATTCTTGCCATAGAAATCAATGGTAAAACCTAAAACAGTCAAAACATTCTATTTGTACTGTATTATATTGATGGTTTTCTCTGAACTGAGTAAGGAGTATCACATTTTTTATTTTATTTTGTCATCCTTGTACAGGATAGATCAAATATGTAACAAATGAAAATTACATTTTTGTTTTACTTTTGTATATTTACTGCATTCAATCTGATAAAATATGAGTTGACCATCATAAAATATGCACAGCAAAAAAATCCTACTGGAACAATGAAAAAAAAACTAAGTTTATAACAGAAATGTCATGTAAATATTATAACAAAGCCCAATAACTGTTTAAACTAATGTCATTATGGAAATAAAAATCTTGTCCAAATCCATCTCTTCTTTTAGAGTCAACCAACGGTCAATCTCTCATTTATTAAAACTTGTCAATATTTTTGCTTGAGGATCTTTGTATATTTATTGTTATCTCTTGTCATATGCAGATTACCTTGTCCCGTTATTGGCACAACCAAATTGTCAGATTCCACATGGGATGGCATCATTTTAGTCACTGATAAATTGTCTAATCTTGATGACAGTTTTGAATTCTTAAAGAAACCATTAGAGAAGCTTAAACAGGTAGGTTGTTTATTATTATTTATTTATGCTATGTTGAAGGGATTTTTTTTGTGTATTACGGTACTGATATATCCACAGATATGCTGATTTGTTTTTAATGACTTAAGACCAGTGGAAATTTTGAATTGTGGACTATTCTATTATAGAGTCTATTATACAAGCAATTACATGACTAAAAAATGTATATTGGTAAAATGAAAACTATGGTGAGATAGGGACAGCCATTTTGTAATCAATATTTGTTTTTGAAACATGTACTCAATAAAAAAGATGAAAATTACATCTTAAAATACAAATTTATTAAAAAAATAAATTTAAAATAGGTGAAATCAGTTGAAAGTTGTTTTGTTTGTTATTCAGTTGTATGTTTTCTGGTAAATTATAATTCCAGCTTTTATCAGATTCTTCAAATTCTGAAGAATTATATTAAAAGTGAAGATTTGTAATTAAAAACACAAAATGTTTCCTGTATAAAAGTTTCTAGCACCAAAGGTGTATATCCATTCTTCTTCTTGAAGTAAATAAACCACATTCATCTGTACAAGATCAGTTTCATAACCTCCCCGATTGTGACATTTTATATGACAGCATTTTATAAAACCCAAATTTTAGCTCTACATCTCACCATTGTCATGTGTTTCAGAATCTAGAATTATTCATTTCGGAAACTTGTTATTTTCTTGTTAGAAAAAAATGATCAATAAGACTAAAGCCCTATAGTTCAACAAGTGTTTTATAATATGTAATTATTATGTGTGATTTATTTAATTTATTGTATTAATAATTGTCTGTATTTTTAGTTTGTCATATTATACCTTTAACAATTTTCCCTCTAAATTATTGATGCAATATTTTGTGAATTTTAATATATTTTTCTATAATTTTTTTGTTAATTTTGAACCAAATTGATAAAATTTCTCACTACCTAAAGATTTTGATCATTTTTTTTTTTCAAATATAAATAAAATTATGTGGGTTTATTTTGTGAAACATGACAAAACTTGAATTGGCAGTTCAAAGTTGTGCATGTACAAATGACTAGTGGAATCTTTGTTGATTTGTTTAAAACAACACTGGATTTAATGCAAAAACGACTCAAATAGAGGATTCTGATAACAAATTGAGAGCTTAAATTTCTGTGTGCAGATTATTCTTTTTTTACATAGAATTTATTCATATCACTGAAAAAAAGGGGGCAAAACAAATAATCCATTTAAAATAGATTTTTCCAATAATTTGCATTTAACTCATCAAACAGAAATAGAATACTGAAAAATGCTAAAATAATACATGTTTTAGAAAACATGCATGTCTAATCATTATTCAAATCACTTATTATGACTTAAATGACTTCAATGAATGAAGAGTGCCTGAATAAACAAACCTTGACAGAGAAGATGTCCAACATGTGACAATTAACAATAATGAGCAATATCTCAAACACTCAAGATTAGTAACAAGAATTACATAATTTCAAAAGATTGTACTGATACAGAAAATTTAGTAATATTAAAAATAAAAGATAAAAATATGTTATAGTAATAAATATATATTCAATGCTTCAATATTAGGGTTGAAATGATAAGTTTATGAGAACACACCAGCTGACCCATAACATCAGTAATCTAACTATAAAAATATCGTTCATTTCTCATTATTTAATTTTCATATTCAATTTAAATTTCTGAACAACAAGTTGTTAAATATGAAAAATGTTATATTAATACATTTTATTTATTATAAACATTATATATGCCAAGCCAATATTGCACCAAAAATAAATTACAGAAATAAAAAAAAATATTAAAAAATATTTAATCAGGTTTTATTAATCACACAACTTTGACATTTTGTACCTAAACATATTGTCTCATACGACTCCCTATATTACACATTTCCTAGAAATCTTGGGTACTACATATGCTCTAATTCAATTAATCAAGTATTCCGACTCAAATACCCATGCTGCTCCTCTTTTCCAAAAACTAAGAATACTAGACATTTTTTCAATCAGCAAATTACAAACCTGTTGATTTGTCTTTGATCTCAGTAATAACTATTTTGTACATGATATTTACAATTATTTAAATCTACTGTCAAACCCGCTTAGCCTGTAGCTTGAATTATTATACTCCAAAACTGAATCTTACATTCAACCAACACAGTCAAAAATACTCCACAACAAAACATTGGAACTCATTGCCTGATACATTTAAAACCATCACTAAGAGACATATATTTAAAGCAAAATTAACATTTTTCTTTCATTCTTTATTTGAAGATTTATATGGTTAAACTATAAAATTATATATACAGGGGTTACGGACCCGACTATTTCTGATGAACTATATCTTTAATCCACACCAAAAATAAAAAATAAATATTATAAGTAGCATTTATTACTTATGTTTATTACATGTACTTATACATTTAATGTTGTTTTTATTTTTTTTGGTGATTCAGAAATAAATTTCATTCCTTCATTCAAACTTAATTGTATTTTAATCAATAGGAATAGATAACAATAAAGGTTACATTATACAATTACATCAAAATCTTATTAATAATATAAATTAATAAAAATAAATTCCAGTGAAAGTACAATAATTGAACTATTATTTGCTTTACGTACATTCCATTCATTGATCAGTGTTGGTAAACAAACATTTTTGACTGACATGCATATCTGTACTTGCAATACCAAGAACATATGATATTCTACAGTATTTTATTTAACACATTGAGACATAAAGAAATAGTGAAATGTATCACAACATATTGTAATTTCAATGACAAATTCAATATCAATAAATATCAATAAAGCACACGCAGACAACAAACTTGGTGAATAGAATTATCTGTAGCATTTGTACTCAACAAAAGGCTGTCTCATGCATAAAATCTATACAATGGTCAAATTCAATTCAATGGCCGGCCATAAAGTCACTTCACTGTGGAATAGGTCAATTCTAAGATTTTTATAAATTAAAAAATTAAATAACATACTGTTTATAAAAGGTTGATTACCATGGTTTCATTGACAATGTTTCTATAGTTTATTTATGTTTTATTCACAGATTGATGAAGCGGTTGAGAAAGAGACAGTAGTTGCCAGCCTCAATGGCCACCCCGCAAAGAGAGTTATATTTGCACCAACAGGACCATTAGATCGGGACTATGACGATGTAAGAAGGTTTGCTGAAGCTGCTGGTAACGGACTCAAGAGGTGGGTAATCCACAGATGGTACATTGTGTGCTAGCATTAATCAGATTATTTAGATTTATCTTATCAACTGGCACAAGTTTTACTGTTTGTTTCAATTTTAATCATGAATGTGATTAAATCTGTACAGGCTGTTCATATCATAGCAGAAAACCCTCTAAATGCCAGTGTATAGTGACAACCCATATATAAAGTATATGAAGCTGTTTTGTTTCTAAATAAATTAATATGTACATTGAAATGTTTTAATTGACTGTGTGACTGTAGCTTAAAAGCAAAATAATGTTTCACTTGTATCAAATATATATTGGGCACTCTAGAAAATGATCATGTATTTCCAGAAAATTATTAATTCTGGATAATGTTTTTTAAATTGATGTAAGAATAAACATTTTCAAATTAACCACAAAATGTGACCTTTGATGGAATTAAATGTATAAATCATGGATGAACAGAAAGTATTTATACTGAGTGTACCAGATTGTAAGTTTCATGTGACTTTGTTCAATATAATGTATTAATGGAGATCGGGTAAATTTCCTGGCTTGTCTGTTGATGGATGGTTAAATACATATCAAAATGATTGAAATAACATACATGTATTTATTATGAACAAGATTGCTTTCCCTTCAAAGACGATTTTTATTATTATATTATTAAGGTAGAGATGCAGTTTACCCAACAGGTATTTTAATTAGTTAATTAAGAAACCAAGATGACCGACCTCCCTTGTCCACAAAACTATATATTTTCGGAAAGCTTATTGTATGAATTTTGAAATTTTGTTAGTATTTTTTTTTATGAACACTGTAATTTGAAATATGCACAAAAATGTGCTTTTTTGGTCAAAAGTGATTCACAAAAAAAATGGGCTTCTAAACCATGCTTTTGTTTCCGGTCAAAATTGGTTTATGGGTACAATTGTATACTATGAAGAAAATGCCGTCTTGAAAACTGTCTACCAGTTGTCAATTTGGCAGGGCAGCAACTCAAATTTCACTACTTCAAGTTTATGCATAAATTGACACCCAGGCTAGTTGTCTGTACGATTGTTGTAACACTGTTCAACCAAAAACAATGCCCCGATGTTGTTTTGAAGATAAACACATTATCAATCATTCGTGAAAATTTCAAAACAAAAGGTCAAAGCGTCTAGGAGCTTTTTTTTTTTAAAGTTCTGGAATGTGCACTAAAAAGAAGCTGAGATTGCTAATTTGCATAACAATACACTCAGTAAGAAGTTTGCTAATGCTCATAATTAAAATGGCTGTAACAGTTCCAAATTTAAATGTATTATCGTTTTGTTAAAAGTTAAATATAGTGCATAATATGGAGATCCCGTCATTTATTTTTTTCACCATGTCTCTTTTTTATTATTTATGTACAGCCTTGCTAAATCTTGCTAAGCATTCAAAAGCGATAAAGTTTGCACCTGTTATCTATATTTTAAAATCATTTTTTTATCTATGTTCTACTATTCACAATTCTACAAAATGTTAACAGTCTATAGCCAAGACTGTTTGGATAATAAAAAGCAAAAAAAAGTGCCCATGAACCTTAAACAATTATTATTGCTGTTGAAAAGCAAATTTCAGCAATTTATAGCTTTCAGTAGAAAAATGCAAAGAAAAATCTAACTAATCATATTAATTGTACGATATAAAAAAAAAAGTTGTTTCCCATAATCATACTCAAACTTTTATTTTATGCAAATTAGCCAATTTATATTTTATTTTATGCAAATTAGCCAATTTATATTTTATTTTAATGCAAATTTTCCATGTTTGACTCACAAAAATGACTTTGTTTCTTTACTTCATTGACGTAGTGAGTATGACTGGAAGGAAATCTACTATTATGACTAAATGTAATTGGCAGTCATTCTTTCTTCATCTTAAGTCAGTATTAGATGATTGGTAGTGAATAACTTGTTAAAAGTTCATTTGAAAAAAATAATAAAATAAAATAAAAAGCCTCTCTGTCTACCCAATATTAATTTAGCCCAACTGTTTTTTAATGATACTATCATTCAAAACATTCACATATTCACCATATTTGAATGCTGGTTATTGTTATGGTTTTCATTAAAGGGGCACTTTCAGTTAAGCCTAATCTCACAACAAATTTACTTTCTGGATTAAAATTACAATGGATAACAAAAGATAGATTAACTTTGTCAACAACATAAATAATAGTGTCCCATGACTCTTTAGTGCAATCCCTGGGATTGAGCGGTTCCCCTTTAATCACCATTATTCACCTGCAGTAACTTCAAACTAGAGTGAACCTGGCTTAATCCTGAAATATTTTCTACAATTCATGCATATTGATCAAAACATGTGTCACATAATGGTATACACCAATAAATCTAACAACATTAATGCAACTTAAAACAATTTTTAAATCAAATCACGAGAACATTGTAAAATCACCTAATTTTACCAACTAATGAGTAATCTCTTAACAATATTGACATGTGTCAGTAATGACAGCCAGCAAGTGCATAATTACAGAAAATACAATGTATTTAAAAATTACATCTCATTTCATTAATATCTATTGCACAAGGGGAAACAGAGTCATATGTAATGTCAAATGGAAGCATTGCATACTCTGGATCAATGCACGAATTATTGTATAAATCTAGATGTGGAATGAATAACAGCTTGCGACAAGATTGATTTAAATCAATAGCGATTACATTGTTCTTAACAAGATGCTAATATCTATCTATGTATTCACAAGCCAAGATTTATTTCTTCGGCCGTCATCTCACCATTATAGCTTGTTAGAATTTCCACCATAAACATAGTGTTCACTGTTGACAAAATCAAACACAACACATGCTATGGTGTGTTATATGAAAAATAGAACACACATCATCTGTCGGGATGCATGTTTCCATGCGAAATTGAATGCAATGTTGCATGTTTTTGTTCAAATTTGAAATTATTGCAAGTAATACAGGAATGCTGATTGATGGATCTCTGCAGTTTCTCAGCACACCCATCAAATCATTCAATCAACATAACGCTCATGGATGGTTGCATGGCTTCTGCATGAAACCATGCAAATAGACGAATGGTGTATAAAATTAACATTATTGAAAAAAGCTGTCGTGTATGTGATACTAATGATATTGAGGATGAAGAGCACTTTTTGTTATATGTCAGCTATACAAACATGAAAGACAGATCCTTCTAAACACAATTAGACAGTGTTCTGAGGGAAACACTGATACAAGCTTTATCAACATACTAGGCACAAAGAATAATGTCATGCAAAAATGTCTAGCAAAATACATATATGAATGCTTCAACCTAAGAGAAAGCAAAATAAAAAGAACAGCTGCCTCACAGATATTCAAATAAATAATTTTTACATTTACTTTATATATATGCATTTGTAACTCATTTTCAGACAAGTTTGCTGCTGTTTTTTTATTTTTGTTTTGTTTTTTCTGATTGTTTTCGACATGGAATGACAACCATGTTTTATTGTACTTTGATCTATGTCCATTTTTAGGATACGACTTAAATAAAGACTATTATTATTATTATTATTATTATTATTATTATTATCTACCCGCTATATAGCTAGCATGTGCAAACACGCAGGAAGTAACCTGCAAATTCTAGTATGCAGACTTGAAGGTGTCTATCAATTTAAAGTTCAAATTGAATTAAATTCTATCTTACAGGGCATTAAAAGCAGGATGCAGATCACCATTACTTGTATGTCCAGTAAATAAATCTTTTAAAGAAGCTCCATTGGTGTCCGCCTTGGCCACACTCCATAATCTTTATGTAGTAAGTACTAGTTACATTTACTAAACATTGTTCAACTTTTCTTGTCTGGTAAGTCGCATGGTTTTAAATCAGCTGGTTTCAAATTATCTTATTTCAAATCACCTAATTTTAAATCAACTGTATTAAAACATGAAAAGAAACCTATATTTAAATAATGCTGGAATTTCACAACAGAATTATAAAGTCTGAAAATAAAGTCTATTATTATACATCTGTCATAAGGTAATGTGAATTTCAAATATAGAATGATTACGCTTGTAAGCATCCTCTAATAATAAAAACAAACATGGCTGCCACCAGGGTTTGACAAGACTCCACACAAAGAAGTAGCTGATTCTGTTTTAAACTTTTTGGATTTCGGCATTCCCATGATGTATCCTTGGAAGGAAAAGATGTATAATAATAAGGTTATTACGAAGATACCTCAAAGTATGCACTCAGACAGTACGACGTCGCATCGACCTCTATTGCGCGTCGGTCGATAATCCCGCTGTACAGTTTTTGTACATGTATTGAGGTATCCTCATAATATAAGTGATTAAAATCAATACGTACACATGAGTAATATAATGGTATCTACTGTAAATGCATTAATTATTCACTGGATTTTAATTTCGCTATCTTCACTGATAGATAAAATTCTCTAAATTAAATCTATGTGAACAAGTAAAATAACAATAAAACTCATTGTTTTCTTGACAAATTCATGAAATTAAAACCCAGTGAATATGTTCAAAACATCCAAATAGTGAAATTAAATGTCAGTGAAAATAAATGGTTTAAAAGAAACCACACATTTGGTGCTAATATTTGAACATTTCCTTAGTTCAATATTCAATTTTGAAACTGTTTATATTTGTTTTTTGAAGATTTCAAATTTTGATTGACATATAATTCAAGTAGACATTGTATATAACTGTCAAACTGGAGTAAACAATGTTAAAATACAACAACATCAAATGAACTTCACTCTCAATCCTATTTTTATCTTAATTTTAATTTCTTTGTTAATTTTCGACCAAATACCCCTACAGAAGACCTTGATCAAAAGTTTTGAGAAAAAATTGGTGGAAGGTGACACAAGCAAGTTCATTTTCTACAGCAAGTCTCAGAAGTATTGGGGCAGCCAATTTGCATACTTGCTAGCGAATTGGCTAACTGCTTGGGTTTTGACTAAACAGTTGGCTTTCGAGTCTCGCTGGCGCCGTCTTGTGGTCATGCCCACTCTGGGCGAATCTATATAACAGCAGGGGATGGTCGTCATACTTTAGGAGCTAATCAGCCACAGTTGGATGACGATTTTGCTTTCAAATATACCAGGGAAAGAGTTCTATGTGTAATGAGGTCGATTTTTTTAATGGTTGGCTAGTGTTACCCCGACAGATCATTTAAATGTGAAAGTTTATCATTTTCTTCCTGATTTATAAGAAACTGTTTATCAACGTGTCTCTTTATTTTAATAGTTTCAAGCACTGTTCAAGATGGCTACCCCATATAGTAAATATCGGCGGATTAATTGCATTTATCATATTATCGCTTTACGCCAGCTGACTGGCCATTCTCAGGTTTACCCGGGGAACTACTTTACATTATGACGCCTCGTAACAAAGTAAATCATTCAGGGGAATCTAGACATACACCTACATGTACCAGGCTATGTAAATACATTCTATGTCCCCTAATACAACTTAGACTCACACAGAGTGAACACGGCCACGAGTCAGCGCCAGTGAGACTCGAAAGCCAACTGTTTAGTCTGATAGTCAAAACCAAAGCAATTAGCCAATTTGCTAGCGAGTTTGCAAAATGGCTGCCCCAATACTTCTGAGACTTGCTGTAAATGCAATAAAATTTGAATTTTAGCTGAACATTAAATCACAAATAATTTGAAATATTTATTTATTAATGTATGTAACATTGATTTTGTTTCAGCCATTGGAAGTTCGTGAGGCAAGTCAAGAGAAATCCAGCAAAGCTGATAGACTTGGAGTCTGGTCAGAAACAAAGGAAGAAAATGACAGAATTACAAAATTGTGTGTAGCTGTAGAAAGTGGAAGGTATTTATAATAGGTTTACATCATAAAACATGTTGCTTTCAATAATGACTCAATAAATGATGTTCAAAAATGTTTGAAAACATGGTTTAATTTATAAATTCAGACTCAATCTATTTTCAAATATCTTGTGTTTTACATTAAATTATGTGATTGATTTTTATATGCCTAATATTTCTTCAATCTGAATATCAAAAGAAAATTCAGCAGCCCAAGGGGCCTCATTGTCCATATACCAGTATTCTAGGGGAACTTTCTGAGCAATCCTTCATTATGGTGTAATGTAAGGGTTGTCACACTTTTAAGATTGACATAAATATATAAAACAATCTCAAGATCCTTTTTCATATCACATCATATTTGAGAATTGTTGACATGATGCATGATTAGTCATTACCATATATGACCTAAAAACATAATATATGTACTTCTAAAAATATGTTTTGGTTCATTTGGACTAATTCCCATCTCAAACAATATCCATGTTCAGACCCGGTGATGAAGGGTCTGTATTTTGATTCAAACTTGAAAGCAAACATTGTTCACAGTGGTTCTGAACCTTTGACTTTCGTGTAATTGTTTTTGTTTTGTAAGTCATCTTTTGAAATGAAAAATGGTTCTTCTTGATGTTTATTATTAATTTCTATTGGTAAAATGTAGTTTAAATTTGACCCCCAGCACTGATGGCACTGGTCGCCGTGGTTTCTGACAATTAATTAGTTGAGAGTATTTTTAATGATTTCTAGATTGGTTGCCCGTGATATTGGTGGATCAGACCCTGAGCGTATGGCACCTCCTAAAGTGGAAGAATATGTGAAAGCACTTTTCAAGAATTCTCCAGTTAATGTAAGTTGACTTTCTTATCACTGTTTTTTAATTGAAATAATGTGGTTGAATAGACAGATAGCTATTCAAATGTAAACATAACCTAGACAGATGGCTATGATGCATCTGTAAACACTACCTAGACCTTTGTGTGTCCGTGCGTCCAGACCTGTATCTTAGACTTGCCTGGACGAAACACATTCAAACTTCACACATACATCATACATAATATCATACATATGCACATCAATTTGTTTTATGATCTGATTCAAGATAGCCGAATGGTGGCCATTTTTGTTCTAAAAAAATCAAGCATTTATGGTTGGATTTTGTTCGAACTTGGTACATACGTTGGTCATACAAGGGACCTTGATACACATCATTTTATTTTTCAGATCGGATTTAAAATGGTCGACTTGTTCTAGTGCCATATCTCTGCCTAGACTGCATGGCAAAGTCGGAACTTCTTTTTTGTTTTACAATAAAAATATAATATATAATTAATTGTCAACTTAGCCTTTTTAACATGACCGCGAAAACTAGCTTGACTGCAAAAGAAATCCCGACTGGATGCATCTGCAGGTGACCTCCTGCGTTGGAGTGAAAACCGGAGTGGAATCACTCCGGTGATTATGCTAATTAAAAGATGTTGACTGGCATTGACAACTAATCAGGGTGCAGCTGTATACGTCATCTCTTATCTATGTTAATGTTCGTGACCTTTCCCTTCTGAGGTCCCGGTGATTTTGAAAGACTACTTATATACATTGGACATTTAAATCGACTTGTTTTCAGTAAACATGGATGAAAGTATCGCCTTTGCACTTAAACAAGTTAAAGTATCCATCTCTGCAATCAAATCGAATCAACCTTTAAAAGGTCACGTTTACTTTCACACCCCCACTCATGAATAATCAATGATATCATAAATAATTAATAGCAGTCAAATGCCTGCAGATGCGTCCAGTTAGGATTTCTTTAGTGGTCAGGTTAGTTTTCGCAATCACGCTAAAACGAATAACAGAACAATTAATTATTTCTTTTTGTAAAACAAAAAAGAAGTCCCTGACTTTGCTAATCTAATCTCTGCCATGCTTTGACTGATTATGTTAAAATTTTATATATTCATCATTATACATCATTATTAGACATAGATATATTGGTTTGACTATCTGATTCAAAATGGCCAAATGGAAGCCATTTTTGTGCTAAAATTCATTAAAAATGAAGCATTTCTGGCATTCCAGAATGAGATCTTGGCATTTATGGATGGATTGTGTTCAAACTTGATACATACATGTACATTAAACATTATGGGTTCCTGATGCAAGTCATTTTTTTTTTTCAGATTGGATTCATAATTGCTAACTGGCGGCCATTTTGTATTTATGAATGTGCTTCTCTGACATGCTTTGACTGATTATGTTCAAATGTTATGTATTTGTTATACATCATGTTATAGATATGTAGATGGCTGACCGGTGGCCATTTTGTTTTAATTAATGCTATTCCGGAGCAGTGTTTCTCAATATTGACAAGTACTTAATTGTTTGATGATCAGATACAAGATGTCAATCATTTTGATCTTAAAAAATCATCATAATCAAGCATCAGCTTCTGGATCCATACTTCTATATTACTGTAAACAAAACTGTGTAATTTTTAGGTTGAAGTGATCTCAGACCCGGAAACTTTAGCAAAAGACTACCCATTACATGCTGCTGTTGATAGATGTGCAAGTCATATAGACAGACATCGAGGTAGGATATTGGAACTGGAGTATAAAGGAGAGGGAAATATTGAGAATACACTATTACTGGTTGGAAAGGTATGTCTATATGACTCTGTGTATAGCTTGATACACTGGTGTAGTTTAATGCATTTTAGTATTTTATTTGACCTTCAACATTTTTTGTCACTTTCACAAAATTAACCTGAATATATTTGTTCCATATTTCTTCAAAAATGTCAAAACCTGTGGTCAATGGAAAATTACAGTTTAATTTTTGTTTCTAGGAGATTTGTTGATTTTATGCATTATACGGACAACATCATGCGCTATGGTTACTGTTTGTAGGACCCTGACATAAATTAACATTTATCAAAACATTTTACATTTTGTGTAAGAATTTATACAAAGTAGAAGAACTTTATGCCTGATACAAACAGCATTTTTACAAGAATTTGTAAAATTAACTGATAATATAGACATATTAAACAAAGTGTTCAATTGATGACAGGGTGTGACCTATGACACTGGTGGTGCTGATATTAAACATGGTGGGACAATGGCAGGAATGCACAGGTAACATTTATTTGTAATCTATACAATGTAAAGTGATGAACAAATACCAAACTGTTGCACTCTGGCATTACAGCAATCAGATCGACTGATGTTTTATTATTATACAACTTTCTCCATCTTGTAATAATTAAATGATTAATAGCAATGAAAAACATATCCCACAATGCAAATGTTTGCGTTAGGTCACATGCTATAGCTCTATTGTTTGAATATGATGTTAACAATCTTGGAAGTGTTAATATTGATGTAGTAAAACTACCTCAAATAAATGAAAGTCTGAATGTTCAAATAAGTACAGATGCATTTTGAAACAAATGAAGATACAGCTTATATATATATCCTATTCATTGCTAGCTGTATAATGATACGATGTATTTTTTTGACATTATTTGCTGCCAACATTTTGTGCAATATTAGGGAAAGATTATGGAAATATAGTACATTTTTTTTGAAAGATTACATTAAAAAAGAACTGTCAGTTTTGTACTGTGGTAAAATGTTTTTTTCAGTAGTCTAGCAGGTTTCCCTGTTTTGATCAGTTTATCATATACCTCAAATCACTATCAACAATGCTCAGTCATACGTGTGATTTGGATTCAGTTAGATATTTAAACCAGTTTATTTAGTTTTGGGGCAAATAGAAGACCCTGTTTCAGCCAATCAGATGGCTAGATATTCAAAATATACTGGTGTTTCCATGACAGCAACCACAAATCTTCATCTGAATATATTACCATCCAAAAAATAAAAACATTTACATAAACATTTTGATAATTTTACTTGTCTATAAATACACACCAGACATATTGGAAGTTTATTTTTGCCTAGTTACTTAGTTTGTTATTTACTACATTTTTATTCAGAGATAAGTGTGGTGCAGCTGCCGTGGCCGGATTCTTCCAAGTGTTGTCATCACTGAAACCTAAAAACATCAAAGTTATTGGAGCGATGAGTATGGTTAGGAACAGTGTTGGAGCTGGTCAGTTTCAAATTTCTACACGTATATGATTCCACTCTATTTTCTAAAAAAAAAAGCTCCACAAATGTAGGAGAAAACAATTAACAGTTTATTTTCATATAACTTTTCATTCCCTGGATATTCAACTTTTTATGAGTATTATCTGGTCTGCTATCTTGATTCAGCAAAGGATTGTGGTTTGAGATCATAGCCACTATTGTAAAAATGGGTTTCATCTATAACTTTTGAGAAATACTATTAGTTCAAATTTCCAATGTGCATATTACTTGTGTATACAATTATAATAATGCAAATTAGAATGTTGCAATTACAAAAAAAGTAAAGATGTGGTTAAAACGTTAAATAAATAAAAATAGTTTTTTGTTTTGGTCATTTGTGGACAGCAGCTGTTATATAACCTGTATGAGCTACTCTCATCAATAAATTGTATAAAATATATATACTTGATGTGTATTTTTAGATGCTTATGTGTCTGATGAGATCCTGACATCACGTGCTGGTGTGCGTGTACGAATTGGTAATACTGACGCTGAAGGACGAATGGCTATGGCTGATCCTCTCTGTAAAATGAAAGATTTGGTAAGAATTAATAGACATGACACAGTCCACATCGTACAATCGTAAAATCCACAGCCATACACGACAAAAATCTGGTTCTAGAATGGCAGAAATGCTTGATTTTAATAACTTTTTAGTACTGGGCTGTCATTCGGCCATCTTGGTTTGGATTGTCAAACAAGTGCATGTTTATTACATTATGCATGTTGTGAAAAGTTTGATTGTCAAGGAATGCATGAGATATGGCTCGAGAACAACTTAAAACAAAATGGCCACCATTTTAAATGCTCAATGTATGTACTAAGTTTCAATGAAACCATTCCTACATGACCAAGATCTAGTTTTAGAATGACAGAACAGAAATGCTTACTATCTTGAATTTAAAATTGAATTTAAGCTAAAATTGTTACTATTTGGCCATCTTGAATCTGATCATAAAACAATAAATACACATGTATCCCATTGATGTGTGAAGATTGAACATGATATATCCAGTCATAGATATATATGCAAGCACACATTATGAATACAAACAAGTAAAATTTTAAGTCCCCACAAACATGCACTAAAAATGGTCCAATCCATTGGCCAATATTTGGTTTTAAAAATGATCCAAGTTTTGTCATTCGATTTGTAAAAAAAAGAATCCCTGCCCTTTGCTTCATGAATTACTCTGCCGCCATTTGGATTTTCTTTTGAATAATATTCTGAGCATGAACTTAAAATCTGACTAGTAATTTTCAATGTGCAATACAATGCCATACAGATCACTGTTGGAAATTGCCACAAAATGAACTTGTGAAATATCAAAAAATTCTTCATGTTTATGGAGTTAATTCACTGTGGCCAGTGTTCAGTATAGAAATCTACATGTGTTTTACTAGCTTTATTAGAAGCACTCACACACCCAACATTGCATTTATTGTGTATTGGTTCATTATAACAATGACATATTACAATCATTGACACACCTCTTATTTATATGCACTACTGATAGAGTTAATATATTTTATTAACATATAAATATACTTTAGTTATTTCCTATTTAGTAAAACACAGAAAATGAATAATTATGTAAATGATTTAGTGTAATAATTGTACTGTTTTTCTACAGGCTTTGGGTGAAGTAAATCCACACATTTATACTATTGCTACGCTAACTGGACATGCTGTAAGGGCTATGGGACCATACTATTCAGTAAGTGCCAATAAAACACTGATGGTGAAACTCCAATCTTATGTTGCTATGACAATTAATACTCGAATAAACAAGAATTTCAATATTTTAAGTACATTATTGGATATTCATTGTGTATGAAATATATTAGTTATAATATTGTACTGTTTTCATATAGATTGTACTTGATAATGGACCTGCTCAGAAGAAAAAGCATGCTGAACTCTTACAAAAAGGTAACCTATTCACCTATTTTGACCTCCATCTTTGTTCATGCCTCATGACATGCCCCAATTACCTCACATATGGCAATTATTTCTAGTTCTTGTTCAGGTGGGACAAGATAATATTCAGGTTTCATACCTGTCTATCCATAGATATCATTCATCCATCCAGAGCCAGTTGTCAGGTGGCATTGAATGTCTTTCTAACTTAATTGGTACAAAGACAATCTATGAATCCCATCAATTTTATTTTTGATTTGAGTAAATGTGATTGAATATCAGCCATTTTGGATGTATTATAGGTGTCCTAAGTCCTAATACTAAAACCTGAATTTTGAAAATGAAGTAAACTATGACGGTATAAAATTACACATTAAATTACAGGTGCCATCTTGATGATACTCTGTCTAACATTTACTTTTAATCTCGGTGAATTCATCTAATTTCAACTAAAATTATGGGACTTTTATTATTTACCGGATTCGGCTGATACCCCGCCCTGGGCGATCTCATGGAGGATTTGATTTTTTTAAAACAAAAATGTGGACCAAAAGATCTTTTGGCAGATATTACGAGGCCCATCTTGTCTGGGAAAAATACCCCTGCGTTGATAAAAATGGTCTAGAAAAAATAATGTTTCGCGTTGACCAAATATAATCATGCAAAGTATAAATTCAAAGTGTTTTAATACATTGGTGAGAGGTCGCATTTTACGTGAACAAGAACATGCACTAAGAAGGAAAAGCAAGTCAAAGTGAAAACTGGGTGCATCATGGACATGGCACAACACACGCTGCGACAACTAGCAACTGAGTGATCAGCGACATCATTTTGATACGCAATTGAACTTCAAGTACTTCGCGAAACTTGCTGCGCGGCGATGCTGGCATCAAGTGTGTGTTGACCAAAGTTTGACCCCAAGTCACGCGCTGAACTGGCGCGTTACCTTAGCAACCTTTTTCTTTTGTGGTCCGCGCGTCGATCTAGTAAAATTGTTATTATATCCGACGGTACAGCAATTACGCAACTTGTATGCAATTCTGTACTGGCTTTGAATATATCAACGTCGTTTACTTCTAATTACGCAAATTATGTTTACAATTTTGTACCAGCTCTGAATATTTCAACTTTGTAATGTACTGCTTCCATGATAATTACGCAAACTCAAGTTAATTTTTACTATTGTTAGGATGCTGACCCGGGGTATTGGGTCTGTGAATAATATTACCGACTTGATAATGCGTTGCATTCGTAATAATTACGCAAACATAAACATGGGCGCATTTAAATCATTAAAAATGATAGTAGTCTGGTATCCACGGAAAGTCGAGAAAATATTTTAAATACTTGTGATTCATCGATGTTCCAATGGTGATTTTTTGTTATTTGAAATGAATTGAACATGTAATATAAACCATACCATGCGTCAAATTAAATTTTACTATAATATAATAAACTCTGGACAGCGCACTACGATCGCAATATTCACGTACATTTCGACTGAACTATAATAACCACGTGCGGCATTGGGCAATGACCTCCAGAGTTCACGCACTGATATTTAAATTTAGGCCATCCAGCTTGACGCAAATCAATATAGTTACTTGTCATGTGTTCAAAAAATCTTTCAACTCTCACAAAAACCATGAACGCGAAGAGTTAACTGAAAGGGAACCTTCTTTTTTGGACAAAAAACATGTCAGTACAAGATTATGTGTACAAGGTTAGCTTTATAGAACGTACACGACCGCTTAACTCTGTTTTTTAATAATCATGTCGTATGTAAAACGCGGGAGACATTTTAGTTTGCCTATTTCTTGTTTACCGACTTTTTGTCTGGAATGCGATACAGACAAGGATTACACATTACTGATAACAACCAAGAGGCTCGAACCAGGAAGGCTTGGATATTTTAAACTTCGTAAATAACATTCTTTTCAAGCGTAGACTTTATTCGAGTGTAATAAACGTAAGTGAAATGTATTTTAACGAGTCATTATACGCAACAACAATTCGTATACAGCATTGGTTTTATTGAAGTTTTAATGCTTTTCGACTTCAAAGTGAATTATTTTAGCGTCATATTTGAAATAGCGCGCTCGATACAAGATGTCGGACGGGAAAATTGGGGTCTGTAGAAATGTTTGTTGGTTCAGTCAGGCAATGTGTGGACCAAAACATCGCCCACTATTTGAAACATCGCCCATGGGCGGGGTTTAGGATGGGCGGGGTATCAGCCGAATCCGGGTACAATTATGACTTATTCTCATATGGTAAACACCTTGTTAACACATGACATGCTAACATTACACCATTGATAGAAATCTGCTCAGGTTCTCAGCAGACAATGTATTAATCACAATAGCATGATTCTTTTGCAGCTGGAGAAAATGTTGCTGATCCATTTGAAATATCAAGAATCAGAAGAGAGGTAGGCATTTCTTAAACTCCTTTTTTTGTAAATATGAATACATGGCTCATCTACAAATACTAATATTGGTCAGTAAATTGTCTAAAATATGTGTATGAAAGGACAAGTAACTAAACCATGAAATGTCAAAGTGAATTGGGGGCATTTCGCCCAATTACCACTTCACCCGAACGGTTTCGCCCGATTACCTGTTCGCCCGATTACCATTTCGCCGATTCCTTGTATGTTTGGTATTTACGTGTAATCAAAACAAGATAACGTAGAAGTCGAAATTTGTTTTTATAAGGTGATTAATGTGAAATTTACAACAGGGTTGTAACGTAATTTACAAACACATTTTTTTTGTATAAGAATGTAAACCTCTGTTTTTAATGTAATTCCAATCTGATAAAACTTTATTTTTCCTTTAATATTAGCATTTTTTGGTAACTTGACACAGTAAAACACAGAGCTACAACAATTCAACAAATTGAGTTGAGGAAAAACTTTTGAAATATTTTACTAGTATTGTGTTTGTTTTCTCCAGTTTCACTACCAATATTGCATGAACATTTTGTTTCCTGGAAGGGGGGAGCAATGAAAGTAAAGATATAATCACAGTCCCTCTATAGAGGGACTGTGATATAATGCATAATTTACATTTACATTACATTTATTTATTTACCCTCGAATAAAAATAAAGTAGCACACCAGGTGCTAATATACAATCGAGCAATATAAAAACACACACTGTACAAGACAATTACAAGAAATCACAAATACCAAAAATATATATATTAGTACATGTATTACATATGGAATGTCTACGTAGAAATTGAAATACAAATTAAAAATTTACATCTTTGATTCTTTTTTTAAAAATAATGTAATAATAATTTTATTATTCAGTGATAAAATGTCTTTATTTAAACACTGATGGTGAAAGAAGTGAAAAATCTGTTTATGACGGCCGATGCATACCTGTCCCATTGCCTGTCGGCCTCCCCTCTATTGTGAATGGGGATGACTACCCGCAATGGCGGACATCAGTTGCAGTGTTTGCATCGGCAAGAATGATCACTAAAATGTGATCATATGGTAGATTTTATGCATTTTACCAGATGTACATTTCGAGTCGAAACCCCCCAGTAGGCCTACTGTGTAACTTCGGTAAATCGGGCGAAAGGGAAAACGGGCGAACCGGTAATTGGGCGGACTGGTAATCAGGCGAAGGAGTTCGGGCGAAGTGGATTTCGGGCGAAGTGACTGTACCCGTCAAAGTAGTTTACACAAAACACTCGGAGCTACCACAGTGTGTGAGCCAAAGAACTCAGCTACTGCAAGGGGTGTTGAAATTTGATAAACTGCCATCCAACTTTCTTATACAAGGCTACACATAATTCAAGAGTTTTTTAATTTTGTTTTTATACAGTTACAGATAATTCTATATATATACACACAAAGCAATCTATTTACAATTTCATTACATTCTACAGGACTATACCTTTCATGAGGGTAAATCTGAATATGAGGATGTCTTACAATCTAACAATGCTCCATCTACCATGACATGCCGAGGACATCAATCACCTGCTGCATTCCTTATTATGGCATCAGGTCTTGATAAGGTAAGGTTATATGAAATAAGCGTTTAACTTGCTCTTATCATCGTAAGGTAATCAAACCCTGGGACTTTATACTAACACAAGAATTGTATATACATATTTTGGAGATATTAAATTTCTTACTAAATCTTGTTTTTCTATTGCAGCATGGATGCAATTCTAGTAATCCACTATGCTATTCACATCTGGATATTGCTGGTTCTGCTGGTCCATTTCCTGGAACACCATCTGGGTTCCCAGTTGTTGCATTGACTGCAAAGCACCTGTTTTCTTTAGTATAGACAAATTCAGATACATTATTCAATGGGATGGAAACTAAGTTTAATTAATGTATTCAGAGATACAAGTTATGATCCCAGAAAGTTTTATTTGATCAAAAATAGGTGCTTAAATGTTGTATGTAGTCTGGTTCTATAGGTATTTGTAGTTTTGAGTAATGTACTTTAGTTACTTATAAATCTGTAAATCTTTTAAACATTATTTTTGATGATTTTCTTTTTGTAAAGTGTAAATTACTTTGCACTAAATACATTAATTTTGTTCTTGGTGACAGGATAATTAATTGATACATGAAACTGACACATGAACATCTTTTTATTATGTGACATTCTACATTCAATGTTGTGTTTCAATTCCATTACATTTCATGCATGTTTACATTGGCATTTTTACACTCACTCACAATTCATAATGTTGGTAAAAATTATGGTGAATTATTAGTTTAAGGATAATTCAATAAAATTGAAGATAAAATATATTGTTTCATTTCTGCACTATTAATCAACCTAATTAGTACATATACATGAACATTTGAAGTTGTATATTGTAATCACTGAGATAAAGATATTGTAATCACTGAGATAAAGATATTGATGTAATAATTTGAGCACATAAATTGTACATGGACAAAATATACATTTAATATACTTGCTTAGATATATTAAAATGACTTGTTACAGTTAGCAAAAATTAATGCACTGAAATCTAACCAAAACATAATTCAGTTTCTTCATATCTTATCATAGGACACATGTTGACATACATTCCTATACTAGAGTCATTTTACAATGAAAACATTCTGGTACATTTGGTATGTGCCATATCATGGTTTTGTTTTTCATATCTTTTAAAATGCTTTATGGAGCCTCAAATACCCGTTAGTTTGTTGCAAGAAAATTACCAATGTAGATTAAAATGAAGGATAGAATCACATCGTGACTGGGAGGGGATATGAAAAATAGTTAATTGGTAATTTGCAAAATGTTAGGGTAGTAATTTACTTACTTGCATAATATTTTCTGTAGGAATAAAACCATTGTGTGTCAATCTTGCTTAAATCACACTACAAACTTATTTTTTAATACAGTTTCCAATAATACATTATTGTATACACTAAAGCAACATTGTATGCATAACATTATATTGTCCATTGTGGGACATATTGCAGCACTACATTAATATACTTGCATAAAATGCACTAAAGGTATAAATATTATATCTGGGAATATGAATTGAAGACAAATAAAGTACTGAATATATTACAAGTGTCATGAGTTTATTTTTAGTATTTTTTAGATAATGAGATAATCTAAATATTGAGAAGAGTACATGTGTGTGTGTGTGTGTACGTTCAACGACTGCTTGGCATTTCTTCCTTTTCCATGGCACAATTAAATTGAGTGGCAGTATTAGTGAGCTAGCTTTTGTTTGTTATATTTCATCATCTGACAATCAGCAGGACAGGTCAGCTTAAAGAAGCAAGGAGAACGTTATTCAGCGATTAAATTACTGTAAAACATGTTGAAAAAGCGGCATGCAATTTTAGCGAATTATGGTAAAATGACGTAATAGCGAAATGTTGATTCATTGTTGATTTCTTTGTTTGGCAGCCATTTTGAATTGATAATAAAGTCATTAGCGACATCTCGAATTAGCGAAACAGTTCTCTCGCTAAATTCGCGAAAAAGACATGCTCGCGAAAAAGACATGTTTTACAGTATTTCTATGTAATTATAATTAATTCATCCTTTTCTTTGCATTTACAAAAAGATCATTATCTGTCAATAACATTTTAAAACTTGTTGACAAGTAAGAAGAAATCAACACAAGAGCCCTCTAATAAAAAAAATGCCAAGAATCCACTTAGTAAAAGTCAAATGGCGTTTCACCACAAAAAGACAATATGTGGTGGCAGAGATATTTTGGTGTTAACCATAAAGAACTCAGGAAAGAACAACGATTCCAACACACAATTCCAGCACGAAGCTGGAGGTGCAGTGAATACAAATTACCTACAGTACCTTACTGCCAATACAATTTACATATATATGCTTGAGAGTGCTGTTTAACTTTGTTAGCTCCGCTGTCGACAAAGTCGACACAGCGGAGCTGTTCATATTACTGATTGTACGTCGTCGTCGTCAGTGTCAACTTTACAATTTCAACTTCTTCTTTCGAAGTCGCAGGTCAGAATGTTTTCAAATTTGATAAGCAAGTACCTTGGATGGTTCTTTCTCAGGTTTGTTCATTTCATGTCAAAATCTCAAATTCTTTATTTTTGGTGAATATTTTTGTCATTTTTGGTAAAATGTGATATTTTCGAATTCTTGTAAAAAACCGCAAGTCTGATTACTTTGATATTACATATATAGGTACTACATGTGGACCTCTCTCAGAATTGTTCATTTCGTGATGATATCTTTAATTCTCTAATTTTGATGAATATTTTTGTCATTTTTGGTAAAAAGTGATATTTTCGACTTCTTGTTAAAAACCGCAAGTCCAATTGCTTTGATATTACATATATAGGTACTACATGTTGATCACTCTCAGATTTGTTCATTTTGTGATGATATCTTCAATTCTTTAATTTTGATGATTATTTTTGTCATTTTTGGTGAAAAGTGATATTTTTGAATTCTTGTTAAAATAGCAAGTCCCATTGCTTTGACACTATACATATTGTTCATTTTCTTATGATATCTTCTGTTCTTTAATTGAAATGTGCATTGCTAACAGCGGAGCTATCTCAGCCGACTGGCTGCTTGTTTACATCTTTGGCAACAATCTGATGAACCAAAAAATTATAGGTGCATGCATTGTTCGTTTTTAGCATATATGTAAGCGGATTGTCATCCACCATATACAAGTATTTTAAAAGGGGATACTTGCAAGCAAAGCAAAGTTCATTCTCATCCATCATTCATATAGTAGAGTTGTGTAAAGGTCCATCTATGAATGGCCAAAGTACAGTATATTTCTTCTGAAGCAAGATAACTCATATGGAAATGACATCTTGGTTCAACTGACTACCTACTAGCAACTGTGTCTTTCAAATTCATTTTGTGGAACCTTTCCAGTGATGTCTGGATATTCTGTAGATTACACTCATTTAGACTCAGTGTATGATCTGATAATATAAATGGTCCTTGTTGTGTTCGTACCAATGATGACATATGTGCACATGACATTAGATCTATAATTAAAGCAAACATAAAAACATCCATTAAATTTAATTAAAGCCAAACAAATCTTTGCTTCTTTTTTCTTGGGTTGAAAAAACATCCCCTGAAACAGAAAAACAAATAATAGTATATCGATACACAAATTTCATGACAAAAAGAAATGTGAAATGGCAGTTTAAACTATTTTTAAACCTTGAAATGACAAAACAGGTTTTTTTCTTTTTGATGGATGATACATCATATTAGCAAAATTTGATTTTGGGTCACATAATTAGATTTGTATATTAAGTTACCTTTTCCGATGTCATGAATAAGACTTCTGATATAAAATCCTCCACTACAATGAACATCTGAAAAAAGTAAGTAAAAATCTGATTATTATTTCTAAATGTCCCAATCACATTGCTAATCAACGATGTCTGAAAACTCTTAAATGATTTATTTGTTTTTGATCAGAAGTGAAACTCTTTATGTTTGTACATGACTGTTGAAAAAGTGTGTGTTTTTCTGTTTTGTGTTGCTGCTTAATGGGTGTTTGAATTCCATACAAACAATGTATTTTACATGTGTTGTATACGTTATGAGTTCCATATCCAACACATCATGGCATGACAACCACCGCCCTTTAACCTGGTTTCACAACTTTATTTTTCCACCTTTCTTGTCATTATAATACCAACTAGGCTTTCTGTCAACCAACTAGGCTTTCTGTCAACCAACTAGGCTGTCTGTCAACAAACTAGGCTTTCTGTCAACCAACTAGGCTTTCTGTCAACCAACTAGGCTTTCTGTCAACCAACTAGGCTTTCTGTCAACCAACTAGGCTTTCTGTCAACCAACTAGGCTTTCTCTCAACCAACTAGGCTTTCTGTCAACTAACTAGGCTTTCTGTCAACCAACTAGGCTTTCTGTCAACCAACTAGGCTTTCTGTCAACCAACTAGGCTTTCTGTCAACCAACTAGGCTTTCTCTCAACCAAGTAGGCTTTATGTCAACCAACTAGGCTTTCTGTCAACCAACTAGGCTTTCTGTCAACCAACTAGGCTTTCTGTCAACCAACTAGGCTTTCTCTCAACCAACTAGGCTTTCTCTCAACCAACTAGGCTTTCTGTCAACCAACTAGGCTTTCTGTCAACCAACTAGGCTTTCTGTCAACCAACTAGGCTTTCTGTCAACCAACTAGGCTTTCTGTCAACCAACTAGGCTTTCTCTCAACCAACTAGGCTTTCTCTCAACCAACTAGGCTTTCTGTCAACCAACTAGGCTTTCTCTCAACCAACTAGGCTTTCTCTCAACCAACTAGGCTTTCTCTCAACCAACTAGGCTTTCTGTCAACCAACTAGGCTTTCTGTCAACCAACTAGGCTTTCTGTCAACCAACTAGGCTTTCTGTCAACCAACTAGGCTTTCTGTCAACCAACTAGGCTTTCTGTCAACCAACTAGGCTTTCTGTCAACCAACTAGGCTTTCTGTCAACCAACTAGGCTTTCTGTCAACCAACTAGGCTTTCTCTCAACCAACTAGGCTTTCTGTCAACCAACTAGGCTTTCTGTCAACCAACTAGGCTTTCTGTCAATCAACTAGGCTTTCTGTCAACCAACTAGGCTTTCTCTCAACCAAGTAGGCTTTCTGTCAACCAACTAGGCTTTCTCTCAACCAACTAGGCTTTCTGTCAACCAACTAGGCTTTCTGTCAACCAACTAGGCTTTCTGTCAACCAACTAGGCTTTCTGTCAACCAACTAGGCTTTCTGTCAACCAACCAACTAGGCTTTCTGTCAACCAACTAGGCTTTCTGTCAACCAACTAGGCTTTCTCTCAACCAACTAGGCATTCTGTCAACCAACCAACTAGGCTTTCTGTCAACCAACTAGGCTTTCTGTCAACCAACTAGGCTTTCTGTCAACCAACTAGGCTTTCTGTCAACCAACTAGGCTTTCTGTCAACCAACTAGGCTTTCTGTCAACCAACTAGGCTTTCTCTCAACCAACTAGGCTTTCTGTCAACCAACTAGGCTTTCTGTCAACCAACTAGGCTTTCTGTCAATCAACTAGGCTTTCTCTCAACCAACTAGGCTTTCTCTCAACCAAGTAGGCTTTCTGTCAACCAACTAGGCTTTCTCTCAACCAACTAGGCTTTCTCTCAACCAACTAGGCTTTCTGTCAACCAACTAGGCTTTCTCTCAACCAACTAGGCTTTCTGTCAACCAACTAGGCTTTCTGTCAACCAACTAGGCTTTCTGTCAACCAACTAGGCTTTCTCTCAACCAACTAGGCTTTCTGTCAACCAACTAGGCTTTCTGTCAACCAACTAGGCTTTCTGTCAACCAACTAGGCTTTCTGTCAACCAACTAGGCTTTCTGTCAACCAACTAGGCTTTCTGTCAACCAACTAGGCTTTCTGTCAACCAACTAAGCTTTCTGTCAACCAACTAGGCTTTCTGTCAACCAACTAGGCTTTCTGTCAACCAACTAGGCTTTCTGTCAACCAACTAGGCTTTCTGTCAACCAACTAGGCTTTCTGTCAACCAACCAACTAGGCTTTCTGTCAACCAACTAGGCTTTCTGTCAACCAACTAGGCTTTCTGTCAACCAACTAGGCTTTCTGTCAACCAACTAGGCTTTCTCTCAACCAACTAGGCTTTCTGTCAACCAACCAACTAGGCTTTCTGTCAACCAACTAGGCTTTCTGTCAATCAACTAGGCTTTCTGTCAACCAACTAGGCTTTCTGTCAACCAACTAGGCTTTCTGTCAACCAACCAACTAGGCTTTCTGTCAACCAACTAGGCTTTCTGTCAACCAACTAGGCTTTCTGTCAACCAACTAGGCTTTCTGTCAACCAACTAGGCTTTCTCTCAACCAACTAGGCTTTCTGTCAACCAACCAACTAGGCTTTCTGTCAACCAACTAGGCTTTCTGTCAATCAACTAGGCTTTCTGTCAACCAACTAGGCTTTCTGTCAACCAACTAGGCTGTCTGTCAACCAACTAGGCTTTCTCTCAACCAACTAGGCTTTCTGTCAACCAACTAGGCTTTCTCTCAACCAACTAGGCTTTCTGTCAACCAACTAGGCTTTCTGTCAACCAGCTAGGCTTTCTCTCAACCAGCTAGGCTTTCTCTCAACCAACTAGGCTTTCTCTCAACCAACTAGGCTTTCTCTCAACCAACTAGGCTTTCTCTCAACCAACTAGGCTTTCTGTCAACCAACTAAGCTTTCTGTCAACCAACTAGGATTTCTGTCAACCAACTAGGCTTTCTCTCAACCAACTAGGCTTTCTGTCAACCAACTAGGCTTTCTGTCAACCAACTAGGCTTTCTGTCAACCAACTAGGCTTTCTGTCAACCAACTAGGCTTTCTGTCAACCAACTAGGCTTTCTGTCAACCAACTAGGCTTTCTGTCAACCAACTAGGCTTTCTCTCAACCAACTAGGCTTTCTCTCAACCAACTAGGCTTTCTCTCAACCAACTAGGCTTTCTGTCAACCAACTAGGCTTTCTGTCAACCAACTAGGCTTTCTGTCAACCAACTAGGCTTTCTGTCAACCAACTAGGCTTTCTGTCAACCAACTAGGCTTTCTGTCAATCAACTAGGCTTTCTGTCAATCAACTAGGCTTTCTGTCAACCAACTAGGCTTTCTGTCAACCAACTAGGCTTTCTGTTAACCAACTAGGCTTTCTGTCAACCAACTAGGCTTTCTGTCAACCAACTAGGCTTTCTCTCAACCAACTAGGCTTTCTCTCAACCAACTAGGCTTTCTCTCAACCAACTAGGCTTTCTGTCAACCAACTAGGCTTTCTGTCAACCAACTAGGCTTTCTGTCAACCAACTAGGCTTTCTGTCAACCAACTAGGCTTTCTGTCAACCAACTAGGCTTTCTGTCAATCAACTAGGCTTTCTGTCAATCAACTAGGCTTTCTGTCAACCAACTAGGCTTTCTGTCAACCAACTAGGCTTTCTGTTAACCAACTAGGCTTTCTCTCAACCAACTAGGCTTTCTGTCAACAAACTAGGCTTTCTGTCAACCAACTAGGCTTTCTGTCAACCAACTAGGCTTTCTGTCAACCAACTAGGCTTTCTGTCAACCAACTAGGCTTTCTGTCAACCAAGTAGGCTTTCTGTCAACCAACTAGGCTTTCTGTCAACCAACTAGGCTTTCTGTCAACCAAGTAGGCTTTCTGTCAACCAACTAGGCTTTCTCTCAACCAACTAGGCTTTCTGTCAACCAACTAGGCTTTCTGTCAACCAACTAGGCTTTCTCTCAACCAACTAGGCTTTCTGTCAACCAACTAGGCTTTCTGTCAACCAACTAGGCTTTCTGTCAACAAACTAGGCTTTCTGTCAACCAACTAGGCTTTCTGTCAACCAACTAGGCTTTCTCTCAACCAACTAGGCTTTCTGTCAACCAACTAGGCTTTCTGTCAACCAACTAGGCTTTCTGTCAACCAACTAGGCTTTCTCTCAACCAACTAGGCTTTCTGTCAACCAACTAGGCTTTCTGTCAACCACCTAGGCTTTCTGTCAACCAACTAGGCTTTCTGTCAACCAACTAGGCTTTCTGTCAACCAACTAGGCTTTCTCTCAACCAACTAGGCTTTCTGTCAACCAACTAGGCTTTCTGTCAACCAACTAGGCTTTCTGTCAACCAACTAGGCTTTCTCTCAACCAACTAGGCTTTCTCTCAACCAACTAGGCTTTCTCTCAACCAACTAGGCTTTCTGTCAACCAACTAGGCTTTCTCTCAACCAACTAGGCTTTCTGTCAACCAACTAGGCTTTCTGTCAACCAACTAGGCTTTCTGTCAACCACCTAGGCTTTCTGTCAACCAACTAGGCTTTCTGTCAACCAACTAGGCTTTCTGTCAACCAACTAGGCTTTCTCTCAACCAACTAGGCTTTCTCTCAACCAACTAGGCTTTCTGTCAACCAACTAGGCTTTCTGTCAACCAACTAGGCTTTCTGTCAACCAACTAGGCATTCTGTCAACCAACTAGGCTTTCTCTCAACCAACTAGGCTTTCTGTCAACCAACCAACTAGGCTTTCTGTCAACCAACTAGGCTTTCTGTCAACCAACTAGGCTTTCTGTCAACCAACTAGGCTTTCTCTCAACCAACTAGGCTTTCTGTTAACCAAACAACTAGGCTTTCTGTCAACCAACTAGGCTTTCTGTCAACCAACTAGGCTTTCTGTCAACCAACTAGGCTTTCTGTCAACCAACTAGGCTTTCTGTCAACCAACTAGGCTTTCTGTCAACCAACTAGGCTTTCTGTCAACCAACTAGGCTTTCTGTCAACCAATTAGGCTTTCTCTCAACCAACTAGGCTTTCTCTCAACCAACTAGGCTTTCTCTCAACCAACTAGGCTTTCTGTCAACCAACTAGGCTTTCTGTCAACCAACTAGGATTTCTGTCAACCAACTAGGCTTTCTCTCAACCAACTAGGCTTTCTGTCAACTAACTAGGCTTTCTGTCAACCAACTAGGCTTTCTGTCAACTAACTAGGCTTTCTGTCAACCAACTAGGCTTTCTGTCAACCAACTAGGCTTTCTGTCAACCAACTAGACTTTCTGTCAACCAACTAGGCTTTCTGTCAACCAACTAGGCTTTCTCTCAACCAACTAGGCTTTCTCTCAACCAACTAGGCTTTCTCTCAACCAACTAGGCTTTCTCTCAACCAACTAGGCTTTCTCTCAACCAACTAGGCTTTCTGTCAACCAACTAGGCTTTCTGTCAACCAACTAGGCTTTCTGTCAACCAACTAGGCTTTCTGTCAACCAACTAGGCTTTCTGTCAACCAACTAGGCTTTCTGTCAATCAACTAGGCTTTCTGTCAATCAACTAGGCTTTCTGTCAACCAACTAGGCTTTCTGTCAACCAACTAGGCTTTCTGTCAACCAACTAGGCTTTCTGTCAACCAACTAGGCTTTCTGTCAACCAACCAACTATGCTTTCTGTCAACCAACTAGGCTTTCTGTCAACCAACTATGTTTTCTCTCAACCAACTAAGCTTTCTGTCAACCAACTAGGCTTTCTGTCAACCAACTAGGCTTTCTCTCAACCAACTAGGCTTTCTGTCAACCAACCAACTAGGCTTTCTGTCAACCAACCAACTAGGCTTTCTGTCAACCAACTAGGCTTTCTATCAACCAACTAGGCTTTCTCTCAACCAACTAGGCTTTCTGTCAACCAACCAACTAGGCTTTCTGTCAACCAACCAACTAGGCTTTCTGTCAACCAACTAGGCTTTCTGTCAACCAACTAGGCTTTCTGTCAAACCAACTAGGTTTTCTGTCAATCAACTAGGCTTTCTGTCAATCAACTAGGCTTTCTGTCAACCAACTAGGCTTTCTCTCAACCAACTAGGCTTTCTGTCAACCAACTAGGCTTTCTGTCAATCAACTAGGCTTTCTGTCAACCAACTAGGCTTTCTGTCAACAAACTAGGCTTTCTGTCAACCAACTAGGCTTTCTGTCAACCAACTAGGCTTTCTGTCAACCAACTAGGCTTTCTGTCAACCAACTAGGCTTTCTGTCAACCAACTAGGCTTTCTGTCAACCAAGTAGGCTTTCTGTCAACCAACTAGGCTTTCTGTCAACCAACTAGGCTTTCTGTCAACCAACTAGGCTTTCTGTCAACCAAGTAGGCTTTCTGTCAACCAACTAGGCTTTCTCTCAACCAACTAGGCTTTCGGTCAACCAACTAGGCTTTCTGTCAACCAACTAGGCTTTCTCTCAACCAACTAGGCTTTCTGTCAACCAACTAGGCTTTCTGTCAACAAACTAGGCTTTCTGTCAACCAACTAGGCTTTCTGTCAACCAACTAGGCTTTCTCTCAACCAACTAGGCTTTCTGTCAACCAACTAGGCTTTCTGTCAACCAACTAGGCTTTCTCTCAACCAACTAGGCTTTCTGTCAACCAACTAGGCTTTCTGTCAACCAACTAGGCTTTCTGTCAATCACCTAGGCTTTCTGTCAACCAACTAGGCTTTCTGTCAACCAACTAGGCTTTCTGTCAACCAACTAGGCTTTCTGTCAACCAACTAGGCTTTCGGTCAACCAACTAGGCTTTCTGTCAACCAACTAGGCTTTCTGTCAACCAACTAGGCTTTCTGTCAACCAACTAGGCTTTCTGTCAACCAACTAGGCTTTCTCTCAACCAACTAGGCTTTCTCTCAACCAACTAGGCTTTCTCTCAACCAACTAGGCTTTCTCTCAACCAACTAGGCTTTCTCTCAACCAACTAGGCTTTCTGTCAACCAACTAGGCTTTCTGTCAACCAACTAGGCTTTCTGTCAACCACCTAGGCTTTCTGTCAACCAACTAGGCTTTCTGTCAACCAACTAGGCTTTCTGTCAACCAACTAGGCTTTCTCTCAACCAACTAGGCTTTCTCTCAACCAACTAGGCTTTCTCTCAACCAACTAGGCTTTCTGTCAACCAACTAGGCTTTCTGTCAACCAACTAGGCATTCTGTCAACCAACTAGGCTTTCTCTCAACCAACTAGGCTTTCTGTCAACCAACCAACTAGGCTTTCTGTCAACCAACTAGGCTTTCTGTCAACCAACTAGGCTTTCTGTCAACCAACTAGGCTTTCTCTCAACCAACTAGGCTTTCTGTTAATCAACCAACTAGGCTTTCTGTCAACCAACTAGGCTTTCTGTCAACCAACTAGGCTTTCTGTCAACCAACTAGGCTTTCTGTCAACCAACTAGGCTTTCTGTCAACCAACTAGGCTTTCTGTCAACCAACTAGTCTTTCTCTCAACCAACTAGGCTTTCTCTCAACCAACTAGGCTTTCTCTCAACCAACTAGGCTTTCTCTCAACCAACTAGGCTTTCTCTCAACCAACTAGGCTTTCTCTCAACCAACTAGGCTTTCTGTCAACCAACTAGGCTTTCTGTCAACCAACTAGGATTTCTGTCAACCAACTAGGCTTTCTCTCAACCAACTAGGCTTTCTGTCAACTAACTAGGCTTTCTGTCAACCAACTAGGCTTTCTGTCAACCAACAAGGCTTTCTGTCAACCAACTAGGCTTTCTGTCAACCAACTAGGCTTTCTGTCAACCAACTAGGCTTTCTGTCAACCAACTAGGCTTTCTGTCAACCAACTAGGCTTTCTCTCAACCAACTAGGCTTTCTCTCAACCAACTAGGCTTTCTGTCAACCAACTAGGCTTTCTGTCAACCAACTAGGCTTTCTGTCAACCAACTAGGCTTTCTGTCAACCAACTAGGTTTTCTGTCAACCAACTAGGCTTTCTGTCAACCAACTAGGTTTTCTGTCAATCAACTAGGCTTTCTGTCAATCAACTAGGCTTTCTGTCAACCAACTAGGCGTTCTGTCAACCAACTAGGCTTTCTGTCAACCAACTAGGCTTTCTGTCAACCAACTAGGCTTTCTGTCAATCAACTAGGCTTTCTGTCAATCAACTAGGCTTTCTGTCAACCAACTAGGCTTTCTGTCAACCAAGTAGGCTTTCTGTCAACCAACTAGGCTTTCTCTCAACCAACTAGGCTTTCTCTCAACCAACTAGGCTTTCTCTCAACCAACTAGGCTTTCTGTCAACCAACTAGGCTTTCTCTCAACCAACTAGGCTTTCTCTCAACCAACTAGGCTTTCTCTCAACCAACTAGGCTTTCTCTCAACCAACTAGGCTTTCTGTCAACCAACTAGGCTTTCTGTCAACCAACTAGGTTTTCTCTCAACCAACTAGGCTTTCTCTCAACCAACTAGGCTTTCTCTCAACCAAGTAGGCTTTCTGTCAACCAACTAGGCTTTCTGTCAATCAACTAGGTTTTCTCTCAACCAACTAGGCTTTCTCTCAACCAACTAGGCTTTCTCTCAACCAACTAGGCTTTCTGTCAACCAACTAGGCTTTCTGTCAATCAACTAGGCTTTCTCTCAACCAACTAGGCTTTCTGTCAACCAACTAGGCTTTCTGTCAACCAACTAGGCTTTCTGTCAACCAACTAGGCTTTCTGTCAACCAACTAGGCTTTCTCTCAACCAACTAGGCTTTCTCGCAACCAACTAGGCTTTCTGTCAACCAACTAGGCTTTTTCTCAACCAACTAGGCTTTCTGTCAACCAACTAGGCTTTCTGTCAACCAACTAGGCTTTCTGTCAACCAACTAGGCTTTCTGTCAACCAACTAGGCTTTCTGTCAACCAACTAGGCTTTCTCTCAACCAACTAGGCTTTCTCTCAACCAACTAGGCTTTCTCTCAACCAACTAGGCTTTCTGTCAACCAACTAGGCTTTCTCTCAACCAACTAGGCTTTCTGTCAACCAACTAGGCTTTCTGTCAACCAACTAGGCTTTCTGTCAACCAACTAGGCTTTCTGTCAACCAACTAGGCTTTCTCTCAACCAGCTAGGCTTTCTCTCAACCAACTAGGCTTTCTCTCAACCAACTAGGCTTTCTCTCAACCAACTAGGCTTTCTCTCAACCAACTAGGCTTTCTGTCAACCAACTAGGCTTTCTGTCAACCAACTAGGCTTTCTGTCAACCAACTAGGCTTTCTGTCAACCAACTAGGCTTTCTGTCAACCAACTAGGCTTTCTGTCAACCAACTAGGCTTTCTGTCAACCAACTAGGCTTTCTCTCAACCAACTAGGCTTTCTGTCAACCAACTAGGCTTTCTGTCAACCAACTAGGCTTTCTGTCAACCAACTAGACTTTCTGTCAACCAACTAGGCTTTCTGTCAACCAACTAGGCTTTCTGTCAACCAACTAGGCTTTCTGTCAACCAACTAGGTATTCTGTCAACCAACTAGGCTTTCTCTCAACCAACTAGGCTTTCTGTCAACCAACTAGGCTTTCTCTCAACCAACTAGGCTTTCTGTCAACCAACTAGGCTTTCTGTCAACCAACTAGGCTTTCTCTCAACCAACTAGGCTTTCTCTCAACCAACTAGGCTTTCTGTCAACCAACAAGGCTTTCTGTCAACCAACTAGGCTTTCTGTCAACCAACTAGGCTTTCTGTCAACCAACTAGGCTTTCTGTCAACCAACTAGGCTTTCTGTCAACCAACTAGGCTTTCTGTCAATCAACTAGGCTTTCTGTCAACCAACTAGGCTTTCTGTCAACCAACTAGGCTTTCTGTCAACCAACTAGGCTTTCTGTCAACCAACTAGGCTTTCTGTCAACCAACTAGGCTTTCTGTCAACCAACTAGGCTTTCTGTCAACCAACTAGGCTTTGGCTTTCTGTCAACCAACTAGGCTTTCTGTCAACCAACTAGGCTTTTTGTCAACCAACTAGGCTTTCTCTCAACCAACTAGGCTTTCTGTCAACCAACTAGGCTTTCTGTCAACCAACTAGGCTTTCTGTCAACCAACTAGGCTTTCTGTCAACCAACTAGGCTTTCTCTCAACCAACTAGGCTTTCTGTCAACCAACTAGGCTTTCTGTCAACCAACTAGGCTTTCTCTCAACCAACTAGGCTTTCTGTCAACCAACTAGGCTTTCTGTCAACCAACTAGGCTTTCTGTCAACCAACTAGGCTTTCTGTCAACCAACTAGGCTTTCTGTCAACCAACTAGGCTTTCTGTCAACCAACTCGGCTTTCTGTCAACCAACTAGGCTTTCTGTCAACCAACTAGGCTTTCTCTCAACCAACTAGGCTTTCTCTCAACCAACTAGGCTTTCTGTCAACCAACTAGGCTTTCTGTCAACCAACTAGGCTTTCTGTCAACCAACTAGGCTTTCTGTCAACCAACTAGGCATTCTCTCAACCAACTAGGCTTTCTGTCAACCAACTAGGCTTTCTGTCAACCAACTAGGCTTTCTGTCAACCAACTAGGCTTTCTGTCAACCAACTAGGCTTTCTGTCAACCAACTAGGCTTTCTGTCAACCAACTAGGCTTTCTGTCAACCAACTAGGCTTTCTGTCAACCAACTAGGCTTTCTGTCAACCAACTAGGCTTTCTGTCAACCAACTAGGCTTTCTCTCAACCAACTAGGCTTTCTGTCAACCAACTAGGCTTTCTGTCAACCAACTAGGCTTTCTCTCAACCAACTAGGCTTTCTGTCAATCAACTAGGCTTTCTGTCAACCAACTAGGCTTTCTGTCAACCAACTAGGCTTTCTGTCAACCAACTAGTCTTTCTGTCAACCAACTAGGCTTTCTCTCAACCAACTAGGCTTTCTCTCAAACAACTAGGCTTTCTGTCAACCAACTAGGCTTTCTCTCAACCAACTAGGCTTTCTGTCAATCAACTAGGCTTTCTGTCAATCAACTAGGCTTTCTCTCAACCAACTAGGCTTTCTGTCAATCAAATTGGGCTTTCTGTCAACCAACTGGGCTTTCTGTCAACCAACTGGGCTTTCTGTCAACCAACTGGGCTTTCTGTCAACCAACTAGGCTTTCTGTCAACCAACTAGGCTTTCTGTCAACCAACTAGGCTTTATGTCAACCAACTAGGCTTTCTGTCAACCAACTAGGCTTTCTGTCAACCAACTAGGCTTTCTGTCAACCAACTAGGCTTTCTGTCAACCAAAGAGGCTTTCTCTCAACCAACTAGGCTTTCTGTCAACCAACTAGGCTTTCTGTCAACCAACTAGGCTTTCTGTCAACCAACTAGGCTTTCTGTCAACCACCTAGGCTTTCTGTCAACCAACTAGGCTTTCTGTCAACCAACTAGGCTTTCTGTCAACCAACTAGGCTTTCTGTCAACCAACTAGGCTTTCTCTCAACCAACTAGGCTTTCTGTCAACCAACTAGGCTTTCTGTCAACCAACTAGGCTTTCTGTCAACCAACTAGGCTTTCTGTCAACCAACTAGGCTTTCTGTCAACCAACTAGGCTTTCTGTCAACCAACTAGGCTTTCTGTCAACCAACTAGGCTTTCTGTCAACCAACTAGGCTTTCTGTCAACCAAGTAGGCTTTCTGTCAACCAACTAGGCTTTCTGTCAATCAACTAGGTTTTCTCTCAACCAACTAGGCTTTCTCTCAACCAACTAGGCTTTCTCTCAACCAACTAGGCTTTCTCTCAACCAACTAGGCTTTCTGTCAACCAACTAGGCTTTCTCTCAACCAACTAGGCTTTCTCTCAACCAACTAGGCTTTCTGTCAACCAACTAGGCTTTCTGTCAACCAACTAGGCTTTCTGTCAACCAACTAGGCTTTCTGTCAACCAACTAGGCTTTCTCTCAACCAACTAGGCTTTCTCGCAACCAACTAGGCTTTTTCTCAACCAACTAGGCTTTCTGTCAACCAACTAGGCTTTCTGTCAACCAACTAGGCTTTCTGTCAACCAACTAGGCTTTCTGTCAACCAACTAGGCTTTCTGTCAACCAACTAGGCTTTCTGTCAACCAACTAGGCTTTCTGTCAACCAACTAGGCTTTCTGTCAACCAACTAGGCTTTCTCTCAACCAACTAGGCTTTCTCTCAACCAACTAGGCTTTCTGTCAACCAACTAGGCTTTCTGTCAACCAACTAGGCTTTCTGTCAACCAACTAGGCTTTCTGTCAACCAACTAGGCTTTCTGTCAACCAACTAGGCTTTCTCTCAACCAACTAGGCTTTCTCTCAACCAACTAGGCTTTCTCTCAACCAACTAGGCTTTCTCTCAACCAATTAGGCTTTCTCTCAACCAACTAGGCTTTCTCTCAACCAACTAGGCTTTCTCTCAACCAACTAGGCTTTCTCTCAACCAACTAGGCTTTCTGTCAACCAACTAGGCTTTCTGTCAACCAACTAGGCTTTCTCTCAACCAACTAGGCTTTCTGTCAACCAACTAGGCTTTCTGTCAACCAACTAGGCTTTCTGTCAACCAACTAGGCTTTCTGTCAACCAACTAGGTATTCTGTCAACCAACTAGGCATTCTGTCAACCAACTAGGCTTTCTCTCAACCAACTAGGCTTTCTCTCAACCAACTAGGCTTTCTGTCAACCAACTAGGCTTTCTGTCAACCAACTAGGCTTTCTCTCAACCAACTAGGCTTTCTGTCAACCAACTAGGCTTTCTGTCAACCAACAAGGCTTTCTGTCAACCAACTAGGCTTTCTGTCAACCAACTAGGCTTTCTGTCAACCAACTAGGCTTTCTGTCAACCAACTAGGCTTTCTGTCAATCAACTAGGCTTTCTGTCAACCAACTAGGCTTTCTGTCAACCAACTAGGCTTTCTCTCAACCAACTAGGCTTTCTGTCAACCAACTAGGCTTTCTCTCAACCAACTAGGCTTTCTGTCATCCAACTAGGCTTTCTGTCAACCAACTAGGCTTTATGTCAATCAACTAGGCTTTCTGTCAACCAACTAGGCTTTCTGTCAACCAACTAGGCTTTTTGTCAACCAACTAGGCTTTCTGTCAACCAACTAGGCTTTCTGTCAACCAACTAGGTATTCTGTCAACCAACTAGGCTTTCTCTCAACCAACTAGGCTTTCTCTCAACCAACTAGGCTTTCTGTCAACCAACTAGGCTTTCTGTCAACCAACTAGGCTTTCTGTCAACCAACTAGGCTTTCTCTCAACCAACTAGGCTTTCTCTCAACCAACTAGGCTTTCTGTCAACCAACAAGGCTTTCTGTCAACCAACTAGGCTTTCTGTCAACCAACTAGGCTTTCTGTCAACCAACTAGGCTTTCTGTCAACCAACTAGGCTTTCTGTCAATCAACTAGGCTTTCTGTCAACCAACTAGGCTTTCTGTCAACCAACTAGGCTTTCTGTCAACCAACTAGGCTTTCTGTCAACCAACTAGGTATTCTGTCAACCAACTAGGCATTCTGTCAACCAACTAGGCTTTCTCTCAACCAACTAGGCTTTCTCTCAACCAACTAGGCTTTCTGTCAACCAACTAGGCTTTCTGTCAACCAACTAGGCTTTCTCTCAACTAACTAGGCTTTCTGTCAACCAACTAGGCTTTCTGTCAACCAACAAGGCTTTCTGTCAACCAACTAGGCTTTCTGTCAACCAACTAGGCTTTCTGTCAACCAACTAGGCTTTCTGTCAACCAACTAGGCTTTCTGTCAATCAACTAGGCTTTCTGTCAACCAACTAGGCTTTCTGTCAACCAACTAGGCTTTCTCTCAACCAACTAGGCTTTCTGTCAACCAACTAGGCTTTCTCTCAACCAACTAGGCTTTCTGTCATCCAACTAGGCTTTCTGTCAACCAACTAGGCTTTATGTCAATCAACTAGGCTTTCTGTCAACCAACTAGGCTTTCTGTCAACCAACTAGGCTTTTTGTCAACCAACTAGGCTTTCTGTCAACCAACTAGGCTTTCTGTCAACCAACTAGGTATTCTGTCAACCAACTAGGCTTTCTCTCAACCAACTAGGCTTTCTCTCAACCAACTAGGCTTTCTGTCAACCAACTAGGCTTTCTGTCAACCAACTAGGCTTTCTGTCAACCAACTAGGCTTTCTCTCAACCAACTAGGCTTTCTCTCAACCAACTAGGCTTTCTGTCAACCAACAAGGCTTTCTGTCAACCAACTAGGCTTTCTGTCAACCAACTAGGCTTTCTGTCAACCAACTAGGCTTTCTGTCAACCAACTAGGCTTTCTGTCAACCAACTAGGCTTTCTGTCAATCAACTAGGCTTTCTGTCAACCAACTAGGCTTTCTGTCAACCAACTAGGCTTTCTGTCAACCAACTAGGCTTTCTGTCAACCAACTAGGCTTTCTGTCAACCAACTAGGCTTTCTGTCAACCAACTAGGCTTTCTGTCAACCAACTAGGCTTTCTGTCAACCAACTAGGCTTTGGCTTTCTGTCAACCAACTAGGCTTTCTGTCAACCAACTAGGCTTTTTGTCAACCAACTAGGCTTTCTCTCAACCAACTAGGCTTTCTGTCAACCAACTAGGCTTTCTGTCAACCAACTAGGCTTTCTGTCAACCAACTAGGCTTTCTGTCAACCAACTAGGCTTTCTGTCAACCAACTAGGCTTTCTCTCAACCAACTAGGCTTTCTGTCAACCAACTAGGCTTTCTGTCAACCAACTAGGCTTTCTGTCAACCAACTAGGCTTTCTGTCAACCAACTAGGCTTTCTGTCAACCAACTAGGCTTTCTGTCAACCAACTAGGCTTTCTCTCAACCAACTAGGCTTTCTGTCAACCAACTCGGCTTTCTGTCAACCAACTCGGCTTTCTGTCAACCAACTAGGCTTTCTGTCAACCAACTAGGCTTTCTCTCAACCAACCAGGCTTTCTGTCAACCAACCAGGCTTTCTGTCAACCAACTAGGCTTTCTGTCAACCAACTAGGCTTTCTGTCAACCAACTAGGCTTTCTGTCAACCAACTAGGCTTTCTGTCAACCAACTAGGCTTTCTGTCAACCAACTAGGCTTTCTGTCAACCAACGAGGCTTTCTGTCAACCAACGAGGCTTTCTGTCAACCAACTAGGCTTTCTGTCAACCAACTAGGCTTTCTCTCAACCAACTAGGCTTTCTCTCAACCAACTAGGCTTTCTGTCAACCAACTAGGCTTTCTGTCAACCAACTAGGCTTTCTCTCAACCAACTAGGCTTTCTGTCAACCAACTAGGCTTTCTGTCAACCAACTAGGCTTTCTGTCAACCAACTAGGCTTTCTGTCAACCAACTAGGCTTTCTGTCAACCAACTAGGCTTTCTGTCAACCAACTAGACTTTCTCTCAACCAACTAGGCTTTCTGTCAACCAACTAGGCTTTCTGTCAACCAACTAGGCTTTCTCTCAACCAACTAGGCTTTCTCTCAACCAACTAGGCTTTCTGTCAACCAACTAGGCTTTCTGTCAACCAACTAGGCTTTCTGTCAACCAACTAGGCATTCTCTCAACCAACTAGTCTTTCTGTCAACCAACTAGGCTTTCTCTCAACCAACTAGGCTTTCTCTCAACCAACTAGGATTTCTGTCAACCAACTAGGCTTTCTCTCAACCAACTAGGCTTTCTGTCAACCAACTAGGCTTTCTGTCAATCAACTAGGCTTTCTGTCAACCAACTAGGCTTTCTGTCAACCAACTAGGCTTTCTGTCAATCAATTAGGCTTTCTGTCAACCAACTGGGCTTTCTGTCAACCAACTGGGCTTTCTGTCAACCAACTGGGCTTTCTGTCAACCAACTAGGCTTTATGTCAACCAACTAGGCTTTCTGTCAACCAACTAGGCTTTCTGTCAACCAACTAGGCTTTCTGTCAACCAACTAGGCTTTCTGTCAACCAACTAGGCTTTCTGTCAACCAACTAGGCTTTCTGTCAACCAACTAGGCTTTCTGTCAACCAACTAGGCTTTCTCTCAACCAACTAGGCTTTCTGTCAACCAACTAGGCTTTCTCTCAACCAACTAGGCTTTCTGTCAACCAACTAGGCTTTCTGTCAACCAACTAGGCTTTCTGTCAACCAACTAGGCTTTCTGTCAACCAACTCGGCTTTCTGTCAACCAACTAGGCTTTCTGTCAACCAACTAGGCTTTCTCTCAACCAACTAGGCTTTCTGTCAACCAACTAGGCTTTCTGTCAACCAACTAGGCTTTCTCTCAACCAACTAGGCTTTCTGTCAACCAACTAGGCTTTCTGTCAACCAACTAGGCTTTCTGTCAACCAACTAGGCTTTCTGTCAACCAACTAGGCTTTCTGTCAACCAACTAGGCTTTCTGTCAACCAACTAGGCTTTCTGTCAACCAACTAGGCTTTCTGTCAACCAACTAGGCTTTCTGTCAACCAACTAGGCTTTCTGTCAACCAACTAGGCTTTCTGTCAACCAACTAGGCTTTCTGTCAACCAACTAGGCTTTCTGTCAACCAACTAGGCTTTCTCTCAACCAACTAGGCTTTCTCTCAACCAACTAGGCTTTCTGTCAACCAACTAGGCTTTCTGTCAACCAACTAGGCTTTCTCTCAACCAACTAGGCTTTCTGTCAATCAACTAGGCTTTCTGTCAACCAACTAGGCTTTCTGTCAACCAACTAGGCTTTCTGTCAACCAACTAGTCTTTCTGTCAACCAACTAGGCTTTCTCTCAACCAACTAGGCTTTCTCTCAAACAACTAGGCTTTCTGTCAACCAACTAGGCTTTCTCTCAACCAACTAGGCTTTCTGTCAATCAACTAGGCTTTCTGTCAATCAACTAGGCTTTCTCTCAACCAACTAGGCTTTCTGTCAATCAAATTGGGCTTTCTGTCAACCAACTGGGCTTTCTGTCAACCAACTGGGCTTTCTGTCAACCAACTGGGCTTTCTGTCAACCAACTAGGCTTTCTGTCAACCAACTAGGCTTTCTGTCAACCAACTAGGCTTTATGTCAACCAACTAGGCTTTCTGTCAACCAACTAGGCTTTCTGTCAACCAACTAGGCTTTCTGTCAACCAACTAGGCTTTCTGTCAACCAAAGAGGCTTTCTCTCAACCAACTAGGCTTTCTGTCAACCAACTAGGCTTTCTGTCAACCAACTAGGCTTTCTGTCAACCAACTAGGCTTTCTGTCAACCAACTAGGCTTTCTGTCAACCAACTAGGCTTTCTGTCAACCAACTAGGCTTTCTGTCAACCAACTAGGCTTTCTGTCAACCAACTAGGCTTTCTCTCAACCAACTAGGCTTTCTGTCAACCAACTAGGCTTTCTGTCAACCAACTAGGCTTTCTGTCAACCAACTAGGCTTTCTGTCAACCAACTAGGCTTTCTGTCAACCAACTAGGCTTTCTGTCAACCAACTAGGCTTTCTGTCAACCAACTAGGCTTTCTGTCAACCAACTAGGCTTTCTGTCAACCAAGTAGGCTTTCTGTCAACCAACTAGGCTTTCTGTCAATCAACTAGGTTTTCTCTCAACCAACTAGGCTTTCTCTCAACCAACTAGGCTTTCTCTCAACCAACTAGGCTTTCTCTCAACCAACTAGGCTTTCTGTCAACCAACTAGGCTTTCTCTCAACCAACTAGGCTTTCTCTCAACCAACTAGGCTTTCTGTCAACCAACTAGGCTTTCTGTCAACCAACTAGGCTTTCTCTCAACCAACTAGGCTTTCTGTCAACCAACTAGGCTTTCTCGCAACCAACTAGGCTTTTTCTCAACCAACTAGGCTTTCTGTCAACCAACTAGGCTTTCTGTCAACCAACTAGGCTTTCTGTCAACCAACTAGGCTTTCTGTCAACCAACTAGGCTTTCTGTCAACCAACTAGGCTTTCTGTCAACCAACTAGGCTTTCTGTCAACCAACTAGGCTTTCTGTCAACCAACTAGGCTTTCTCTCAACCAACTAGGCTTTCTCTCAACCAACTAGGCTTTCTGTCAACCAACTAGGCTTTCTGTCAACCAACTAGGCTTTCTGTCAACCAACTAGGCTTTCTGTCAACCAACTAGGCTTTCTGTCAACCAACTAGGCTTTCTCTCAACCAACTAGGCTTTCTCTCAACCAACTAGGCTTTCTCTCAACCAATTAGGCTTTCTCTCAACCAACTAGGCTTTCTCTCAACCAACTAGGCTTTCTCTCAACCAACTAGGCTTTCTCTCAACCAACTAGGCTTTCTGTCAACCAACTAGGCTTTCTGTCAACCAACTAGGCTTTCTGTCAACCAACTAGGCTTTCTGTCAACCAACTAGGCTTTCTGTCAACCAACTAGGCTTTCTGTCAACCAACTAGGCTTTCTGTCAACCAACTAGGTATTCTGTCAACCAACTAGGCATTCTGTCAACCAACTAGGCTTTCTCTCAACCAACTAGGCTTTCTCTCAACCAACTAGGCTTTCTGTCAACCAACTAGGCTTTCTGTCAACCAACTAGGCTTTCTCTCAACCAACTAGGCTTTCTGTCAACCAACTAGGCTTTCTGTCAACCAACAAGGCTTTCTGTCAACCAACTAGGCTTTCTGTCAACCAACTAGGCTTTCTGTCAACCAACTAGGCTTTCTGTCAATCAACTAGGCTTTCTGTCAACCAACTAGGCTTTCTGTCAACCAACTAGGCTTTCTCTCAACCAACTAGGCTTTCTGTCAACCAACTAGGCTTTCTCTCAACCAACTAGGCTTTCTGTCATCCAACTAGGCTTTCTGTCAACCAACTAGGCTTTATGTCAATCAACTAGGCTTTCTGTCAACCAACTAGGCTTTCTGTCAACCAACTAGGCTTTTTGTCAACCAACTAGGCTTTCTCTCAACCAACTAGGCTTTCTCTCAACCAACTAGGCTTTATGTCAATCAACTAGGCTTTCTCTCAACCAACTAGGCTTTCTGTCAACCAACTAGGCTTTCTGTCAACCAACTAGGCTTTCTGTCAACCAACTAGGCTTTCTGTCAACCAACTAGGCTTTCTGTCAACCAACTAGGCTTTATGTCAACCAACTAGGCTTTCTCTCAACCAACCAACTAGGCTTTCTCTCAACCAACTAGGCTTTCTCTCAACCAACTAGGCTTTCTGTCAACCAACTAGGCTTTCTGTCAACCAACTAGGCTTTCTCTCAACCAACTAGGCTTTCTGTCAACCAACTAGGCTTTCTGTCAACCAACTAGGCTTTCTGTCAACCAACTCGGCTTTCTGTCAACCAACTCGGCTTTCTGTCAACCAACTCGGCTTTCTGTCAACCAACTCGGCTTTCTGTCAACCAACTAGGCTTTCTGTCAACCAACTAGGCTTTCTGTCAACCAACTAGGCTTTCTGTCAACCAACTAGGCTTTCTGTCAACCAACTAGGCTTTCTGTCAACCAACTAGGCTTTCTGTCAACCAACTAGGCTTTCTGTCAACCAACTAGGCTTTCTGTCAACCAACTAGGCTTTCTGTCAACCAACTAGGCTTTCTGTCAACCAACTAGACTTTCTGTCAACCAACTAGGCTTTCTGTCAACCAACTAGGCTTTCTGTCAACCAACTAGGCTTTCTGTCAACCAACTAGGCTTTCTCTCAACCAACTAGGCTTTCTCTCAACCAACTAGGCTTTCTCTCAACCAACTAGGCTTTCTCTCAACCAACTAGGCTTTCTCTCAACCAACTAGGCTTTCTGTCAACCAACTAGGCTTTCTGTCAACCAACTAGGCTTTCTCTCAACCAACTAGGCTTTCTCTCAACCAACTAGGCTTTCTGTCAACCAACTAGGCTTTCTGTCAACCAACTAGGCTTTCTGTCAACCAACTAGGCTTTCTGTCAACCAACTAGGCTTTCTGTCAACCAACTAGGCTTTCTGTCAACCAACTAGGCTTTCTGTCAACCAACTCGGCTTTCTGTCAACCAACTAGGCTTTCTGTCAACCAACTAGGCTTTCTGTCAACCAACTAGGCTTTCTGTCAACCAACTAGGCTTTCTGTCAACCAACTAGGCTTTCTGTCAACCAACTAGGCTTTCTGTCAACCAACTAGGCTTTCTGTCAACCAACTAGGCTTTCTGTCAACCAACTAGGCTTTCTCTCAACCAACTAGGCTTTCTGTCAACCAACTAGGCTTTCTCTCAACCAACTAGGCTTTCTCTCAACCAACTAGGCTTTCTGTCAACCAACTAGGCTTTCTGTCAACCAACTAGGCTTTCTCTCAACCAACTAGGCTTTCTGTCAACCAACTAGGCTTTCTCTCAACCAACTAGGCTTTCTGTCAACCAACTAGGCTTTCTGTCAACCAACTAGGCTTTCTGTCAACCAACTAGGCTTTCTCTCAACCAACTAGGCTTTCTCTCAACCAACTAGGCTTTCTCTCAACCAACTAGGCTTTCTGTCAACCAACTAGGCTTTCTGTCAACCAACTACGCTTTCTGTTAACCAACTAGGCTTTCTCTCAACCAACTAGGCTTTCTGTCAACCAACTAGGCTTTCTGTCAACCAACTAGGCTTTCTGTCAACCAACTAGGCTTTCTCTCAACCAACTAGGCTTTCTGTCAATCAACTAGGCTTTCTGTCAACCAACTAGGCTTTCTGTCAACCAACTAGGCTTTCTCTCAACCAACTAGTCTTTCTGTCAACCAACTAGGCTTTCTCTCAACCAACTAGGCTTTCTCTCAACCAACTAGGCTTTCTCTCAACCAACTAGGCTTTCTGTCAACCAACTAGGCTTTCTGTCAACCAACTAGGCTTTCTGTCAACCAACTAGGCTTTCTGTCAATCAACTAGGCTTTCTGTCAACCAACTAGGCTTTCTGTCAACCAACTAGGCTTTCTCTCAATCAATTAGGCTTTCTGTCAACCAACTAGGCTTTCTGTCAACCAACTGGGCTTTCTGTCAACCAACTGGGCTTTCTGTCAACCAACTAGGCTTTCTGTCAACCAACTAGGCTTTATGTCAACCAACTAGGCTTTCTGTCAACCAACTAGGCTTTCTGTCAACCAACTAGGCTTTCTGTCAACCAACTAGGCTTTCTGTCAACCAACTAGGCTTTCTCTCAACCAACTAGGCTTTCTCTCAACCAACTAGGCTTTCTGTCAACCAACTAGGCTTTCTCTCAACCAACTAGGCTTTCTGTCAACCAACTAGGCTTTCTGTCAACCAACTAGGCTTTCTCTCAATCAACTAGGCTTTCTCTCAACCAACTAGGCTTTCTCTCAACCAACTAGGCTTTCTGTCAACCAACTAGGCTTTCTGTCAACCAACTAGGCTTTCTGTCAACCAACTAGGCTTTCTGTCAACCAACTAGGCTTTCTGTCAACCAACTAGGCTTTCTGTCAACCAACTAGGCTTTCTGTCAACCAACTAGGCTTTCTGTCAACCAACTAGGCTTTCTGTCAACCAACTAGGCTTTCTGTCAACCAACTAGGCTTTCTGTCAACCAACTAGGCTTTCTCTCAACCAACTAGGCTTTCTCTCAACCAAGTAGGCTTTCTGTCAACCAACTAGGCTTTCTGTCAATCAACTAGGTTTTCTCTCAACCAACTAGGCTTTCTCTCAACCAACTAGGCTTTCTCTCAACCAACTAGGCTTTCTGTCAACCAACTAGGCTTTCTGTCAATCAACTAGGCTTTCTCTCAACCAACTAGGCTTTCTCTCAACCAACTAGGCTTTCTCTCAACCAACAAGGCTTTCTGTCAACCAACTAGGCTTTCTGTCAACCAACTAGGCTTTCTCTCAACCAACTAGGCTTTCTCGCAACCAACTAGGCTTTCTCTCAACCAACTAGGCTTTTTCTCAACCAACTAGGCTTTCTCTCAACCAACTAGGCTTTCTGTCAACCAACTAGGCTTTCTGTCAATCAACTAGGCTTTCTGTCAACCAACTAGGCTTTCTGTCAACCAACTAGGCTTTCTGTCAATCAACTAGGCTTTCTGTCAACCAACTAGGCTTTCTGTCAACCATCTAGGCTTTCTGTCAACCAACTAGGCTTTCTGTCAACCAACTAGGCTTTCTCTCAACCAACTAGGCTTTCTCTCAACCAACTAGGCTTTCTGTCAACCAACTAGGCTTTCTGTCAACCAACTAGGCTTTCTGTCAACCAACTAGGCTTTCTCTCAACCAACTAGGCTTTCTCTCAACCAACTAGGCTTTCTCTCAACCAACTAGGCTTTCTCTCAACCAACTAGGCTTTCTCTCAACCAACTAGGCTTTCTCTCAACCAACTAGGCTTTCTCTCAACCAACTAGGCTTTCTCTCAACCAACTAGGCTTTCTCTCAACCAACTAGGCTTTCTGTCAACCAACTAGGCTTTCTGTCAACCAACTAGGCTTTCTGTCAGCCAACTAGGCTTTCTGTCAGCCAACTAGGCTTTCTGTCAACCAACTAGGTATTCTGTCAACCAACTAGGCTTTCTCTCAACCAACTAGGCTTTCTCTCAACCAACTAGGCTTTCTGTCAACCAACTAGGCTTTCTGTCAACCAACTAGGCTTTCTGTCAACCAACTAGGCTTTCTCTCAACCAACTAGGCTTTCTGTCAACCAACTAGGCTTTCTGTCAACCAACAAGGCTTTCTGTCAACCAACTAGGCTTTCTGTCAACCAACTAGGCTTTCTGTCAACCAACTAGGCTTTCTGTCAACCAACTAGGCTTTCTGTCAATCAACTAGGCTTTCTGTCAACCAACTAGGCTTTCTGTCAACCAACTAGGCTTTCTCTCAACCAACTAGGCTTTCTCTCAACCAACTAGGCTTTCTCTCAACCAACTAGGCTTTCTGTCAACCAACTAGGCTTTCTGTCAACCAACTAGGCTTTCTGTCAACCAACTAGGCTTTATGTCAATCAACTAGGCTTTCTGTCAACCAACTAGGCTTTCTCTCAACCAACTAGGCTTTTTGTCAACCAACTAGGCTTTCTCTCAACCAACTAGGCTTTCTGTCAACCAACTAGGCTTTATGTCAATCAACTAAGCTTTCTCTCAACCAACTAGGCTTTCTGTCAACCAACTAGGCTTTCTGTCAACCAACTAGGCTTTCTGTCAACCAACTAGGCTTTCTGTCAACCAACTAGGCTTTCTCTCAACCAACTAGGCTTTCTCTCAACCAACTAGGCTTTCTCTCAACCAACTAGGCTTTCTCTCAACCAACTAGGCTTTCTGTCAACCAACTAGGCTTTCTCTCAACCAACTAGGCTTTCTGTCAACCAACTAGGCTTTCTGTCAACCAACTAGGCTTTCTGTCACCAACTAGGCTTTCTGTCAACCAACTCGGCTTTCTGTCAACCAACTAGGCTTTCTGTCAACCAACTAGGCTTTCTGTCAACCAACTAGGCTTTCTCTCAACCAACTAGGCTTTCTGTCAACCAACTAGGCTTTCTGTCAACCAACTAGGCTTTCTGTCAACCAACTAGGCTTTCTGTCAACCAACTAGGCTTTCTGTCAACCAACTAGGCTTTCTGTCAACCAACTAGGCTTTCTGTCAACCAACTAGGCTTTCTGTCAACCAACTAGGCTTTCTGTCAACCAACTAGGCTTTCTGTCAACCAACTAGGCTTTCTGTCAACCAACTAGGCTTTCTGTCAACCAACTAGGCTTTCTGTCAACCAACTAGGCTTTCTGTCAACCAACTAGGCTTTCTGTCAACCAACTAGGCTTTCTGTCAACCAACTAGGCTTTCTGTCAACCAACTAGGCTTTCTGTCAACCAACTAGGCTTTCTGTCAACCAACTAGGCTTTCTCTCAACCAACTAGGCTTTCTGTCAACCAACTAGGCTTTCTGTCAACCAACTAGGCTTTCTCTCAACCAACTAGGCTTTCTCTCAACCAACTAGGCTTTCTCTCAACCAACTAGGCTTTCTCTCAACCAACTAGGCTTTCTCTCAACCAACTAGGCTTTCTGTCAACCAACTAGGCTTTCTGTCAACCAACTAGGCTTTCTGTCAACCAACTAGGCTTTCTGTCAACCAACTAGGCTTTCTGTCAACCAACTAGGCTTTCTGTCAACCAACTAGGCTTTCTCTCAACCAACTAGGCTTTCTGTCAACCAACTAGGCTTTCTGTCAACCAACTAGGCTATCTGTCAACCAACTAGGCTTTCTGTCAACCAACTAGGCTTTCTGTCAACCAACTAGGGTTTCTGTCAACCAACTAGGCTTTCTGTCAACCAACTAGGCTTTCTGTCAACCAACTAGGCTTTCTGTCAACCAACTAGGCTTTCTGTCAACCAACTAGGCTTTCTGTCAACCAACTAGGCTTTCTCTCAACCAACTAGGCTTTCTCTCAACCAACTAGGCTTTCTGTCAACCAACTAGGCTTTCTGTCAACCAACTAGGCTTTCTGTCAACCAACTAGGCTTTCTCTCAACCAACTAGGCTTTCTGTCAACCAACTAGGCTTTCTGTCAACCAACTAGGCTTTCTCTCAACCAACTAGGCTTTCTGTCAATCAACTAGGCTTTCTGTCAACCAACTAGGCTTTCTGTCAACCAACTAGGCTTTCTCTCAACCAACTAGTCTTTCTGTCAACCAACTAGGCTTTCTCTCAACCAACTAGGCTTTCTCTCAACCAACTAGGCTTTCTGTCAACCAACTAGGCTTTCTCTCAACCAACTAGGCTTTCTGTCAATCAACTAGGCTTTCTGTCAATCAACTAGGCTTTCTGTCAACCAACTAGGCTTTCTGTCAACCAACTAGGCTTTCTGTCAATCAATTAGGCTTTCTGTCAACCAACTGGGCTTTCTGTCAACCAACTGGGCTTTCTGTCAACCAACTAGGCTTTCTGTCAACCAACTAGGCTTTCTGTCAACCAACTAGGCTTTCTGTCAACCAACTAGGCTTTCTGTCAACCAACTAGGCTTTCTGTCAACCAACTAGGCTTTCTGTCAACCAACTAGGCTTTCTGTCAACCAACTAGGCTTTCTCTCAACCAACTAGGCTTTCTCTCAACCAACTAGGCTTTCTCTCAACCAACTAGGCTTTCTCTCAACCAACTAGGCTTTCGGTCAACCAACTAGGCTTTCTGTCAACCAACTAGGCTTTCTCTCAACCAACTAGGCTTTCTCTCAACCAACTAGGCTTTCTCTCAACCAACTAGGCTTTCTGTCAACCAACTAGGCTTTCTCTCAACCAACTAGGCTTTCTCTCAACCAACTAGGCTTTCTCTCAACCAACTAGGCTTTCTGTCAACCAACTAGGCTTTCTGTCAACCAACTAGGCTTTCTGTCAACCAACTAGGCTTTCTGTCAACCAACTAGGCTTTCTGTCAACCAACTAGGCTTTCTGTCAACCAACTAGGCTTTCTCTCAACCAACTAGGCTTTCTCTCAACCAAGTAGGCTTTCTGTCAACCAACTAGGCTTTCTGTCAATCAACTAGGTTTTCTCTCAACCAACTAGGCTTTCTCTCAACCAACTAGGCTTTCTCTCAACCAACTAGGCTTTCTGTCAACCAACTAGGCTTTCTGTCAATCAACTAGGCTTTCTCTCAACCAACTAGGCTTTCTCGCAACCAACTAGGCTTTCTCTCAACCAACTAGGCTTTTTCTCAACCAACTAGGCTTTCTCTCAACCAACTAGGCTTTCTGTCAACCAACTAGGCTTTCTGTCAATCAACTAGGCTTTCTGTCAACCAACTAGGCTTTCTGTCAATCAACTAGGCTTTCTGTCAACCAACTAGGCTTTCTGTCAACCAACTAGGCTTTCTGTCAACCAACTAGGCTTTCTGTCAACCAACTAGGCTTTCTCTCAACCAACTAGGCTTTCTCTCAACCAACTAGGCTTTCTCTCAACCAACTAGGCTTTCTGTCAACCAACTAGGCTTTCTGTCAACCAACTAGACTTTCTGTCAACCAACTAAGCTTTCTCTCAACCAACTAGGCTTTCTCTCAACCAACTAGGCTTTCTCTCAACCAACTAGGCTTTCTCTCAACCAACTAGGCTTTCTCTCAACCAACTAGGCTTTCTGTCAACAAACTAGGCTTTCTCTCAACCAACTAGGCTTTCTGTCAACCAACTAGGCTTTCTGTCAACCAACTAGGCTTTCTCTCAACCAACTAGGCTTTCTCTCAACCAACTAGGCTTTCTGTCAACCAACTAGGCTTTCTGTCAACCAACTAGGCTTTCTGTCAACCAACTAGGCTTTCTGTCAACCAACTAGGCTTTCTGTCAACCAACTAGGCTTTCTGTCAACCAACTAGGTATTCTGTCAACCAACTAGGCTTTCTCTCAACCAACTAGGCTTTCTCTCAACCAACTAGGCTTTCTCTCAACCAACTAGGCTTTCTGTCAACCAACTAGGCTTTCTGTCAACCAACTAGGCTTTCTCTCAACCAACTAGGCTTTCTGTCAACCAACTAGGCTTTCTATCAACCAACAAGGCTTTCTGTCAACCAACTAGGCTTTCTGTCAACCAACTAGGCTTTCTGTCAACCAACTAGGCTTTCTGTCAATCAACTAGGCTTTCTGTCAACCAACTAGGCTTTCTGTCAACCAACTAGGCTTTCTGTCAACCAACTAGGCTTTCTGTCAACCAACTAGGCTTTCTCTCAACCAACTAGGCTTTCTGTCAACCAACTAGGCTTTCTGTCAACCAACTAGGCTTTCTGTCAACCAACTAGGCTTTATGTCAATCAACTAGGCTTTCTGTCAACCAACTAGGCTTTCTGTCAACCAACTAGGCTTTTTGTCAACCAACTAGGCTTTCTCTCAACCAACTAGGCTTTCTGTCAACCAACTAGGCTTTATGTCAACCAACTAAGCTTTCTCTCAACCAACTAGGCTTTCTGTCAACCAACTAGGCTTTCTGTCAACCAACTAGGCTTTCTGTCAACCAACTAGGCTTTCTGTCAACCAACTAGGCTTTCTGTCAACCAACTAGGCTTTCTCTCAACCAACTAGGCTTTCTCTCAACCAACTAGGCTTTCTGTCAACCAACTAGGCTTTCTGTCAACCAACTAGGCTTTCTGTCAACCAACTAGGCTTTCTGTCAACCAACTAGGCTTTCTGTCAACCAACTAGGCTTTCTGTCAACCAACTAGGCTTTCTGTCAACCAACTAGGCTTTCTGTCAACCAACTAGGCTTTCTGTCAACCAACTAGGCTTTCTGTCAACCAACTCGGCTTTCTGTCAACCAACTAGGCTTTCTGTCAACCAACTAGGCTTTCTCTCAACCAACTAGGCTTTCTGTCAACCAACTAGGCTTTCTGTCAACCAACTAGGCTTTCTCTCAACCAACTAGGCTTTCTGTCAACCAACTAGGCTTTCTATCAACCAACACGGCTTTCTGTCAACCAACTAGGCTTTCTGTCAACCAACTAGGCTTTCTGTCAACCAACTAGGCTTTCTGTCAATCAACTAGGCTTTCTGTCAACCAACTAGGCTTTCTGTCAACCAACTAGGCTTTCTGTCAACCAACTAGGCTTTCTGTCAACCAACTAGGCTTTCTCTCAACCAACTAGGCTTTCTGTCAACCAACTAGGCTTTCTGTCAACCAACTAGGCTTTCTGTCAACCAACTAGGCTTTATGTCAATCAACTAGGCTTTCTGTCAACCAACTAGGCTTTCTGTCAACCAACTAGGCTTTTTGTCAACCAACTAGGCTTTCTCTCAACCAACTAGGCTTTCTGTCAACCAACTAGGCTTTATGTCAACCAACTAAGCTTTCTCTCAACCAACTAGGCTTTCTGTCAACCAACTAGGCTTTCTGTCAACCAACTAGGCTTTCTGTCAACCAACTAGGCTTTCTCTCAACCAACTAGGCTTTCTCTCAACCAACTAGGCTTTCTCTCAACCAACTAGGCTTTCTGTCAACCAACTAGGCTTTCTGTCAACCAACTAGGCTTTCTGTCAACCAACTAGGCTTTCTGTCAACCAACTAGGCTTTCTGTCAACCAACTAGGCTTTCTGTCAACCAACTAGGCTTTCTGTCAACCAACTAGGCTTTCTGTCAACCAACTAGGCTTTCTGTCAACCAACTAGGCTTTCTGTCAACCAACTCGGCTTTCTGTCAACCAACTAGGCTTTCTGTCAACCAACTAGGCTTTCTCTCAACCAACTAGGCTTTCTGTCAACCAACTAGGCTTTCTCTCAACCAACTAGGCTTTCTCTCAACCAACTAGGCTTTCTGTCAACCAACTAGGCTTTCTGTCAACCAACTAGGCTTTCTGTCAACCAACTACGCTTTCTGTTAACCAACTAGGCTTTCTCTCAACCAACTAGGCTTTCTGTCAACCAACTAGGCTTTCTGTCAACCAACTAGGCTTTCTGTCAACCAACTAGGCTTTCTCTCAACCAACTAGGCTTTCTGTCAATCAACTAGGCTTTCTGTCAACCAACTAGGCTTTCTGTCAACCAACTAGGCTTTCTCTCAACCAACTAGTCTTTCTGTCAACCAACTAGGCTTTCTCTCAACCAACTAGGCTTTCTCTCAACCAACTAGGCTTTCTCTCAACCAACTAGGCTTTCTGTCAACCAACTAGGCTTTCTCTCAACCAACTAGGCTTTCTGTCAACCAACTAGGCTTTCTGTCAATCAACTAGGCTTTCTGTCAACCAACTAGGCTTTCTGTCAACCAACTAGGCTTTCTCTCAATCAATTAGGCTTTCTGTCAACCAACTAGGCTTTCTGTCAACCAACTGGGCTTTCTGTCAACCAACTGGGCTTTCTGTCAACCAACTAGGCTTTCTGTCAACCAACTAGGCTTTATGTCAACCAACTAGGCTTTCTGTCAACCAACTAGGCTTTCTGTCAACCAACTAGGCTTTCTGTCAACCAACTAGGCTTTCTGTCAACCAACTAGGCTTTCTCTCAACCAACTAGGCTTTCTCTCAACCAACTAGGCTTTCTGTCAACCAACTAGGCTTTCTCTCAACCAACTAGGCTTTCTGTCAACCAACTAGGCTTTCTGTCAACCAACTAGGCTTTCTCTCAATCAACTAGGCTTTCTCTCAACCAACTAGGCTTTCTCTCAACCAACTAGGCTTTCTGTCAACCAACTAGGCTTTCTGTCAACCAACTAGGCTTTCTGTCAACCAACTAGGCTTTCTGTCAACCAACTAGGCTTTCTGTCAACCAACTAGGCTTTCTGTCAACCAACTAGGCTTTCTGTCAACCAACTAGGCTTTCTGTCAACCAACTAGGCTTTCTGTCAACCAACTAGGCTTTCTGTCAACCAACTAGGCTTTCTGTCAACCAACTAGGCTTTCTCTCAACCAACTAGGCTTTCTCTCAACCAAGTAGACTTTCTGTCAACCAACTAGGCTTTCTGTCAATCAACTAGGTTTTCTCTCAACCAACTAGGCTTTCTCTCAACCAACTAGGCTTTCTCTCAACCAACTAGGCTTTCTGTCAACCAACTAGGCTTTCTGTCAACCAACTAGGCTTTCTCTCAACCAACTAGGCTTTCTCTCAACCAACTAGGCTTTCTCTCAACCAACAAGGCTTTCTGTCAACCAACTAGGCTTTCTGTCAACCAACTAGGCTTTCACTCAACAACTAGGCTTTCTCGCAACCAACTAGGCTTTCTCTCAACCAACTAGGCTTTTTCTCAACCAACTAGGCTTTCTCTCAACCAACTAGGCTTTCTGTCAACCAACTAGGCTTTCTGTCAATCAACTAGGCTTTCTGTCAACCAACTAGGCTTTCTGTCAATCAACTAGGCTTTCTGTCAACCAACTAGGCTTTCTGTCAACCATCTAGGCTTTCTGTCAACCAACTAGGCTTTCTGTCAACCAACTAGGCTTTCTCTCAACCAACTAGGCTTTCTCTCAACCAACTAGGCTTTCTGTCAACCAACTAGGCTTTCTGTCAACCAACTAGGCTTTCTGTCAACCAACTAGGCTTTCTCTCAACCAACTAGGCTTTCTCTCAACCAACTAGGCTTTCTCTCAACCAACTAGGCTTTCTCTCAACCAACTAGGCTTTCTCTCAACCAACTAGGCTTTCTCTCAACCAACTAGGCTTTCTCTCAACCAACTAGGCTTTCTCTCAACCAACTAGGCTTTCTGTCAACCAACTAGGCTTTCTGTCAACCAACTAGGCTTTCTGTCAACCAACTAGGCTTTCTGTCAACCAACTAGGCTTTCTGTCAACCAACTAGGCTTTCTGTCAGCCAACTAGGCTTTCTGTCAACCAACTAGGTATTCTGTCAACCAACTAGGCTTTCTCTCAACCAACTAGGCTTTCTGTCAACCAACTAGGCTTTCTGTCAACCAACTAGGCTTTCTGTCAACCAACTAGGCTTTCTGTCAACCAACTAGGCTTTCTCTCAACCAACTAGGCTTTCTGTCAACCAACTAGGCTTTCTGTCAACCAACAAGGCTTTCTGTCAACCAACTAGGCTTTCTGTCAACCAACTAGGCTTTCTGTCAACCAACTAGGCTTTCTGTCAACCAACTAGGCTTTCTGTCAACCAACTAGGCTTTCTGTCAACCAACTAGGCTTTCTCTCAACCAACTAGGCTTTCTCTCAACCAACTAGGCTTTCTCTCAACCAACTAGGCTTTCTGTCAACCAACTAGGCTTTCTGTCAACCAACTAGGCTTTCTGTCAACCAACTAGGCTTTATGTCAATCAACTAGGCTTTCTGTCAACCAACTAGGCTTTCTCTCAACCAACTAGGCTTTTTGTCAACCAACTAGGCTTTCTCTCAACCAACTAGGCTTTCTGTCAACCAACTAGGCTTTATGTCAATCAACTAAGCTTTCTCTCAACCAACTAGGCTTTCTGTCAACCAACTAGGCTTTCTGTCAACCAACTAGGCTTTCTGTCAACCAACTAGGCTTTCTGTCAACCAACTAGGCTTTCTCTCAACCAACTAGGCTTTCTCTCAACCAACTAGACTTTCTCTCAACCAACTAGGCTTTCTCTCAACCAACTAGGCTTTCTGTCAACCAACTAGGCTTTCTCTCAACCAACTAGGCTTTCTGTCAACCAACTAGGCTTTCTGTCAACCAACTAGGCTTTCTGTCACCAACTAGGCTTTCTGTCAACCAACTCGGCTTTCTGTCAACCAACTAGGCTTTCTGTCAACCAACTAGGCTTTCTGTCAACCAACTAGGCTTTCTCTCAACCAACTAGGCTTTCTGTCAACCAACTAGGCTTTCTGTCAACCAACTAGGCTTTCTGTCAACCAACTAGGCTTTCTGTCAACCAACTAGGCTTTCTGTCAACCAACTAGGCTTTCTGTCAACCAACTAGGCTTTCTGTCAACCAACTAGGCTTTCTGTCAACCAACTAGGCTTTCTGTCAACCAACTAGGCTTTCTGTCAACCAACTAGGCTTTCTGTCAACCAACTAGGCTTTCTGTCAACCAACTAGGCTTTCTGTCAACCAACTAGGCTTTCTGTCAACCAACTAGGCTTTCTGTCAACCAACTAGGCTTTCTGTCAACCAACTAGGCTTTCTGTCAACCAACTAGGCTTTCTGTCAACCAACTAGGCTTTCTGTCAACCAACTAGGCTTTCTCTCAACCAACTAGGCTTTCTGTCAACCAACTAGGCTTTCTGTCAACCAACTAGGCTTTCTCTCAACCAACTAGGCTTTCTGTCAACCAACTAGGCTTTCTCTCAACCAACTAGGCTTTCTCTCAACCAACTAGGCTTTCTCTCAACCAACTAGGCTTTCTGTCAACCAACTAGGCTTTCTGTCAACCAACTAGGCTTTCTGTCAACCAACTAGGCTTTCTGTCAACCAACTAGGCTTTCTGTCAACCAACTAGGCTTTCTCTCAACCAACTAGGCTTTCTGTCAACCAACTAGGCTTTCTCTCAACCAACTAGGCTTTCTGTCAACCAACTAGGCTTTCTGTCAACCAACTAGGCTTTCTGTCAACCAACTAGGCTTTCTGTCAACCAACTAGGCTTTCTGTCAACCAACTAGGCTTTCTGTCAACCAACTAGGCTTTCTGTCAACCAACTAGGCTTTCTGTCAACCAACTAGGCTTTCTGTCAACCAACTAGGCTTTCTCTCAACCAACTAGGCTTTCTCTCAACCAACTAGGCTTTCTCTCAACCAACTAGGCTTTCTGTCAACCAACTAGGCTTTCTGTCAACCAACTAGGCTTTCTGTCAACCAACTAGGCTTTCTCTCAACCAACTAGGCTTTCTGTCAACCAACTAGGCTTTCTGTCAACCAACTAGGCTTTCTCTCAACCAACTAGGCTTTCTGTCAATCAACTAGGCTTTCTGTCAACCAACTAGGCTTTCTGTCAACCAACTAGGCTTTCTCTCAACCAACTAGTCTTTCTGTCAACCAACTAGGCTTTCTCTCAACCAACTAGGCTTTCTCTCAACCAACTAGGCTTTCTGTCAACCAACTAGGCTTTCTCTCAACCAACTAGGCTTTCTGTCAATCAACTAGGCTTTCTGTCAATCAACTAGGCTTTCTGTCAACCAACTAGGCTTTCTGTCAACCAACTAGGCTTTCTGTCAATCAATTAGGCTTTCTGTCAACCAACTGGGCTTTCTGTCAACCAACTGGGCTTTCTGTCAACCAACTAGGCTTTCTGTCAACCAACTAGGCTTTCTGTCAACCAACTAGGCTTTCTGTCAACCAACTAGGCTTTCTGTCAACCAACTAGGCTTTCTGTCAACCAACTAGGCTTTCTGTCAACCAACTAGGCTTTCTCTCAACCAACTAGGCTTTCTCTCAACCAACTAGGCTTTCTCTCAACCAACTAGGCTTTCTCTCAACCAACTAGGCTTTCTCTCAACCAACTAGGCTTTCTGTCAACCAACTAGGCTTTCTGTCAACCAACTAGGCTTTCTCTCAACCAACTAGGCTTTCTCTCAACCAACTAGGCTTTCTGTCAACCAACTAGGCTTTCTGTCAACCAACTAGGCTTTCTCTCAACCAACTAGGCTTTCTCTCAACCAACTAGGCTTTCTCTCAACCAACTAGGCTTTCTGTCAACCAACTAGGCTTTCTGTCAACCAACTAGGCTTTCTGTCAACCAACTAGGCTTTCTGTCAACCAACTAGGCTTTCTGTCAACCAACTAGGCTTTCTGTCAACCAACTAGGCTTTCTCTCAACCAACTAGGCTTTCTCTCAACCAAGTAGGCTTTCTGTCAACCAACTAGGCTTTCTGTCAACCAACTAGGCTTTCTGTCAACCAACTAGGCTTTCTGTCAACCAACTAGGCTTTCTCTCAACCAACTAGGCTTTCTCTCAACCAACTAGGCTTTCTGTCAACCAACTAGGCTTTCTGTCAACCAACTAGGCTTTCTGTCAACCAACTAGGCTTTCTGTCAACCAACTAGGCTTTCTGTCAACCAACTAGGCTTTCTGTCAACCAACTAGGCTTTCTCTCAACCAACTAGGCTTTCTCTCAACCAAGTAGGCTTTCTGTCAACCAACTAGGCTTTCTGTCAACCAACTAGGCTTTCTGTCAACCAACTAGGCTTTCTGTCAACCAACTAGGCTTTCTGTCAACCAACTAGGCTTTCTGTCAACCAACTAGGCTTTCTGTCAACCAACTAGGCTTTCTCTCAACCAACTAGGCTTTCTCTCAACCAACTAGGCTTTCTCTCAACCAACTAGGCTTTCTCTCAACCAACTAGGCTTTCTCTCAACCAACTAGGCTTTCTGTCAACCAACTAGGCTTTCTGTCAACCAACTAGGCTTTCTCTCAACCAACTAGGCTTTCTCTCAACCAACTAGGCTTTCTGTCAACCAACTAGGCTTTCTGTCAACCAACTAGGCTTTCTCTCAACCAACTAGGCTTTCTCTCAACCAACTAGGCTTTCTCTCAACCAACTAGGCTTTCTGTCAACCAACTAGGCTTTCTGTCAACCAACTAGGCTTTCTGTCAACCAACTAGGCTTTCTGTCAACCAACTAGGCTTTCTGTCAACCAACTAGGCTTTCTGTCAACCAACTAGGCTTTCTCTCAACCAACTAGGCTTTCTCTCAACCAAGTAGGCTTTCTGTCAACCAACTAGGCTTTCTGTCAATCAACTAGGTTTTCTCTCAACCAACTAGGCTTTCTCTCAACCAACTAGGCTTTCTGTCAACCAACTAGGCTTTCTGTCAACCAACTAGGCTTTCTGTCAATCAACTAGGCTTTCTCTCAACCAACTAGGCTTTCTCTCAACCAACTAGGCTTTCTCTCAACCAACTAGGCTTTCTGTCAACCAACTAGGCTTTCTGTCAACCAACTAGGCTTTCTCTCAACCAACTAGGCTTTCTCGCAACCAACTAGGCTTTCTCTCAACCAACTAGGCTTTTTCTCAACCAACTAGGCTTTCTCTCAACCAACTAGGCTTTCTGTCAACCAACTAGGCTTTCTGTCAATCAACTAGGCTTTCTGTCAACCAACTAGGCTTTCTGTCAATCAACTAGGCTTTCTGTCAACCAACTAGGCTTTCTGTCAACCAACTAGGCTTTCTGTCAACCAACTAGGCTTTCTGTCAACCAACTAGGCTTTCTCTCAACCAACTAGGCTTTCTCTCAACCAACTAGGCTTTCTCTCAACCAACTAGGCTTTCTGTCAACCAACTAGGCTTTCTGTCAACCAACTAGACTTTCTGTCAACCAACTAAGCTTTCTCTCAACCAACTAGGCTTTCTCTCAACCAACTAGGCTTTCTCTCAACCAACTAGGCTTTCTCTCAACCAACTAGGCTTTCTCTCAAACAACTAGGCTTTCTGTCAACAAACTAGGCTTTCTCTCAACCAACTAGGCTTTCTGTCAACCAACTAGGCTTTCTGTCAACCAACTAGGCTTTCTCTCAACCAACTAGGCTTTCTCTCAACCAACTAGGCTTTCTGTCAACCAACTAGGCTTTCTCTCAACCAACTAGGCTTTCTGTCAACCAACTAGGCTTTCTGTCAACCAACTAGGCTTTCTGTCAACCAACTAGGTATTCTGTCAACCAACTAGGCTTTCTCTCAACCAACTAGGCTTTCTCTCAACCAACTAGGCTTTCTCTCAACCAACTAGGCTTTCTGTCAACCAACTAGGCTTTCTGTCAACCAACTAGGCTTTCTCTCAACCAACTAGGCTTTCTGTCAACCAACTAGGCTTTCTATCAACCAACAAGGCTTTCTGTCAACCAACTAGGCTTTCTGTCAACCAACTAGGCTTTCTGTCAACCAACTAGGCTTTCTGTCAATCAACTAGGCTTTCTGTCAACCAACTAGGCTTTCTGTCAACCAACTAGGCTTTCTGTCAACCAACTAGGCTTTCTGTCAACCAACTAGGCTTTCTCTCAACCAACTAGGCTTTCTGTCAACCAACTAGGCTTTCTGTCAACCAACTAGGCTTTCTGTCAACCAACTAGGCTTTATGTCAATCAACTAGGCTTTCTGTCAACCAACTAGGCTTTCTGTCAACCAACTAGGCTTTTTGTCAACCAACTAGGCTTTCTCTCAACCAACTAGGCTTTCTGTCAACCAACTAGGCTTTATGTCAACCAACTAAGCTTTCTCTCAACCAACTAGGCTTTCTGTCAACCAACTAGGCTTTCTGTCAACCAACTAGGCTTTCTGTCAACCAACTAGGCTTTCTGTCAACCAACTAGGCTTTCTGTCAACCAACTAGGCTTTCTCTCAACCAACTAGGCTTTCTCTCAACCAACTAGGCTTTCTGTCAACCAACTAGGCTTTCTGTCAACCAACTAGGCTTTCTGTCAACCAACTAGGCTTTCTGTCAACCAACTAGGCTTTCTGTCAACCAACTAGGCTTTCTGTCAACCAACTAGGCTTTCTGTCAACCAACTAGGCTTTCTGTCAACCAACTCGGCTTTCTGTCAACCAACTAGGCTTTCTGTCAACCAACTAGGCTTTCTCTCAACCAACTAGGCTTTCTGTCAACCAACTAGGCTTTCTGTCAACCAACTAGGCTTTCTGTCAACCAACTAGGCTTTCTGTCAACCAACTAGGCTTTCTGTCAACCAACTAGGCTTTCTCTCAACCAACTAGGCTTTCTGTCAACCAACTAGGCTTTCTGCCAACCAACTAGGCTTTCTGTCAACCAACTAGGCTTTCTGTCAACCAACTAGGCTTTCTGTCAACCAACTAGGCTTTCTGTCAACCAACTAGGCTTTCTGTCAACCAACTAGGCTTTCTGTCAACCAACTAGGCTTTCTGTCAACCAACTAGGCTTTCTGTCAACCAACTAGGCTTTCTCTCAACCAACTAGGCTTTCTGTCAACCAACTAGGCTTTCTGCCAACCAACTAGGCTTTCTCTCAACCAACTAGGCTTTCTGTCAACCAACTAGGCTTTCTGTCAACCAACTAGGCTTTCTGTCAACCAACTAGGCTTTCTGTCAACCAACTAGGCTTTCTGTCAACCAACTAGGCTTTCTCTCAACCAACTAGGCTTTCTGTCAACCAACTAGGCTTTCTGCCAACCAACTAGGCTTTCTCTCAACCAACTAGGCTTTCTGTCAACCAACTAGGCTTTCTGTCAACCAACTAGGCTTTCTGTCAACCAACTAGGCTTTCTCTCAACCAACTAGGCTTTCTGTCAACCAACTAGGCTTTCTGCCAACCAACTAGGCTTTCTCTCAACCAACTAGGCTTTCTCTCAACCAACTAGGCTTTCTGTCAATCAACTAGGCTTTCTGTCAACCAACTAGGCTTTCTCTCAACCAACTAGGCTTTCTCTCAACCAACTAGGCTTTCTGTCAACCAACTAGGCTTTCTCTCAACCAACTAGGCTTTCTCTCAATCAACTAGGCTTTCTGTCAACCAACTAGGCTTTCTCTCAACCAACTAGGCTTTCTGTCAACCAACTAGGCTTTCTCTCAACCAACTAGGCTTTCTGTCAATCAACTAGTCTTTCTGTCAACCAACTAGGCTTTCTGTCAACCAACTAGGCTTTCTCCCAACCAACTAGGCTTTCTGTCAACCAACTAGGCTTTCTGTCAACCAACTAGGCTTTCTCTCAACCAACTAGGCTTTCTGTCAACCAACTAGGCTTTCTGTCAACCAACTAGGCTTTCTGTCAACCAACTAGGCTTTCTCTCAACCAACTAGGCTTTCTGTCAACCAACTAGGCTTTCTCTCAACCAACTAGGCTTTCTCTCAACCAACTAGGCTTTCTCTCAACCAACTAGGCTTTCTGTCAACCAACTAGGCTTTCTGCCAACCAACTAGGCTTTCTCTCAACCAACTAGGCTTTCTCTCAACCAACTAGGCTTTCTGTCAATCAACTAGGCTTTCTGTCAACCAACTAGGCTTTCTCTCAACCAACTAGGCTTTCTCTCAACCAACTAGGCTTTCTGTCAACCAACTAGGCTTTCTCTCAACCAACTAGGCTTTCTCTCAATCAACTAGGCTTTCTGTCAACCAACTAGGCTTTCTCTCAACCAACTAGGCTTTCTGTCAACCAACTAGGCTTTCTCTCAACCAACTAGGCTTTCTGTCAATCAACTAGTCTTTCTGTCAACCAACTAGGCTTTCTGTCAACCAACTAGGCTTTCTCCCAACCAACTAGGCTTTCTGTCAACCAACTAGGCTTTCTGTCAACCAACTAGGCTTTCTCTCAACCAACTAGGCTTTCTGTCAACCAACTAGGCTTTCTGTCAACCAACTAGGCTTTCTGTCAACCAACTAGGCTTTCTCTCAACCAACTAGGCTTTCTGTCAACCAACTAGGCTTTCTCTCAACCAACTAGGCTTTCTCTCAACCAACTAGGCTTTCTGTCAACCAACTAGGCTTTCTGTCAACCAACTAGGCTTTCTCTCAACCAACTAGGCTTTCTGTCAACCAACTAGGCTTTCTCTCAACCAACTAGGCTTTCTGTCAACCAACTAGGCTTTCTGTCAACCAACTAGGCTTTCTGTCAACCAACTAGGCTTTCTGTCAACCAACTAGGCTTTCTCTCAACCAACTAGGCTTTCTGTCAACCAACTAGGCTTTCTCTCAACCAAGTAGGCTTTCTCTCAACCAAGTAGGCTTTCTGTCAACCAACTAGGCTTTCTGTCAATCGACTAGGCTTTCTGTCAACCAACTAGGCTTTCTCTCAACCAACTAGGCTTTCTGTCAACCAACTAGGCTTTCTGTCAACCAACTAGGCTTTCTGTCAACCAACTAGGCTTTCTGTCAACCAACTAGGCTTTCTCTCAACCAACTAGGCTTTCTGTCAACCAACTAGGCTTTCTCTCAACCAAGTAGGCTTTCTCTCAACCAAGTAGGCTTTCTGTCAACCAACTAGGCTTTCTGTCAATCAACTAGGCTTTCTGTCAACCAACTAGGCTTTCTGTCAACCAACTAGGCTTTCTGTCAATCAACTAGGCTTTCTGTCAATCAACTGTCTGTTGACATTCAACATTTAGACAGGAACAAAATTTCATTTGACAGGCAAAATTTGTTCAAAATCTGTTTTTACAAAAAAATGCTTACCAATTTTAAAATGGGGCGGATGGAATTCTAGGCACTGTATGCTGTGCACTTCAACTGGTCTTGCTGGCTTAGGATCAACAGCAATCCCTTGACTGACTAAACTTGACATTCTTTGACCATCTATTTTCAAAGCTGAATATCTGCATTTTGGCCAGTAACAAGAGAGAAAAGTCTGTAACAGTCAAACCTTTATGTATATCAACCACTTAAATTAACCTTTATAGACAGGTGATTATGATAGACAGGTGGTCTTCATAGATAGGTGGCCATTATCAATAGTATTTATAGACAGGTGGTCATTATAAACAGCTGGCAATTACATGTATAGACAGGTGGTTATTATGAACAGGTGGCATTATAGACTATAAATAATGTTTATAGACAGATGGCCATTATAGACAGGTGGTTATTATAGACAGGTACATACAAGTGGTCATTATAGACAGGTGGTTATTATATACAAGTGGGCATTATAGACAGGTGGTTTTAGGGGTGTTTTGAAGACAAGGATTCTAAGGAATTGTTCCATATTCTGTAAGTTTGGGAAAAAATGAATACAAGAATTAAACTTACATCGGTGGCACTTGCATCAAATTTCCTATGAATTTTTGTAACATGTTCTCAAATGATTGATGTGTGATGTGATCTGAAATTAGTGAATATTAAAAAAACGGTATCTTCACAAATTATGCATAGATTTCAAGGTTTATTTTCACTTGATGCATTTGCTTATATTCCTTTCCAGACTAAGCACTGACAAATGTGAACCCTTTCCACATTGTGGTTCAAAAAATGGACCCTGTCATCAAAATACAGCTCAGCAAAAATTTGTAAAGGAAGTAATACATTTTACAAATATGTGATCTAGCTAATAACTCATAATAAATAACATTCCAACTATTAAAGATGCAACATGGATGAAAACATATTTTTTAAATATTGTGTTTGATACTCCATATTGACCAAATTAAAATATGATTTATCACAAACAAAATAGGTTGATTTTGCGACAAAATTAAGTATTTATCAATGAAAAACACTAATATGCATGTACAATGATTTTTATTGTGCATATCAAAATGGTTGATCAGCACACATGCTTATTACATTAAGAGTTTTATTGAAGAAATACCGTACTCAGTTGTGTGCTACAAAACAACAATTTGAGATTTTGATAAATCATAACCTAATGTATTCAAACAATATCTTCACTCTGTGCAGTTTCATTTCTATATACTAAATATCTAGAAATATAGAAATGCATATGAGACATATGAAAGACATCAACAAATTTAATCTTACCAAATCCTTGTTCTTCTGTTATTTTACCACTTGCATCATATGTATCTGTGGCTTTCCCAAAACATCCACATCCAATATATCTCTTAAAAACAGGAACAATTATCATGGTTATTTGTAGTTAGGAAGATTCACAAGATAGGGTGGCATTTAGCCCAACTTATTTTCATATGGTATTTATACAATAGTATACAGCTCCCATAAGCATAAAGTGAGTAATATATAAAATATGCAAATAATTATCAGTGTTTTTAACTGTAATTTTAACATATTGCTGTGCTGAATTAAATTACCATCTCATTTAAAACATAGTAAATGATATTTTTTCGATTTATGCAAAATTTACAACAATATGCACCAATCTGAGACCTGGTTTCAGACATTATCAAAATACCTGATTCTAGTATATTTCTACATGTGACAAGGTCTAATTGAGGATGAAATGCATTTTCTGCTGGAATGCAACAAATATAATGAGTTGCGTGCCAAACTGTTCAATAAAGCTAAGGATATGATCCCAGCATTTGAAAATAAACCTGCAGAGAAAAAATTCATGGAATTGTTACAGAATGAAAACGTTATTATACCAGTAGCACAGTTCATAAGTAAAAGCTTCGAAGTCAGGAAGCAGCGTCTTACTTGACATCTTAATGCCTGCTGTCAATTTAGTAATTTTATATTAGTTAGTATTATAGAGATCTCGCATTATTTAGTAATTTAGTGATTGTATTTGTTATTTAGTATATTGTGTTTTTTTGTTTTGTTTTTTATATATATTCTTCTCCTTGTACTTTGTGACCATTTTCTTTCCCTCCGGGAATTGTGTAAAAGTCAATAAGTAAATAAAAAAATAAATAAAAAATAAATAAATAAACTCTACAGCCAAAATGGCCACCAGTCAGCCATCTTTGATCCAATCACAAAATCATTACATATGCATATGTAGTGAGTATGTACAAGGTTTGAAGATAATTGATATATCTGAGATACACACACATGGAAACTATACCATAACCAGTCGGGAACAAATAATTCACTATTATGATTATTTTCAAAAAAACTCCAAGTACATGTAGTTGTTCTATGACTTCAACTGCAATTTATTGTCATTATTATATACTTATATTTATTATCACATTACCTTATTTCCTTTCAAATACTTTGTAAGTTGTTTGGTACCTTTACCAATACCTATCACCAGTACGCCTGAAGCATTCTTATCTAATGTGCCACCATGACCAATCCTCAACCGACGACCACCACAAATAGTTTTTTCTTGACAATCTGAACAAAATTAGAAGTATGCAAACATCTATGGCTATATGGCACCCATAACATATTTCTTTTTAACTCAACATCCTCACTATATCAGTGGAGAACAATATATTGCAAAATGGAAAAATGCTGCGTATTTTAATTTATGAGTAAGCTAATTTGTTGTTGACATGTACCGCCATGTACATTAGACTTGTATGAAGAGTGATGTTTTACATATTTGCGAACTGCGAATAATTGAATGGAAGTCTAAACTACTTCTTGAGCGACCTCAATCTGGTTTGAACACCGACCTTTATATAATCTTTTCTTCAACTTTCTTATAACATCTGCAGAAGTAATTCCTACTGGCTTTCTGACGGCAAACAGTCCGTTTAGTTTCATGAGCTGCGATTCAGCAAGAGACACAGCCATAGCGGAACCACACATTTTGAAACATCAATGAACATCAGGTACATGACATGGTTGTACCACCAGCTGTAATCCTCCAATGCATCCTGGGAGGGAATCCTGGGTTCAACCACTTTTTTTATGGGGGTGTTTACTTTATTACATGATCATCGCTGTGGTAATTGGATAATACTTTTGAAAATTATATGGCATAAAAATGTAGTACATAGCCATTTACACAAGTTAATAATATTCAAGACAATTTATTACGAGAAATGAAATGATATTGTCGAATTGCATGAACCCCCTCTATCCACCTTCACATTTAAACCCTCTGTTTAACTCCCTTGGTCTGAAAAAACGTACGCCCTCAACGAGAAACACCCCGTCAAAGATAAACAAAGATGGACGACAGGCAAAATGATGATCGGGTATTTGGTGAGAAATTTGGACAGCTCCCCCCTGAACATGTGGAACTTATGTGGAACGATGCAACCAACATTTATATAGTCGTAATACTCCTGAGTTTCCTGCTTATCTGGTATTTTAAAAAGTAGGTATTGATGTAAAACAAGATTGTTTCAGTGCACAGCTGATCACTCATTTATTGGCCGATTTCCGCAGGACACAACCACAATTGCTTTAATGCAAAATAAAACTCGGACATTATATACGATTCCGTTTATATTTCCAGTGTACACGGGTCCGGTAAATAATGTCCGTATTCTTATTTGGCATTTCAAACGACCGTGATACAACCTGGTTCATTGTGTTACTCGTCAAAACGACCGTAATACAACCTGGTCCATTGTGTTACTCGTCAAAACGCATACCACTTAGTACAACCAGGGAGCTGTAATCATTAATGAACTTGAAACTCATAAAAGGAAAATGTTGACAAAATTTAGATAGTTTATTGAAACACTTAAAATTCCTCTGAAGGAATTAAAATGGTTACACTAACTGCTAAAATACATATATAAAACATACAAATTTTACGAGAATTAGTAACCATAACTTGACAATAGAGGAAGGCAGATGTTCATTTCCTAAGAAACCTATGAATAAAAGAATTCAATTGAAGATGAAGAACGTTTTCTATTGAGTTGTCCAAAATATAGCACACACAGGGAAAATTTCATCCCAAAAATTATGACACTACTTTCATCCAACAATAAAAATATACAGTTCACATATATACTCTCAAGCAAAGATCCTGGCATAATTATAGAACTTGCCAATTATATTTACACAACAAAAATATTTATTTAACATTTAAATACTAGTTAAGTCCTTTTGTATTGTTTTTTGTACAATTCTTACATATATCTTGTTATTATTTTAAAACTCTTTTTTGCTGTACTTATCCTATGTAAATCTTTTTACACGGAGGCAATAAAGTTATTATTATTATTACAACAGCAAGTTGAATAGCGGATTTCAACCTAAGTCTGGATTTTGTTTAGGTTGTACTTTACACGTTATGAAATTGCAATAGGGATTGTCAATAATATTATATACGTTTCATACATCCCCAGAGGATGGAAATTACCGGGTATACATGATGTACATTGGACACATAAGTGTACAGTTAAATTTTGAGTTATGTCTGAATTTGTAATTTGGATAATCAACAGCCAAAGAAAAAAAAAAACAAGGATGAGATAACTTCTGGAAAATAAAAGTTTCTGCACATGTATGAATTTTTGTTCAAATGGTACACTCGTCATTGTTGTGGCTTTTCACCTTATTAGAAACTGTTCAAACTGGGTTTAAATTACAAAATGTTATTTCATGTGAGTTTTCTGAAATGGCAAATTCCAAATACAGGAACATACTTGTAATGCATAAATTATTTTCATCTTGTGAATGTCACAATTGTCACAGTTCTAACAATAACATTTTGTTTTCCATTCCAGAAATAAAAGAAAATTGCTGGCACTTCTTCCATACAAGTTCAGAACTCGGGACTCATTGTATGCAGATACAACTGAAAAGGATGAAGAATTAAAAAGAGTTCGACTGCGACAACAACTTGAAATGTATTATAAAAGTAAGTTCAACATTGGTCAGTGTTTTTAGTAATCTGTGGATTATAGACCTATCACACCTCAATTGCCTCAATTTTAACCAATATTAGATTATGCATCAGGCCAATCTGTCTAAGCATGGAGGTAAAAGACGAAAGAAGTTACAACTGGTTTAAGATCAAAGGTTCCATGATCATTTCCGCCGTTTACTCAGTAATTATAATGTTTGCTCGTTAATCTAGCAGCAAACAACAAATTAACTACAGATAAGGTGAATTAACATATTACAGACGTACTTCGGGAGCTCTCGAGAATATTAGAGAACCATTGGGCCATAGGTCATTGTTTAAAATGGCATTGCTGAAAAGTTGTGTTCGCGAAGACAAAGTCGATGATTGTTTCAATTCAGCAGAAGTAAATGAAATAAAAGATGTTGTGATTAAAGAGGATAAATGTCAGGAATGCAATAAAACAATAAAACTGCTATTTAAAAATCATGACGCCTGGATAATAGCAAAAGATGTACCCGGAAGTCATGCAACAAAACAACAACAGAAACTCAAAAACATTTCAAGTTTCCGTCGTCTACTGCATATGCAGAGTACTTCAGAGGGACATAGTTTTAACACCATTGCAAAGATCGTAAAGTTCCGGTAGGCTTCAGTTTAAACTAACACACAAGTGGGCCAGTTTTGGTGCAACCAATGCAAAAACAGCAGTTGAAATAACGAAAAAACGACATAACTAACTTACTGATAGATCGGCCGATTTTAAAAATTCAAACATGAATAAACTTTTCATAACAATGGCATTCTTTCTAGACGCATTGCGGAAGTAAAATTACTCCTATTCTCGTAAAATACCACATAGCAACCAAGAAAAAAAGACCCGCCCTTGGTTACAAAGACAGTGAACGCTAGAGTCAGAAATGATCATGGGTATCAATGGACATTTACACAGACAAGATAGGAAGATTAACTCGACTAGAAACAAAGGACATTTAATAGGCTTAAACCAGTTGTAACTCCTTCTGTCTGTTATCTCCATGGTCTACTGTAAGTTTCATTGTTGCTCATGTTACAGACCATTCTTTGATAAGATGAGCTCGCATTGGTTGACAGATTATCCTGTATCAATTTTTAATCAGATTGGTATCTCTGACTTGCATCTTACATGTGTACAATAGTTGCTTTTATAGTAGTGTAGGCATTTAAATAAATGTCTGTGGTGTGGTCAGAACAATCACCTTTTAATAATTCAGGATAAATACAATTCTTTGGATTATGTGTGTGTCTGTAAGAGCATGCTTGAAATAGAGTAAATAAAGTGTATGTTCAATGCACCAATCACCAAGTATGTTTCTTTCCTCTCAGCTAGAAAATATGAATCTGGACAGATGCCACCCCCTGGACAATTCAACAATGGCGAGACTGTTGCTGTAAACATCACATGAAGTTAAATACTAAAATTGATGTGTAATTCAAATGAACTCAGAATGCTGAATGACGTGATGAGAATATATGGTACTGCAGGGATTTACAACAAACTCCAAATACATAATGTATATGGTGTGGTTAGACAAGGGTATCTATACATACACCTTGAATATTGGTCTATGGTTAGGGTTTTACTTCAATTCCAGATATTTTTTGTGTGAACAATTTACTTTAATTTAAATTTGCAGTCCTAGATGATAATTTCACTGGTGTTTTGCAGACTGTCATGTGTCAATTGCTGCAGACCGTCATGTTCAGTATGGCTGAATAGAAAATCATTTTATTTCACCTTAAAGGGGCACCTTCCAGTTAAGCCTAATCTCACAACAAATTTATATTCTGGATTGAAATAACAATAGATAACAAAAGATAGATTAACATTGTAAACAACATAAACAATAGTGTCCCATGATTCTTTGGTGCAATCCATGGGATTGAGCGGTTCCCCTTTAAATTTGTATGCTAATTTCTTTTGTAATAAAACCTATAACAGTAACAGCAGCCAGACACTGTCAAGATTAAGGTAAAAACTGTCATTGATACAGGCAAGTGTGCTTGTGTTAGACCAGCTAGTCATCGTATCATGGCACCACTGCAGTCAATTGATTCAATATTCCCACCATGCAGTCATCCTTTCTATCACTTTTGAATCATATTCTGCTTGATATGCAGTGATTAACTTCCTTCATACAGATTACGATTGAAGTCTACTTTATTATGATGGAATATATTATTTACGAAAGTGTTACAATGTATATATTGAATATTGGTATATAAAAAGGTTTAATTTAACTTTACATATTGTCTTTGTTTTCTCATTTCAAATGGATAAAAATTGTGGTCATCGACATGATCACTAACTGAATGTTTATGGATAGAATATGTCAAATCAAAGGAACACATATTCTGTAAAATACAGCTGTATTTTATTTACAAATGTAGATTTTCATACATGGTATGTTTTTTATTAACAGGAAAAATTTGATGAGTTATCTTGGTGGTATTTTGACAATAACGGACATGACCAATGTTTTTTTGTCAAAGTTTCTAATATTTTAATCTATATAATATTGATATAATGCTCATCACCATTGAGGCAAATAAGTAAACACATGATATGTAAGAGGGCATTTGTTATGAAAACATAAACAAAAGTAAATCTTCTGTCTCGATTTCCAAGACCTGTAAAACCACTTTACCACATCTGTGTAGGTACTGCTGACATGGAGTCCTTCATCTGTCTAGGTACTGTTTACATGTAATCTTCTATTTCCCGAGGTGTTATTTAAATGTTACATCTTAATGCCTTATCACTGTGATGAGGTTCACTGGATGGCCACAATATACCTGGTGCAATTCACTGCACCACTATGTTATTCAGGACCACAGCATACGCTGTGTGATTCACTGGCGCACAACATACTGTGTGATTCACTGGAGCACAACATGCCCTGTGCGATTCACTGGACCACGACATACACTGTGCAATTCGCTGGTCCACAACACACACTGTGCGATTCATTGGACCACAACATACACTGTGCAATTCACTGGACCACAGCATACGCTGTGTGATTCACTGGAGCACAACATGCTCTGTGCGATTCACTGGACCACAACATCCACTGTGCGATTCACTGGACCACAACATACACTGCAATTCACTGAACCACAACATACACTGCAATTCACTAGACCACAACAAACACTGCAATTCTCTGAATCACAACATACACTGCAATTCTCTGAATCACAACATACACTGCAATTCTCTGAATCACAACATACACTGCAATTCTCTGAATCACAACATACACTGCAATTCTCTGAATCACAACAAACACTGCAATTCTCTGAATCACAACATACACTGCAATTCTCTGGATCACAACATACACTGCAATTCACTAGACCACAACAAACACTGCAATTCTCTGAATCACAACATACACTGCAATTCTCTGGATCACAACAAACACTGCAATTCTCTGAATCACAACATACACTGCAATTCTCTGGATCACAACATACACTGCAATTCTCTGAATCACAACATACACTGCAATTCTCTGAATCACAACAAACACTGCAATTCTCTGAATCACAACATACACTGCAATTCTCTGGATCACAACATACACTGCAATTCACTAGACCACAACAAACACTGCAATTCTCTGAATCACAACATACACTGCAATTCTCTGGATCACAACAAACACTGCAATTCTCTGAATCACAACATACACTGCAATTCTCTGGATCACAACATACACTGCAATTCTCTGAATCACAACATACACTGCAATTCTCTGGATCACAACATACACTGCAATTCTCTGAACCACAACATACACTGCAATTCTCTGAATCACAACATACACTGCAATTCTCTGGATCACAACATACACTGCAATTCACTAGACCACAACAAACACTGCAATTCTCTGAATCACAACATACACTGCAATTCTCTGGATCACAACATACACTGCAATTCTCTGGATCACAACAAACACTGCAATTCTCTGAATCACAACATACACTGCAATTCTCTGGATCACAACATACACTGTGCGATTCACTGGACCACAACATACACTGCAATTCACTGAACCACAACATACACTGCAATTCACTAGACCACAACAAACACTGCAATTCTCTGAATCACAACATACACTGCAATTCTCTGAATCACAACATACACTGCAATTCTCTGAATCACAACATACACTGCAATTCTCTGAATCACAACATACACTGCAATTCTCTGAATCACAACAAACACTGCAATTCTCTGAATCACAACATACACTGCAATTCTCTGGATCACAACATACACTGCAATTCACTAGACCACAACAAACACTGCAATTCTCTGAATCACAACATACACTGCAATTCTCTGGATCACAACATACACTGCAATTCTCTGGATCACAACATACACTGCAATTCTCTGAATCACAACATACACTGCAATTCTCTGAATCACAACAAACACTGCAATTCTCTGAATCACAACATACACTGCAATTCTCTGGATCACAACATACACTGCAATTCACTAGACCACAACAAACACTGCAATTCTCTGAATCACAACATACACTGCAATTCTCTGGATCACAACAAACACTGCAATTCTCTGAATCACAACATACACTGCAATTCTCTGGATCACAACAAACACTGCAATTCTCTGAATCACAACATACACTGCAATTCTCTGGATCACAACATACACTGCAATTCTCTGAATCACAACATACACTGCAATTCTCTGAATCACAACATACACTGCAATTCTCTGGATCACAACATACACTGCAATTCATATAATATTATGCATGTGCGTGAAATTTTATTTTGATTCATTTCATAAAAACAAGATGAACATATTCCATTAATTAGAAATTATCATAATGAAATTTATATGAATACTTCATTTTATGTGCACCAAAACAAATACCATAAAATTTGACATTCGTTCTCTAAGTACAAAAATCTGATAAATATTTCAGAAATGCAATTTGTTTCAACATTGTGCATTACAATAGTCACAATAGTCTGTCTGTAATGGCTTTTCATAGTTTTTGTTTGATCAGTCCTAGTTGAAATATCAAGGATTTAAAGCACACTCAAAATTCATCGAAAATGTTAAAAAAAATATATATAAAAATTATCTGCAAATTGTATATTATGTAAATGACTTGAGTTTCTTAATCTTAACTACTTGCAATGAATCACTCCAGCTCAAACTGGATTGAATTCATTTAAAAAAATAAAATAACAATAAAAAGTAATCTTATTTCACAATCCATAAATTAAATATACACTTTCAGATTATTCAAAAATATGATAAAAGTTATCCAAATTTTTCAATATGTCCTATGAATTGGAAAACATCGGATACTTGAGTTGGAAAATACTGTCACAGAGACAGTTTCCTTGGCACCTTTGATATATCTAATCGAAACCATGGCACATTGAAGGTTTCAATAGAGATGGCTTCTTGCATTAACCCATTCCACTGGTCAAACCCATTTAAGTTTTAGTAAACAGATCTACTAGCAAATTGCCAACAAATTTCAGTGTTTGCATAGACCTGCTGAGTCCAACTGAGTTAGTTTGTTACGCATGCAACATTATTTCATCACCACAACCTTAATAGATATGTTGATCAATGTCTAAAGAAAATGATATTGAATGTTTTCACTCAATATCTGCCAAATAAAATAATGAGAGTGCCGGCTCTACAAATACACGACTCATTTTGAATACAGTCTCACGCTGACAAGTATTGCCTTTGTTCCCTCTGTTTTGAGTTGATGCTAAAGTTCAATATCCGTTCAGCAGCTTCACATTCCTCGGCTTTGTGTCTCTTATATGGTGTGTCAAAGAATATAATAAAGATGCATGCTGCTAAACTCGCTATGCCAGAAAACACCAGTACAGAAACTGTAAAGGAAATATAACATTATGTTAATATGCAACAACCTTGCCCTTAGTACTATTAAAACCTTGTAGATAAACATTGTTAAAACATAGAAAACCTTGCCCATAGCACGATGAATGTACAAATTTTGAACAGCATTTATTAAAACAATGGCCAGGACTTTCAAGTAAATGTGGATGTTTTGGGATCTCATGCCAAGTTTAAACTTACGCTGTTCAATAAATGGTGCTATAAAGAAAATATAACTGAAGCAATAAATGTTATATTTACTTGTCATGTCTTTTGGTTCAATTGCATCTGCCGTGGATAAATCACAGTCTTGAGTAGCATTCTGTCTGGCCGATAAAGGTCGACCCAGTGCTTGCATCACAATGACTAAAATTATTCCTTGTATTTGACTGGAATTCAACGAAAAAAAAGGTAATGGTCGAAGATTATTGTGTATCTTGTTAATGATTTATATAACAATATTGCCCTCTGATGAAAGGATGCACATTCCATCCTAAAGTATGACAATATCGCCCTTTATGGAAAGGATGCACAATATCGCCCTCTATAGACCACTTTCCCAAGGAAAGGTGATTAAAAGACACAGAAGCATGCTTTTACAGAAGAATACCGAGTTCATCATGACTGGAAAACAGCAATTGAAGGTTATGAAAATAATGGAAATTAGACAATTTTACAGAAAAAGCAAACAAGAAAAGCTAATTTCAGTGTTGGACTGTGATGGCCAATTTCAGTGTTGGAGCAGAAATGCAAATGTTAGTGTTAGACCATGATAGACAAAGTTAGTAACCTGATTGCGAACATCCGTGTTAGACTATGAACTCCAATGTGAATATTGGGATATTATTGACAATGTTGCATCAGACCATGACTACCAAGATTACGTCAGATATTGTTAGAGATTCATGTACAGTTTGTATACTTACCCCGATATGTATATAAATCCAGCACTAGTCCCTTCAGACACAGGATAAGTACATTCCACTCCAAGTTCAAAACATACAGGTATTAAAGAAAATGCAAAGAATCCCATTATACCAGCTGCCACTCCTGTTAGAATGATTTCATCTGGTTGTTGAGAAATCTAGAGATGAAAATGTAAGTGTCAAATTCAGTTTGAGCCTCTGAGAGACGGTTGAGATATGGATAGAAAGCTGGGTCTCTGGGAGATGGATAGAAAACTGGGTCTCTGAGAGATGGATAGAAAGCTGGGTCTCTGATAGATGGATAGAAAGCTGGGTCTCTTGGAGATGGATAGAAAGCTGGGTCTCTGAGAGATGGATAGAAAGCTGGGTCTCTGAGAGATGGACAGAAAGCTGGGTCTCTGAGAGATGGATAGAAAGCTGGGTCTCTGAGAGATGGATAGAAAGCTGGGTCTCTGAGAGATGGATAGAAAGCTGGGTCTCTGAGAGATGGATAGAAAGCTGGGTCTCAGAGATGGATAGAAAGCTGGGTCTCTGAGAGATGGATAAAAAGCTGGGTCTCTGAGAGATGGACAGAAAGCTGGGTCTCTGGGAGATGGATAGAAAACTGGGTCTCTGAGAGATGGATAGAAAGCTGGGTCTCTGATAGATGGATAGAAAGCTGGGTCTCTTGGAGATGGATAGAAAGCTGGGTCTCTGAGAGATGGATAGAAAGCTGGGTCTCTGAGAGATGGACAGAAAGCTGGGTCTCTGAGAGATGGATAGAAAGCTGGGTCTCTGAGAGATGGATAGAAAGCTGGGTCTCTGAGAGATGGATAGAAAGCTGGGTCTCTGAGAGATGGATAGAAAGCTGGGTCTCAGAGATGGATAGAAAGCTGGGTCTCTGAGAGATGGATAAAAAGCTGGGTCTCTGAGAGATGGACAGAAAGCTGGGTCTCTGGGAGATGGATAGAAAGCTGGGTCTCTGGGAGATGGATAGAAAGCTGGGTCTCTGGGAGATGGATAGAAAGCTGGGTTTTTGAGAGATGGATAGAAAGCTGGGTCTCTGGGAGATGGATAGAAAGCTGGGTCTCTGGGAGATGGATAGAAAGCTGGGTCTCTGGGAGATGGATAGAAAGCTGGGTCTCTGAGAGATGGATAGAAAGCTGCGTCTCTGAGAGATGGATAGAAAGCTGGGTCTCTGGGAGATGGATAGAAAGCTGGGTCTCTTGGAGATGGATAGAAAGCTGGGTCTCTGAGAGATGGATAGAAAGCTGGGTCTCTGAGAGATGGATAGAAAGCTGGGTTTTTGAGAGATGGATAGAAAGCTGGGTCTCTGGGAGATGGATAGATAGCTGGGTCTCTGGGAGATGGATAGAAAGCTGGGTCTCTGGGAGATGGATAGAAAGCTGGGTCTCTTGGAGATGGATAGAAAGCTGGGTCTCTTGGAGATGGATAGAAAGCTGGGTCTCTTGGAGATGGATAGAAAGCTGGGTCTCTTAGAGATGGATAGAAAGCTGGGTCTCTGAGAGATGGATAGAAAGCTGGGTTTTTGAGAGATGGATAGAAAGCTGGGTCTCTGGGAGATGGATAGAAAGCTGGGTCTCTGGGAGATGGATAGAAAGCTGGGTCTCTGGGAGATGAATAGAAAGCTGGGTCTCTGGGAGATGAATAGAAAGCTGGGTCTCTTGGAGATGGATAGAAAGCTGGGTCTCTTGGAGATGGATAGAAAGCTGGGTCTCTGAGAGATGGATAGAAAGCTGGGTCTCTGAGAGATGGATAGAATGCTGGGTCTCTGAGAGATGGATAGAAAGCTGGGTCTCTGAGAGATGGATAGAAAGCTGGGTCTCTGAGAGATGGATAGAAAGCTGGGTCTCTGAGAGATGGATAGAAAGCTGGGTCTCTGAGAGATGGATAGAAAGCTGGGTCTCTGGGAGATGGATAGAAAGCTGGGTCTCTGAGAGATGGATAGAAAGCTGGGTCTCTGAGAGATGGACAGAAAGCTGGGTCTCTGAGAGATGGATAGAAAGCTGGGTCTCTGAGAGATGGATAGAAAGCTGGGTTTCTGAGAGATGGATAGAAAGCTGGGTCTCTGAGAGATGGATAGAAAGCAGGGTCTCTGAGAGATGGATAGAAAGCTGGGTCTCTGAGAGATGGATAGAAAGCTGGGTCTCTGAGAGATGGATAGAAAGCTGGGTCTCTGAGAGACGGATAGATGGCCGGGTCTCTGAGAGATGGATAGAAAGCTGGGTCTTTGAGAGATAGATAGAAAGCTGGGTCTCTGGAGATGGATAGAAAGCTGGGTCTCAGAGAGATGGATAGAAAGCTGGGTCTCTGGGAGATGGATAGAAAGCTGGGTCTCTGAGAGATGGATAGAAAGCTGTGTCTCTGAGAGATGGATAGAAAGCTTGGTCTCTGGGAGATGGATAGAAAGCTGAGTCTCTGGAGATGGATAGAAAGCTGGGTCTCTGGGAGATAGATAGAAAGCTGGGTCTCTGAGAGATAGATAGAAAGCTGGGTCTCTGGGAGATGGATAGAAAGCTGGGTGTCTGGGAGATGGATAGAAAGCTGGGTCTCTGAGAGATGGATAGAAAGCTGGGTCTCTGAGAGATGGATAGAAAGCTGGGTCTCTGGGAGATGGATAGAAAGCTGGGTCTCTGGGAGATGGATAGAAAGCTGGGTCTCTGGGAGATGAATAGAAAGCTGGGTCTCTGGGAGATGAATAGAAAGCTGGGTCTCTGGGAGATGAATAGAAAGCTGGGTCTCTTGGAGATGGATAGAAAGCTGGGTCTCTTGGAGATGGATAGAAAGCTGGGTCTCTGAGAGATGGATAGAAAGCTGGGTCTCTGAGAGATGGATAGAAAGCTGGGTCTCTGAGAGATGGATAGAAAGCTGGGTCTCTGAGAGATGGATAGAAAGCTGGGTCTCTGAGAGATGGATAGAAAGCTGGGTCTCTGGGAGATGGATAGAAAGCTGGGTCTCTGAGAGATGGATAGAAAGCTGGGTCTCTGGGAGATGGATAGAAAGCTGGGTCTCTGAGAGATGGATAGAAAGCTGGGTCTCTGAGAGATGGACAGAAAGCTGGGTCTCTGAGAGATGGATAGAAAGCTGGGTCTCTGAGAGATGGATAGAAAGCTGGGTTTCTGAGAGATGGATAGAAAGCTGGGTCTCTGAGAGATGGATAGAAAGCAGGGTCTCTGAGAGATGGATAGAAAGCTGGGTCTCTGAGAGATGGATAGAAAGCTGGGTCTCTGAGAGATGGATAGAAAGCTGGGTCTCTGAGAGACGGATAGATGGCCGGGTCTCTGAGAGATGGATAGAAAGCTGGGTCTTTGAGAGATAGATAGAAAGCTGGGTCTCTGGAGATGGATAGAAAGCTGGGTCTCAGAGAGATGGATAGAAAGCTGGGTCTCTGAGAGATGGATAGAAAGCTGGGTCTCTGAGAGATGGATAGAAAGCTGTGTCTCTGAGAGATGGATAGAAAGCTTGGTCTCTGGGAGATGGATAGAAAGCTGAGTCTCTGGAGATGGATAGAAAGCTGGGTCTCTGGAGATGGATAGAAAGCTGGGTCTCTGGGAGATAGATAGAAAGCTGGGTCTCTGAGAGATAGATAGAAAGCTGGGTCTCTGGGAGATGGATAGAAAGCTGGGTGTCTGGGAGATGGATAGAAAGCTGGGTCTCTGAGAGATGGATAGAAAGCTGGGTCTCTGAGAGATGGATAGAAAGCTGGGTCTCTGGGAGATGGATAGAAAGCTGGGTCTCTGAGAGATAGATAGAAAGCTGGGTCTCTGAGAGATGGATAGAAAGCTGGGTCTCTGGGAGATGGATAAGAATTCATGGGCAATATACCCAAGGATGTGCCATAGCTCAATTGTTATCTTTGTAGTGTAAATAGCATTGAAGACGCATGTACAAGGGTCTATATGTACATAACAGCAAACAAAAAGCTAATGTGTCTCCATACACACACAAAGTATTTAATATACATACTTACAACTGATAAAAATATACTAGCAAGAGCAGCAAAAGCAAAACACACTTTTGCTGTCTCCATAAATTTTTTTGTCTTGTCTACTATTGCACCTGCAACAGCTGCTCCCAAGACACCAGTACCAATCAGCAAAGCACCATAAATACCAATCATTTGCTGCAGTTTAGATGAAAAGAAATAAATGCATACAGTAGTGGGAGCTCTAACATTGCAGGAATGATAACAATATTAGAAACCATTATTCTACATTCCAAAGTAGTAAAAAGACATTGGATTTGTCTTTCTTTATTGAGTTTCTATGTGCACTTTGGAGTAGTGGTACTATTTCAGATTGCACATTTTTATGTTCAAACCAATGTTTCAGTTTCCAGCAATCCAGTGTAGATTTATAAAAAAAAATGACTATTCATCTTGCCTGTAAGAAGATTTTGAATACACATAAACCAGAATCTGATGATAACTTACGTCTTTGTATCCTTGAGGACAGAGTATCTGCTCAAATAGAGTACTTAAACTGCTAAATAAAGCAATTCCACATCCAAAACACAATGCCAGAATTAAGTAAGGTTTATTGTGAATAATCTGTAGGTGATAAAAAAACAAAATTCAGTGTCAATAAATAATTATTTTTTTTATTAGAGATTCGCAAAATGACTGCACAACCAAACAGAGCTATCATTGACCCATCTACATCATTTGACAACACAGAAATGCTTCACTGCTAGACAGTATACATAGAGAATAATTGATAATAAACTTACTTTTTTAAGACCTTGAAAGAATGGCTCATGTGGATCAGCAGCACTAGCTGAGGGTGGAGTTGGGGGGACACTGTTACAAAAACCAAATGTTGCCATCAACATAGCCAATGCTGCTGGCACACAGTATATGTACAACTATCAAAATAAAGTAATATAAGTCACTTAATTAATTAGGCCAATTATATCCATTTATAACACTATTAGTTACGTGTCCCATTGTTAAAGCTCATACAAAAATAGAACTCTGTGAATTCCACACTTTATACAAAGAACTCATGTAAATGACACACTTTATACAAAGAACTCATGTAAACGACACACTTTATACAAAGAACTCATGTAAACGACACACTTTATACAAAGAACTCATGTAAACGACACACTTTATACAAAGAACTCATGTAAACGACACACTTTATACAAAGAACTCATGTAAACGACACACTTTATACAAAGAACTCATGTAAACGACACACTTTATACAAAGAACTCATGTAAACGACACACTTTATACAAAGAACTCATGTAAACGACACACTTTATACAAAGAACTCATGTAAACGACACACTTTATACAAAGAACTCATGTAAACGACACACTTTATACAAAGAACTCATGTAAACGACACTTTATACAAAGAACTCATGTAAAGACACACTTTATACAAAGAACTCATGTAAACGACACACTTTATACAAAGAACTCATGTAAACGACACACTTTATACAACGAACTCATGTAAACGACACACTTTATACAAAGAACTCATGTCAACGACACACTTTATACAAAGAACTCATGTCAACACCACACTTTATACAAAGAACTCATGTAAACGACACACTTTATACAAAGAACTCATGTCAACACCACACTTTATACAAAGAACTCGTGTAAACGACACACTTTATACAAAGAACTCATGTCAACACCACACTTTATACAAAGAACTCGTGTAAATGACACACTTTATACAAAGAACTCATGTAAACGACACTTTATACAAAGAACTCATGTCAACACCACACTTTATACAAAGAACTCATGTCAACACCACACTTTATACAAAGAACTTATGTAAACGACACACTTTATACAAAGAACTCATGTAAACGACACACTTTATACAAAGAACTCATGTCAACGACACACTTTATACAAAGAACTCATGTAAATGACACACTTTATACAAAGAACTCATGTAAATGACACACTTTATACAAAGAACTCATGTCAACACCACACTTTATACAAAGAACTCATGTCAACACCACACTTTATACAAAGATTTGTAATCATTAGTTCAGACATTGTTTAAAGTAAACTTACTGCAAAAGGGACATCATGCTGATTTGGTGCAAGTAATGGAGACAGTATATTGGCTAGCAGAATACCAACGGGATTGGAGACAGATGCTATCATATTGGCAGTTGCTCTCTGATCTCCTTGGAACCATGTAGCTGCAAGCTTGGTGGGGGAAAACATCACAAACGGCTGGGAACAAGCGGCTAAGAATTGACCTGATATTAATACTGGGAATCGGGCTTGCTGTGGTACAAATGAAAGGGTACTAATTACCCTAACTCCACATCCAATTGCGTTCAGCCAGGATCCAAGTACAATCTATGGAAACACAGATACTTTTACGGTAAATTACATATTGTAAATTGTTTTTGTGTTTCAAGTTTGTATATTTTTTTTGTACTCAGTTCAAAATACTTTGTTGAGAAAAGCAATCTGACATTAAGCTACACTGTTTCAGCATGCAATACATGTAGTTACATGAACATCATAGTAGACTTGGCTTTGTTTGCATTCTAAGTGTTTTCACTCCTGTCTTATCGCTGATAAGGATAAGTTTATAGTACTAAAGTTATGGATTTATCAACTCCAGTTATAAGATATATCTTTACATTAATATGATGAAATAAGCTAGTCTAATAGAGGTCCACTCAAGGTACATGTACGTATACTAAGTTTAAAAACAATCAAACCAGCAGTTATCAGGAAGAAGTCAAATAGAAGTCATATTCATCAAAATTACAGAATTGAAGACAATGTCACAAATATATACCAAGTATCAAAGCAGTTGGAGTGGGGTTTTAAGGAAGTTGTTGAAAAATATAATTTTTGACCAGAATTACAAAATATTGCCATAAAATAATCAAATATCACAGAGGTCTACCCAAGGAATATACGTATGTACCAAGTATAAAATAAAATTAAAGGCACAATGTGGCTATGCTAACCACTTGCACAGCATATGTTAGGGCTAATACAGAACATGTTTTAAATTTGCAAACACGATTTCTATTATCTTCATTGAACCAGTTACATGGTAATCACATTAGGATCTGTATGTTTGTGAAGATTCGACTGATGCACCCTGTTACAGCATTTCCACATCACGCAACATTTATAGACAGCAGTTAACTACTCAAGTCGCTATATTCATCAAAATCTCAACTCCTACGCTATTTATTGGCATAAATACAACATACAATCGATTCTGTGTTAATCATAGTCACAATCATCCACTTTAGTAATAGACAATCGCTTTTTAAATTGAAGAAAACAGTTTACCGCAGCTTTCCTGGAGCCGTGAACTGAATTAGCCAAAAAAGTAATGTTGTTGTGCTGAATAAAATCTGTGTTATACTTACACTAGCTCTAAGTCCCATTGTATCTAATAACCAGGATGCACATATACCTAATGGTATAGAGGCTGTCATGAAAATAAGTGATAGCCAATTGACCTCATTGTAACTAATTTTGAAATATTCCCCCGCTCTGTCAGCAATAGGACCAAAGGTCATCCAGATCTAGAAGAAAAAAAAGAAAAAAAAAACATTTGTTAAAATTACCATACTATGGATGTAGAGCAACAGTCATTGGGTCACGTTGCATTGTGTGTGGGTCCCATAGAATGTAAGTAAACAACATGTGTAAATTACATTGTTTACACAAAATTAGAACAGCAGCAACTGTGGCACATTAAAATTCATGTAGAATTTGAATATCTGATCGGATGGTATTTAAAACTGTACAAAAATACATTCCACTATCTTATGATCTTCCATTCTGCTTTTACATGAATTGCCGTAAATATGATTTCTTTACCAATGTTCAGCACATTGTTGACTACACGTTACGATCATAGCAAGATATACATGGATAATGTAGCATGTAGTGATTGTCATACAATGATCACCATCCTTTAACACATAGCATACTGATGTCATTTTTCTCATTAATTTTAGAGGCTTTTAGCAGGCATTGTGTTATAGTCTTTTCTCTGTGTTATAGTCTGTTCTCTGTGTTTATTAGTCTGTTCTCTGTGTTATAGTCTGTTCTCTGTGTTATAGTCTGTTCTCTGTGTTATAGTCTGTTCTGTGTGTTATAGTCTGTTCTGTGTTATAGTCTGTTCTCTGTGTTATAGTCTGTTCTCTGTGTTATAGTCTGTTCTCTGTGTTATAGTCTGTTCTCTGTGTTATAGTCTGTTCTCTGTGTTATAGTCTGTTCTCTGTGTTATAGTCTGTTCTCTGTGTTATAGTCTGTTCTCTGTGTTATAGTCTGTTCTCTGTGTTATAGTCTGTTCTCTGTGTTATAGTCTGTTCTCTGTGTTATAGTCTGTTCTCTGTGTTATAGTCTGTTCTCTGTGTTATAGTCTGTTCTCTGTGTTATAGTCTGTTCTCTGTGTTATAGTCTGTTCTCTGTGTTATAGTCTGTTCTCTGTGTTATAGTCTGTTCTCTGTGCTATAGTCTGTTCTCTGTGTTATAGTCTGTTCTCTGTGTTATAGTCTGTTCTCTGTGTTATTGTCTGTTATAGTCTGTTCTCTGTGTTATAGTCTGTTCTCTGTGTTATAGTCTGTTCTCTGTGTTATAGTCTGTTCTCTGTGTTATAGTCTGTTCTCTGTGCTATAGTCTGTTCTCTGTGCTATAGTCTGTTCTCTGTGCTATAGTCTGTTCTCTGTGTTATAGTCTGTTCTCTGTGTTATAGTCTGTTCTCTGTGTTATAGTCTGTTCTCTGTGTTATAGTCTGTTCTCTGTGTTATAGTCTGTTCTCTGTGCTATAGTCTGTTCTCTGTGTTATAGTCTGTTCGCTGTGTTATAGTCTGTTCTCTGTGTTATAGTCTGTTCTCTGTGCTATAGTCTGTTCTCTGTGCTATAGTCTGTTCTCTGTGTTATAGTCTGTTCTCTGTGTTATAGTCTGTTCTCTGTGTTATAGTCTGTTCTCTGTGTTATAGTCTGTTCTCTGTGCTATAGTCTGTTCTCTGTGTTATAGTCTGTTCTCTGTGTTATAGTCTGTTCTCTGTGCTATAGTCTGTTCTCTGTGCTATAGTCTGTTCTCTGTGTTATAGTCTGTTCTCTGTGTTATAGTCTGTTGTCTGTGTTATAGTCTGTTATAGTCTGTTCTCTGTGTTATAGTCTGTTCTCTGTGTTATAGTCTGTTCTCTGTGCTATAGTCTGTTCTCTGTGCTATAGTCTGTTCTCTGTGTTATAGTCTGTTCTCTGTGCTATAGTCTGTTCTCTGTGCTATAGTCTGTTCTCTGTGTTATAGTCTGTTCTCTGTGTTATAGTCTGTTCTCTGTGTTATAGTCTGTTCTCTGTGTTATAGTCTGTTCTCTGTGTTATAGTCTGTTCTCTGTGTTATAGTCTGTTCTCTGTGTTATAGTCTGTTCTCTGTGCTATAGTCTGTTCTCTGTGCTATAGTCTGTTCTCTGTGTTATAGTCTGTTCTCTGTGTTATAGTCTGTTCTCTGTGCTATAGTCTGTTCTCTGTGTTATAGTCTGTTCTCTGTGTTATAGTCTGTTCTCTGTGTTATAGTCTGTTCTCTGTGTTATAGTCTGTTCTCTGTGTTATAGTCTGTTCTCTGTGCTATAGTCTGTTCTCTGTGCTATAGTCTGTTCTCTGTGCTATAGTCTGTTCTCTGTGCTATAGTCTGTTCTGTGTTATAGTCTGTTCTCTGTGTTATAGTCTGTTCTCTGTGTTATAGTCTGTTCTCTGTGTTATAGTCTGTTCTCTGTGCTATAGTCTGTTCTCTGTGCTATAGTCTGTTCTCTGTGTTATAGTCTGTTCTCTGTGTTATAGTCTGTTCTCTGTGCTATAGTCTGTTCTCTGTGCTATAGTCTGTTCTCTGTGTTATAGTCTGTTCTCTGTGTTATAGTCTGTTCTCTGTGTTATAGTCTGTTCTCTGTGTTATAGTCTGTTCTCTGTGTTATAGTCTGTTCTCTGTGCTATAGTCTGTTCTCTGTGTTATAGTCTGTTCTCTGTGTTATAGTCTGTTCTCTGTGCTATAGTCTGTTCTCTGTGCTATAGTCTGTTCTCTGTGTTATAGTCTGTTCTCTGTGTTATAGTCTGTTCTCTGTGTTATAGTCTGTTCTCTGTGTTATAGTCTGTTCTCTGTGCTATAGTCTGTTCTCTGTGTTATAGTCTGTTCTCTGTGTTATAGTCTGTTCTCTGTGCTATAGTCTGTTCTCTGTGCTATAGTCTGTTCTCTGTGTTATAGTCTGTTCTCTGTGTTATAGTCTGTTCTCTGTGCTATAGTCTGTTATAGTCTGTTCTCTGTGTTATAGTCTGTTCTCTGTGTTATAGTCTGTTCTCTGTGTTATAGTCTGTTCTCTGTGCTATAGTCTGTTCTCTGTGCTATAGTCTGTTCTCTGTGTTATAGTCTGTTCTCTGTGCTATAGTCTGTTCTCTGTGCTATAGTCTGTTCTCTGTGTTATAGTCTGTTCTCTGTGTTATAGTCTGTTCTCTGTGTTATAGTCTGTTCTCTGTGCTATAGTCTGTTCTCTGTGTTATAGTCTGTTCTCTGTGTTATAGTCTGTTCTCTGTGTTATAGTCTGTTCTCTGTGCTATAGTCTGTTCTCTGTGTTATAGTCTGTTCTCTGTGTTATAGTCTGTTCTCTGTGTTATAGTCTGTTCTCTGTGTTATAGTCTGTTCTCTGTGTTATAGTCTGTTCTCTGTGTTATAGTCTGTTCTCTGTGTTATAGTCTGTTCTCTGTGTTATAGTCTGTTCTCTGTGTTATAGTCTGTTCTCTGTGCTATAGTCTGCTCTCTGTGTTATAGTCTGTTCTCTGTGCTATAGTCTGTTCTCTGTGTTATAGTCTGCTCTCTGTGTTATATTTTCAGGTAATCAAACTATTCAGCTATGTTCACTTGTCAGGCATTGCTTTATGTAATAAATATCATCAACAAGTCAGCATTCACATTCTGGTGTCATTTTCCTATGCAAATACATTTTAAAGACATGTAGAATATTTATCTTTTGACTATTTCTAGTAATGTACTCTTTCAGAAAACTAAAAAAAACATTATATAATAATAATATACATTATAAAAAACATTATGAATTCATAACATCAAGTGACCAGATGCCAAACTCAGATCTTACAGTCTACTTAAAAGTGATATTAGTCGAGCTAAAATTCTATACCTGTTAAATATTAGACAAGCTATTAAATTATTGTCTCAATTGAGACTTAGTTGTCACAAACTCCAAATAGAAGTAGGCAGACATAAAAGACCTAAAATCTCATTAGGGAACAGGATTTGTGATAAGTGTAGGAGTGACAATATTGAAAACAAAGTTCATTTCATTACAGACTGTAGCTATTACACTGATGAGAGGGATACTATGTACGTTGAATTTACCAAAGAAATCCCCACTTTCCAGTCTGAAAACAATATGAATAAGTTCACTATCCTTAATAATACTAACAATCCTAAACTAATTGGACGTGTGACACGGTTTTGAAACACAACACACAAACTGCATTAATTATGTTATTATAACGTTCTGTTTTTACTTGTTACTTTTACTTTTGTTACTTTCAACAAAAAATTATATTGTTAATTTCTTTACAGTGTAATAAAACTTTATTATTATCAATATTATAAAGAAACTGTCGTATGATTCACTACTCTAGACCCCTATCTTTATTTTATTTTTAAATTGAACTCCCTGATTATAATAACTCATTCATTTTTGTTATCGATATATCATTTCTCATGCCAATATATCTAAGCACAGTCCCTCTGTGATCTAGGCAAGGACGTATTTATTATCAAACATGCAACGGTTCAATTATATTCTTCTGGGATGTTGGGGGGGGGGGGCATTGTCCGAATTGTCCACAAAAAATAAGCGGCGACCCGGGGATAATTCAGAACTACAGAAGATTACAAACAAATCACGTCTCGATACCGAACTGAACCTGGTCTTGAAGAGTGTTAACAAGATGGCTGATCTAAATGAGGGTGGGGCTGAGGTTCATTAGCGTCATTGCGATAAATAATCAAAACACTTTACCATTGCATTCGAAATGTTTAAAACGCACACAACAGTCAACATAAACCACCGTCTGGTATATACTCTATACGGAGTGTTCCCATCGCTGCTGGCAGACAAACTGACTGTTGAAGAGCGTAAAATTGGGTCGATAAGCCGATCAGTTCCCAGAAGCGACGAATATTCACTGGTCGCCGACATTTTGTTACGGTCACAATCACCTGACCAGCCACCTGACCCGAATTCAAAAATGAGCCCTCTAAGCTGGTGTTTAAATTGCACTCTAGAACCCTGAGGTTGAGCACAATATGCAAGTTCCACACCAGCAATTAAATATTTCTACTATAATATTCCAGCTTACTGCCTCGAGTTCGTGGGGAGGGGATACTCGAAAACGGAACCGTGCTAGCGATACTAGCGGACGATGGTATTCATTTGCGAGATCATTGTTATTTTATTTATTTCAATGTTTTACTAAAGCTCAAAAACAAAGTTTGGTCTGAAACTGTATCTAGGAATAAAAACCCTCCTCATAGAGCATCCATGACAAAACTGAGGATTAGTGCGCATGTGCTTCAGTATAAGTATGGTGACGCCGAAACATTGACATTAAGAATAGAACATGTCCTATAATAATAATAATAATAATAATAATAATAATAATAATAATAATAATAATAATAATAATAATAATAATAATAATAATAATAATAATAATAATGAATTTATTGCATCCTTAGAAATAATTTCCATTGGTTGAACAGCAATAAAATGTTAGTAATAAAGTACAATACATATAAAACTAAAGTAAAAGTAAAATGTCAGTTATTGTTATTTCTGATTTCAAATATATTCACCAACTTGTCTTATTAGTACGTCTTCTCTTGAACTCATAATATATTTAAATATCTGGTTATCACTTTTCAATTCTTCTGGAATACTGATATTATTAAATAGCTTTTGTCTTTCTGTTTGGTACCTAAGACATTCCATGAAGAAATGTTCATCATTTTCAATTTTGATCTGGGAACATTGCTTTCAGATTCTGTCTTCTAAAGGTATTTTGGGTTGGGTATGTCTACCCTTCTCAATTTCTAATACATGACTGCTTATTCTGAAGCGAGTCAATAAGATTTTATGTTTCAGATTACATAAGAGCAAATATGGTTCAAAAGTGTATGAGTCTTTAAACTTTATATACGTTCTCAGTTTTCTATTATCATTTGTTACACTCAACTTCCAGAACTCTACATACCTTTGTTGGATGTTTTTTCGTATGTTTTTTTATTTTACTGTGTGGTAATTTTTGAGGTATGACAGACGAGGACAAGTTTGTAATATTTTCGGAGACCATGTTTTTTACTGATGTAAACCAATTTAAATTTTGTTGTTTTTGTTATTCAAAGGCTTGTTTTGTAATATTACTGTCTGGTAAGGCACTAATACGATACCAGTATTTAATAAGATTGTAATATGACTGTCTGGTAAGGCACTAATACGATACCAGTATTTAATAAGATTGTAATATGACTGTCTGGTAAGGCACTAATACGATACCAGTATTTAATAAGATTGTAATATTACTGTCTGGTAAGGCACTAATACGATACCAGTATTTAATAAGATTGTATATGACTGTCTGGTAAGGCACTAATACGATACCAGTATTTAATAAGATTGTAATATGACTGTCTGGTAAGGCACTAATACGATACCAGTATTTAATAAGATTGTAATATGACTGTCTGGTAAGGCACTAATACGATACCAGTATTTAATAAGATTGTAATATTACTGTCTGGTAAGGCACTAATACGATACCAGTATTTAATAAGATTGTAATATTACTGTCTGGTAAGGCACTAATACGATACCAGTATTTAATAAGATTGTAATATTACTGTCTGGTAAGGCACTAATACGATACCAGTATTTAATAAGATTGTATATGACTGTCTGGTAAGGCACTAATACGATACCAGTATTTAATAAGATTGTAATATTACTGTCTGGTAAGGCACTAATACGATACCAGTATTTAATAAGATTGTAATATGACTGTCTGGTAAGGCACTAATACGATACCAGTATTTAATAAGATTGTAATATGACTGTCTGGTAAGGCACTAATACGATACCAGTATTTAATAAGATTGTATATGACTGTCTGGTAAGGCACTAATACGATACCAGTATTTAATAAGATTGTAATATTACTGTCTGGTAAGGCACTAATACGATACCAGTATTTAATCAGATTGTATATTACTGTCTGGTAAGGCACTAATACGATACCAGTATTTAATAAGATTGTATATTACTGTCTGGTAAGGCACTAATACGATACCAGTATTTAATAAGATTGTAATATTACTGTCTGGTAAGGCACTAATACGATACCAGTATTTAATAAGATTGTATATTACTGTCTGGTAAGGCACTAATACGATACCAGTATTTAATAAGATTGTATATTACTGTCTGGTAAGGCACTAATACGATACCAGTATTTAATAAGATTGTATATTACTGTCTGGTAAGGCACTAATACGATACCAGTATTTAATAAGATTGTATATTACTGTCTGGTAAGGCACTAATACGATACCAGTATTTAATCAGATTGTATATTACTGTCTGGTAAGGCACTAATACGATACCTGTATTTAATAAGATTGTATATTACTGTCTGGTAAGGCACTAATACGATACCAGTATTTAATAAGATTGTAATATGACTGTCTGGTAAGGCACTAATACGATACCAGTATTTAATAAGATTGTATATTACTGTCTGGTAAGGCACTAATACGATACCAGTATTTAATAAGATTGTAATATTACTGTCTGGTAAGGCACTAATACGATACCAGTATTTAATAAGATTGTATATTACTGTCTGGTAAGGCACTAATACGATACCAGTATTTAATAAGATTGTATATTACTGTCTGGTAAGGCACTAATACGATACCAGTATTTAATAAGATTGTATATTACTGTCTGGTAAGGCACTAATACGATACCAGTATTTAATAAGATTGTATATTACTGTCTGGTAAGGCACTAATACGATACCAGTATTTAATCAGATTGTATATTACTGTCTGGTAAGGCACTAATACGATACCAGTATTTAATAAGATTGTATATTACTGTCTGGTAAGGCACTAATACGATACCAGTATTTAATAAGATTGTATATTACTGTCTGGTAAGGCACTAATACGATACCAGTATTTAATAAGATTGTATATTACTGTCTGGTAAGGCACTAATACGATACCAGTATTTAATAAGATTGTATATTACTGTCTGGTAAGGCACTAATACGATACCAGTATTTAATAAGATTGTATATTACTGTCTGGTAAGGCACTAATACGATACCAGTATTTAATAAGATTGTAATATTACTGTCTGGTAAGGCACTAATACGATACCAGTATTTAATAAGATTGTAATATTACTGTCTGGTAAGGCACTAATACGATACCAGTATTTAATAAGATTGTAATATTACTGTCTGGTAAGGCACTAATACGATACCAGTATTTAATAAGATTTTCCTGAATATCTATAAGTAATAGAAATTATTATTATTATTATTATTATTATTATTATTATTATTATTATTATTATTATTATTATTATTACTAACCTAATTAGACATGTGACACAGTTTTTGAAAGTCTGTTTTGAAAACACAAACTGCATTCATTTTTACTGTCTGGTCTTACTTTATTTTAACGTTCTTTTTTTACTTGTTACCTTTACTTTTGTTACTTTCAGCCAAAAATGAATTTATTTCGTTATGGTGTAATAAAACTGTGTTATCAATAATATATATACCAAATCACGTTTTTTGCAATTATAATCTGTAGACTTAAATATTGTTGAATACATTGAACATATGTGTGTCATATTTTATGCCATTTGTTAGTGTTGAACGACACGGAGAATTTACAACCCTGTGTGTAAACAAGTGAAGCAGACGTAGAGCTCTGATTTATGTACACGAGTAAAGTAATAATTGCTGTTGTGAACAATTGTGAAGCGACTTTGACTTTATTGTGTAATAATTTGCATACATATAAATCACGTCTCGCCTGACATGATGATGGTGGGTGACAATTTAAGTTCAGTTTATTTAACCATACTATCGAGACAATTTCAAGTCACCAATGTTGCACTGTAGATATGGTGACCACCCTAGCACCCACATACACTTCAGATACATGTAAGGTACACCGTCTCAAATCACATTCTACATATACATATAGTGATTTGTGTGTTACCATACACTTTGTGAGATTTGTAAATCCGTGAGGAATCACGGGCATCGCATAATGATTGAAAATACTTGATATTACTTATTATTACATATGTACTGCAGTTTATTTTGATTCGTCCCTGAAATCAAAATCGGTATTTCCACACCTAATATGCAAATGAGGTATGAGAGCAAACAAAGTAGTCCCTCCAGGAGTACCGTTTTTCGAAACATAGCAGAAATAAACAACATTAAGAATTACGATATATTTATCTTGGTGTACATGAATATACTTGCCAAGTGAAATGAAATTTGAACAACAGTAATGGTACCTTTAGCCAGTCACTTATTTTGACTAAAACTAATTTGCATATCACCCATGCAATAATGTTTTCGGTATATTTACACGGTCGATATGCAAATGAACATAGTATTTCCATTGGCTACCGAACTATTTTTATTTTGTAAACATATTTTCGTCTGCTATTTTTGTCCGGTTCAAATCGTCTGACGGGATGACTCGAGATGTGGTGTATCCTGCGGCCGTACTTTCACGAACGAAAACAACTTCCATACGCAACGAAAGTCACGGGGAGGGTGTGGGGTTCTGTCATATTATTTACAGCAATTCCAGGCACTGATTTGACGCTGAAGTAGTGCTAGATATTGATAACTTACTACAATAGGTTACACACTTTGTTTCCAAATTTATATAAGTTGTAACTAGAAATATAAACATTGGCTGCAAGTCAGAGGAGTGATTGACAGATATTGCCCACAAAGTTTTCCATTTTTGCTACAAAGTCAGGCACACCTAGACTTTGTGGCGCGTCTAGTCTGTCTTTCATTCACTTTTGGTCGGTCATCGTGTCGATTGCGTGTCTACAAATCGGAGTCAAAAAAACAGTTGAAGTGAGAACAAGAGTTGTCGATTTGTATTTTCGTGGACTGTCATTTGCTGAGATTGGAGATCGAAATGGTGTTTCAAAGCAGACAACTTGAACTTTATAATATCGTCAAACGGTTTGTTACCACCAAGATTATCCTGCCAGGAAACTGACAAGGTTATAGACTATGACGAATATTATAACACATTGCGACGCACATTTACGGACGGGAAATTCGATAAAAACTACTTGTGTACGGCGGTGATAAGCTTTTTAAAGCGATTATTTGGTGGCACATCAACCTTTTGGTTCTCGTCGTCCAGAACTGATAATCAAATAAGACCCCTTCTATGTATTCAATTTCATTATTGATATAGTGGATGAAGTCTTCATCACAGGGAGCCCAGGAACTATAATCAACTGTAATACGCAGTCTCTATGAGCGGGGGGGGGGGGGGGGGGGGGTTATCGGCTGGTATCTAGTGTAAGAAATAGACTATTTCTTACACTAGATACCAGCCGATACCCCCCCCCCGCTCATAAACACTGCGTACTACAGTTGATTATAGTTCCTGAGCTCCCTGTGGTCTTCATAGGACATTTGTTGCAGGCGTGATACGTATATTTCCATAGTAGAAATAATGCACTTTGATCAATAATTCTGTCATGATCAGTCGGTCAGCTGGTTCTGTAAAATAATTAACGTTCTTTACATTGCCACCACTTTATGTGCCCCTCTCACTGAAATAACGTGTGACGCAAATTGAAGTACGAAACTAAGTCGAGAGCCACGATCGTTTATTGGAGGAGAAATTCAAAACTAATGTACAGCCACTTTTATGGGCGGAGATTTCTTCCGGTGCGCTTCAAATTGCAGACATGCTGTCTGCATTATTTGTAACAACTTCTGTAAATTTGATAACAAAGTGTGTAACCTATTGTGACATAAATTGTAAGTTAAAAGTACAGAGCCCTGGCTGTGTGAATGAAAAGCGCACATGTTTGGATACTTTGCAACAACCCATTGCACATGTTTATTTTTAAGACTGCTGATACAGTCACTGGATTGTGTTGTCAGCAGAAGTTGAGATACATACATCCTGTCCCTCCCTGTGGCATAATGGTATGTCTCAGACAGTGACATGGTGATTGTGAAATACCTTGGAATGTGCTGAGCCCAGTGTTGTTGGCAATGAAAATAGATATGACATCATTGACCCGAGTCTCCTACTTTAAATTGGTAGAGCTTGGATTAAGAATGGTTTATTTCACTACCAAAATTGGCATCCTCTGTACACTGATTTGTCGGCTATTTCGAGATAACCAATCATTTCGTTATATACATTTTATTATTTGCATGGCCATACATTAGCTAGGGTATTTAAGTTGAGACATAAGGGGAAAATCTTTAGTCAGGAAGGTGACCTGACTTGATCCTGTAACATCTTGTGATGCTGATTCCTGACTCCAGTGAGCTGTACCCTATACAGGGGTACATATGCAGACGTGCTGTGCAGTAATCCCTGCTGATCAACAGGAACCACTGAAGCTCACTGCCTGAACTACTCCCGTTGTACCAGTGCTACCAGTAGCAGCAGATAGCAGTGCAGTTGCCGATACTCCCTGGACACAGAGCACGAGTTTAAATTGTAGTGCAGCTGCTTCGCCAGTGTGCCAGATACGAAGGAACGCAACATTGCACATTGCTGTCCAATGGAGAGTGGAGTGTTCCATGCAGCATCGATCAAGTCTCTAATTTATTTTATTTTACAGTGTATTCCCTTCCTTGCTGGTTCCAGTGACCAGCATCCCTGTTATTTGTTTATTAAAGTACAGGAAACCGTATATAGTGTGTTGTGTTGATTTGTTATAATCGTTACTGGTATATTTCTTTCTCTGCACAGTCTCAGTTGTGGTGATATACATTCACCAAACGATCCCCACCCCGTGACAGCGGACGAGCTGAGAGGGAGGAGACTTATTAGATAAGCACGCTACCAAAGACAAAGACTATTAGACCGGTATTAAAGACAAACTCCCCGATCCTGAATACGGTGTAGCCCCATAAAGCCCCCCCCCCCCGCATTTAACGTCACACTATTGTAGTAAGTTATCAACATCTAGCATTACTTCAGCGTCAAATCATTGCCTGGAATTGCTGTAACACACTCTTTACCCGATTGAGTGCTCCGGGTTTTACCGATGTAAACACGAATGCGCTCTATTTGTCTATTTTCAAATACAACAAATAGTGTTAAACTTCAGATGATGAATGAAGACCGACGGACAGCTTCGGAATGAATTTGTCAACAAATAACGTTCATATACAGATAATATTTGAGAATTTATGACCAAGACCACTCAGTAGAACACCCGTGGAACACCGAAAACAAAGATTTTTTTTACTCTGGATAGTTTGTCGCCTATGACAGTAAAAACACAGAAGATGTTACAGACAGATAGACTGGGAGGTAGAATCAGTAATAGTGACGAGATATAAGGTTCGGCAGATATACAGGAGTATAAATCTGTCCACTATTGAAACGAGACAACACATACTACAATACAAATTAGAATCGCCAATTCCATCGCGGATAGACAGCAAGCTGATTGCAACACTGAGCCGCCACCGTGGTCTTGACGTTTCCAGTGATACGGCCATTAATGCTTCTTAACTGTAACTGTCGCATACGACTTATTTACCACTCCCGTGTCACTGAGAATATTCTAGAACCGTACTGTGTCTGGGTGGAATATTCTAGATTTTGTTTAGAAACTGGTTGAATAGGTAATAGAACACTGTAGAAGGCAATAGAAGGTAATGGAACATTCTAGAAATTTATAGTAAATTCCAGACTCATTATGTATGCTGATGTAATGGTCTATTTATAGACAGTGTGGGTATATATAGGGGAGTTGTTCAGCACTGAGTTCAGATCGGAGATCTCGTTGAATTGTATTGGAGTTTAAGTATCTAGTTATTGGAGTAGTGGAGTTTTACCGCGTTATTGTACTTGATGTTTGCAGAGTATAATAATACCAGTACCAGTTGAAACCTCATCTGTTGGCTCCGTGTTCGTATTTTATCATCGCCGCCAGGGAATCTTTTTGTTACTGTTGCCATTTTGGTATTTGAACCATCACACCTGTACTATACCAATTACGGTAATATTACGTTGCGTGTGACATCTGGGGGCTCGTCCGGGAGCAGTGAAGACATATAGAAGACAACATGGCCAGCGAGATGAAAGATATGTCGAAACAAGAGTTGATGGAATGGGCGGATGAACTGGGAATGACTGGAGAAGACAAAAAGAAATTTATTTTGGAGCAATTGAATTCTCAGCGGGCTGACAGACAAGCGGCGAGGGAAGAGAGAAAGGCAAAAATGGAAATAGAAGTAGAGGTGAGGAAAATGGAGATTGAGGAAAGAAAGGAAAAGTTACGGCTGGAAGCGGGAGCAGAACAGCGAGAAAAGGAAAGGGAGATTGAGGAAAGAAGGGAAAAGTTATGATTGGAAGCGGAAGAAAAGAAAAGAGAATTTGAGTTGAGGAAATTAGAGCTGCAAGCAGCAATGCCGGGGTTTCAACAGGCTGATTTTGGTGGTCAACGAAATGTGGTCAGTGATGCACAGTCACCAAAGTTGCCTGCATTTGTTGATGGTAAGGACGAACTTGATAGTTATTTATTGCGGTTTGAGAGGTTTGCAACGAATGCGAGTTGGCATAGAAATGGATGGGCCACAAAATTGAGTGCGCTGTTGACTGGTAGAGCACTGGAAGTATATTCCAGGATGTCCGACACTGATGCAGTTGACTATGATTGTGTGCCGGTGGCGCTGTTGACAAGATACGATTTCACAGAGGATGGGTACAGGAAGCGATTCCGTGAAATTAAACCTGAAAGTTCCGAGAGTCCTGACCAGTTAATTGTGCGGCTCAAGAATTATTTTGCTAAATGGGTTGAGTTGCCACGCACTGCAGCAACATATGATGGTGTTACCGACTTGATGGTGAAGGAGCAGTTTATTGGTGCCTGTACAAGAGATCTTGCAGTTTATCTTAAAGAAAGGGCACTCCAAAGATTTAGATGAGTTGGCAGTAATAGCAAAGTAGTACCTAGTGGCACATGGTCGACAGTTATCCACAAAGGACCAGGTGAGGCGTAACGATAATAAGACAACCATTAGAAATACTGATGTGGGACAGGGTAGTAGTACCCGGTGTTATGTATGTCAGGGTGTTGGTCATCGAGCAGTACAATGTCCATCCCGCGTTACTGATGTCAACCATGACAAAGGTGGACAGTGCCTTCAGTGTGGTGCTATAGGACATGTGGCTAAGTTCTGCCGTAGTGAACAACACAGGGGTCAAGAAAGAAAGAGTGTCAAACCCAGCACTACTACTGGTGCAGCTGCAGTGGTTAAAGAGGAGTCTAATATCAGTGCTAGCTGTGCTGTTCAAATTAACAGTGATGTGCCTAAAATGGTTGAGAAGGACCATTTGTTATTAGCATTGGGGGAGCAGTTAAAGGTTGTGAATGGTGCATGTATGAAACGGAGTGGCGTTGTGGAGGACAGGACTTTGCCTGTGGGTCAAGGGAAGGTTGGTGACACAGTTGTGACCATGTTGAGAGACACTGGGTGTAATGGCATTATAGTCAAGAAGAGCTTGGTACCAGATGACCAGTATACAAAAAAAATGGGTCATATGTTGATGGTTGATCGTACTGTAAGAAGGGTTCCTGTCGCCATGGTGGAAATTGATACGCCATATTTGAGAGGCACGGTGGAAGCATTATGTGTGCAGGACCCAATCTATGAGTTAATTGTTGGGAATGTGCCCGGAGCAAGACCACCAGATGACCCGGATCCAGTGTGGAATGTGAGTGGAGCAGTAACAACCAGAGCGCAAACGAAGAAATCTGGTAAGGTGAAGCCGCTCAAAGTGTGTGATGTAAAGACTGGAGCACATGTAACAAAAGACAAATTAATCGAGATGCAGCAAGCAGACACATCGTTGAAGAAGTATTATAGTAAGAGAGAACCAGAAGTGAGAGGGCACCATACAACCGAGTTCCAGGTATATGGAGGCTTGCTATATCGTGTGTATCGGGATCGTTCAGTTCCAGGAGGCAAGACGGTACGTCAAGTGGTTGTGCCGAAACTGTTCAGGACTCGTGTTACGGAGATTGCCCATGATTCAATATTTGGTGGACACATGGGGATAAAGAAGACAGAAGACCGGATTGTGACTAGCTTTTATTGGCCTGGGCTACATCAAGATGTTACCAGTTTTTGTAGGTCGTGTGATGTGTGCCAGAAGACTGTTTCAAAGGGATCAGTTGTGAAGGCCCCATTAGGTAAGATGCCTTTAATTGATATGCCATTCAAGCGTGTGGCTATAGATTTGGTTGGACCAATTACACCAGCCAGTGACGGGGGTCATCGATACATCTTAACTATGGTAGACTATGCTACACGGTATCCAGAGGCCGTTCCACTTAAAAATATAGATACGGAGACTGTAGCCGAGGCGTTGATTGACTTTTATAGCAGTTTGTGTCAGAATGCATGCAAGAAGTATCAAGATTGCTCAGCATTAAGAGACTGACGTCTACGCCCTATCACCCCATCTGTAATGGACTGGTGGAAAAGTTTAATGGTACTTTGAAGAAGATGTTAAAGCGGTTGTGCCATGAACAACCAAGACAATGGCATCGGTATATTAGTGCTTTACTCTTTGCGTATAGAGAGGTACCACAGGAGTCAATTGTTTTTTCCCCATTTGAGCTGTTATATGGTCGAACGGTTAGAGGCCCAATAAAGATCCTTAAAGAGTTATGGACCGAAGAGAGCGATACTCCTGAGATAGTTAATAGTTACCAGTATGTGTTTGAGTTGACAGATCGATTAGAACAGACGTTAGAGATTGTTCGAGAGGAATTACAAAAGGCACAGAACCGATACAAGTGTTACTATGATCGTAAAACGAAGAAACGAGTGCTTAAGGAAGGAGATAAGGTGTTAATTTTGCTGCCAACTGACAACAACAAGCTATTAATGCAGTGGAAGGGTCCTTATGTGGTGGAGCAGGTAATAGGTGAAAACGATTATCGAGTGAGGGTAGGTGACAAAGTGAAGACGTATCATGTAAATATGTTAAAGTTGTATGTTGAGCGGGAGACGTCGCCTACCTGACTACTTGAACTTTTGAACAGTATAGTAGAATGTTATTCGTTTATGACTATATTTCATATTTTATTATATTCTACTGTATGTGATTTTCGAATTTATGTACTCAGGGCTTTATTCAGTTCGATTTGATATATTGTATTGTTGTTTTATTTGAAATTGTTATTGTATTCGTATTATTGACGTCGTTGCTAGTCCTGTAATATTATATGTTATAATATTCTTGAGAGGGGAGGCATGTCGCATACGACTTATTTACCACTCCTGTGTCACTGAGAATATTCTAGAACCGTACTGTGTCTGGGTGGAATATTCTAGATTTTGTTTAGAAACTGGTTGAATAGGTAATAGAACACTGTAGGAGGCAATAGAAGGTAATGGAACATTCTAGAAATTTATAGTAAATTCCAGACTCATTATGTATGCTGATGTAATGGTCTATTTATAGACAGTGTGGGTATATATAGGGGAGTTGTTCAGCACCGAGTTCAGATCGGATATCTCGTTGAATTGTATTGGAGTTTAAGTATCTAGTTATTGGAGTAGTGGAGTTTTACCGCGTTATTGTACTTGATGTTTGCAGAGTATAATAATACCAGTACCAGTTGAAACCTCATCTGTTGGCTCCGTGTTCGTATTTTATCATCGCCGCCAGGGAAGTCTTTTTGTTACTGTTGCCATTTTGGTATTTGAACCATCACACCTGTACTATACCAATTACGGCAATATTACGTTGCGTGTGACAGTAACGGAAAAAACATGGCTTGCAAAATTAAAAGCACGACCTCGACCCATCAGAACGATGAATTCGGGCAATTGTAATGCTGGTATAATCATGGAGGTACCTCTATGGTATAATATAATGTAACATATTTTTTTTATTTTCAAGTATATAATTGTAGAACTACATTTCTCGCCATTGAAGGTTACAGGGCGGCATTGTCCTATTGTATTATCATACCAATGACTAGGATATCATATCAATGACTATGACATCATATCAATGACTGTGATATCATATTAATGACTGTGATATCATATCAATGACTGTGATATCATATCAATGACTTTGATATCATTTTAATGACTGTGATGTCATATCAATGACTGTTAAATCAGCAATGTCCTATTGTATTTTTCATATCATCAATTGCGATATCAGCAGTGTCCTATTGTATTATCATATCACCGATTGTGATATCTGCAGTGTCCAATTGTATTATATCATCGATTGTGATATCAGCAGTGTCCTATTGTATTATCATATCATCGATTGTGATATCAGCAGTGTCCTATTGTATTATCATATCATCGATTGTGATATCAGCAATGTCCTATTGTATTATCATATCATCAGCATTGTCCTATTGTATTGTAATATCATCGATTGTGATATCAGCAATGTCCTATTGTATTATAATATCATCAGCATTGTCCTATTGTATTGTAATATCATCGATTGTGATATCAGCAGTGTCCTATTGTATTATCATATCATCTATTGTGATATCAGCAGTGTCATATTGTATTATCATATCATCGATTGTGATATCAGCAGTGTTCTATTGCATTATCATATCATCAATTTATATCAGAAGTGTCCTATTGTATTACGATATCATCAGCATTGTCCTATTGTATTATCATACCATCAATTGTGATAACAGCAGTGTTCTATTGCATTGTCATATGATCAATTGTGATATCAGAAGTGTCATATTGTATTATCATATCATCAGCATTGTCCTATTGTATTATCAAATTATCAATTGTGATAACAGCAGTGTTCTATTGCATTGTCATATCATCAATTGTGATATCAGAAGTGTCATATTGTATTATATCATCAGCATTGTCCTAATGTTTTATCATATCAATTGTGATAAAAGCATTGTCCTATTGTATTATCATATCATCAATTGTGATATCAGCAGTGTTCTATTGCATTGTCATATCATCAATTGTGATATCAGAAGTGTCATATTGTATTATCATATCATCAGCAGTGTCCTATTGTATTAACATATCATCAGCATTGTCCTATTGTATTATCATATCATCAATTGTGATAACAGCAGTGTTCTATAGCATTGTCATATCATCAATTGTGATATCAGCAATTATTTATTATCGTATTATCAATTGTGATATCAGAAGTGTTATATTGTATTATCATATCATCAGCAGTGTCCTATTGTATTATCATATCATCAATTGTGATAACAGCAGTGTTCTATTGCATTGTCATATCATCAATTGTGATATCAGCAATTATTTATTATCGTATCATCAATTGTGATATCAGAAGTGTCATATTGTATTATCATATCATCAGCAGTGTCCTATTGTATTATCATATCATCAATTGTGATAACAGCAGTGTTCTATTGCATTATCATATCATCAATTGTGATATCAGAAGTGTCATATTGTATTATCATATCATCAGCATTGTCCTATTGTATTATCATATCATCAATTGTGATAACAGCAGTGTTCTATAGAATTGTCATATCATCGATTGTGATATCAGCAATGTCCTATTGTATTATCATATCATCAGCATTGTCCTATTGTATTATATCATCGATTGTGATATCAGCAGTGTCCTATTGTATTATCATATCATCTATTGTGATATCAGCAGTGTCATATTGTATTATCATATCATCGATTGTGATATCAGCAGTGTTCTATTGCATTATCATATCATCAATTTATATCAGAAGTGTCCTATTGTATTATCATATCATCAGCATTGTCCTATTGTATTATCATACCATCAATTGTGATAACAGCAGTGTTCTATTGCATTGTCATATGATCAATTGTGATATCAGAAGTGTCATATTGTATTATCATATCATCAGCATTGTCCTATTGTATTATCAAATTATCAATTGTGATAACAGCAGTGTTCTATTGCATTGTCATATCATCAATTGTGATATCAGAAGTGTCATATTGTATTATATCATCAGCATTGTCCTAATGTATTATCATATCAATTGTGATAAAAGCATTGTCCTATTGTATTATCATATCATCAATTGTGATATCAGCAGTGTTCTATTGCATTGTCATATCATCAATTGTGATATCAGAAGTGTCATATTGTATTATCATATCATCAGCAGTGTCCTATTGTATTATCATATCATCAGCATTGTCCTATTGTATTATCATATCATCAATTGTGATAACAGCAGTGTTCTATTGCATTGTCATATCATCAATTGTGATATCAGCAATTATTTATTATCGTATCATCAATTGTGATATCAGAAGTGTTATATTGTATTATCATATCATCAGCAGTGTCCTATTGTATTATCATATCATCAATTGTGATAACAGCAGTGTTCTATTGCATTATCATATCATCAATTGTGATATCAGAAGTGTCATATTGTATTATTATATCATCAGCAGTGTCCTATTGTATTATCATATCATCAATTGTGATAACAGCAGTGTTCTATTGCATTGTCATATCATCAATTGTGATATCAGAAGTGTCATATTGTATTATCATATCATCAGCATTGTCCTATTGTATTATCATATCATCAATTGTGATAACAGCAGTGTTCTATTGCATTGTCATATCATCGATTGTGATATCAGCAATGTCCTATTGAATTATCATATCATCAATTGTGATATCAGCAATGTCCTATTGTATTATCATATCATCAATTGTGATATCAGCAGTGTTCTATTGCATTGTCATATCATCAATTGTGATATCAGAAGTGTCATATTGTATTATCATATCATCAGCATTGTCCTATTGTATTATCATATCATCAATTGTGATAACAGCAGTGTTCTATTGCATTGTCATATCATCGATTGTGATATCAGCAATGTCCTATTGAATTATCATATCATCAGCAGTGTCCTATTGTATTATCATATCATCAGCAATGTCCTATTGAATTATCATATCATCAATTGTAATACAAAACTATGTCGTATTGAATTATCATATCATCAATTATGATATCAACAGTGTTCTATTGTATTATCATATCATCATTGTGATATCAGCAATGTCCTATTGTATTATCATAGCATCAATTGTGATATCAGCAATGTCTTATTGTATTATCATATCATCAATTGTGATATCAGCAATGTCCTATTGAATTATCATATCATCAATTGTGATATCAGCAATGTCCTATTGAATTATCATATCATCAATTATGATATCAGCAGTGTTCTATTGTATTATCACATCAATTGTGATATCAGCAATGTCCTATTGTATTATCATATCATCAATTGCGATATCAGCAATGTCCTATTGTATTATCATATCATCAATTGTGATATCAGCAATGTCCTATTGAATTATCATATCATCAATTGTGATATCAACAGTGTTCTATTGTATTATCATATTATCAATTGTGATATCAGCAATGTCCTATTGAATTATCATATCATCAATTATGATATCAACAGTCTTCTATTGTATTATCATATCATCAATTGTGATATCAGCAATGTCCTATTGTATTATCATATCATCAATTGTGATATCAGCAGTGTCCTATTGTATTATCATATCATCGAATGTGATAACAGCAGTGTTCTATTGCATTGTCATATCATCGATTGTGATGTCAGCAATGTCCTATTGAATTATCATATCATCAGCAGTGTCCAATTGTATTATCACATCAATTGTGATATCAGCAATGTCCTATTGTATTATCATATCATCAATTGCGATATCAGCAATGTCCTATTGTATTATCATATCATCAATTGTGATATCAGCAATGTCCTATTGAATTATCATATCAATTGTGATATCAACAATGTCCTATTGTATTATCATATCATCAATTGTGATATCAGCAGTGTTCTATTGCATTGTCATATCATCAATTGTGATATCAGAAGTGTCATATTGTATTATCATATCATCAGCATTGTCCTATTGTATTATCATATCATCAATTGTGATAACAGCAGTGTTCTATTGCATTGTCATATCATCGATTGTGATATCAGCAATGTCCTATTGAATTATCATATCATCAGCAGTGTCCTATTGTATTATCATATCATCAGCAATGTCCTATTGAATTATCATATCATGAATTGTGATATCAACAATGTCCTATTGAATTATCATATCATCAATTATGATATCAACAGTGCTCTATTGTATTATCATATCATCAATTGTGATATCAGCAATGTCCTATTGTATTATCATATCATCAATTGTGATATCAGCAATGTCTTATTGTATTATCATATCATCAATTGTGATATCAGCAATGTCCTATTGAATTATCATATCATCAATTATGATATCAGCAGTGTTCTATTGTATTATCACATCAATTGTGATATCAGCAATGTCCTATTGTATTATCATATCATCAATTGCGATATCAGCAATGTCCTATTGTATTATCATATCATCAATTGTGATATCAGCAATGTCCTATCGAATTATCATATCAATTGTGATATCAACAGTGTTCTATTGTATTATCATATCATCAATTGTGATATCAGCAATGTCCTATTGTATTATCATATCATCAATTGCGATATCAGCAATGTCCTATTGTATTATCATATCATCAATTGTGATATCAGCAATGTCCTATTGTATTATCATATCATCAATTGTGATATCAGCAGTGTCCTATTGTATTATCATATCATCGATTGTGATAACAGCAGTGTTCTATTGCATTGTCATATCATCGATTGTGATATCAGCAATGTCCTATTGAATTATCAGATCATCAGCAGTGTCCAATTGTATTATCATATCATCAATTATGATATCAGCAGTGTTCTATTGTATTATCACATCAATTGTGATATCAGCAATGTCCTATTGTATTATCATATCATCAATTGCGATATCAGCAATGTCCTATTGTATTATCATATCATCAATTGTGATATCAGCAGTGTTCTATTGCATTATCATATCATCAATTGTGATATCAGAAGTGTCATATTGTATTATCATATCATCAGCATTGTCCTATTGTATTATCATATCATCAATTGTGATAACATCAGTGTTCTATTGCATTGTCATATCATCGATTGTGATATCAGCAATGTCCTATTGAATTATCATATCATCAGCAGTGTCCTATTGTATTATCATATCATCAGCAATGTCCTATTGAATTATCATATCATCAATTGTGATATCAGCAATGTCATATTGAATTATAATATCATCAATTATGATATCAGCAATGTCTTATTGTATTATCATATCATCAATTGTGATATCAGCAATGTCCTATTGAATTATCATATCATCAATTGCGATATCAGCAATGTCCTATTGAATTATCATATCATCAGCAGTGTCCAATTGTATTATCATATCATTAATTATGATATCAGCAGTGTTCTATTGTATTATCACATCAATTGTGATATCAGCAGTGTCCTATTGTATTATCATATCATCAATTGTGATATCAGCAGTGTCCTATTGTATTATCATATCATCGAATGTGATATCAGCAGTGTCCTATTGTATTATCATATCATCAATTGTGATATCAGCAATGTCCTATTGTATTATCATATCATCAATTGTGATATCAGCAATGTCCTATTGTATTATCATATCATCAATTGTGATATCAGCAGTGTCCTATTGTATTATCATATCATCAATTGTGATATCAGCAATGTCCTATTGTATTATCATATCATCAATTGTGATATCAGCAATGTCCTATTGTATTATCATATCATCAATTGTGATATCAGCAGTGTCCTATTGTATTACCATATCATCAATTGTGATATCAGCAATTATTGTATTATCATATCAATTGTGATATCAGCAATGTCCTATTGTATTATCATATCATCAATTGTGATATCAGCAGTGTCCTATTGTATTATCATATCATCAATTGTGAGATCAGCAATGTCCTATTGTATTATCATATTGTGCTCGAATCGTCTAATCTTGTTGACAAAAATGAAAGTAAATATCCTTTTCATTAGAAAGGACACATTCCTGCAAGCCCTGTCATAACATACCTTGTGAGCTGAAATTAGCAATTCACATAATTTTGAATAAAATGCAGTATAATGCGAGAATGTGAGATAACCATGACTGAGCATGCAATGACGCAGTATTCGCATATATTATTTACATCATTAAGTGAAAACCGACTTTAGACAAGAAACCCACTTTTTTTTCATTTTTTCTAAAATAATTGATAATTTTATATAACTGGCGTCCGATAATTCTATGACAGATTTTAATGAGATTAAATATATATAATACACATTGCAAAACGTTTTCGCACTGTTGATGACATCATCATGCTAGAATTTCTTACTGACAACATTCTTGTTGGGTATCGAGCATATTCAACAAAGTATCAGCATAACACGCTAGCTGATTTTTTCTTTACAAACATGAAGCCGAATTTTCTACAGAAATTAGTTAGACAAAAGCCAAATTCCTTGATTCCAGATACATTCCATTTAGTGATAATATTCCAATGATATATATCTAGATTAATTAGAAATCAAGGAATTTACGGAGTTAACTTCATACTTAATGGGCCATCTCTTTATCACCCTATATGACAAATAAATGATCTTAATTTTACAATCATAAATTATCTACACCTTCAAAGTAATATTCTACTCCCCTGCACCTTGAGGTGTAGATTTCTCATTTATTGCACTTCATATATATTCAGTACTGATATTTTACTCATTTGGCGATGTGTACGAGTGGTGTGTTTGCCAAGTTTCATATTTTTGTCGAATGTTTTGTTCAATGATTATTTTGCTTTGTGTTCTTGAACGTATAAATATCCTTAGTATGTGAATTTTGTTAGCAGATCCACGGTTGGGTATGTTAATTCCACTTTGAAATGCGGCAGTCAAACCATGGAGTTATCGCTCTTCGTCATCAAAACATTGTCTGACATGTCCAGTGTCCATATTTGGCACACATTCAAAGAGATGCGCGATCACTTTTCCGTACTGGTAGATATCGACAGAAAACGACCTGTTGGTGGCGTTTCTCAATTCACGGATTTTCGATGATCCAATTAAAAATCCAGCAGTTCCATTTGAATCCTGGAAAGAAAAGAATACACAAGGGGCAGTCACAACTGATGATTTGATGCTTTGCATACGGTTTGGTTTATATTTAAGTATGAGTGAATGAAATGTTTTACCGGGAACACCTGTAATCGCCTTAGCTAGAGTAAGATTTATGGACCTGGAGATTGGTCGTTTTGATGCAAACGATGAATTGGCAGCTTTAGATGCAGAATAGTGGCACAGACTACGGATTTGACCGTGTTTGGTCCAGATTGCTCGCTTTTTGTAGACTGGATAATTATGGGCATTTTTTAGCGCAGACTAGAGATTTGCACAGACTGGTGGATTGGGGGATTGGAGTGATTATGCTTCGTGCTGACTGGCCATGTATGATACGTTCTCGTAGGATTCGCCATGTTTGGCACAGATGGGGGAATTGTCCGTCGTTGCTCGGCGCAGGCAAGAGGTGTGGTCACATTTGACGCAGACTGCAGGATTCGAAACGTCTCTACAGACACCGTACTAAGTCATTGCAAAGTGACAACCTTCGCACTGAACGGGTCTTACAGTTTGGTAATACAATTTACTCCAAAACCACCAGGCAAGGCCAGTCCACATTCCTGGTTTGCATTAACAAAGTTTTAAAAATTTCATCTGTTAAATAAAAAAAAATATTTAAAAAAAAAAAGTTATTACATATTGATATTACATGTTGAAACAGTTGTTAGTTATAACACTTTCCGTGAATAGTATTAATTTGTTCAGAGTAAAACTGATAAGTGAAGAAATAACACTCACCAAGTTGATTTTTTCAACCATGATATGCACGTCATCCACCCCACCATGCATTATTCCATGGCTGTGTAAAAGATTCATCGCCTTAGCAACACCAATAGCAATGCCCCACAGGTCACGTGGTTCTAACCAAGTCCCAGTTTCCTCAAGGTCTCCAATGTATTTTGATAACAATACTAGAATCTGGTGACGGTTGACCATTGCAGCAGTCGAATACGAAGGTAACAAATTATTGTTACCGATTTCGTGAATTATATCTGTGAAAACAATATTGAGATTAATCTTTAGGCGAGCTGTTTTATAAGACATGACACCCCTACTCCTAGGCATGATCTACGGCCCGCAACATTTAATGCGTGATTGAGAGAACACAAGCAGCAGTATTTTAGCGAAATTCGCATTCTACATTCAAGTGACGAGTTTTGAAAGGTAATTTGAAATCTTATCTTGACTTTCTTTTGGCAACGAACTATAATGTTGAATATATGTACATTCTGTATTATTGCAGTTCTACATCGATTGTTCAACATTAGCGCGTGGTCGCCAATGTGTGTGTACGGAGTATTTAAGTAAGTCGGGCAGTCTATCTAATAATATAATGGTCTGGGCTGTCTAGAGCTAGTACAGTGGTATTAATACGATGACCTGACCAGTCTATCCATAATACGATAATACGATTGTCTTAGACAGTAATACTGCAATACGATAGTATTTTTTATGGCAATTGCGCGCGAACCAACTTCCGCGGACCTAAGACTATCATGTCAAAGAGCCGTTCCTTACACTTCCACAGCAGATTTTTTTTAGTAGTAATTGTCATTATTTGCCACTATGTATTGTTAGTAACTATCGCTACTATTGTTTTGCTGTCGTAATCATCATGCAGCGTTCAAACAAACAATGCATTTAACGTTGTTTATGTCGTTCATAATAAACAAGGCTTTACGACGACACTCGAATTAACGGAGACGATGGTTAGCTATACAACTTACTTGTTATCTTCAATTGACGGTCACGTGACACCAGATGGTTTTACAGCTGCGTTGGCATTCACTGTATTAATCATTGGTTAACCATTCTTAACATTTCTGAATTTCAGCGTAGAAACTGTATAAATAATTGGGTTGATGGACGAGTTGAAAGGGAGGATGAAAACAGCAGTGATTGCGTACAGTTCGAACGGAACGTAGACGCCACAGAGTCCTATAATACCCAACAATATGATAGGTGACCAGCAGAGAAAATCTGTCACCACGATAGCTGTCATATGTAGAGCAAGGGTGACTTCACTCTGTCTCTTGGACGACGACGCTGCTCTACTGGTCTTCCGTACCTGCTGATGCATGATTACATATGCCAAGAAGATCATTAGGAAGGACACCCCATTGATCACTAGGAATATAGACACATAATACTGCCAACCAGAAGCTTTAGAGTTTGAAATCTGGAGAGGTAGACACACACTAAAACGGGCGTAGAACTCGCCGTTAAAATATTCCTGGGGTAACAAAGGAATCACTGAAGCCATGATTATGCACCAACCAATACCACATACAACACGACCAGTATGGAGATTCCACTGAATGGAAATACTATACAAATAAAACGATCAAGTGTTATAACACTCAGAATATACACAGAAACTTCACTGGATACCATAGAAAGTGCTCCACTAAGCTGACATATTATGTCTCCAAGCGTCATCATATATGCTGTAAACCCCACGGTAATACATATCTACTGAGGCAATGGTCAACATTTACACTCCCATCAATAAAGCAGCCAGGCCAAGATTGAAAATCAGAAATGAGTGTACTCTCAGTCTTTCTCTGCGATCCCTCAGTCTCCACAGTATGACAAAGATGTTGCCAAGTAACGCACTGATTCCAAGTACCCAAAGAAAAACACGAAGTACTTCACTCGCCATCAGTTCATGACATGATGAAAATGCATCCCTTGGAGAATAGCAAGTCTCGAGAGGGATACCACTGCGTCGTTCATTTGCTAGACAACAGAAATACAATCTGTCAGAATATCTGATAAGACAAAAACAATACATCATCATCATCATCATCATCATACTACACAGTTGTACGACATCTTTCATAAAATTGTACCATACAATCAACATGAAAAAAACATTAATCAACATAAGCAAAGAACACTCGAATAATAACTCAAAATATGAAATAATATATGAATTACTAACAGTTTGGTCAAATTGTATAGATAGTAGAAAAATGAATTTTGTCTGCCAACACTTATTTTATTGTGTGATATATTTCTGTACAAAAAGTAAACATTTAGTAGTATAACAAATATAAATGAATAAATATTTACGGAGAACATGTACAATCGTTAGGACGTAATAATTTATTAATAAATAAATAATACTTTTTACTCATCAACTCTATATCAATATAATTTACTTACAGTTCCGCTAAAAGTGGAAGTCCGTTAAACACACCGTTTGTCAGAGTGGCAAGGTCTAGATTACTCAAGTCACTATCAAAGGGTAAAATCTCTTCTCTCGGGGTTCTCCACACTTGTCAGGGGGGAATCTCGTCTCGTCTCTCTATCTCGTCCCCTTGAGGTACGGGATCGGGAAAGTCACTTTAACTTTACAGTCAAATAAGACACACACAACGAAATACGTTTCAACTCTCGTCTCAGTCGATCTTTTGGAGCACTCTATAAGACACAGCGCCCTGGGGAAAAGTCCCCAAGACTCTCACAAGGCTGAACCAAGACTCGCCCAAGACTGGACTCTCTCAAGGCTCGCCCCTGGACTGGACTCTCTCTCAGACTGGACTCGACTGCCCAAGGCTGCGTCTGTCGTGGAGTATTCGCCAAGACCAACTCAAACTCTCTTTATTCATTTTCAAAACTCTAACCAATTACAAAGCAGTAAAAAGACTCTAAGGCGTAAACTTCAATCATAAAGCCAATCACACTAAGTACTGAATACGTCATATCTTTTGATTAATCGTTCACTACATTAATAATTACGGATACCAACTGTCAGAATGAGTAGTCTAAAAAGCGGCGGCTATCTGGTAATTAGTTCCAAATCACTGAGCCAACTTTCGTCCAAAACTTCAATTAGACCTAAACGATGACAGACATAACACAGCAATTCAGCTAATAATCAACTAATTAAGTCGACCAACAGATACGCGAAAACAAATTCATGACACATCCCTTCACCCAAACTGAGATATGCCTCTCGGCATTGCACGTTCACAAATCAAAGATACCGTCAGCCACTCATCGTCATAGGGTTAAATACAATACTAATAAATCAAAAAGAGTAAAACACACTAATTAAGTACAATGATTATAAAGTCTAAATACAATGGTTATAAAGTTACAAATATCAACGGTTATGAATCAAAAAAAAGGGGAAGGCTACCAATCGACTCACTTTTCTCAAACAGTTCGCTGAGGTAACCCGTCGCTTCACTTTCTCCATTACTAAGATTACAAACTCTATATCAAAAGGTCAAAAAACTAAGGCGTGGCGGTGTAACAAAGCGATCAGCCAATCGCTGCAGTCGACAGCATGATCACGTGATTACCAGGGATGCGTCTCTCGGTTAAAGCATTGCAAAGCGGTAACTAATAAACAATGAATAAACAAGCTATTAATCAAACTCCTGTCATATACGCTTATAAACTTCAACTGAACTCAAAAGTCGTTAATCTAAACAAAAGTCATACGGCGTGGAAACAGAATGCAAAGACAAAGCCGCTATCATAACACATTACTTCTCTGGCAATAAAGACGGGAAAAAGACTAAAACGATAGAAACTACTGAGTTACATATAAGCCTGTCAATCATGAACAAAAGCTTGCGATATCAAACAATACGTATATGGGCGCACCAAACTCTCACCTCAAAAAGACATTAAAAAACGTTACAAAGGTGCTATCAACTCAAAAAGCGTCAGAAGCATTCCGGAAACAACACATAAACAAAAACAACTCTTAAAACGTCGATATCTCTGTACTCGACAAATCTCAAAACTCTTAAAAAACTCATTAGGGCATTACTTTCCCCATCATAATCCGTACTCATAAACTCATTAAAACACCATACAAATTCACAAAACTCAAAACACTGTGTTGCAAATACTTGTCCACTGAGGCGCGCTTAAATCGTTATAAAGGACCTCGCACGTCACTAAATATCATTTCAAAACAAAAATCTGGGCGCTTACATACATACAATTCGACATCACAGAAAAAAGGTAAGAAAAAAGATAGAAAAAGCAAACAGTACATTACATTACTGAGCAATAGTGTTGGGATTGTGAAAAGAGTTCAACGTCTTGAGTTATACAGTGTCAGTTACAGTGTCCAACGAGCGGTTCTCCAAGCAAATAGCTAAAGTCAAAGTCTATAAGCGTCTTCTTCTTTTGTCGCGTTATTCCGGGTCGTTCTTTATCATCTTCTTGTCTTTAATGTCGCTCAATTCTTAATTATACAGTCCTAACGATACTCGTCCTTCATAAGGGGTTCAGAAGTCTTCATCTCTTCAGCGTTGTACATCGGTGTCGTTCGGTAAAGCCGTTAGTCGTCAAGCGCAGTTTCCGAGTCGTCTCTGCCATCGAGCCAGTTAGTTTGGTTCACAAGAAAGACACCTCTTTGCCATTTCACTTCTCTTCACAGGATGTCAGTATGTGTTAAACACCTGCTCGGATTCTCCACCACGTATCAAAGGGTAAAATCTCTTCTCTCGGGGTTCTCCACACTTGTCAGGGGGGAATCTCGTCTCGTCTCTCTATCTCGTCCCCTTGAGGTACGGGATCGGGAAAGTCACTTTAACTTTACAGTCAAATAAGACACACACAACGAAATACGTTTCAACTCTCGTCTCAGTCGATCTTTTGGAGCACTCTATAAGACACAGCGCCCTGGGGAAAAGTCCCCAAGACTCTCACAAGGCTGAACCAAGACTCGCCCAAGACTGGACTCTCTCAAGGCTCGCCCCTGGACTGGACTCTCTCTCTCAGACTGGACTTGACTGCCCAAGGCTGCGTCTGTCGTGGAGTATTCGCCAAGACCAACTCAAACTCTCTTTATTCATTTTCAAAACTCTAACCAATTACAAAGCAGTAAAAAGACTCTAAGGCGTAAACTTCAATCATAAAGCCAATCACACTAAGTACTGAATACGTCATATCTTTTGATTAATCGTTCACTACATTAATAACTACGGATACCAACTGTCAGAATGAGTAGTCTAAAAAGCGGCGGCTATCTGGTAATTAGTTCCAAATCACTGAGCCAAGTTCCGTCCAAAACTTCAATTAGACCTAAACGGTGACAGACATAACACAGCAATTCAGCTAATAATCAACTAATTAAGTCGACCAACAGATACGCGAAAACAAATTCATGACATCACTATAAAAGAATGGAATAAATTGAAGTAATCGTCATTCATACCCTAGGAAAGGATAGGAATATATTTCCTTTGATGAAATCTGGGTAGCCATCCAATAAAATAATGACGGGCCCAATAATTCCCCTTTATTGCCTAATGTGCAAAATATCTTGCATTTTGAGTGTCTTACATGAATTGTAACGCTTGTATATACCTAATCTTGTTCAGTAATAATAATCAACTAATCACACAAAATGAAAGTTTCGTGAGTTATTGTTAAAGAAATGAGACGCAGAATTATTGCTAATGTCTCAAGAAATTAATAACTATGACAATGAATCTGGCAATGAAGTCTTGAGGCTGATTTTAAGGTAATTACAAATTTTATTACAAATTTATTATAATGTATTCATTAGAACGTAACTCAGCTTAGTTCAGGTTCCGGTCATATATTAATTAAGGTCTATGCAGTAAGTCATTTGTTATTGCACTGAGCTAGTTATAAGTTGACAAACTTCTCATTAAAATAAATTAAGATAACCACCAGATCACGTGACGGTGCCATACTCATAGATGAGGTAGTTTATGTAGCCCTAGAAATGCATCATCGTTGATCAAATAGATGGGATTTTGGAAAACATGAAATGAAATATATGTAATAGACAAACAAATATCGTATTCGAGTCACGAGGCCAAAATCACTGCGATTTTACATACAGATTATAATTGCGAGGTGTAATATGACGATTTGAATATGATATACATGTTAAATTGGTATCTGTAATTTGTTTTCACAAAACCAAGAACATACTACAATATGAATCTCATACAGGCCAGATGTGATGTCATATGTTTTGAATGGAGTGGACACAACTAATCATAATAAAATAATAAAACATTTTGCAATTTGGTATTGTAGTGTTGTACAGCCGTAGGTCACAATTGATCGCTGTCCTATAATGGCTTATCAGCTTAATAAATGACGAAATTGAATTTGCACATGACTAAAATGACCGAACGTCTACAACTTGATGACAAAAACGACTATATGAATGTTACGTAACTTTTCTCCATTTTCACATTACTATGTTACTCCCATCTATATAAGGGATATTTGATCTCCTCTACATATATAGTACAGCGGCGAAGTCGTGCCTTTTTAAACTATTAAGTCAAGTTGATTTTTTCTACAGATTCACCTACACATTGAAAATGATAGAAGACTGATATCGCACGCTTATGTACATATATCATCCGGTATCAATGTTACTATTACGATGTAAACCACACACGACGTGATCGCCTTTTTAATACAACTGAAATTACTGATTTGACTATGAATTTGTTAGCATCTCCATTTGACATGTGAATATTATTTTTTTTTCTTTTTCATCGACCAATCATATCAAAAACTAAGAAATAATCGAGAATCAGACCCTTTTGTTCATGCAGCAACAGATTTTGTAAGTTGCAATTTGCTGATTGGGATTTTACTTTGTAACCATGGCAACGTGTCGACCTTTAGGATAAAACAAACTTTAACGAGAAAACCCCTGATTGTAATTACATGAAATGTAACAGATCCATGTAAATTACGTCAAATAAGTAGAGTACTTTAGTTCAACGTTTAGTCCTAATTAGTTGTAAATAACTTGTTCGATGAATATGTTAAAGTTACATTTCCACTTTGTAATACAATTTCCTGATCCATTCATACGGCATCCAGTCTTCCTTCGATTCATTAACTCCTAAATGCAATGGGAATACATGACCCTCTAAGAGTTGAGAACTCACTCAATCAAATGTGTTTTTTTTTATTCACATCATCTAACACGAGTTGCCATTTTCACCTGAATTACAACTCGGCATTAATTAGTATTTTATTATTATTATTATAGTGACGACATTTCGCATCGTTCGCTGTTCCCAGGTATACAGGAAAGGAAATCAAAATCCACAAATTTTGGTAGCCATAATATACTAATATTTAAACTGAAAATTCCGTAATCCAAAATATGACATTGTGCCTAATGATTACATTACTAATCATGTACATGTATTTGAGTGGCACACCCCCAATATCCTTCAGTAATTAACACCAGGACATAGATTTGCGTAAAATATATTGGTAGTTGCATCATCTATGTAAGGTAATTACACTGATTATATAATAAAAGCTCATTACTTGTTCATCTATTTCACTAAATGTCAAGCCATCAATTTTATTGGTTGAGTTATTCTTTGCAGTAAATTATACTCACAGATGGGTAAGTTGGCGAAGTTCTAGAAAGATTTCTCTAGTTAGTGTATCTCAAATCCCTGAATACACAACAGAATAACTGAAGATTTAATATTCCACATTTACAATAAGGTAATTAGAGAATACTGCGATAGTATGAATTATTCATGCTTCCTGTTACATCAAATGGCACTCTAAAAATATAAGATACATTTAAAATATACGCACAAGTACAGCAGGTTTTGCAGTTGTCGGAAAGACCATTTGGGAATGATGGATATCCAATTGTGTGATAGGTTCCTGTATTAAGTGAAAAATAATGGAATCAGTTATACACCGTAATAATCACTACTAACTGTTCTGGTGAATAAAGTGTGGCATAATTTGTTATTTTAAACCAATGTAATGTGTACGTAATTGGATTGCTTGCCAAAGATACAACAATATATCTAGCATTTGGTATTTGTCTAAACAAGGTATTCATGTTGCTGTCCAACTTTGTACTTACAAGTTTGCAAGAAATGTCATACAGGTAAATGTTTCATTGGATATATTGAATCTCGTATTTCGATTTTCCACTTGGATATCTGTTCCACTCAGGTCACTAGTAAATATGATAGAAATGTAATTGTATATTCCAACCAATATATAGTTAATTATTTGAAATATATCAATGTGAAGTATACTCTGAAAAAAGTTAATTATTCTAATACACCATTTGTACACACAGTAAATTTTAACATCACACATTAAACAATTTATAAATGTATCTTACAGGCTTCTGACAGATGTTGGCATGTTATCAGGTAGATCGACCCAGTTCCTCTTTAAACAACTGAAACGATAACCATGGCAACTACATCCATCGGGGCATACAATGTCTACAAAGTGAAAGAGCAATTCAGGTGTGTGATTTGTAGGTTACGACCTCACAAATGGAAAATGCGTGAACAAAACAACTGCACTGACATTCAATTTATTACGCAGGTTATTCGGTAAAAATAATAACTATGTATGTATATAATACAATCATACATAAATTAATCTTAAATATAAAGGGGTGATTGAAGAGATGATCCGATGACACGTGACGATGACGCGTGGACGCTTACCACATAGCATTTCATCGTCCCCAGCTTGACATTGTTTGATCCCATCACATCTTTGATCCATCGATACACACTGGGATTCCCCAATACATCTATATGCACCTGGACAGTGGTATGTATCTACAAAGACAGATAAATAGGAAGAAGTTAGTTAAACTGGACAGGAGAAAGTGTTGGGTTTGAAGCTGATGCGAGTTCTACGTCCCACAATAACGGATGTTTAATTAGTTAATTTATTTAACCGCTCACTGATTGGTTTGGTTAATATTATGCACGTGCTGATTTTTTGATATTGTCAATCATTTTGTTCTTCTATTTGAGCAAAAAAACCTGTGACGCGAACAGTTTTAACTTTCGCGCGGTGACCAAAAACATTATTTTTTCTCTGAAAGTAAGCTATAATAGCTTTAAACTTACCAGTCAATTTCGTCTTTTCCATTTGGGCAGTCACGTGATCCGTCACATTTTCTATTGATTGGTATACAATATGAGTTGGGGCACTTCAAAGTTCCAAAAGGGCACATGAAATCATCTGTAATTAGAGGTACGCATGACTGAGACGTTTGAAGTTTGATAGATTTTCATTTATAGAAATAGATGCGACATATTCAAAACAGCAATGCATTAGAAAAAGACTATATATATAATCTGCTTGTAATTGAAAACGTTTCTTACCACAAAAACGCAGGTGCGTGACATCACGGCAGCCGAGATGATAGTCTCTGCCATTGATTATACTATAGTCAAACACACAGAGCCTAATGTCTGCTGCACATGCACCGTTGTTGCATCACAGATGGTTTTCATTACATTCCTTGTCGTGGTAATCTATTGTCAATTATAACAATATTTCTTTGAATGATAGTGGGGTTAGAAATATATATGATACTGGCATCAATATTATAAATATGCACAGGGAATTGTTTTACCCACGGGAATACAGTCATGATATTCACTACATGCCTATATTCTGGATATTTCAACCATTCTCATATATTTTTAAATATTCGTTATCAAAATACCCCGCCATAACACACTTGTGAGGCAACAGAGTACATGAACAATGGCAGAAAACTTGGATATTCATTGTGTTTCGTATCGTTAGTGTAATGTGTAGCAACATTGAATGACTTTATATATCCCTCGATATATTAGTATATCAATGTGACACTTTCACAAAATCTGGCGTAGTGATGCAAAATAAAATTAACTGTTAATTAAGCGTTCTTTATTAGACAAACACTCATCACATAATGAATGTTCATCTTCGTGATGAGCTCCTTGACAGTCAACCATACCGTCACATTCAGCAAATGATGGAAGGCATTTGTTGTCATAATAACGGAATCCATCGCACGCTGTTAGTTGAAACATGAGACATGGTAAACAAAGAGGACGTTATATAAGGTATTCCCGGGTGTAGATCTACTTTGACACTTTGCATAGATGCCGGAAACCATGTGGAGGTTGTACATATTTAAAACAGTCGTGATGCGGAAATGTGTTTTAGTGATAAAGTGCTATCTGTGATCTCAGTTTCAGAATGCTCGTACTTGATTTTATATTTCATTACAATTTGTAATTTGCAATTTTTGCGGGAAGGCGCTGATGACTACATGTTTCTGGGTGACGTTATATATCATTATAACTTTAATATAAAATACCAGTGTCCTCCTAACAGTCAGTCCTATGTACTTTGTCATTGACTTGCCCAGATAAGGGTTGATTTGCAGGCATAATATATCACCTTATATTATATTTTAAACGGTGGCAAACATACATGTTTCCACGTGACTTGCAATTAGTGATCACGCCCAAGAAACATTCCATGTGTATTATCATATTTAACGTCAATTATTCAAGGCGTTGACTTGATTGTTTCCAATCTATTTCCCATTTTCGCGCATTGAATGATGGGAAACATAAAGCAGTTAATAGTAATAGTGAAACATAACAGAAGTCGTGCTTAATTGGGTTACAGTGTTTGAATATTACTAAGTGTGTCGACCCCGAAAGTTTAAAAGTTACGTGATTGACGTCATATCTAATTGAGACAGGCTTAAAATTCCTCGTGGCGCAATTCGAGACACGCAGCACATTTTTACAAAGCATTCTAATAACTACGAATTTAATATGTATTTTGAATGTTACATTGAACGAAGGTAAACATTTGCAGGTGTTTATTGGTTGGTTTATTATCAACATTTCACTTGTTCTAATGCCTTGAGAAGTGATAATATTCAACAATAGATACACCTAGAAAATGTTGGCATTAATCGAGTGCAATGTATAACAAATGGTTAGGGATAACCAGTCTTGAATTCAAACTAGACTAACCAATAGCCAATATAAATTGCATACCATTCTCACATAGATAAGTAATTTGTAAATTACATCGCAGTTCAATAGCAATACACTGACCACTTGAACATAGAAACTGCTCAGATGTGCATAGAGGATATACTAGAAACACAATAATTGTATAAATGAAAGCTTGTGACTAAATGTGAATAAAATAATTACGGCACATTTTCAAAACAACTTGCTGGTATTTTATTCTATCGTGCATTTTGATCGACGTAATTATTGTGATATAGAAGAAGTATCTTACCACAATCAACTTCATCTGAACTATCTTGACAATGAACAATGAAATCGCAATAAAATGAAAACGAAATGCATCCGCCGTCATCGCACCGGAACTGTGACCTATGGCACGATGGCTCTGAAATCATACAGAAAAATAAAATGAAGTTTATCTGGTGAAAAGCAATTTATATGTAAATTACGCATAGTGGGATTCCCATCAAAAAATGAATGGATATGTCGTAGTTACAAAGTAGACTCATAAGGCGTGGTACTCAAGCACTTACGTAAGAACGAGAGTAATGAACATAATATTGTCATATATAAAATGTAACATATTTTAAAATAAACGGTGATATCTGGCGTGATGAAATCTATTATTTTCATGATAATTAGCATTGCTAATAATGATAGATGCCTAACTACAATGCATTTCGTCAGTTTTATCAGCACAGTCCCAATGTCTGTCGCATACTACTTCACGTAATGCGCATTCATGCGTAGTGTTACACTGAAAGTACTCTGCACTGCAATCCGAGGAGTAATCTAATAAGAAGAAACAACAAATCAAGTTTAAAATAATGCTATCCGGAGATGGTTCAATAAAATAAAAAGTTAATTATGTACACACAATTAATAGATTAAAATAATTATTATTATTATTATATGTACCTATATATGTGTCCGAATTGTTTGTATACCAATCCAATGTCATCAAATAGTGATTAAACGTCATTTCCTGCAAGTTCTTTATGCTAATGAGGTTGCCACCTGAAACATGCTCATGCTCTGCTTCTGGCCAAATCAACGGACTTCTATATTTGAAAAATCTATAGCAGTTGTTCTTGAAGATTACCCATTCGTAATCAGGACATTGGGAACCTGATATTAAAAATAAATATATTTATATAATACACACGTATAATTGTTAAAATAATATGTAATCTTAAAAGCCTAGATTGAGTAAAATCTAGCAAATATCCAGGGCTTTAAACATTGTTGACTGTCCTATAATTGTCATATACATTTCGTATTTACTGTACTGTGGTGTGGTGTGGTGTTATGTTATGTGATACGCTGTGTTGTACTGTACTGTACTGTACTGTATTTACTGCAATACACAGTGCTGTGTCGCACAACACTGCACAACACAGGTACTGTACCGTTGTGACAATATTTGAATATTCTATATTATATGAATGTATTTTTGTGCGTATACAAGTCAATTTATTATAGTCATTGTTCTGTCTAAAGTTCATTGAATCTGATTTGTATATTCAATATGTTACACTTAGGGAATTCTCTGTAATATAAATACGACCGTCATGTGGTCTGAATTTCAGTGCCGTGGTAGAATTTCAGTTGAATATCAGCTGGGTGGTTTTGTGTGCTTTCACTTGTACGCGTAGCCATGCACTTTGTGGACATTGAACGCAGCAGTTTCAAGAAACCGTCATGGTTCTACCTTCTGCCGATAAGTAGTCAACTTACTTTGTGCACCGACATCTAGCAAACGCACCTAATGTACTAAGAGGTCTATTTAACGAACAGAGACTACGTGAAACCGTGCCGTACTGTACTGTACTGTATACTGCATTTGACTGAACCATTCTGCACCGTTCTATACTATAATGCGCTGTGCTGTGCCGTGCTGTGGTGCACTGTGCTGTGGTGTGCTGTTCTGTGCTTTACTGTGCTGTTCTGTGCTTCACTGTGTGTGGTGTGGTGTGTTGTACTGTGCTGTGCTGTTCTGTGCTGTGTTTTACTGAGTGTGATGTGGTGTACTGTGCTGTGCTATGCTGTAATGCTATTGAACGAATCAGTAGGCTTACCATCAGGAGAAGAGTAGTCAATGGATACTGTAGGTGTATATCTAGCATATTTATAGGTAACAAGGAATCCAGTAATATTACTATTCATAACCATATTTTCGCCACACATTTCGAACAATATTACCATGGAATTCATCGTCATTTAGGGGACGTGCTTCTGCAGTAAACTTTTCAATGGGTCGTAATCCCAATGTTTGAGAATCATAAATCTCAACGAATTCGTTTTCACAGATGTACGATGGTTTCAATATGAACGTTTCAAACGTCAGCGTAATATGATGAATTTGTTTTCGCGTATCTGTTGACCGACTTAATTAGCTGATTATTAGCTGAAAGGCTGCGTTATGTCTGTCATCGTTTAGGCAGGCGAGGCCCTGAACGAAACTTGGCTCAGTGATTTGGAACTAATTACGAGATAACCGTTGCTATTTGGACTACTATTTCTGACAGTTGGTATTCGTAGTTATTAATGTAGTGAACGATTAATCAAAAGATATGACGTATTCAGTGCTTAGTGTGATTGGCTTTATGATTGAAGGTTACGCCTTAGAGTCTTAATACTGTTTTGTAATTGGTTAGTGTTTTGAAAATGAATAAAGAGAGTTTGAGTTGGTCTTGGCGAGTACAGCACGATAGACGCAGTCTAGAGTCCAGTCCTGGAGAGTCTTGGGTCAGCCTTGCGATAGTCTTGGGGACTTTTCCCCAGGGCGCTGTGTATTATAGAGTGCTCAAAAGACCGACTAAGACGAGAGTTGAAACGTATTTCGTTGTGTGCGTCTTATTTGACTGTAAAGCTTAAGTGACTTTCCTGATCCCGTACCTCAAGGGGACGCGATAGAGAGACGGGACGAGATTCCCCCTGACACGTGTGGAGAACCCCGCAGAGAGAATTCCCCCCTGATAGTAACATAAGTCCCCGGTGGTCCAACCAGTGACCAGCTCCAAGAAGGTAGACGCTCGTTGTGATATGATGGAAAATTTGGCGATGTGATGACGCCGCAATTTGGGTTTGAGAAGCATTGGACGTTTTGGCTTCTTTGTGTTATCCCAACAAAGCACCCAGGAAATGCTGTGAACCAAAAGTGGTATACATAGACAGATAGAACATGGTAAGGACAAATCTTTCAACACAAATAGAAAACATTATAAGGAATACAAGTAAATCTGAAATGGTTGATTGTGTCTCCGTGTCATGGTCTATATTATATATTGTTTGATTTGTTCGTGTTACTTTATTAATTCGAATATAATTTCTCATATGAAATCATATACTCATTATTTTCTTGTTCTCCCTGTAAATATGTATCAAGTGTTGCCTGCGTAGGCAAGCATAACTGGTGAACTAACGATCGGCTTGCAGCTGTTGTACCATGTTACCGTTTGTCATCGAAATGAAGGTATTTTACTTTTGGAAATTACGCCATATTTGGAATAGATCTATATGAATCAGGATTTGCATAAATTACTTTGATCATGTGATTCATTAATTATGAACATATTTTTCATCCATGTGCACAATTTCGTTTTAGTAGTAAATGTGTATCTATAATAGACAACTGATAATTGGATATGCACATAATCAATAAGGTAACATGGTCAGCTAACAGTTTATACACGTCTTCACAGTGTTAACTTGTAGTAAATGTAGAAAACCTGCATTTATAATAAACCACTGGTAATTTGGTATGCGTATAATGAATGAGGGCACATGACCAGATAATAGTCATCTATATGCATAATATCAAGCTAGTAGTGAATGTGAGTTTATGTGTAATAGATCTTTGGGAGTTAGATATATGCATAATTTATGAACTCATGTGATCATCAAATAGATTATCCAAATATCTGGGAAATTGCTGACATTTTTTCATATTCTTTATATACAAATGTATTGTGAAATGTTTATTTTTTAATTTTAATATTTTGTTATAAATACACTGCACAATATGACAACCCTTCTTTGAAAAAAACGTTGATAAATATTGATGATGATATTCATAACAATACAATAAATAGCCAAACTAAAAATAGCTCATGTGAAAAACGTTATGTAACTTTTTTTCTACACAATTATATGCTTCTATGATAAATATATAACTCACCGACGATGCGATATTCCAAAGTAAAGTTATATAAAGTATCATTGTCCGCTGTGGGTATTCTGTTACTTGTTAATACAATTAACACACTCTGAGTAGAAGATATGATTAATGGTGCCGTGACGTCACAATATGTACCAATATATTTATCCATATCACTAATTTGTCCTTCATATATATCTACTTTATCAATGCATGATGCATCTTGGTTCCGGGGTGGAAAATTGGATTCAATGAACTTCACTTGAATATACTTAGATTTATGTCCTGTAATAGTCCATGCACAGCGTGCATATGGAAGGTAATTGCCGCTGACTATTCTACCCATTGCTTCTTTTAGAATTGTTTGTCCTATGCATTCTGAGTTATCGGATTCTGTCTGATACTCTGTTGGAACTTATAATGATTAATGTAATAATGATATTTGGTTACTGCCTACACAACAAAACAATACAACGCGACACGACACAACACGACACATCTCACATCGCAATACAATGTAACATAACTCAACGCAACGCAGCACAACATAATGCAATGCAACACAACGCAATGCAACACAGTTAATAACGAAAGTTAATAAACAATGCATACGCCAATAACAGTAAATCCAAAATGTCATATATGTATCAATGTTGTGTTGTACATAATGCTTGGCTTAAAATAATGATAAGTTATATTACCTATTTGTTGATAGATTGCTTGGAAACCATAATTGTGGTATTGCATGTAATTAAGATCAATATCTCCAGATTGAAAGACTAGATAAAACTGGTGAGAGGATGACGTAATTATGAGATCTCTGTAGAGATTACCACAATACACGCCATACAATGGAATGTTGTGTGAACCACCGTCATAAAGTCGAAGAACATCAATACACTGATCCAATGACGTACGAAGATGAAGGACCCAGAGAATAATTCTAAGAACAGGATGAAACGTTACATTTACGTTATTCACAATTAATTATGCTGGTCATTTGTTTAGTATGTTATATTTGGGCGGCTACATCAAATAAATCCTGTTATTTGAAGTTAATGGCATGATGAGTTTGACGTATGGCATCATGTTCAACAGGAGTATTAGTGGTATTCTATATTCTTAGACTTGTGTCCATAGTAAATAATAAAAGAAAATTCTGTCATTATATACCTCTCGGGAATATTGTTGTAAACAGTGAAAGTACCATACACTAAAAGTAGTCGAATTTAATTAAATTCCCAAAGTGAAATATCGCAATTGTACAAGTATACATAAATACTTTTCCGTTGTTATATAAGAGAAAATGTACAGTCGAGAAAATACGCTAAATCATACAAGCTAGGCATATTATTTGTGTAGATATTTAAGAAATATCAAAACTTATTTGCCAGAATCAATCTAATCTGAAAAATGATTTTGGAGAGTAGATGGCCTAAGAACTCGTCCCTATCCAATATCATGACGCTGAGATATTGCAAGGAAGTTGTTAATATCCCGATTTATTGACAATGCAATTTGCATTAAATAAAGCACGCATGTTGTTATCATTAGTTGAACATTTAGAGAACTGGTTTTAGTCCTAATTGAAAATTCAACCACCATATTATCGTCTATATAGTTTCCACATTGTATTACTTCATCAAAGCAAACGCCAACAATAGTACCATCTGCGAGCTTTATTTGGTTGCAGGAGATATGGGATCTCAACGGTTAAATACATGAAGATCTTGAGTAGTTACATGGTTTCATCTGCCCGAGGAATTTGATTCCGACTTTAGTGAGCCCATCACTGAGCGCCAATGACTGGAGGTCTACATGTTCTCTACCACTGGGACAAAGCCTCACCAGGCATTTATTGGCGTTTCAATTATATCATCAACTATGGTTCAAGTCACCTTAGGCTCTGACGAATTGTAGCTGTGGGGCAGTGTGGGCATGGTACTGTTAACAGGACGAGAAACATTTCCCAGTTTTCGAAAAACATGGTTTTTACATTTTTTGATCAGAAAATTTAACAAAATGTATTGGAAATGAAGATAATTTTACTTTTTATTATGATCGAATATAGAAAAGTATTATTGTATGTCACAAGTGTGCCTAAAGTGCCTGTGAAATAGTCCACGACTACAAAAACCATCAATGTATACGTTACTATATATCACTTGAAAAAAAAATTCTTTGATCTTAGTATGGCAGCAACAGTAAGAAATTGTTTATTTCATTAAAAATATATATACATAAAAAAGATATTTCACAGAACACTTTTGTACAACAAAAATGAATGATATGAGACAAACAGTATAGTTTTATGGACAGAAAATATGTTATGAAACTTTCTAACCTACAAATATCCAGTTTACCATATGTAATTTCACTATAATTAACAGATGCATATTGAAATAGAAAATATTTGGGTAAAATATACCATCGTTTGGATAGTCGAGAAACTTTAGATTTTGATCCTCATATTACAATTCAATATCAGCAACTGCTAAGCTCTCAGAAGTGCCAAAGGGCTCTCCAGACAAAGAGTGTCAGAAATTTCCGACAACACTGCTATATTGAGATGTCAGAAATTTCCGACAACACTGTTATAATGAGATGTCAGAAATTTCCGACAACAGTACCAATGTGAAATGTCAGAAATTTCTGACAACACTGTTATATTGAGATGTCAGAAATTTCCGACAACAGTACCAATGTAAAATGTCAGAAATTTCCGACAACACTGTTATGTTGAGATGTCAGAAATTTCCGAAAACAGTACCAATGTGAAATGTCAGAAATTTCCGACAACACTGTTGAGATGTCAGAAATTTTCGACAACAGTACTAAATTTCTGATAACACTGAGAATGACCATGACAAAATCTTGGTAAGAACTGTCCTCACTTCTATTAAAATGTGCATTTTAGTGCAAACAAATAAATGTTTTCTACATGTAGCAACTAAAAAAAAAAGTTTAATACCTCTATCCAATTTACAGAAAATGATAATGAAATTTGTCAAGAGAAAATTAGCAAATTAAAATATTTCTCAAGAACATTACAGTCGACACTGTATGAAGATGGGCCACATCCAATGAAGATTTAAACATTTACTACAATACAACAAGTTCGATAACAGACCCAAAAATTCTACACAGATTCACAAGGATATGCCGTTCGACTCCAACCATAACTGTCATTACAGTACACATTTTTTGGGTTTCAATTTAGATCATACAGAGTTGCATTCAGTTCAAGTTTAAAACTCTGGTTTACCAGCATTTTGACTTGCAATTAGTTGTGGGTAAATGCTAACACAAATTAGCCACTTTCACTACTGTCAACTTAAAATAAAAGAACCTATCAAAGATAATGTCACCCACTGAATAACCTTAAGAAGTCCCGTCTCAGATTTCTGCACATATTTTCATTACTTCAGTCACTGTCACTGTTGAGAAAAAAGTAAACGATAAACAAAAAAGGAATTGCATTTAAAAGACTAATTTGATAATCATTTCTCAAAAGCTGAAAAATCGCTTTATTTAATTACCTATTATGATAGAACACAGTTCATTCCAAAACTGAAACCACAAACTTTTTACAATGCAACTGTGCAAAACAGCCTACATTTTACATTACTGTTTATACCAGAATATTTTTGTGTGTTTTCTTATATTGCAAGAAATTGACACAAATTGCCTTATTTCTAGATAACTATATTGATATTTTAAATATACTGAATACAGTTAGTAAAAATATTGCCTGTATTAATATACGATTAATATAAAAACTAACCTGGCATTGAATTTGTCCAGCTCAGCATACTTTTTCTTAAGATTTTCTGAAGTGCCTTTCTTTAATTTGTTTGATTTAGTGAACGCAAAATCCCATAAAATACAAGACTCTACTTCAACTTCATCCTCCCATGCATTTCTATTTGCTCCAACCCCATGGTATGCTGATTTCCAAACACCTGTGTATGTCCCAACAAACCAATGTATTTTCAGTTTGCTGTCTGTCCTTGCAATGACTTGAGCTATCTGTGGCCTAGCATCATTATCAGGTGCCCAAACAGCAACCAGCATACCATCTTTAACTGAAATGAAGTCATCCATCTCCTGTACTTCAGGAACAACCTTCTTTCCTTGATTTCCAATAATGATCTAAATACGGTATACAAAAATAAAATTTTTGTCATTTTTTAAAAAGTAACCAACATCCACTCTAATAAAGGGATGTAACAAGTGAAAATAATAGATATTTGACTTTTCAAACTTAATGTGATTCTATGTACCATCAGTATGGCACTTACTGGATTACATGCACGGTTCAGATTCTGTTCAATTCTTCGTATATTTTCAGGCATTGCATCCAAATCTTCAGAATTTTGCCTTAACTGTTGTTTGGCCTCTGCTGCCTCTACTAAATCATGAAGCTGCCACCTTTCAGGAACATCTACGGGAGTCTGAAAATGACAGTCACAATAAAAAAACTTGCAAGTTATGAAAAATCAAACATTATAATGTTTAATAGTAAATTAACAATTAAAAATAGGCACATGGGCCTGTCACTCATCGGTGATTATAACTTTACCGTCTTGGGAAGTTAATTTTACCCCCAGGTGCAAATGTTTCTAAACTTTTTTGGGAGCAAGATGCTAGTAAAATAAGCAAATTTACAATAAACTTTGATTGTTTATGTTTTTATTAGCGCATTATTGCAATGTAACTATATATTTATGTTGATTTTGTTTTCACATTAACTTTACACACATTATCTATGATGTCAATCATACATTATTATGACCAATGCATTTGCTAAATTAGACTGTTCATGTTTTTTTCACACTGTCATCCAATTTTGTTTCGTCGTCACGACCGAGTGTCCAAGCGTCATGGTACAGTGTCGTTTCAGAGGCCTGGAAAGAACACTTTGCTAAAAACTGTAATTAGTGACTGACCAGATGTATAAATGCACATAGTTTGGTCAAAAGTCCAAGTATGTAAAACTCCCTTTTACACAAACGTTCCAGTGCGACCATGGATCCATAGAGAGAACATATAGGATTGTGGGTGTCAAGTGTTGCAATGCAGTGTACATGCGCGATGTCAAGTACAAATGGAACACCCGGTACTTACTTTTTCTAAATCCTTTATATTACTCATGAAATCTTTCCAAGATTGTACAGCATGAGATGGCATTCTGTGAACAAAACCATTTGGAATGGATCTTTCCAGGGCTTCAACATCTAATTTCATTAAACTTGGTACTACCCATTCTGGGGGGTCATCTATACATGGAGTACTCTAATATGAAAACATACACAGAAAGAACATTAGCTTTGCTAAATAAAGTTTAAAATTTTGTAACTGGGACTCATCTTGCAGTCACGCTAGTGCAAACCCTGAGCTTATCACAATCACACCTACACCTCCCAAACCTCCAATAATATGTGCCAACACATTTCTGTAGGTGTGACTGTGTTAAAATTAAAAAAAAATGCAGGTAACAGCACCTGGTGTTCTCGCCAGAAACAGGACACTGTGTAATCAATAAATTACTTATCAGTCTGATGGACTGAGGAGATAAAAATAAATTATTTCTAACTTACTTTGAAACATATTAGGCCTGGAACATCATCTTCACTAGTACACTGAGGTTCCCATGGGTCTGATGACCATAATCTATAATGCATGTATGTTTTCTGGTCAACTTTTCTGAATCGAAAGTTATGTGGCTTTGAATGTCCATTAAAATTACCATATAGATGTGGTATCAGCCATTCTTTTATATTTAGAAGTGGCCCCAATACCGCCACATTGATGGCAGGTGTATAGGCATTCTTGATAATACTTATCAAATCTGTAAATATACAATAATATTAGCATTACATGGATAACACACATTTACAGTCACAAATGAAACAGAAGAAGCAATCTGTTGGGATTTAACAAATAATTAAGACATTAGCAAACACTGTTCATTACAATCTAAATATGTAAAGTTTTTCAAAATGAATGTGTACCTAGATTTTACTATCAGTACATATGTTTTTGAATATTTTTATCTACATGTATTGCTTGCACAACGTACCTTCAACTGTATATGCATTATCTTTCCTGAGGCCTGTTGATATTTTAGAAAACATCTGATCAACATTTTCATGGGTATGACCAACCGGTAAAAAGTTGACATACACCTTCAGAAGAAAAACAGTAAATTGGAACTGTAACAATCATGTTTTATGTGCTGCATAGTTTTTATCTGATCTGATACAATTACAAATCTCAAAGATAAGTACAATACCAGAGATACTAGTAATTGAATTATGTGCTGTTCCTGTCTTGATAACTTAGAACCGCTTTCTAGGCTTCAAGCTAATGTAATATCAGCACTCTCCCAATATTCAGGAACTTACACGTTAAAATATTAACAACAGAAAAATAGTAATGTAACGGGGAGATCAAGCTATTTATTCAGAGTCCATGGTAAGTGCAAATCATAACCTACAATACTAAATATGCGAATAGGAAGTGAAGAAACATTGTATTTACCCATTTACTTCATCATAAAATATGAAAAAGATCAGGGTCCCTATAAAATATCACATGGTTTGTAGATGTTGTTCTACTGGTTGAAATAGGATATCTTTTCAGTAATAACTTGAATAAATACTTACCTCTTCAAATATATCTAGTTCCACTAATAATGACATGAAGCTGAGAACATAACGGTTTTTGTTTTCACGGAAACAGTTATCTAGTTGGAGATACAGTACTTTGGCAAGATGATTTTTGGCAGCAACTAGCACTTCTAACAGAACATTTAATGTTAAGTTGGAGTCATGTGGCACTTGATTAAAGTCAATATATACATATGGCAACTTCCCAGATGTCACACCTGTATGCACAATATTTCCTTGATGTTTGGGGTAAAAAAAACATTAAATGTTAGTACTAACATAGATATTCGCAAGATAAACTTGTAATGTAGTTCCTCTTACTCAATGGAAGTAGTATTTTAACTACTGTAAATATTGTACTCTACTCTTTAGTGAATGTTATGTCTCCACAAGTTATTTCAGTAAAATTTATAGTTCATCGAATGTTATGCAGGAGTACTGTAACTGATTATCTGTACAATTATATTTCCCAATCACAGCAGCTAAACAGTCAGTACAAAACAAACAATACCTGTAACATGTGACCTAAGTCTATGTAAATTAGAGGTTCCCTTGTCTTCTTTAATCAGATGTGGTAAATCAGTTTTATTTTGATCCATGCCATCTTGTATAATAGTCAGTATTTCGTCTGGCTCCTTCTCGGCTTTCTCTCTATGGTAATGGAATCGTTTACGCTCTTTTCTAGAAAGCATAAAGAGGATAAAGTAAGTGACTAACTTGAACTAAACCAACTCCACAATATGACAAAAAATGTGAATTAAAAAAACAACATCGATTCATAAAAATAAGTGCAGTCCCGATGATGCATTGTCAAACAGTCTGCCTTCTGCACATGCATACTTGCTAGACTCTCATAACATATTGAAGTTGTATTTTAATTTTTGTTAAAAACTAATCATTTTTTCTTTTCAAAAACATATGTATATATATTTTACTATACTTCATACAGTACAACGCGTGAAAACAGTAAATTTTAAAAAAGAGTTCTCGGCTACTTAGGGAGTCCCAAATAAACATGGTAAATCCAGACGACTACATACAGCCAAAACAAAGTCAGCTTGGACTTTCAGTTGTGGGACACGACAAAATAAACGCTGCCGATGATACATTTCGAGAATAAACGCAATCAAAGGCGCCGACCACGCACGTTGGAAATAAATAATAATTTTATTCAACACGAAAATCCACTACAGAGAATAATTTTATGGTTGTAAAACAAATAACAGAAATAACACTTCACGCAACTAATATCACAAATAACACAGTTTATTTTTCAAATTTTGACAAATTTCACTTTTTAATTTTTTATGGCATTGTATGAACATCTGTATTCTGTAAAAATTTGAAATTAAAATTATTAGTGGAACTCTGTTAAATTTGCATCAAAAAATTAATAAGTGAATGCATGTGGCAGTGTTGTTGTTTTAATTGGCTCATTTGCATAAATAGACATAACCGGTTGCCTATCTACAGTTGACTGACAGGGCATATGCAAATTACTGATCAGGGGTCAAACTCATCTAATACCATAAGCTAATGTTATTGTTTAGGACAAAGCAAAATTGAAGTACAGTTCACTCCAAGAGAACACGTTGCGACATGAAGTAACACCTGCCTTTTCACTCTGCAAACGCACACACAAGCACTATTTCCGTATATTGAATACGTTGGCAAAGAAAAAATACCAAAAGGAACAAGTTTAAATCATGTTTGTATTAACACAACACGAAAGCAGTTTCACAGTGAATACGAGTAATTACATTACGTGAGCATGATTACTAAAAACTGTGGCGTGATTGAAGGAGGCTGATGTTCTATTTATTTCCAATACATGTGGTTGGCGACTTTGATTGCGTTTATTTTTTAAATGTATCATAGGCTGAGTTTGTTTTGTTCTGTCTTGCAACTGAAAGTCCAAGCTAACTTTGTTTTGGCTGTAATGTGCTTTTGCCAAGTTTTTTCTGTCTTACCACACCATTTTTTGTTAGTTAATGCTTTAAATGTGCAACCAGACTCCCCAGGCCAATGTTAGTGAGCTACTCACTGTTGCATCTTGGGATTTAATTTGAACTAAGTCAAATAACTTAGCCATTTTTCAGGCAAAACCCACAGATGATTTCCTGGATTTCTCACAAATTGTGCACATGTTGGATTTAAGTTAAGGGTCAAATTAACCTACATAAGTTTACAAAAAGGTTTCAACTAAATATAAAACATAATAAGCCACAAAAAAAATCACCAAAAATTCAACGTCTGTCATAACATTGAAAATAAAGTTTTTATTTATGCGACAACCACTATGCTACCAGTGACTGGTAATTCTTTGATCCTGATCTGTGTGATTGACATGCCTATTGTCTGTACATGTGCGACTAATTTCTCTAAAAGGTGTAGTCTTTAATGTATAGGGTGAACATTTTAAGCGATAACATTTTGAATACCTACAAAGCGAATGTGAAAGCAACTGCTTCAAAGAAGAAGTCAGAAAATTAGAAATAAACAAATCCTCATCTTTATTGTTTTTTACCTACCATACCTTTATACAAATCTACCAATCCAGCAATAAAGGAATACAAATACTTACTCAACTTGATGGTTATGTAGAATTACCAATGCTCTAATTCTGTTTCTCTCCACAGCTGACTTTGCCTTCTGATACTGTTCATCTAATTGTACACATGTGCTACACGCTACAAACTCATTACCCTACACAAAGAAAAATCAATGCATATAACAAATCAAATTACCGGTACCAATTAAGAAAATATGTAATTTAACTCTGGAAAAATATCATGTATAAATTTATTATGTATAATTTATGTACATATTAAGGTGAACCACTTGAAGAAACGGGTCCAACTACATGTACAAAACTGTGTTAATGTGTTTTTATGGTGAATAAAAAAAATAAACATGTACGTACAGGGTGACAAATAGCTACCCACATACACACACATTCTCACTGAATAACGTAAAAATGACTAATTTCCACTGGGTTTTGGAAAATTTACCAGTCTGGTAAAATTTGTGGTTTGTTCAGTTAAACATTAAAGAATTCTTCACACAGTTTTATTTAATTAAGGTATAGATGCAGGCTCTATTATTATCCAAACAGTCTTGGCTATAGACTGTTAAAATTTTACATCAATGTGAATAGTGGAACATACTCAAAAAAAACAATTTTAAAATATAGAAAACAGGTACAAACATTCTCTCTTTTGAATGCTTAGCAAGATTTAGCAAGGCTGTACATAAATAATAAAAAAGAAACATGGCGAAAGAAAAAGTAATGACAGGATCTTCATATTATGTATTATTTAACTTTTTACAAAACAATAATAGGTTTAAACACAGTCCCTCTGGTTTAAGTTTGGAACTGTTACAGCCATTTTAATTATGAGCATGAACAAACTTCTTACTGAGCGAATGTTTATGCAGATTAGCCATTATCTCTACTTGTGTTTTTCAGTTTACCATGGAAGTTCAAATATAAATACATGTAGCTCTCACAATTCTTGTTTATTCCAAGTGAAACCTTAACACAACGTTTATTAGTTCAGGTGTATAGATAGTATGTTTTGTTTTCATATTACAAAGTTGTCAAGCAGGATGTGTGCCGTATATGTTCAATCCCGGTCAGTATTTCACACTTCGAATGTCATTGTCCGATAATACAAAGCTTTTAAAAATAAGCCCAGACGTCCTTTTGTTTGTAAATACATCGTCGAATAGTGTGTCAATTTTGCAATCAGTCAAATGTAGCAGGCAAAATTAACCAACATCGAATGAAAGGCTATGAAAAAAAATCTCAGATAACCAACTCTAAGAAAACCATTTGGATTGGTTGTATGGGGCACCGCCAGCTGGCATCGCTGTCGCTGGGTGCATATGATAGAGGGAAGTTGTGCAACCAAATTTGCCAAGTTCGCAGTTTTTCGCCGATAACAAAATAACTAAGGCAAAAACTCACGGTTTTCAGCATTTTTGTAATAAAGACATTATTCTCTATTAATAATCCGCCCAAAACAGTAAAATTTATATTAATTCTTGTGTTTTTTCGACGTTTTTCGAAAAACCTGCGATTAGGCTGCGAAAGTAAACAATCCGGAGGGGGTGAAACGGAAGAGCATTACCAGGCGACGGACGCTGGGCTCTTTGGCAACGACCGCAAACGTATCGTGTCCAGTCATTGGTTAGTCACATAGAGGTCAAAATACGCGTTCTATTTTTACGCATTAAATTTGGCTCTTCTCTCTATCATATACACCCAGCGATACCGATACCAGCTGACTGTGGAACATAAATACCCAAAGATAATAAATACCTTGCCAATGGTGAATTCTGACAAATGTGTTGTCCACATCCTGCAGAAATAATCATAGCAAATGGTGTCTTGTCTGCAAAAACCTCTCTGCTCGAATTCATTGATCATTCTTTCATACACCATAATTTTTGTCCAGGAACATGGTAAAACAACTTTGGTGTTGTGTGGCATGTAGTCGCCCATTCTCTCAAAATAAAAGCGCATCCATGCAATTGATGTTGAAGTTTTGTCACGCATGCCACCCCTGTATAAATTGCCGTGCTTCACAGTAATAATATCTCGGCGGAACAGCTTTTGGCACTCTCTGAATCTGTAGCGTGAGACATTGAACACCATGCACCAACAAAAAATACATACATCCTTTCCATAAATTCGCAAATTAGTTTCTGCATAAACTTTGCCTTTGATGTATCTTTTGAATGACGAATCTCGAATGACCTTCAAAATGAATTGTTTTTGCTTAGACTCGTTTAAATTTTTCATTTCCCGCTCGCACTGAAGCACGTCGTTCACGGTTAGATCTCGAATACAATAGTCATTGCAACATGTCTCACATAACACATCAACTGGGTTACGTATTGGCTGACTTAGTCGACGGCGCTTCGTGCTATAAGTTTTGTTTGGCGTAGAACTTGCTGCTGGTTCGGTCTGCGGGGAGTTGACAGCAACACCGCGTTCGCTGAAAGAGTCAATGCTCCTGCTACTGGTGCTTTCATCGAACTGTGTTCTTATACTTGTATCAGAAATAGAACTATCAAATACAGTGTGTATGGATGAGCGAGTATTCTCACCTTCAAGTGAATCGTCGAACAAAGTAACCACACTGTTAACAGATTCGTCGAATAATGTTGTAAACGAACACTCGTGGACACTCTCCATGATTCGACCATTCATAGTATTATTGGTGGTGTAAATTAACAATGACACGGGACACACATCAACTATAAAATCGTTGTAACTTTATAATCGGTATATTGGGAGAAAAACACCTACACACCAATTTTCCGGTCTACCGATTGCGCGTGTCATGTCAAGCGCCTAACTGGGCGAAAAGATTTTCACGAGGGGTTTTTATGTAGAATGTATAAAAATAGGTCAGGTAATTCTGACATGCAATGGGTCATGGATAAATATTTTCAGTGTTTCATTATATATTTATTAATACAAACATACCGATCACAACTGAATGACCACAAATCACATAATATGATACAACTTTTAACAAAACATCCCCCACACCAGTAAGTGAAACTGTCTTGAAATGTTGGCTCCCAGAATCCTCTATGAAGATGAGCAATACAGCTGGTTTAATTCCCGAGATCAAGATCCTGTAATCACACCTTCACTTTTGAACTGTAATTCTACACAGCGGAACTCACAGCTTGGGTGATTACCTCTTTTGTTTTAAAATGATTAATACCAACCAGCTCTCAGTGTTGGAGTCAGTCAGTTGCTTATCGTGCTTCTTGGTGTTTACGCTCAAGCGCTCGTACATACGGAACGTTACCAAATTACGCAGTCAACAAACGTGTTTATTTTCAAAATGGGAAGAAGGAGTTGGTGGTTAGAAGAGGACGGACCTAAAATATACGTTTATGTGAATGAAGGAAAGAAGAAAGACAGGCTCACCGATAGAAAGACTGGCGTCCCTTATCCTCATGTTGAAAATGTTGAAGTTTATCCAAAGAAAACCGACGCTGTGAAGGTATTTGTTTCATTAATTTATTTGTCTGTTTTACTTTCACGATCATGATGCAGTTTACCCAATTCCTGTACCGAAATTTATCGATGCTGGCACTGCATTATGCCTCGTAATGTCAGCATCAATAAATATCGGCGTAGGAGCTGTGTTAACTGTATCGTGCTTTATGACTGCGTCGAACTTAAAACTGTGAATAACCCAGAAATTACAGTTACTAGTAGTACCCATTTTGTATGCATGAGTGTAGGATTCATTACTGAAAATATTATACTGGTCCCCTCAAAAGAGAATGGGAAACTAAACTACACGTATGTAAAAAAAAAAAAAAAATACTAGTAGTTGGATCACTATGTTTTCCCCGTCCTTGAGGCATAGTTTAATCCAAATCCAAACAAATACATTTCAGCCATGAAACTGTGGCAAAGACCCAAAAGTATACCCCTCAAAACCTATGCAAACTTTCTTTATTCTCTGTATTGCTTAGTCAAAATTATAACTGAAATATCAGATTTTGTGTTGCTGTTGTTGTATATCATAGATGGTTCAGATAAAAGAGAATTTTTTCTATAAGACAGACCGGAAATGGAAACAAGACAAAAACAAAAGATTTTTCAAGTTAGCATGGGGGAAATATTGTTGCTAAGTATTATCGTCAGGGAAAGCTATTGTTTAAGCTAGTCTGTGATTGGTTGCTGTGATGTAGGCTTGACTTGGGGAATTCCTGGTAACAGACGAAAATAACCATTTTGCTTTGAATTCATGGTTTTTGTACTTTGTCCAATGCATTGCATCGCACTATAACGTTTGCATCTGCCGAAATGTCGGTCATTGTTTTTTTTACATTTGCTGCGTACAAGTTTTATTTATGACAGTACCCGATGCCTGTCTCGTGTGAACTAGAATGATCCAGCATGGCTTTCGATTAAATATTTAGAACATCCTCTTTATGATAATCTCTTCTACACATCTCGTGAATAGTGCAGTTGGGTTTAGTTAATGGATCAAATTAACCACTTTTGTCAAGAGCTTTTAAGAAAATATAACAGGCAATATAACTTTAAAGTGTTCCAGTTGAAAGTTCACATTGGCTGAGCTGGAATGATGCATATAGTCGGTGGATCAGATGTTGTCATGGATTTTATGTAATATACTGTGGAATACTTTATTTTCACTGGAATTAATTTTCGCTGAAAAGGCTTTTTGGGCGTTTTTTATGGAATTTATTTTCACTGATTTTTGATGATATTCTATATTCGCTGGATTTTATTTTCACGGAATCATCCCTTCAGCGAAAATAGCGAAAATAAATTCCAAGCGAAAATAAAGTATTCTACAGTACCAGAATAATATTATAAAAGTTAGTATTACCAGTAGCTAATATATCAGCATGCAAACACATAATTTTTATTATTATAAATAAAAAAACAAACATTTTAATAAAACCTGTGGAAGTAATGTTGCATTTACATTGTATGTAGTGTTGTGTAACTTAATTGTGTCTTAATTACATATAAAAAAGTTTATAAACAATGAAAAAAATGCCTCTTAACATGTAACAAATTGAAATTAAATGTAGAGAGTTGTTTAATTTCACCTAGAGTACGGCTATAATAGTGTCAATATGTTCTTTTTTTTTGCAGTTTTTTTTTCATTCAGATTCTGGATCTTCCATTACTTGCCCATATGTATTGGAACGTACATACTTTGAATGGAATAAGTCACAGTATAGCAAAAAGTTTAAAGAAACAAGTAATGTAAGAGAGTTTGTTTCTTTGTTCAGTGAAATGCTTTCTACAAATACTGAACGAAATACTGCTCCAGGAAATTCCAGTGACTCTTGTAGTGATGTTGAAGATATGTCTTTATCGAGTGACAGTGCTTCATGTAGTGAGAGCAGTGATAAGTCATTTGAGAAAGCGTGAGTATTGAATTATTTTCATACCACCATATTTATTCTGTTATCAGTCCCATTATCGTTTACCACGCCCTTTTGTGACGGCTACTCGGCCTTCCTACAAAAACCATGGTGAATATCATGCAGTTTTCCCATATGTACAAAATCCTGCAAACAACCAATCAAAAAGTCCCCTTCTAAATGAAGGGACCCAATCACAGAGAGTATTTCTTGTAAATGTTCTTGTTCATGATAGTTCAATGAAATGTTTCTGATGTGCTTTTTACCTTGCCTGTAGTATATATAGAAGGTAAGGTATGGTAGTGGAAAGATTTTGTCATTTTCCTAATCATTTTATAATTTATATATGTTACAAACAAACATGCAAGGATAACCAAATTTGATATTGGAGTACTGCAATGCATAATTAATGAGATATGGTTGCTGATTGGTTTTTCTTCCAGGTGCCATAACTTCAGTGATTTTTATCTGATGTCTTTAAAAATTTACTTGACTATGCAGGCATAATTAATAAAATACAGTATAAAGCTTCTCCATTAACAATACATTAAAATATTTATTTCTACTTTTAATTTAAGCAATTATATTTCTGGTGTCTATCTGTATCAAGGATTTTGTCAGAATATCAATGGTCTCACCAATTTTTTCATTTAAAACAAATTTTCCATGTTATGGTGATTTTTTTTTTATGTGTGTATATAACCATGGTGGTAAAAAAAGACCTCCATGATATAACATACTAAATTTGTGTGTTTATAACATACTAAATTTTCACCCAAATCTGTGAATAATATGCTAACAGACATTTCATTTTTATAAATTTCTCATTTTTAGGGTCAGAAAGGCCAAACGTCGTATCAGTGACAGTACAAAAGATGTTAGTGTGGTGTCACTCAAACGTCAAAAATATAACACAGATATAGAAGAATGCAAACAAGATACACAATCAACTGTTCAACATGCTTTTTGTGGTATGTGCATATATTTTTATCATTGTAGACCATTGCACTTTAACTACATATCTTTTTCCAGGTAGAGGTGCCTGGTTCTAAATCAAATCTTAAAAAATTCATGATCTTTTTTGATTTAATTACACACTCAAAAACAGCATATTTTAAGATATCTTTTCACATAAAAGATCAACTCTGTGCTTACATAATATCAACATAAATAAATAAATGCCTCCAACACGATGACATGTCCAATTTTCACAGAGAGTGTTATTTCAGTGAAAGATCTTTATACTCTCTGGTGATCATCACTGCAGTTACAACTTACAAATAACATGCTACCTGTTTCATCTTTCTAGTGATTGTCTTAGAATGGCATAAGTAACTGTCTGGTGATATTGATTTAGAATAATAACCTTATTTCTACCTTTTTTGCCATTATGTTTTGTAGGTCATTTCCTTATATCTGTCAGAGCACTACAAGGTGGCCAACAAATCAGAGTACCAGATAAAGTATTTTTAGACAAATTAGTGAAATCCATGGAAAAATACAAAGATGAGTCCTATCAGCCGCTGTGTTTATTGGTAAAAGATGTTTCCTCTGCTGAACAGTTTGATGGAGCTAAGGTATTATATTTATTGTTGTTGTTTTTTTGAGTGTGTGGAAATACTGATAATATTGTTTCTTTAGATAGTCAAGCCTATATCCGAAAAATACACATTAAGACAGACGGGTTTAAACCCCAACTAAATGTATGCAAATTAGTCATCCAACCTCATTCACTGCAACAGGAAACAAAAAGACGAAGGAATGAACCACAAGCGTTTGTTAGAAATGGCTTTGTTTTGATTACAAAAGTTACTTTTCACTTAGTAGTAGCCCAATTTATCGATATACTTTTTGTAAATAGATAAAACTTAGTTGCTATGTCATCAAATTTGTTTTTCACCATTCCCAGATCATGATCCCCTCAAACACTAGTTAATGTACTCGTTAATGTACGGGTCTTACCAATTCATAGAATGAAGATGAACATACGGCCTAGCTGATCGAATTGTGTGGGTTTAGGCATGGAGCTGTAAAAAGACAGCTTCCTGGTTAGGTTGCCTATACTAGCCCACATTTAGGTATGCTATAAGCGGACACACATTTTGCTTTGTGAATGTGCCAAAGTTTTTAATTCTGTTTACTCAGTAAACAAAACATTTAGGTAGGCCTAAGTGAAATGCATGTGTGAAGCTAGCAATACCATTAGGACAGATCTTCTATTGGTTGAAATTTCTTTTTTCAGTTGTTTTAAAAATAAAAAATTAGAGATATAAAATAAGATATAAGATCCTAATTTCTGTTATCCTCTCTGGCAGGGCATATCTTATGATCTAGTTTTTGGACTATCATATTTTTATAACTGGTATGAGTGCAGTATTTGGAAATCTAGGTTGGCTAAGTGGGGAAATCATTAGTGACCTGCATGTTTACTTATATCTTAGCAGATTGATTTTAATACAATGCTCTGCTCTGCCTTCATAATCTTATTTTTTTTGTTTCCCTACCAATTAGAGAAATGGTTACCAATATGATGTCATAGGTGGACAACACACATTATTGGCAATTCAGGAGTTAGCCAGAAAATTCCCACAGGATGAAAAGCTCAAAACTGTAAACTGTGTTGTTTATGCTGGCCTCAATAATGAGGAAAGAAAGTGGTTGGGGGTGAGACACAACAAGACAGGAGAATTTCGTCATGCACTTTCTCTGAAAGAAAAGGTAAATTGACAACTATTCCACATTAAGTAATCAAATTGACTTAAATTGGTTCTCCATTTCTAATAGATGACTGTCTTCTCATCTCATCAAATTCACACACAAAAACTAAAACACTTAGAGGAGGGTTACAAAAAAGCAGGTCATGAACAAATGTGTGATATTTTGTTGTGCCCACATTACTACCACAATATAATTACAGTTTATACCTAAAAATAACTATGACAGAATTTGGTTTAATGGTAGCACAGTTGAGATGAATATGATAGCTTTGAAATTTTGTTAATGGATCATGAAACCAGAGATAAAAGAGAATTAAAATGGGGGGGGGTCTAAAAAATGTTGTGCCACCAACCTGAGGATTTTTATAGATCGGTGGGCCCACTTACAGATCCAAAAAATAAAACAGATGTTACAATAACACAACATTCTGATTTTGAGGTGGAACCCATGTATGCAGGTAACAAATAAGCCTAGCCGCTTCACGGCCTGGTATTGAACCCAGGTCGCAGAGATGCAAAGCGAGTAAGTGTGTCACTGCGCCAACCTACATCCCCACTTTATAGTAGATAATTATTATTATTTATTATAATTTTTTCAACTTTTGTGGAAATCATTACTTTTGACATTTTCTCTCAAATCTTCATTCGGGCTCCTTTTATGTATAATATGAAGATAACCTAAAAAAATTATGTTACGGTAGTTTGCTACCACCACTAAGGTTCAGAATTCCATCACAATATTTTATTTATATATAATTACTCATTAGAGCAAAAGTGATCAATAAATTACTTTTTTTGTTCAAAGAAAAACTGTCTTGTAATATGCAAAAATGGTATATTTTACAAATATCTCCATAGAAAACAGGGGTGAAGCTCTATTTATAATAAAAAAAAAATTTATGTCAGATTTTAGATATGAATTTTTCACCCCATGTCGCCATGCAAAAGGATCCAATGGTAGAATGCTCAACATCTGTCATTTTTATAGATTTTTGTAGTAAACTATTTTAACACTTCATGATTTCCACCTTCCTATAGGTTATGATATGTTATGGAAGAAGAAAAGAAATGCCCAAAGATACAAAAACAACATTGTGGAAAGAGTCGTGCAAAGTTATACTGAATGAGGTATTGTTGCTCTTATGTATATGTATCTTGTGTTTTCACTTACTGACACAAAGTAATTGTTTGTCTTTTGCCGATTTGCGGTGCATTCAATGTTCTGTGGGGTGGCATATTTGTACAGAGCAATTCTGACTACTGAGTTCAGTATGAAAAAAGCTAAAATATGAAAATGTTGCATCTGTTCACTTAATTTATCCCATTTTCTAAACTGAGTTAGAATTCATAGGTCTCCTTGAAGCCTATGTCACAACTTTGAAATAAAGGTGCCATAATTTGCCCAGGGGTCTAACTCAAAAAACTGGTCTGGTATGCATGTCTGTTGAAAAGGGCGTTAAAAAGGCATGTGATACCACAAACCTGGACAAAACAATTACCACTCAATGCATTTAGGGTATGTATTTTACCCATTGTAACAAGGAAAATGGTATGGAATTTTTTACTTATTTAGGGTCATTTATGAAACCTCGTTCACAGACATGGGTTTCAGGTGCTCCCACCCGACAGAATAATTTGCTTTATTTTACCAAATAACCAACTGTGCATTGTAAGTTGAGCTGTTTTTTTTCAGTTAAGTGTTCACTTTGATATATTAACTATTCATTTGTTTCAGGATAAGAACAGCCAAACTTTAGACGTTGCATGTGCTTTGGCATCTTATGATGGTTTACTCTATAACAAAATTATGGAACTGTTTGAAAAATATGAAGATGGAGATCTCAAAGAACAAAGAATTAAAAAGAAAGACCAAGGACACAAGCCAGATATAAAGCCATACAAGTTTAAATACTTAAAGAGTTTAGATGCAGACACAGTGCTGGCATTGGTGTCAGATGTTGTAGACAAAAACCTGTCATTGACAGCATTTGAAAAAGAGAGCCAAATTCTGACTAAGCTCTCATTAATACAAAGAGCATTCATACAAATGATGGGAGTAGAAACGTGGAAGGAAGCCATGGAGTTGTTTCCAAAAGAGACACAAAGAGAGAACTTGAGCAGGTTCACAAAGTTACCTTTCAGACCAAATATTCCTGATACCTTTGTCAGATACTGTCAAAGTATTAGAAAAAGAAATGATAAGGACTCGAATACAGTTCAAGAGTGCCTATATGGTATAGATGGTTCAAAAGGTATTGTTTTGCACCATGATGTACTGAAGCTGTCACCTAAGACTTTAAAAGAGAATGGTGTTAAATCAAATGGTTTTGACTGTGTAATAGTGGATGTACCTGATGTAAGTATTAATAGTTATCATAAGTTGTTTAAAAATAATACAATGATAGTTTAGATTCATTGAAGTTGTATTGCTTTTTATTTTTGTTAAAAACCGATCACTTCCACTTTTCCAAAATTTTATACTACATGCACTGTCACTCATAAAAATAATTTAAAATTATCAGAAGTTCGGGTGCCTCAAAGAGTGTTGTACCGAGGCTGCAACCTTGCGCTATTACCCCAAACTCAGCTGAAAGGGCATTTTAGTACACTAATTTTTCCAGTAATGTATTGTCTGAGAGGGGTTGTGTTTACAAGTCAATGTGCGCCACATCAAACAATGCTGGTCATAATTTATTGCTATTACCGAAAAAAAACAAAACATAAAAGATGAGCTGTCCAACATGTACCAGTTTTTGTTTTTGTTAGCATCTGGAAAGCCCAGGCGTTGAGACAGAGCTCTGTGCCCAGGCAGTTGCTCTTCGCAGAGCTGTGAAAAAAATAAGTAAATGCATGTGCGGGGGGAGATTAAAATACTGTAAAACATGTCTTTTTAGCTAACATGTTATTTTAGCTAATTTATAATTCAGGTAATTCAAGATGTTGCTAATTTAGAATAAAGTACAATATATATCCTAACAATAAGATTGTTGGCAGTTTAGATTCAGTTAATTCATGCATGGAGTCAAATTCGCTAAAATGCATGTAGCTACATTTGTATTTAAACGTGTTTCAAAGCAGTTAGTAAAATCTGTCTTGTTGTTTCTTATTCAGCCATTGTCAGTTATTACACTTCATTTTTTTCCAGGAATGGCTAACCGAGGAAATAAAAGAGTTGGTAATAACTGTAAAAACAATCAACACCAGCATTGACAATTATAGACTTGTCCTGTTATGTGACACCAGTCTGATGACTAGAATAAAAGGAGAACTTATAAAAACAAATACTTTTACTAAAGTGGAGGAAATATTTTATTATGTAGAAAATACAAGGAAAGGTGAGCCATATATGTTTTACCTAATTTGTAAATGAATCCTTCTGTCTATTCTCAGGTCGTATTAAATAATATAGTATTAATGGACTACTTAGATTGTCACCTTGGGGCTGGGGCAAATAAATATAGTTGTTACTTATAGTTGTTACATTTTCTCTGCAGAACCAACATCAATATTAACAGAGTCTGTCCATGGGGTGGTGATTGCGTACTATGCAGAAAATGGAGTCATCACACTTGACCAGGTCCATGTGGATGAGCCACAACACAATTTTTGGATTGTAAAAGCAGAGTCAGTCATAAAAGATGGCGAGGGGGATGTTGTTTCGAAGAAGCAAAAGCCGCAGCAGCTGTACGAAAAAGTCATCAAACTTTGCAGTAGCAAATCAGCATGGATTTTAGATGGGACATGTGGAGCAGGTGATTAGAAATAAGAAATTACTGTAGAATACTTTATTTTCACTTGAAATTTATTTTCGCTGAAGAGATGATTCCGTGAAAATAAAATCCAGCGAATATATTATAATTTCCTGTATTTCACATTCAACTCATCAAAAAATCAATGAAAATAAATTCCATAAAGAACGCCCAAAAAGCCTTTTCAGCAAAAATTAATTCCAGCGAAAATGAAGTATTTCACAGTATTATAAATTATAAACCACCTTTCAATACAACAAAACGTCTTCCACTTTACTGAAATGATTAGGTGTTTCTGTTGTGAATAGCCAAAATAACTTACCATTGAGCATGTTTTCCAAAGAGAAGCTCAAATTATCCTTATAGACTGTTTTAGGAGGCATTCCTGGTGACCTTTTTGGTGGCTTAAAAGATGAAGCTTTAGCGGAGAATGTTCTAAAGTTGCATGACCAATGTCATCAGACTTGTTCTTATTCGTGTGATTGCATGTGATTGGGTGTTCTCAGTGCCTGTGGTAACACTGTTATGGTATTCTTTTAAATATTGGATTTTAGATGTGCATTTCAAAAAGTGTGTGCAGTGAAAATTTTAAAAGTTTAAAATTTGTCTCATTCTATTATGTAACAGGAACTGGTATAATGGTGGGGCTTCTGCACAGTAGAAATGTTGTTGGAGTCGATATCAACGAAAAATGTGTAAACTACTGTAAAGTAAGATGTGATGGAGTTGCAGACTTCCTTGAAGATGACACAGAACAGGACCCACATAATTAGTGTCATTAACTTGCGTATTGTTATAGACAATGCATGTGTCATTTCATGTCAAGATTTTAAATTCTCAATTCTTTGTGAATATTTTCGTCATTTCCAACTTCTTGTAAAAAACGCAAGTTTGATTGCTTTGATATTAATTTTGATGAATATTTTTGTAAGTTTTAGTAAAAAGTAACATTTTCAACTTCTTGTTGCAAATCGCAAGTCTGATTGCTTTGATATTTAATACATATATAGGTACTACTTGTGGATTTTTCTCATTGTTTATTTTGTGATGATATCTTTAATTCTCTTATTTTAGTGAATATTTTTGTAATTTTTGGTTTATTTTTGATTAAGTTATATTTTTGTTGAAAACAGCAAGTCCCATTGCTTGATACTATACATATTGTTCATTTTCTAATGATATCTTCAGTTCTTTAATTGAAAATTATGTACATTGATAACAGCTGAACTATCTCAGCCTACAGGCTGCTTGTAATTGTATTTTCTATTCCCTGTGTTATGGTGATATATTTTACACAGAATGTTCACTTACATAGACCTGTATTTGATTACAATTGCTTTTTTCAATTTAGTACTAATATTTAATAAATTGAAATACTTCCTAACGAGAACTAGGTGGTGTGGTCTTTTTTACTTTCTGAATATGAATGTCAGAAATTTCTGGCAACCTTGGCCTAGATCACAGATGTCAGAAATTGTTGACAACTTTCGGCCAGAGCGCAGATGTCAGAAATTGTTGACAGCCTTCGGCCAGAGCACAGGTGTCGGGAAATTTTTGACAACCTTCGGCCAGAGTACAGATGTCAGAAATTTTTTTGACAACCTTTGGCCAGAACAAAGATGTCAAAAATTTCTTGCAAACTCCCTCACACAAAGACTGCAGTAGCATGATAAGTGGTCTTACAAAATTTGTCAGGAGTTCGGCTTTTGGTGAGCTGTCATTTCACATAGTTTAATTTTGAATTTTATCTTGGCAAATAATCAAAAATTATAAGGTATGATTACAATATTGTGAAAAAGACACAAAATTATCGTAAATGTATACAAGTTGGGGCACATTTTATGAAAACTGTTTATTATTGCTAAAATGTTGCAAATATGTGAAAGTTCTCAAAATGTTGTTTTTTTCTATTAAAAATAAAGCAAAATGCGCATTTTTCGGAAACTTGAAAATGTTTCTCGGACTGTTTGTTTCAGTCTGGCGAGCATTCTTTACCACAACTGTCCTCACCATGTTATATTGTTCCACTCACTTTGGATTTTTCACTGGTGGTCTTTATTTCTAAAAATCAAGTTTTACTCTCAAAGGAAGGTAGATTATCAGTGACCTAAATGCCGCTATGTTAGTTAGTATGGATCAAGCGACATGAAAAGAATTATGAGTACTGAGCTAACATGGTTTGTGAATACCTTACAAGTACATTTTGCAGTGAGCAACTACAGTCTGATTGCTGGACAAAACCCTCGATCGCTGCCTGTTGCACAGCACTATCCATTCTACATCTCAATTGTGTAATTTACACCCAGGCACCCATGCGTACGTACCTAAGGGGAATATAATCAATCAACAAGTTATGTGTAGGAAACCTTATTCAAACAGGTATCCCAAATAAACTAACTAATTTCACCATTATTCCAAAACTTGGACCTGCTGTTTCACACTAGAACTGGTCAACTCAGTTTTATTGGATCCAGTGAGCAAACAAGTAATTTACACAAAAACAGCAATTTAAATCAGGTTTGTTGTTCAAAGACAACTGTGGACCTGTTGCCCTCCCCTTCGGCTTTACCACTACCACTACCGGTGTACATAAAGGTGTCATGGGTTGTAGCGCAGTAGCCGAGGTAGTTGTCCCCATTACACATACCAAGTTGAACGCCATGGTCGACTATCGACTGACATCAAACCAGCTGTCCCAGAATCAAGAGACCAGTGTCTGTGACTAAAACGCTGCGCAACCAGACATTGACTCAGGACACTCCATTGATGTCCTGGTAGAACATTGTTATGCGTCCCCTACCTTCCAAATCATTGCTGCAACAATACACAAATTGTAGTTAGGAAAGGATGACACTGATAGCACCACATTGGCCAAGCAAGATGTAGTTTTTCTTACTGATCTGCCTCCTAGTAGAGTAATCACAGAAACTAGTGACCAACTTTGTAGTACTGTCACAACTGAGTAACCAATCGAATCACCGAGCCTCCATCCACACTAGAGGAGTATTTAAACTCCTTAAAAGAACTCTCCTTTTTCAGACAAACCCAATACTACATGGACTTGCAAGATGATATTGCATCGGGGGCGTTGCAAATCGCTTCAGCCTCTGCCTTTCAAGAGCAGAATACCAACATTAACTCAACAAAGCCCTAATGAATGTTTAAATTGCACAGTGCATACCTGGCAAGGACTCGACTTGGAAAGATTGCCATATATATAGCTGCTATACTGATATCCCACTACGATTTATTCAGCCTACATATGTCTGTTTTATTTAGATGTTATTACTAAAAATTTGTAGTTTGTTTAATCTTATTTAGACAGGGTAACACTCTTCAGCTGATTGCTCCTCTACAAGAGGCCATGTAAATTCAGTGGCGGCGGAACGAGGGGGGGGGGCTGGCAGAAGGGGCGGTCACACCCTCGACAAAAATGTTGGGGCGTCGCCCATCTAAAATCAGCATGAAGCCCTTTGTGTCAGCACAATTTGCCTCTCAACATGCAGGAAATAGCGTTTCAGATGGTCTATATTTCAAATTTTTCAAGGGGCGGCATGCCCCGGACCCCCCAGTAAGATCGCGTTATCGGCGCAAGGGTGGTGAGCAGATCTTGCCCCCAATCCCCATGCAAAATACAGTAAGGTACATAAAGTACAGTACCTATTATACACAGAGAAAATACAACAGCAATAAATTACGCAGTTAAAATTTATTTGTAGAATCTATGTTATGTATATATGGCAGAGGTATGCCAAGCATTGTTTTACAAGGGAACGCACAGATGGCTAAGGTAAACCAAGTAATGTTATTGTTAGTAGTATTTATTAAAAAGCAACAAATTTAAATAAACAGTATGCTTTTTCTTAACGTTAAAGGTTAACGTGTGCTTCCTTTAGTGTAAATAATGTTATTCTAATCTATTTTGTTTCTAGAGTCTTTTTTCAAATGGAATAACAACGTGTCATATTTAGATGTTATGTACATGGATCAGTGAACTCTTGTTTCCACATTTCGGAAATGTCCGTTTAATAGTTGTAGTATACTGTCATAGCAACGAAATCAAGTCAAATTAAAGTTTAGTACAATCGTCCTCGTCAGTATAGCACAATATAAACTAATTATTATATATGTATTGAATAACACATAGCAGCTGATTTAATGTAAAGTGGCGTATAACCGTACAAACAGTTTTTGTTATATTGTTAACAATTCTGACTCACAGAATGTGCACAACAGTTCGTATATTTCTGCGTATTAAAAGCAGATATTTCTACTTTATCATTTTATAATCATGCTGCTTGACCCTACCTTATTTTATAGAACTTTTTAACTTGGATTAGCCAGCTGCATACATGATTAGTGTCGTAACTATACGGGAAGCGACTGGACGATATAATACCCATCGGTGCATTCAGTCTTTGGTCATCTTCACAAGTGTACTTTTGATAAGCTAACACGTGAGAAAAAATATACCGGAATGAATTTTTTAAGGGTCGTGGTCTTCGCTTCGCGCATGTACGATATTTGTGTTTATAAACATTGATTTTCCAACAATACATTGCGCTCTTCTAATGAAAATTACGTGTACGAGTTTTGACCTGGGTGAAACGTGCAATAATTACGCCGGTGACTTATTCGATACCTTCCAATCACCAAAGGAATTACCTAGTTAAAGTTTGGTAACGTAATTACTCACTCACTAAGCACATATACGACATGGGCGTAACGCACGGTGCTTGTTGAACGCCGTGTTTATTTATAAAAGTACATGTTGCGTTATGGTTTTCAACTCCACCGATGGTGTTATTTTCGTGATCTGCGCTTGCGTTAATCCATATTCCAGTCGAGTTCAATCCGTCCCAGAACGTCGAATTCTGCTTATAAATGATGAATAACAAAAACGCAATACACATATCATTGTAACTCTAACTCTGAAGTCGGTGATTGAAAATTTGCATAATCCGTCACGTCTTGTTGAGTAAAACGGTAAAACGAGAAAATAGAAAGCTAAATTACCTCATTCAACATATTCCTCTCAGCTATATATGCACCGTACTGACTGCATCCAAAAATAGCTTCCTTCCAAGATCCTTTATCAATCATGTGAACAGGACATTTCCCAGGAACGTCAAGGCGCATTTGTTCGAGTCTTGGGTTCAATAAACCTCCGACAACTGTACATATTCCTACACACAAATATACACATACTGCTTATATAATGTCAGCATTTTATTACAACGAGAATGGATGTTTAGTTGTAGAATGGGGGATAATAGGTATATACACATTGTATAAACACACCATTGTCAGGACAAGCTATTCATTTAAAAACAAATCATTGACCAATCAACTAAATATACTTACTGGCACACTTTGAAATGTCATTTTTGTCGTATATATAATCATCTGAACATGTGCAGAAATAACTTCCTGGTGTGTTGACGCATTTGTGTGAACATCCATGATCATATTTGCATTCATATCTGAAAAATATGTATTTATAATATTTCATAAATGAGCCGATATGACGACCTGTTTTGGTATTAGATTCTTATTGTTAACGTTTTTAACAAGACATTTTCATAATTTAACTGTTGTGTTCGACCACCCAGGTCGTACCTATTTTATGTACGAACAATAAATAACTCAATAAAAAAATGATAATGTCCAATCGCTCTATCATTTTAAGATTTAAATTCCTTAACATTATGACTAAATGATTCACTTTCAACTCAGAGTATTACAATCTGACCAATATTTCAGCGTATGTCTCATACAATATAATACATAAAACATTAAGAGAGCTTAATATAAAACACAATAAAAATAGAGCGAACTTTTTTTTGGATTTATTATGTACTTTACCTTGTTCACATAAATAAAATCTGCTACACCGGTTTTTCTCATCTGCATTGATTGTACATTCAGTTTGCATCCATTGGTATTGAGAAAGGTGAGATTTGGTGAAAAATAAGTCTTGCTCCTCGTCCGAATTAAAAGTGTAAATAAAATTATTATTTATTGCTCAAAAACATATCAGTCTCCGGTGTTCTGATCACGAGTGCGTTCGTTTGATTACCATATATGGCGGGACACACTTCGAACACGTGATAGCCGTCAAAGTTGATATCAATGGTACCATCTAAGGCATGCTGCATGTAAAAGTTACATATTGCTAAAGGTGGTAAAGGTCCGATGCAAAAACCATCTTGTGCCAAAAAGTGGTTTCCGCATTCATTGAATACTGAAATACAATAAAAAGTGTGGTTTATCAATAAATTCCTAAAAAGTTATAACTTCGACCATTAATTGCTAACTGTAATTACCAAATGTATAATTCATTGTTATGTTAATATAGATACAGATGTCATGCTATAATTTGCTATGCAGTACCTTCAAACAATAGTATGACAATTCTCAACGGCCCAATTGCTAGTCGCTGTTCAATTCTTTTAATTATTCAATCGGTGTAAAATATCGAAATTCTAACCTTCTGTTGATTGATAAATAAAATAAAATTTAACAGTGTCCTCTTTCTCATCCTCGAACACTCTTAATCTCACCAAAACTGTGTGGTGATTGCTCGTATACGTACAAGGGGCAGTACTATCAGACGCGCATGCTACTTCTCCGATGACCGTTGCATTTTCATCGCTCCCATCGTAGATTACTAAACAGGAACCGTGTGTGAAGTGTCGATCTTTAGTGTTTATAAATGTCCATTCCAAAAAGTGCAAAACAACGAATGATTCGCTTGGAACAGAAATCAACCAGGACGAATCTTGAGGAGTGTCTTCTGAGACGCGAGTTGGGAAATCGTAGCTTTGTATAGCTCCGCTAATGCCTTTAACCTGCTTACACCAATCTGGAAAGTAGAAATTTGGGGAATAAATTGTAAAAAGAAAAACGGAAATAAACAATTATATTAATTGTAATTTATTGTTTACATTTATGGTCATCAGTTTTTTTATGAGTGTGTTACTTGTTTTACATCATGTTTATACGTAATACGATAGTTATAAATAATTTTAGTTCATACCCGCTGTTGTCTTACTCCAACGTTTTAGATAAACACATACACTTAAACTACTAACCAGGTATTTGGTAACAACGTGATTTCGTCTTAGACGTTTATGAAGACTCAAACTGAAGCATTGAATAGCATAAATGCAATAGACTGCTGTAAGTAAATGTGTATGTAGCATAAATGCAATAGACTGCTGTGAGTAAATGTGTATGTAGCATAAATGCAATAGACTGCTGTAAGTAAATGTGTATGTAGCATAAATGCAATAGACTGCTGTAGGTAAATGTGTATGTAGCATAAATGCAATAGACTGCTGTAAGTAAATATGTATGTAGCATAAATGCAATAGACTGCTGTAAGTAAATGTGTATGTAGCATAAATGCAATAGACTGCTGTAAGTAAATGTGTATGTAGCATAAATGCAATAGACTGCTGTGAGTAAATGTGTATGTAGCATAAATGCAATAGACTGCTGTGAGTAAATGTGTATGTAGCATAAATGCAATAGACTGCTGTAAGTAAATGTGTATGTAGCATAAATGCAATAGACTGCTGTGAGTAAATGTGTATGTAGCATAAATGCAATAGACTGCTGTGAGTAAATGTGTATGTAGCATAAATGCAATAGACTGCTGTGAGTAAATGTGTATGTAGCATAAATGCAATAGACTGCTGTGAGTAAATGTGTATGTAGCATAAATGCAATAGACTGCTGTGAGTAAATGTGCATGTAGCATAAATGCAATAGACTGCTGTAAGTAAATGTGTATGTAGCATAAATGCAATAGACTGCTGTAAGTAAATGTGTATGTAGCATAAATGCAATAGACTGCTGTAAGTAAATGTGTACGTAGCATAAATGCAATAGACTGCTGTGAGTAAATGTGTATGTAGCATAAATGCAATAGACTGCTGTGAGTAAATGTGTATGTAGCATAAATGCAATAGACTGCTGTGAGTAAATGTGTATGTAGCATAAATGCAATAGACTGCTGTGAGTAAATGTGTATGTAGCATAAATGCAATAGACTGCTGTGAGTAAATGTGTATGTAGCATAAATGCAATAGACTGCTGTGAGTAAATGTGCATGTAGCATAAATGCAATAGACTGCTGTAAGTAAATGTGTATGTAGCATAAATGCAATAGACTGCTGTAAGTAAATGTGTATGTAGCATAAATGCAATAGACTGCTGTAAGTAAATGTGTATGTAGCATAAATGCAATAGACTGATGTGAGTAAATGTGTATGATGATTGAACAAGACAAGTAAAGTCTCGCATTGAAGTGAATTATTTACAAGGATGTATAATGCTAACGATGTGCATGATAATAACACAGAGACGATGAACATGTAACATTCTGATTCTCAACTAACAAAGTAGTGACTGGTAATTACTTCCTGGAAACAAATGTTAAATTTATATTATTCAAAAATATATGTTAAAATGAATGAATCTTCCGGTTTAGTATCATCATTTGACACGTTGAGATTTTTTGGCAGTATATTATTTGAATCTGAAATTACAAAAATACCAACCATAAAATGATGTTATGTTTTAAATGTGTAATAAGACCCAACAATATTCAAATCAATTAAACATGTCTCTACGTGCTCTAATACTGGTAGATTCTTATATATTCGATTATTTTCGTATATTGAATATAGAGAAAAACGCAATGCCACCATACACACCATGAATACAAATCACTTATGTGGTTTACATCACGCAAATTTTATTTAAGTCACGTCACGATTCAGTGATGATTAATGCACAGTATAAGCCATGTGTTATACCTGAGAAGCCAAAACATGTCAAGTGTTGACAAGGTTACTCGAACTTATTATTACCGCTCCCAAGAACAAAAGTTACATAACACTGGTTTGTTAGGTGTTGTTGTTTTTGTTTGCTAAAGCTTGGCGTCTCGTGGATAAATCTCGTATAACTAGAAAGGTTATGTGATTATTTTAGTAAGATGTCTACTAATCTTTACAAATAAGCACACACGCCGAGAATTTCTGATTTCATAGTTGCTGAAACAGGAAATGTCAGTTGTATATTATTCAGATTTCACTCATCGTTAATGCGCCAAAAAATGAAGGAAGAAGTATAGCAAAGTCTCCTTACAATTGTATTTAATATAAAATAAATTTTAAATGATATTAAGTTTCCTAATCTACCATACTAATCTACCTACTCCCTACTAATACAATATTTGCATAAATTAATGCAGTATATTATTTCAATAAGATTCACTATACGCACCAGTTGTCTAGTGTCGGATCTCAAATTTTCCAGTAAGTCGGGCGCAGACTGATTACAGTAAAAGCGGTCTGATTGTTCTGTTACGAAGCCATAATCATCGTCTACTACTGACAGGACCGATTCTACAGCTGAACAAGATTATCTGATTCGATCCAATTATTTCAACCAGTCTACAGATCACGGTAGGTCACGTGTTTATATTGCCAACATGTTTCCATAGTATTCTATTCCATGGACAAAAATATGCCTCCATTTACAGTGAGTTGGAAGCACCGTGTGCTACACTTAAAATAAATAGATTAGTTCAGGAACATGTCGTGATTAGTTTGTGATACCATGATCCACCGGAAGCGTGACAAAGTAATTAGTTTTCAGTAAGTCTATGACAGTTCTTTACATACAGTGATACAAGAGACGTCATATTTGCTAAACTCAGCTGTCATGTGTAACATTTTGAAATTGACGCTATTCCATTTCGTTATAACATATTTATAGGAAGGGTTACTAAGGGCATTCAGTTTCATGAAATAAAACCGTTTCCTTATTTGTTGTAAGACTGTATTATTGTCACACACCCATTAATCAATATCGTTGTGATTGGTCCATCAATAATGTGTTCAATGACGGCTACGGCAGAGAAAATACATGTCGTCATGACAGGCAATTTATAATTGTTTGTGAATTTCATCCAAAAATCTCAGAATAGAACATTATGGATGTATCAATTAGAACGATCACGATCATTCGGTACATACATACAGTTTTACTGTACATTAATATACTGTATACAGTTTACACATTTGATTAACAAAAAGTTGATACAAGCAATGTACTTGTACAAAAATAAACATTATTAGGGATGCAGCGTGTTCATACATGTACGTATAAGGACGGTTTAATCAAACACACAAAGGACGTGTTGTACGCGTTGAATTTCATACTAACATTCAAAAAATGAATGGATATATCAAAAGAAAAATATAAATAAGTGTTTTTGACAATATATACTCACCGCGTGTTTTCGTCTTTGTATTTTCTTTGTGTTTTCAGATTTATCATGGTTAATACTGCACTTTCTCTATACGACATCTCTCGTACTAGTCAAATCGGTTTCTGTATCTCAAGCAAAATGAATGCATTGTGGGCAGAATATACGTCACATGAAACGTGAAATAACTTCATTAGCAGAAAATATAGCGTAGAAGGGAAAACACATGTGTATATAACATCATTCGCAGTCGTAATTATATTTAGGTGTACTTAACCTACACATATTGGAGAGCATGTTTTATTATTGAGTTTGTTCTGCTATTTTAACTGCGTAACCACAATTAACAGTTCACCATTACTGTGCTATTTGTAATCATCATCAAATCAAGTCATGCATGCAGGCTCTCAATGAAATCCTGGCTACTGTGTCATAAATATAAACCACTACTGTGTTAAATTTATATTCACATTTGCCTTTTGTGGACGGTAACAAGCGTAATAACGGCGTTTTTTCAGCGCTAGTATATTTGCAAACAGAAAGCTCTTACTCAGAAAGTTTCGGGGATGTACACACACAATTGAAATGGTACACCGCTAATGCCGAGTTCAATTTCTTGAATAGTTTCCTAACAATACGCTACCTAAGGTTGAAATTTTATTAATCACTTTCTGTGCAAGGAACATTAATATTTGCCATGCTTGCATCATAGATGGATAACTGTATATTTTTATTGAATGAATGAAAGCATACTACAAATGCGTCAACGGTTTATACAAGTAAGTATGGTCTTGTTAGCATAACTGATTGTCATCATTCCGATACTCACAGGATGGAAACTCGCACCCAGACAGCTTTCACGCAACACACACTAACGGGTTTATTTCGTCATTATATTAGTTGTGTTCACGTTACATGAAGTATGGGCTAAGATTTAAGCTGGTTTAGGCTTATCTAGCATATTTGCATTTCGGCTAGACCCAATTGCGTCCACACACAGGGAGGGCCAGTCGTTAGCACGGGCTAAGGGGCGCTATTAGTCGGTGACCTTTGACAAGTCGCTATTTACGAACGAAAAATGGATGACAAGCGCGAGGTTTCGTTCTAATTTTGAAGCGACGTGCACAGGAACGCGAGAAGACGGACCCAACTTATTTGGGTGCACAGAAACAGTATACAACGGCGTAACACAGTACAGAGTTTTATTAATGCTTGTCGTTGACAGCGAACCAAATTGATTTTGTCTACGCTTGGAGCTGCTGTACGCTCTACTACAGCGACGCGAGCAGTATGGAAGCGTGTACACTGAGCTCGGTTGCCATTTTGGGAATGAGAAAGTTGGATATATTTGATCACGTGCATAATGTTCACACCCAAAGGTCGCTGCAGAGGGCGCTTAGCCCTGGGCTAAGCGTTCGCGCACACTTCGTTAGCCCGTACTAAGGGTCTAGACCGCATCTTAAATTCGGATCAGATTTAACCCGTACTTAGCATTCCTTAGCCCGTGCTAAGCGTTCACGCACGTTTGCTTAGCACGGGCTAAGGAATTTGACCTCTTAGCCTGTGCTAAGGAGCTGTGCGTGAACGCAACTATTCATTACGCAATCTGACAGAGCAGAGGGAAATTCAATATGTTCACATTTGTAGATTATCATCAAGAATACATTGCAGTACAATGTCAGTGTAGAAGCGTGATTTTGGGAATATCTGCTCTACAGCGTTACGAGATAATTGCTATGTTCACACGGCAGCATTCTATTGGAGCCGAACTACTGCTACTCCCACCGATTAACAATAGATTATCTCCAATGCGTTCATACGGTCGGGAGCCAAACGAGACCCGAGATCTGCCATAGTTCGATTCAGTTCAGTCAGAGTCTAACGGAACAGTGCACTCAAATAATTAGTATAAAAAAATGAATGAAAACGATATTGATGTCGAGCTTGTGTTGTTTCTTTACATGGCAAGATTCTCAGGCTGTTGATCTGGGAGAAAAAAAAGACTAGTACTAGTACTCGTACTAGTCAAATCGGTTTCTGTATCTCAAGCAAAATGAATGCATTGTGGGCAGAATATACGTCACATGAAACGTGAAATAACTTCATTAGCAGAAAATATAGCGTAGAAGGGAAAACACATGTGTATATAACATCATTCGCAGTCGTAATTATATTTAGGTGTACTTAACCTACACATATTGGAGAGCATGTTTTATTATTGAGTTTGTTCTGCTATTTTAACTGCGTAACCACAATTAACAGTTCACCATTACTGTGCTATTTGTAATCATCATCAAATCAAGTCATGCATGCAGGCTCTCAATGAAATCCTGGCTACTGTGTCATAAATATAAACCACTACTGTGTTAAATTTATATTCACATTTGCCTTTTGTGGACGGTAACAAGCGTAATAACGGCGTTTTTTCAGCGCTAGTATATTTGCAAACAGAAAGCTCTTACTCAGAAAGTTTCGGGGATGTACACACACAATTGAAATGGTACACCGCTAATGCCGAGTTCAATTTCTTGAATAGTTTCCTAACAATACGCTACCTAAGGTTGAAATTTTATTAATCACTTTCTGTGCAAGGAACATTAATATTTGCCATGCTTGCATCATAGATGGATAACTGTATATTTTTATTGAATGAATGAAAGCATACTACAAATGCGTCAACGGTTTATACAAGTAAGTATGGTCTTGTTAGCATAACTGATTGTCATCATTCCGATACTCACAGGATGGAAACTCGCACCCAGACAGCTTTCACGCAACACACACTAACGGGTTTATTTCGTCATTATATTAGTTGTGTTCACGTTACATGAAGTATGGGCTAAGATTTAAGCTGGTTTAGGCTTATCTAGCATATTTGCATTTCGGCTAGACCCAATTGCGTCCACACACAGGGAGGGCCAGTCGTTAGCACGGGCTAAGGGGCGCTATTAGTCGGTGACCTTTGACAAGTCGCTATTTACGAACGAAAAATGGATGACAAGCGCGAGGTTTCGTTCTAATTTTGAAGCGACGTGCACAGGAACGCGAGAAGACGGACCCAACTTATTTGGGTGCACAGAAACAGTATACAACGGCGTAACACAGTACAGAGTTTTATTAATGCTTGTCGTTGACAGCGAACCAAATTGATTTTGTCTACGCTTGGAGCTGCTGTACGCTCTACTACAGCGACGCGAGCAGTATGGAAGCGTGTACACTGAGCTCGGTTGCCATTTTGGGAATGAGAAAGTTGGATATATTTGATCACGTGCATAATGTTCACACCCAAAGGTCGCTGCAGAGGGCGCTTAGCCCTGGGCTAAGCGTTCGCGCACACTTCGTTAGCCCGTACTAAGGGTCTAGACCGCATCTTAAATTCGGATCAGATTTAACCCGTACTTAGCATTCCTTAGCCCGTGCTAAGCGTTCACGCACGTTTGCTTAGCACGGGCTAAGGAATTTGACCTCTTAGCCTGTGCTAAGGAGCTGTGCGTGAACGCAACTATTCATTACGCAATCTGACAGAGCAGAGGGAAATTCAATATGTTCACATTTGTAGATTATCATCAAGAATACATTGCAGTACAATGTCAGTGTAGAAGCGTGATTTTGGGAATATCTGCTCTACAGCGTTACGAGATAATTGCTATGTTCACACGGCAGCATTCTATTGGAGCCGAACTACTGCTACTCCCACCGATTAACAATAGATTATCTCCAATGCGTTCATACGGTCGGGAGCCAAACGAGACCCGAGATCTGCCATAGTTCGATTCAGTTCAGTCAGAGTCTAACGGAACAGTGCACTCAAATAATTAGTATAAAAAAATGAATGAAAACGATATTGATGTCGAGCTTGTGTTGTTTCTTTACATGGCAAGATTCTCAGGCTGTTGATCTGGGAGAAAAAAAAGAAACACTCACGATCGAGTTTGAGCATTTAGGTAGAAAAGACAATGAACTGGTGTTATGCTTTAGGTAATAGTATCTCGAATAAACAGGAAACACGGCAGCTAAATTGTTTTTTTTCTCCCAAGTCCTTTCACACATAATAGATTTTATCAGAACATTTTATAAATTCTTTTATTGATTCGTCAGTCATTTATTTTGTGTTTTTTCCCTAGACTATATTTGTAAACAGATCTAATGTGATTACCTTTCCTCAAGTTTGGTTTGATTTGTTTTTCCGTTTTTGGAATAGAAATTAGAAACTATTAACTTATTCGGTCTTCGGTCTCCCTTTATGAGCCAAAGTGTCTGGAACGAGGCCCCTTTTGGGGCAACTGAATCTGGAAAGGGGTCTACAATTTCAGCATTTATTATAAAGGTCAAAAATCGCTTAAAAGCTTCGTTCACGTCAAAACATCGTTAATTCGTGTAGAAAATGGTTCAGGTATCACTCATGTAAATAAAAAGTATATTCCGTATTATATCTTGTACAAATGGATGGCTTACTTCTTCGCTCAGTAGTTTAGTATAAACAATGCATGTTGTAGCAAATGCGACAGCAAACCAAATTCAGTGACAAATGATAATGAACCAGTTAATACATACATGAATATATTAGATATATAGGTATAACATTTTCAGTAGTGAATATGTGGGTGCACTCAGCTAACAGTATTAGTGAGCATGTTTCACAAAACTGGATTTTACTGGACTGTGTTATTTGTAATCGTCATCAAATAAACTGATGCATGTAGCCTCTTATTAAATGAGACCCTGGTTATGATGTCATAATGAAAGGATTTGATTCTATTTAATATATATTCACGTAGGCATTCTGTAACTATCTGAAGCGGAATAAAGTCGTCTTTACAGTGGTATTTTGCGCATTATGATGCATTATAGTACGTACATTAGAGTGTTGTCACGTAAAACTCTCCCTCGCGATGTGCAGTTTATTTTACACAGACACTTACACTGAGAAACTACAATGAAGTGAACGGGTTTACTATAGTGTGTAATTTTTAAGTACTCTAACAGTATGGTCATAGAAAATATATAGGGCCTTCAATAATTGAAAGGATAACTAAAAAATCCAAAACTAATCGACTAATCAATTATATTTTGGGAGTGATTCGGTTGACATAGAGAAGGATTTGTTTAATGATTCGTCGCTATTGCCTAACATTTCGGAGGGTTTGCTTATGGAGCAATCGAATAGATGTTGGCAATAATCTGCAACCGGTTGCCATGGAGACAGAAATCTCTGACACAGCTGTACTGTACAAGTACTGTGCCTGCTATTTGCGCTCCATGTGTGCCTTCTAGATACTTTACACACACTGCCTGTACCAATTAAAACCAATTAAATTGAAACCAATTAAATGAGTTCACATTTGGAGATGACGTTATCACCAAATATACCAGTGTACAAGCTTTACCAAAAAATGACGTGGGATGTAATTTCTCTTTCTAGCAGTATTTGAAAACGTCATATATTTAATGGACAGATAGATAAATCTATTTTGATAAACTATGTTTATATAAATCATAATCTTTAATAATTTTCATGTTATAATATTGTGTTACGTTTTGAGTTTATTTTTATGTATTTATTATTTGTGCAATTTGTAGTTGGGGTTTTATTGAAACGTCACATTGTCCTCGGTCGCTTTATGTTGTGTTCTTTTGTCAATTTATCCATATTTTGCATATTTATTTGTACTGAGTTAGGGAGTCTGCTTTGGCTATAAAAGCCATTTGTTTTACGTTGACGAGGTAGACGGCAATTAGACGGTAGACTGATAGCAAGAAGACTCCAAATAGACGGTGAACTGATAGCACTATAATTTTTACCAGTATCACTGACTGGTTTATCAGTTTATTAGGAAATGAGGATTGTTCTTGAACATTGTTAGCTGTCCGGTCTGGCTTTGTGATTTCGTTCCGGTGACGTGTTGGAAGAAGCTGGAAGAAGTCCACGTGTGAGCTGAAACTTGGTACGCTTCGACGGAGATGAATGAATGATTGACACCACCTGGGAGTCGTGACAAAAGTTCGAAGTCGACGGAGTGACAGGCCAGCACAGAACGAACTCTTTGATTTGATAAGTATTGTTAATTTTGACTGTTTGTTCTTTTTGCCGTTTTTAAACGGAAGTCTATATTGGATGTATGTTACTGCTAGCATTTTTGTTTGAGGTGTGGTGTAGCACACAAAGTTATGTGACATTTCAATAGGCCATTGAAAATATACTACTGTACTATCTTGCACACTGCTTGCGTTCGGGCGTTTTATTTGTTATACGAGTCGAGTACCAGCGTCTGAACGTAACATGGGGGCTCGTCCGGGATTGTAACATAAGGCAATATATTGTTGTGTGACAAAACGTGAAGGCTGTACCAACCGTTCTTATTTTTGCCACGTGCAGGTGCATATGTGGTAAAAGTACGGTGTCAGATCGCGGACCCACTAAACACAGCCCGGGGCCTCCCGGGACGTACATTCCGGTCTAAAAGTTGCATGTGGGTGCTGGAGTGGGTTAGAACACAAATACACTGTGTGTGGCCAAAAAAAAAAAAAAAAAAATAACCGAAGCCTAGGGACAACAGTAATGGTACACAAACACATATTTTACTTACGCAATTCAGAAGGAAAGATTTCTTTGGTGTGCTTATCTCGTCGTAATTAACAACAAAAACAGTCGAAGTATTAGGACGGCATTTTATGTTGGGTAATACGTTGATTACCAACGACAAATGATCATTTGCGGTTCACGAGATGCGGCCACCGACTTTTACCGGATGTCACCAGTACGCTATATGCTAATTACTAAGGTCGATGGCCTGATTTGGAATCACGGGCAGCGCTCATCCACTTCTACGGACATCATCAATACTTCAGATACTAACTGCCTTTTTGTGCTAAATTAACCAACGAAACAAAGCCAACATTGTCTGTGTCTAGACTTATAAATAAACACACTACCTAAATATATGTGTGTAAATATAAGATGAATCAAAAACACTTTTCTAGTGTCTTTGTACGATTCCTCGATTGAGGCTCACTAAACGGTGTCAAAGATGAATGTGCCTGTCATTTTAACGCCATAGGTAGTGTGAAATTAAGGATGAGACCCAGGCTCGTGGGCGCTTATATTCAAACCTGTATTTAACAATGAAGTTGGCATTTGAACACCTGTTGTACATTTTTAGTTAGCTCTGTGTTTCCAGTTGTGTGTGAAAATATATTTTTTCTTTTCAAACTAGAGAAGTGTATGCGTGTTTATCTCAAAAATTGTTTGTTTTTTTTTTGTTTTTGAGGATTTTCACTGAAAACAGACGTACGGAAAACATGCTGAAGTTGCGGCCATCCTGTCTATTGTTATAAACTGGTCAGCTGGCTGGGGGTCGGACAGTTTCCGGACAGTACGATGCGAGCCTTTGTTTTCTTGAAATGGGAGTCAAAAGTGGAAATTGTTCAACTTTGCGAATAAATTGTCGTTTTTATTGTACTCATTGAATAATGTGATACATACAGTTGTTGGTATACTAGATGAGAATCTTCTGTGAAAAAGATTGAAATAGATCCTGTGTACGTTAGACGTTTATTAAAGTGATGCGCATAGAGCCAAAATGGAAGGCTCTAAAACGGCAAATTTGCATAAAAGTGAGATCTTGTCTTTCTACTGGACTGGAAACCTATTCGAAACGATAAAAAAATGTTCATAGTTATTTGCTTGGATAATACTCGCATCTTTGACGTAATGAATAAAGAACGTTAATCGACAGAGGGAAATAATGTAGCAGTTTATGTAGACAAACAAACTAGTTTTATTGGTCTATCTGTGAACAAACAAATAATGTTAATGTTATGTTTAATTTTTGGTACTCGGGCAATGCATTTCAGTTCCGTCCAGGGTCCCCATGGTTCGTTGGAATGTGTTTACATAGGGTATTGCGTGAATAAATTAAGAACAGAAGACGGAATGTGACAATGTAGCAAGATGCATTCACTTGGTTGACAAGCTAAATGCTCGACATGTTCGTCTTCCTGTTCTTTATATACGCTAAGTAAGAAAACACAATGACCTGTTGGTTGGCAGCAGATCATTGTTTAGAGAAAAAAGAGAAGGTGTTAACAACTTGAATAGAAGTGAGTACGTGACTGATGATACGCCGTCTTATATTAGTCCCACTGTTGATGGAAAAAACTCAAACTAGACAACAATACTAGTATATCGGTCACACTGATAACTAAATCGTATCATGTTACGGTACGTCGCATTATTTCAGTCGTACTGATAATAAAACAAATCGTCCCATGTTACGGTACGTCGCATTATATCAGTGCCACTGACAACACTGTCACACACAAAAAATAGGTGACGCCTGATGAAACCACACTACATCGCATATATTGGTGATGTGGGACCTAGTACCAGAGTGATTTTCATATATCATCTCAATAAGTAAATGAACAATGTGAGTCGATTGTGCCTTCCATTCCATCGACATACTTGCATGACAACGGAAATTGTTAGATATACGTCCAGTGGTTAGAAACATTCGTAATTAATTGAATACATGGTACACAGCAAAAACGAACATATTTTATTGTTATCACTCGATATTGTAATGTCGATCGGTGCGGACATCTCCATCACCAACGAACGTATGATTTGTTTTAGTGTCACGAAACTTCTACATATTTTTTAACCCTGTCTGCATATCGTGGAAGTTTCTATAAAAAACTCGCCATGGCATTGGTGTAATAGTTACCGTCGTGAAAGCCATTGTTTAGTCGGTGTCTCCAGACGTTCTCAGCAAAGACAATGGTGTGACGCGTTATCGTTATGTACATTGTTCAATTGTTACAATGTGACCCAAGCGAGCTAGTAACCAACCACTAATCTAAAACAGACTGACTTTTTGAGTAAAAAAAATGCACACGAGTTTACATGATATTGTGAATTCGATTCGGGAACAGTAGTATTTTTTTAAGGTTACGACATGGCTTCACTGAGAACAGTAACGCGCATAAACTATTAAAGTAACAGACGGAGTTAACGCTAAGGCAGTGTAAAAAATAAACATAAACAATAGAAGAAACGGGTATATAAAATGGGACTAGTGAAATATATTTCAAATGGAGAATGTTTTGATACAAAATTGGTATAGGAGTGCAGTTTAAGTAGTCTATTGTTGACGAGTGTGTTGAAAAGAGGCATTGTTCACGGTGTTACTCTTTTTAAATTGCAGACGCATTTTTTTTCTGTAAACAATTGTAATTGCTCGAGCCAATGAAAATCAAGTGCTAGTGTAACGTAAGCCAATCACATGAAGATGTGCGCTATAAAATGAGACTTATTTTCCCGACTCGGTCAGATCTTTTTGATCAGCTGATCTTAGCATTGCTTTGAAACGCATCTCTCTAAAGCTATATCCAGACAAACATATTATATTACAATAATTATGGCTTCTCGACGCAATCGCACTGCAGTTCATTGGCCATGTGGTCAGTGTGGCAGTCACTGTCGTGATAACGGAGTGATTTTGTGTGATGGGTGCCATGTATGGTTCCATGATCGCTGCGAAAACCTGACATCGCACGACATGGAAACACTAGGGACTATGACTAACGATTTTTTATGCTCTCTCTGCACAGCTGGTTATAGTTTTGAAGATGGTCTGGCCCGGTTACACACTGCTGCATGTTTGGGTGGTTTTCGGTTAAGAGATGTTGCAACGATGGAAAGTATTTACATTGGACGCGTGGAGAATATCGTGGTGCCAGAGAACAAGGTAATGTTGGGTGATAAAGTTGTAGATAGAGTGTCGTTGAAGATATGAGAGAAGGCTGGCGGCGATGAACAGCTGAAACCAGTCAGTGTGATGGGAGATGGTAACTGCCTGTTCAACGCCCTATCCGTTGCCTGTGTCGGAGATGAGAGTGCCGCTACCGAGCTTAGATTGAGGACATGCATCGAGATGGTAAACAACGTAGAGTATTACACAGAGTATCACCGAGGTAGAATGATTTCTCTTATATCGCCGGAGTACGCAAATTGTATACGAGACTGTGCAACCGACGGGGGATATTCATCGGCCTTCACGATTCATGCTGCCGCCAATGTCCTTGGGGTTGGAATACGGTCGGTATATCAGAGTGTCAATAGGATACTTGACAGGTGTGTCGGAGTACTCAATACTGTATTCAACCCCAGGGCAGTAGCCGGTAGTCGTGCGAGAAGCGATGTGTCCGTTATGTGGACATCGGTAAGTATGCCAGGTAAGTATAACTCGGGAATATGGAGACCTAATCATTTTGTTCCCTTGTTGCAGGTAGAAGAACAATCAATCCTGGAATTATCTCTGACACCTCCGAGTTCGCCTGTTTTTACCTCAACGCCTGTTAAGAAGATTAGAAGTAATGTGGCGGTTATATCTGACGACAGCAGCCAAGAATCAGATGACGACACACCTGAGGTAGTAAGTATGCAGGTGAGTATGCCTTCACTTCCTGGTGCAATGCACGGTTATGGTCGATTTCTGGATGTAGATGATTTGTTTCAATGCATGTCACGAAATCAGCCTAGTGCAACCTCAGTGCCACCAGGTGTGAAGGAAAATGTCTACTTCCTTTTAAATTTCGAGTCCAATTATCTCCGCAGGCAAAGTAACAAAAAGATGAACTATGTAGACGACTGTGGGGCGTGGGATAACAAATCATCTGGCAAAACTCATCATTATATTATGGAAGACGATAGACTAAAGTTTTATGTAGATTTGAAAGATGGTTTATACTGCCGGGACGTGAAGAGAAAGCGTGTACCACTAAAGCCCCAGCCAAACGTAGATGACGTCATAGTGTTTAGGAGGTATTACATAGTGCTGAAACGAGATAGCAATTACAAGAAAAGAATCAGTACAGTGATTAAGTGCAGGGACAGTCTGGCTCATTTGAAAAAACTCGCGGTTGTGGAGTATATAGGTAAGTATAATAGTTCAGTTACAGCACATGGAAACTCGAAAAAGACTAACGGCGGAGACTATATCAGAACGACGGAAGAGCAGAAATCAAAAATGGTGGAGATGGTTAAGACGAAGAAACCGCGTGTTATATACCAGGAAATGTTGGCAGACGGAGACGCACCGCGAAATTTAAAAGTTATAGAGAACATAAAATATAGTAGCGACAAAACGGAAGGACGAAGCAAGAAAAATACAGCCGACGACATTCAGATGCTGCAGAGCACATTTCACGAGCACCCGTTTCTGCAGGAAATTGTCCAAATCAAAGGCGAACATGGTAAACCACCCTCGTTTATGTGTTATCTTGAGGAAAGCCTGAGTGACATCGAGTTATTTTGTTCGTCTAACTCTTCCCATCCAAGTGTTTTAGGTATCGACAGGACATTCAATTTAGGCGCCTGCTACGTGACAATTATGGTCTATCATCACGGCAATTTATTAAGGAAGACGACGCAGAAACATCCAATTATGTTTGGAGCAGTTTATTTGCACTGGGATGGTCGGTATCAGACTTATCAGCGTTTTTTTCTCATCTACACGGAAAGCTGGTAGGTCGTATTAATGGTACGCAGTTGTCTAATTTGGTTATTGGTTCGGACGAAGAAGCGGCACTCACCAAAGCAGTTAGGGATTGTTTTCCGGATTCGGCGCAGGTTTTATGTATTCGACATTTAGAGGAAAACGTTCGTTGACACACAAGGTTGGAGTTGACTTGAAAAACCGAAAAATTATAATTAGCGATATATTTGGCAGTAGTGGTCTTTGTAAATGTACTACCAGCGAGGAATTTGAACTCCAATTTTCGGAACTTTCGGCCAAATATAACGCTTCGTTTCCAGGCTTTGTTTTTTATTTACACAGAATTGCCGACAAGTTGCGGACGTCTGTGTTGCAGCCAAGAAAAGGCAACAGTTGGATTCCACTTGACTGGAAAAATAATTCATGCGAAAGTATGAATAATATTTTAAAATTAAGTGCCAACTGGAAGTCCCAGAGGCTTCCCGAATTGATTGACATGCTTCACAGAATCTTCCGAGGTCAACAGCTTGATGTGTGTCGCGCCATTCATGGTCAGGGTGAGTATGAACTTGCGCCGTGGATGGCAAAGATGCGCATCCAACATGTCGTCTGGACTCAGAAATCGAAAGAGGAGCAGGACAGAGTTTATAGGAAATTTATGAGAGGCGTTCCGAAAAGAGAAAAAAAATATACTAAGCACTGACGGGAAACTGAAAATACCACGAGTTCCGAAAAAACGCGAAGAAACCAAACCAGAAGAAAAAAGTAAAATCAGCTAGAACCACGACTTTGAAATAGCAGGGAAAACACCGAATAATCGCCGATATTATATTACTTTCACTCGCGCGTAATTTACTCGTTCGTGTATTTTAGAACTTCGATGTTATGTTACTTTCACTCGTGTTTAGTTTACTCGTTCGTGTATTTTAGAACTTCGATGTTATGTTACTTTCACTCGCGTTTAGTTTACTCGTTCGTGTATTTAAGAACTCCGATGTCATGTTACTTTCACTCGCGTTTAGTTTACTCGTTCGTGTATTTAAGAACTCCGATGTTATGTTACTTTCACTCGCGTTTAGTTTACTCGTTCGTGTATTTAAGAACTCCGATGTTATGTTACTTTCACTCGCGTTTAGTTTACTCGTTCGTGTATTTAAGAACTCCGATGTTATGTTACTTTCACTCGCGTGTAACTTACTCGTTCATATATTTTCATGTAATTTAATAGCTCTCATACTCAAGAACCTCGATGTTATGTAATTTATGTCTCCCAAAAATCCAACCTCGCGTCCACGTCGTGGGAGATGGTAGCGGACCTTAGTGCCGACTGAAGAGGCTCTGGTAAAAATTAACCCCCATATGTTGCTTTCACTCGCGTGTAACTTACTCGTTCATATATTTTCATGTAATTTACTTGCTCTCATACTCAAGAACTTCGATGTTATGTAATTTATGTCTCCCAAAAATCCAACCTCGCGTCCACGTCGTGGGAGATGGATTGGGGGCATGCACAGAATTAGGGACATTTACAATATAAACCCTATTACCATATCATAAAAGTCATTCTTAGAGAAAACTGAGAACCACTACACAGATTCATGGTATTAATAGAACAGATTCTAAGCTCAGAACCTACAGCCTCCTTAAAAATGATATCAGTACGTCACCCTATCTGCATTTATTATATAATAGAGAAGACACACTTGAGATTGAGCTGCCATAAACTTCAAATTGAAGTTGGTAGACATAAAAGGTCAAAAATACCAACAGAAAAAAGAATCTGTAAAAAATGCACTTCATCAGAAATTGAAGATGAAATACATTTTGTAACAGGGTGTGATTTTTATAATGCTGAACGAGAAATACTTTATACAGAATTCACAAATGTACTCCCCACTTTTCAACCAGAAAACGATATAAACAAAATCAAAACTATTATTAATACAAAAGAACATAAATTAATCAAGCATGTGACAAAATACTTAAAACTTTGTTTCAAGAAACATGACACATAGTGTGGTGAAATACAATTATGTATAAGTACATGTCTATCTCGGGCTAATTTGCCATTTTAATCTTAATTTTCTTTAACTTCTATTTTTATTACTATTTTTTTAAAATTTATTGCATAACAGCCTAAAGTGATTTGTTAGCTTTAGTTATGGTGTAATAAATGAAATTATTATTATTATTACATTATTTCATAAACAGTCTGAGGTTATATATAAAGATCGATAAAACGAATGAATCCTGCCCATACATACTGATATTTCTGGTAATTACGTAAATACACTGTGTGGTTATACTGAGCAGCAAATGTTTATAACCAGTTATCATCTATCGAGAACCTTGTACAGCAAGCGAAATTTCACAGTTACAACTGCAACCCAGTTTATTTAGTCCACGGCGCAACTTTATGATGAAAACCTGTTGCAACCGGGGCATGCATTTCGATGAAATTCAGCTCCGCACCTACTAATTTAGCATATTTCTAGTCAACTACAAAATTGGGTTTTGTCAAATGTCGGAATAGGCTACTTTGGCCAGTAATATATGGGGAATTTGACGGAGGAGACATTCACAGCAATCAAAACAAAATTGAAACTACTTTGCGAGAGGAAGTAGACTTTTACGGAAACCTCGAAGACAGCATAATTATGATTACTACAGATGCGACGCATGGCTGGCGAAAAACTCTCGTGACACTGACGTGATTGCTATTGACAATGAAACCCACAAATTCCTTGCCGATGCAGTTGTTGCCAACGAAGACATCCGATTTCGGAGCGTCATGAAATGAATGGCGCGCTACAAATCAGCCGTACAAATATATCGGCATCTTGACAATAATGGAGTGAACGTAAAAAATCACGTCCATAACAGGAATATGTCTGTCATAAGTACCTAAGAGAGACCGGGAAATGAGAATCAGAATGATAAATGGTTTAACTTTCACTAAAACAAATGTTGACGTAATCGCAAGTTAAGCGAACCGAATGTCAATCCATTTGGATGTGAAAATAAACGAATCTTGACAATTAAATGTCAAGATAATGTCTAAATAGTGACACAATTGTAACATAATGAAACAATGACAAAATAAAATTGTAGCAATTACACAATAATGAAATAATTAAGAAATAAAGTTGAAATAATGAAACAATAGCAATACGATGCTGCGGTAATAGCACAAAGAAATTATAATGGAATAAGCGCAAAATAATGTTTGAATAAAGACCAAATAACTGAATAATAACCAAACAAGTTTCCAAATAAAGACCAAACAATTAAACAGTGTTCAAATAATTACACAAAGCTAATTTTGGCGGTATTCTCACCCCATAGGGTAAAATCGTTTTATTTTTGCTGTGACCTGTACTTTAAAACACATGCATTGATACAAGGATTACTCTGACAAGGTTTAGAGCATCAACAAGTATATCCTTTCCAGTTTTTGTTTGTATTTTAGATCTGTTTTTTGCTCTTTTGGACATTACCTTCATTTCGCTGTGCACGTTCAAAATAAAATATCCCATTGTATCATACAAACATTTCCCTATCTTAAAAACATAACCAAAACAATGAGACATGGTCGAAAAACATTGACTGCACGTGTGTAATTATACAAGTCTTGTTTTTAACCATAAACAGGTCAGTATATCGGTCTACTTCGACCTGGAACGAAACAAAGAACGCTTTAACAATGCATCTAAGCCAGGCGACAGGTGTGGTCTAGAGGGCGTGAATTAGGTGACCAAACCTGCATGTGTTACTCATCAGCATTGTGTAAAAAATACTCTTACAACTGTATTTTCCCTTCCTAATTTTCTTATAGCAGACAGGTATGTTAACGGTGTGTATTTAACCGGTTTCATGTTTCATTGACAACAAAGAATCGACCGGAAGGGAGCCCACAATGATGGCCGCCATTTTTTCCAATCAGATGCGGCTCATCGTACATTTGCTCTACACTGTGCAAGTTCCCAACCACTCTCGCCACTTACAGGCCCAGGGGGGTGCGACAACGAGGCCCCGGGCTGTGTTTAGTGGGACCCGTCAGATCGTGGCGTCACATAGCATGTGTTGCCGGCGTAACAATTTTGTTATCAGTTTTCTTGTTGACCACATGTTTGGTTTGTTTTGGAATTTTGTGGTTGACATTTTGCGCTTTGTCATTTGAAATTTCGTATGCATTGTCTCTGGTTTGTGAGAAACGCCGTGGTGTTTTGAAATTTCGTGGGCGTTGTCTCTTTTTTGGTTCATGAGAAACGCATTATTGGCGCGCATTTCGAGTTTGCTTGCTCGTTCTGATACGTGTGTAAGGTAGCGGTGAGTGACCTTATTTTTTCTTTCTTTTGGCAATATGGCGTTTCAACCCGTTGAGTTTTTGGAAACATTGGAGGAGTCAGTCGCTCCTTTTGAGTTAATTGAGGGTTTGAAAAAAACTGCTTTGCTTACATTAGCGGACCACCTTAAGTTAGAGGCGAAACCGGCAATGCGTAAAGCCGAGATTATGAAAATTGTTGTGCAACATTTGGTGGATGATGGTGTTGTGCCTGAGGGGGCGTTGGAGTCGTTACCTGCTTTGCCTGTTTCGGAATTCGATTACAAAAAATATGAAATGGAGTTGCAGTTTCGTTTGAGGGAAAAGGAATTAGATCAGGAAATACGTCTAAAAGAGTTGGAAATGAAGGAAAGAACTGACCAGTATAAATTCGATCCTGGTAGGGTTATTCGTTTGGTGCCTCCTTTTCAGGAGAAAGATGTAGATCAATATTTCTCTCAGTTTGAAAAGTTGGCTCGTACATTGAACTGGCCTTTTGAATACTGGACAGTGTTATTACAAAGTGTGTTCTTTGGTGAGGTATACCCCCGTCTCGCTGTCGATCAGAGCGTTGAGTACGAGTATGTTAAACAACGCGTCCTGGACGCCTATGAATTGGTGCCAGAGGCATATCGTTTGAAGTTTCGTAATTGTCAGAAACGTGAAAATCAAACTTGTGTTGAATATGCTCGTGAGAAAGAGTCTCTGTTTGACAGGTGGTGTTCGTCCACCAAGGTTCAGGACAATTATGATGCGCTTATAGAGCTGGTGTTGATGGAGGCGTTCAAACAATGTATACCGGGAAGCTTGAAGATGTATTTGAACGAACAAAAGGTGACTAAATTACGTCAGGCATCGGTTTTGGCTGACGAGTATTCGCTTACTCACAGAGACTTTGGGGTTAAAGTACAACCCAAATTGACTCCTAAAAAAGGGGGTAAGCCTGCCGACAGTTTTGGCGCTGAGGTTAATAAAAAGAAAGTGTCATCTTTTCCGGCCGATTCGGGTAGTCAAGCTCCTGGTATGTCTTGTGCTTATTGTAAAACGCCTGGTCATATTTCTAAGTGCTATAAATTGAAACGTAAAAATTTCCCAGTGTCTTTTCACGCTTGTCTGGCGTCGTCGCCTAAAAGTGTGGTAGATGTTGGGGTTGAGGGGCATTTTCCCCTGATAGTTGGTGGCAGGAGTGGTGGTGTTGATGATGGATTTGGGTTTGAGGAAGGGGTTCCCGGTCAGTATGGTCAGTTTGTTACTGATGGGTTTGTGTCTTTGGATGGTACTACTGTGAAGCAGCCTATTAAGATTTTACGCGACACGGGTGCGTCTCGGAGTTTAATTTCTGAGGCTGTACTGCCATTTTCTGGAGATTCTTATGTTGGTGCAAACGTGCTTATTAGTGGGCTGGAGTGTGGCGTAACCTCTACTCCATTGCACAGAGTGCATTTACAGTCTGAGTTGGTTACAGGCTTGGTTGTTGTGGGTGTGAGAAGTGTTTTACCGGTTAAGGGCGTTGCCATGTTGCTTGGTAACGACTTGGCTGGTAGTAAAGTGGTGCCAGAGCTGTGTGTTCTCAAGACGCCGAGTTTTGAGTCTAGTACTGAGCGGTTGGTTGGTTGGTGAGTTCCCAGGAGTTTTTTCTGCCTGTGCTGTGGGACCCTCTGGGGTTTGTGCTGGCGGGCGTGGCGAGGTTGGTGACAGGAAGTGTAGTGGGTTTGACGGTGTCGATTTGTCGGACACCTTTTTGGCGAAGGGCATTGATTGGATGGAAGAGTCTTCCCCTGCTGGTGTGGTCACACGGTCTCAGTGTTGTAAAGTCAAGGATGATTCGTTTAATCATAAAATAGTAACAGGCACTGAGAAGTCAGAGCCATTTATCTTTCCGCTAAGTCTAAGTCTAAGTAGGTTGGTGGAAGAACAGAGTAAAGATCCGGAGATCCTTCATTTGATGACACAAGTTCTGAATGAAACTGAGATAGAGGCTGGTGGTTATTATAAGAGGTCGGGTATCCTTATGAGAAAATGGAGGCCGCCCGATGCTCGGGTTGGTGATAGTTGGTTAGTGATAAATCAAATTGTTGTGCCCAAATCGTATCGTGCTGAAATCCTTGCACTCGCACATGACCATAGGTTGTCGGGTCATTTAGGGGTCACAAAAACCCTTGATCGAATAAAACGAAATTTTTTTTGGCCCAAAATGAGACGAGATGTGGTAATACATTGTAAAACTTGTTACCTGTGTCAGGTGGTTGGGAAGCCAAATTAGGTTATATCTAAGGCTCCCTTATACCCTATACCTGCTTTTGAGGAACCATTTTCTCGGGTAGTTATTGATTGTGTGGGTCCACTGCCTAAAACTAGGTCGGGTAACCAGTATTTGCTTACCATTATGTGTGCTTCTACTCGTTTTCCGGAGGCTATTCCTCTGAGAAAAATTATTACTCGCAATATTGTTAGAGCGCTGGTTAAGTTCTTTACAACTTTCGGTCTACCTAGGTGTGTACAGTCGGACCAGGGAACTAATTTCATGTCTGCTGTGTTTAGACAGGTGTTCCAACGTTTGGGTATTACACACTCTATTTCTAGTGCGTATCACCCAGAGAGTCAGGGGGTGCTTGAACGTTTTCATCAGACGTTGAAGTCAATGTTGCGAGCGTACTGTTTGGAACATTCACATGATTGGGATGAGGGGGTTCCTTATCTGTTGTTTGCAGTACGTGAGGTTGTGCAAGAGTCGCTGGGCTTTAGCCCCTTTGACTTAGTGTGTGGCCATATTGTTCGAGGACCTTTAAAGTTACTTAAAGAAAGGTTGCTCGAGGATAAAACTCCCACTAACCTTTTAAGTTATGTGTCTGAGTTTAAGACTAGGTTACATCAAGCTTTTGATATGGCTAGGGATAATTTGAAGGTTCCGCAGTGCGGTATGAAGTCTTGGTATGATAAGAAGGTTAAGAAGTTCAAGATCAAGTTCTGGCCTTGTTTCCTGCTGTAGGTTCGACTCTCCATGCCAGATATTATGGTCCTTTTCGGGTGGTTGAGAGGATCAACGATTTGAATTATGTGGTCGCTACCCCTGAGCGGCGTAAATCTAAACAGTTGTGTCATGTTAATATGTTGAAATTATATTCACAGAGAGATGTGAATAAACAGCAAGCGGTTGTTTGTGCACCTGCAGTTGCTTTGGAACCAGGTGAGGAAGTTCTTGATTCGCATGTTAGGTTAAAAAATTCACAGGTGTTGGCTAACTTAAATAAGACGTTGCATCATCTTCCTTTATCTAACATGATAGAGCTTAAGAGTTTAATTCTTGAATTTAGGATTTTATTCCCAGACGCTCCAGGACGAACCAATCTGGTTGAACATGATGTAGTGTTAGAGGAGGGGGTGAGACCTATCCGACAGCACCATTATAGAGTGAGCCCAGCTAAGTTGGAGTTAATGAGACAGGAAGTAGCTTATATGTTAGATAATGATATTATTGAGTTGTCTAATAGTGGTTGGAGTTCGCAATGTTTATTGGTGCCAAAGCCAGACGGTTCAGTTAGGTTTTGTACTGATTATAGAAAGGTGAACGAGGTTACTAAAACAGATTCTTTCCCCATCCCGCGTATTGATGATTGTATTGATCGGGTGGGCAATTCTAAATATCTTACGAAATTCGATTTGCTCAAGGGTTTTTGGCAAATTCCCTTGACAACCAGAGCTAAAGAAATCTCTGCGTTTGTCACTCGAGACAACTTGTATCAATATAAAGTCGCTCCTTTCGGAATGAAGAACTCCCCAGCGTCCTTTCAGCGGTTAATAAACAGTGTTATTGCGGGTTTGGAGGGGGTTTATGCTTATATTGACGATGTTCTGGTTGTGAGGGTTGAGTGTGCTGAACATTTGGCTAGAATACGCGCTTTCTTTCAAAGTTGCTCTAGTGCTCGGTTGACGGTCAATTTGCATAAGAGCGATTTTTGTAGAGCCAAAGTTGTATATCTTGGTCATGAGATTGGGTGTGGACAAGTTAGCCCTGTCCTGGCTAAAGTGAAGGCTGTTGCAGATTATGCAGTGCCAGAGAATCGAAAAGGGATTAAGGGATATTTGGGGATGGCTAGATTTTATCGAAAGTTTTGTCCCAATTTTTCGGCGGTTTCCGCTCCGTTGACTGAGTTGCTCAAGAAGAATGTTAAGTTTGTCTGGACTTCTGACTGTCAGGCAGCATTCGATAAAATTAAGCTACTTCTTATGAGCTCTCCAGTGTTGGTGGCCCCGAATTTCTGCTTGATGGTCGATGCCAGTGACTTTGCCATTGGTGCCGTTTTGATGCAGGAGGTTAATGAAATTAGACACCCAGTATGTTATTTTTCCAGAAAGCTTGATAAACATCAGCGTAGTTATTCTACTATTGAAAAGGAAGCTTTAGCCTTGTTGATGGCCTTACAACATTTTGATGTGTATTTGTGTTCGCCACAGAATATTGTGAATGTTTACACTGATCATAATCCGTTGGTGTTAATAAGATGAAAAACAAGAACCAGAGGTTGTTGAGGTGGAGTATTGTCATCCAACGTTATGTTAAAATCATACATATCAAAGGCATGGAGAATGTTATAGCTGATGCGTTATCAAGATGAGAGATAATAATTGGGTGATAATTTTGTTAAAGGACCCAGACCCTGTTTCTTATTTTTTTTTTTTTTAGGGGAAAAGTTGTTACGTTTTGAGTTTATTTTTATGTATTTATTATTTGTGCAATTTGTAGTTGGGGTTTTATTGAAACGTCATATTGTCCTCGGTCGCTTTATGTTGTGTGTTCTTTTGTCAATTTATCCATATTTTGCATATTTATTTGTACTGAGTTAGGGAGTCTGCTTTGGCTATAAAAGCCTTTTGTTTTACGTTGACGAGGTAGACGGCAATTAGACGGTAGACTGATAGCACTATAATTTTTACCAGTATCACTGACTGGTTTATCAGTTTATTAGGAAATGGGGATTGTTCTTGAACATTGTTAGCTGTCCGGTCTGGCTTGTGTTTTCGTTCCGGTGACGTGTTGGAAGAAGCTGGAAGAAGTCAACGTGTGAGCTGAAACTTGGTACGCTTCGACGGAGATGAATGAATGAAGATTGACACCACCTGGGAGTCGTGACAAAAGTTCAAAGTCGACGGAGTGACAGGCCAGCACAGAACGAACTCTTTGATTTGATAAGTATTGTTAATTTTGACTGTTTGTTCTTTTTGCCGTTTTTAAACGGAAGTCTATATTGGATGTATGTTACTGCTAGCATTTTTGTTTGAGGTGTGGTGTAGCACACAAAGTTATGCGACATTTCAATAGGCCATTGAAAATATACTACCATACTATCTTGCACACTGCTTGCGTTCGGGCGTTTTATTTGTTATACGAGTCGAGTACCAGCGTCTGAACGTAACATATTGTCTCCGGCTTTTACACAGACTCTGGTAGTCTTGATGAGTTAAGTTAAAGCTGTCTACGTCACGTTTTCATACTCCATTAACGTAACTAGGTTTCTCGGGTACACATCTCCCCCGAGAAATTCACACCGCTGTCCATTTGTTTCGAAGTACTCTTTGGAGTTGTAATGCACATATTTATACAGTCGAGCTCACTGTGTTCAGCAAACTCATGATTTATGGGGAGTATTATATATAGCACAAATACTCTATTCAGATCTATGTATGTCGATGAGCTAAATATAGCCGTGTAGACAACGTTTTCCGCGTGTCAATAATAACTAAGTGTCTGGGGTAGACACAGTCTCCTTCTTACACAAAAAAATAAATACCACTGGGGCAGCAAATGCATGATGCGACACACTGGGATCATTCGAACCAAAATAAAACGCAATATAAAAAGACATTTTCGGTTAAATGAACAATTTAATGAAACCCTCATGCATGTCCGATACATAACGAGTAATGAAATGAATAAACACCGCCAGTATATCTCCGTGCACGGTGCAGCGACTACGGTCGGACGGGCGACCAATGTTGTCGTGTTGTTCGATGATTATCTCCCGGTTACAAGCATAGAACATAACTCGTGCAAAGGAATGCAAGATAGCTTGTTGAGCAGCTAAGTTGTCCGTCCTGTTCACAAATTAAAGGCCAATCCCCTAGTAAACGCAGACAAACTTTAACAGCGAATCATACACAACGTCAACGCTTCACTCTTAAGCTTAAAACGGGAGATGATGTGCATGTCGTATCAATGACTGTCTGTGCATGTACTCGTGCCGTACGTCTGTGTCAAAACTGGTTTCACCGCTTCTCACGACCCACTAGGTGGACTGGGATGCAATTTAATACACAGATGCATAGTAATTAGCTACTTTGCACATGATCTTTTTTAACATAAGTGGTGTTCTCACTGGATGAAATAAGCCGTTGTAACAACGCCTTTTATTTGAGAACGTTGTTGAAAGTGTGTGAACAGAATACGCCGTTGTGGCGTCGGCGTTTCTAACACCGTCGTAAAAGGGGTGGACCAGATCCTATGCACAACGCAATGTGCCATGTGAACACAATACGACGGCCAAACGCCCTCTATCGCTGACTTATTTATGCTTGTCATTACACAAGATGGCGTCAGGTTACAGGTCGAACTGGTCAGACCAGTCACTTGGGGGCTGAAAATCAATAAATACTATTTTTTTTTTAAAAATCATCCGCTATACGTATATAAATAAACAAGTTGTGAAACATGGCACCTAGTAAATCGACACCCTGTCGGTTTCAAATTTTGATTTCTTACCTTAAAATGCGAAACAAAATTTTTAGAGGGGATCAGGTGTTACGTTAATAATCATTGTTCATAATCGCTAACTTAGGCGAGGGTTCTCCGAACCCGCCTATTCACATAGTTCATACCCACCATAGACTCCGGTCAGGCAAAATGACTATTTTGAACTGTAGGCAGTGTTTACTCTAGGACGCGCGATTGCGCGATTCCCCGCCTACTACACTTTGTGCGCCCTTAAAAAAATACTCCAAGGGCGAAAATCGCCCCTTTCTTCACTGCCCATTGAATTCTTTTAATGATGGTCTGTGCGTGTATTGGACTGCGACGCGCCGAGTAGCTTGCTGATACAAATAACAATCATCCTCCCACATATTTCGTTTAAAATTGTGCGTCCTTATATTTAAAAACATTACATTGTAACCTTCTTCGGGTACGCGTACGTAAGTTGGAATAGCCCACATTGAGTTTCTGAAGTGCGTGTGTGACAGGGCGACGCGTTAAGCAACTTGGCGAGGCAACAATAAATTGTTCTTCCCGCTTGTTGCGTGATTTAATTAATTATTTCGCGCGTCAGAATCATTTAAAAAATATTTATTATTATATGAATTTGCAGCGTTATATGTAAAAAAACACCACTTGATGTATGTGTCACGTTTAATAAATTACGTCGGGTTTTCGATTCACCCATGGAGCTTATGATGCACCGTTGTTTCACGGTTGATATCTCCGGTGATACCAACAGGAAACTCATCGTGCCAGCGATGATTTCGATTGAAGACCAACTTTAATCATGTTTATTCAAAAATAAACTACAGGCATATGACAAGAAAAGTGCTTTAAAACAATGCATGCAGATCGTAACACTTGCTCAGTCAACGCAGATAGCACCCCAGCGCGAAAGACTAAGGCGCCATGTTGTTGAAAGTTTGAAAGTTCATCGCTACCATATATGGGAGCAACAAGTGACCTGATGCGTGAATTCACGTTTTTAATTGGATAACTGCTTGACACGCTGTCAAGCCCCGCCAGATCGGCACAGCTCTCTGATGTGCGTAGTTTAGAATTTCCGATTGCAACTAAATTAATTAAACAATGAGCTTGCATTATGTTTTTTTTGGGGGGGGGCGAGTGTGTACCCAGTTTTTTTGGAATTTCCATCTTTGACGTAACTGGGTTACGGTGTTATTTTTTGGTTGATTTGCGTAATTTATACAAAGCTGTATGGAACGAAAGTGTTGTACTGTGAAGTTCTCGCTGAACCTACCCATGCTAGAAGAATGAGTTTATCAATAATTTGATAGACAACATAAATGCACGCTTCCCGGAAGTCATTTCGGCATTCGATGTATTGGCAATGCGTCATCTCTCCTTCGTACCCGCCGACCAGATCACGGCAATGAAAAATTGGAGACTGTGATCGCACATTACGGTGTTGATAAAGTAAACAAGGAGGGCCAAGTTTATAAAGCTCTTATCGATCCAGACGAAACCCGACATGAGTGGTGTTTACTAGTATTAAAAACACTAGTGATGCAGCAAGCTTACCCTCGTGACAATTTTATTTTACTGTGGAAATTGATAAACACGAATCATAAGGCCACGGTACCAAATTTAATAACTTTGGCAAAGGCAGCTGTTGTTTTGCCTGTGAATACAGCAATCTGTGAGAGGGGATTCTCTGCCCAAAACAAGGTGAAAACGTCCCTCCGAAATCGATTAGAAGAGGCTTCTTTGAATCGTCTGCTCACCATCCTAGTAGAAGGTCCTCCTCTTCCGAAATTTGATGCCAGTGAAGCTCTCAAATTATGGCAAAGCAGAAAATCTAGACGTATTTTCCAGGTTTAGAGAAAATAAAAATAGAATACTAAATACATGTTTCAGCTTTCCCTTTCAGCTTTTTGTGTTTTGGCAATTATTACTACAATTGTTCATGAAACATATTGCACGTTGTGTTGACAGGATTTCTCTGATTGTATGGTAACATGTGCAGAATGTTATTAACATTAAATAAATAACAAATAATGAAATTATTGTGTGGACTATAATTATTATATTTGCAAAATTACATACATTTCAGAACACAAAATGAAGAACATAACAATTGGTAACAAGTGGAGAAAATAATGAACAATTACTGCCAATGTTTTATTAAGAAAATTTATGCTTATTAGAAATTCCCCCCTTGTTACAGAAAATCCCCCTCTATTTTGATCTGAAGGGGCGACAATCCCCCTCATAAATACAAAGCTGGAGAAAACACTGTGTAGGCATTAATCAGCGATTCTGCCGGTGACAGAGAGATAGAATCTAGGTCAGGGGAAGCCCCATGACCTCAAGATTCTTTTATCCCTTACGTCACGAACCCACGTGACCGAGGCCACATGGCAACGCCATAGGTAGCCGTCCATCACTCTGGTTCCTTTCTCTCCGCCTCGAGGACTTAGACCAAAGCGACGGAAAGAGTGGGGAGGTTGGGGGGACCCGGAGTCTATGGTGGGTATGAACTATGTGAATAGGCGCCTAAATTCACTACGTTCAATTACCCACCATAGACTCCGGTCAGTCAAAATGACTATTTTGAACTGTAGGCAGAGTCAGACACGTACAGGTGGTGGGTTTTTCCGAGCAAACAGAAAAAAAAGGAGAATGATGAAAGACTTTTCCCCAGTCAGGGATGAAAAACAAAACCCAAAAACCTAAGTTAAGACCCAAAAAAGGTGGTGTCTTACCTTGCTTGTGCTGTCCCCGAAGCAAGAAGCCAATGCTGCTGTGGTGACAGGGTTCGGTGTGCCCGAGAAAGCTAGACCCAAGCCGAATTCGGGGGTGATAAGCTTGAAGTAGGACCGAAACAGTTCGCATGAGGGCGTAGGTCGACAGAAGCGAAACCTGGGAGCTTCCAGGAAGTGCTAGTGGAACAGACAATCTGCCCGCAAAAATGCCGAGACTGAATTATCGCCTATGCGTAGAGGCCCCTGCAGTCGTTCGGGCTGGGTCAGCAAACAAGGCCTGAGCCGCTACAACGGGGCCTAACCTAAAGAGACCCTGCTCAATAGATTGGGTGTCTCTTAGGTAGTAGTTGATGAAGACGTTCTGTGTTCTCCAGAAGCCTGCCCTCAGAATGTGTTTGAGGGGGCACCTGACGCTAGCGCTAGTGAGTTAGCAATTGCACGGACCTCATGTTCTCGTACTTGGTGTCTCTGCAAGGTCTGTGTTGAGGAGGATAGTGTATTATAGACCTCCAGTACAGTCGCAGTAATCCACCTGGAGACGGAAGTCGGGGAAGCCGGCTTATCCTGTTTGCCAGGGCCGTAACACAAAAACATGTGTTTGGTTCCCCGTCTAGAAAAACCTGGTACGGTTCTCGAAGCAACTCAGTGCTCGGACCGGGCAGAGAAGCAATTCCTCCTGATCCTCCGGACTGACAATATTTGCCAGCCGGGGGATGACGATCGGTTGAGGATCGTGTCCTGGGATTTGGTTCTTGGCGAGACACCCGATTCGTGTCTTTAGTACAACTTGATCGTCCATAAAAGTGGCACAACCATCCGTGAAGGACAGTGCGCGCCTAGCTCTGACCGGCGCCTACCTGAGGCGAGGACCAGTAGGAAGACTATTTTCCACGTCAAAAATTTGAGTGGTGCTGATTGGAGAGGCTCAAAGGGCGGTCTGCTTAGAGCAGACAGCACAGCCGACGAGTCCCAGTTGGGCGGCTCCCTTGTATGGGGTCTTGGCGTCTGGAAAGCAGTAAATAGTCTCCTAATAATAGGACAATCGGCTAGTGTTGTTCCCATACATTCTGAGTGGTGGGGGACAAGACCGACCTGTAGCCAACGCTCACTGCGTAGATCAAACCCACTTCATCAAACAGGTAGATGAAGGAGCCTGCTACCTGGCCAATAGAGGGATGGTATGAATCAATCTCCCTTCCGCTACACCAATCAGTGTATGCTTGCAGCCTAGAAATGTAGGCTGCATAGGTGGAATCCCTGTTCGCCCTGGCCAGGTCGTTGGCAGCCCGCTCAGATAAGGCTTTCGTATGTGCGGGTCTACTGAGAGCCTCTATGCATGAAAGTGATACCTGCTGGGCTCGTTGGTAGTGCGCCGTCTGGTTGGGACGGCCGGTCCGGTAAGTCCGGAAGCACTGTCGACGCTTCGATTAGCATTTCCAACAGAAGTGGAAACTAGGCCTTGCTTGGCCAATTGGGTGCGACCCATGATAATATGCGGGTGTGCACCTGTCGAAGTTTTCTCTGGTGCCCGGTGAACTAGCGGGAAGTGAGGAAAGGCATACACAACTAAGTGGGTCCACGGGGCTAGCAAAGCGACCCTGGCCCAGGCTCCTGAGTCAGCAGGAGTGTTACGTACGTCGGGAGCTTGGCGTTCTGGGGTGCGGCAAAACGGTCCAACCTTGGACCGTCCCACAGCCGAAACAGCCTGGAGGCTACCCACTGGGGTATCAGCCACTCAGTGTTCTGGAGACTGAGCCGCCCTGAAAGGGCGTCGCCAGACTGTTCCTCACCCCTGGAAGGTGGTGTGCGGTTAGCTCCACATTGTATTCCAGGCACCAAAGGAGGATTTTGCTCTGCTAGGACTGACAACGATGGGGAATGCGTCCCCCCTCTTCTTGAAGGAGACCACCGCTGCGTTGCCTGTGCGAAGCAGGACTCTGTGGTCTCGAACTACGGGTAGAAAGCGTGGTAGTGCTAAGTACACTGCTCTCAGTTCGAGCCGGTTGATATGGTAGTCCCGCAAACTAATGCGGGGGCCATATCCGTGGGCTTGTTGGCCCAATAGATGCGCTCCCCAACCCTGGGGGGAGGTATCTGTTACCAGAGCCATACCTGCGGCGAGCGGGCCCAAGGGGCTCCCCTGTCCGAGGTTGGCCAGTGCCGACCACCAGGACAGGGCTTCCTTCACTTGGTCCGAGATCAAAACCCGCCTATCTAGTTCCCATAGGAGAGCTCGGCGTTATAACAAGCGTTATACCGGGCGGCTGTGTAGTGCGGCCTGGGGAACGACCCTTCGAACTGAGGTCATCATTTCGATGACCCGTATTAGTTCACGGAGGGACACCGAGGGAACGCTGACTAGGCATTCAGCTAGGCTGCTTAGCGCTAAGCAATACGCTTGAAATAGCTAAGCCAAGCTTACCTCTGTGTCAAAACTTCATGCCCAGGGACACCAACTGCATATTGGGTCGAGGTGGGACTTGTCGATTTACTAACGAGCCCAACTGGTGAAGTAAATCTAGTATTAGCCAGACGCGTTTGGCTATTACCCCTTGCCCGGGTTGTAGGTAACCGGAAGCCTGGGTACGGATTGAGGTGTACCGACATCTGGTGAAGCAGCAGCACTACCTGTTTCATCACTCTGGTGAACACGTAGGGCGCTGTGCCTAACCCGAACGGGGGGCACCCGAAATTCGAATACTTGGCCCAGCTGGGCGATTCGAAGGAGATGGCAACTCGCTGGGTGCATCGGTACGTGCAGGTAGGCCCGCTTAAGTCTAGTGGGGCTAGCCAGTCAAAACAGTGGATGGAGAGAAGAACCCTGAATGGTGTCTCCATGTGGAACCGATCGAGGAGCACGCACTGATTCAGTCTGCCTAGGTCCAAAACTGGACGCCTGCCACTTGTAGATTTGGTACTACGAACACATTTGGGTAGAAGCCTGGCCTTAGTTCCGGCTGATGTACCCTGTGTATGGCGTCTTACCCCAGCAAACTGCTACTTCCTGTCTGATTGCTTCCGACTTGCGGGAGTCCCCTGGCAGTGCCCAACAGGGGAGACACTGACGGGGAGAAATGGAGATTTCAGTGGTATCCCGTAAACGAATGTCACCACCTGGGAAGGTCCAGGGGTCGGTCACCCGCCGTCTCCAAACCGGACTACACCGGCACAATCTGTGTACGACAGGGATATGTGGCCACGTGCCTGTCCTCCCCGGTTGCAGAGGTGAGCGTCAAACATGCCTCCCCTGCTGCCGGGTAGACGTCCGCCCAGGGAGGGTGAGGAGCCACCACCTGGCTCTTACCTCCCTGGGGGCGCGCCACTACCCTCCCCTCCCATGGAAGGGTATAAGTGCTTGCCTCCTGGCTGACTCTGGCTAGCGGACGACGCCCTAGGGCGTTGTGTTTTCTGTGCTTGGGGTGCCCTCCGTTTGCCCATGGCAGGATCAACTGGCCAGCGGATTCGATTTGAACCCTCTGGTTCATTGCATTCCGAAGCTCGGAGACTGTACCCACCATTCCCTGAACAAAAGAGGGTGGAGGATGTCCAGTCTGCGTCACTGAGGTGGGGACGTACCCCGGTTCAGCTTCACAGCGAAAACACGTGCGACTAAGGCTTTGTCTCGTTGCACGGTAGTGGCCCTGGCCAAGAGAGCCAGGTGACACTAGGGGGTGTCGCATGTAGATGTGCGGTGGCCCACCAGTAAAAATGTCGCCTGGTCTAGGAGGCTGGTGCGTTCTGCCTCCAAGGTCTCCAGAGTGCTGGTCACTCATAATAATGTGCTCAAACAACTCTGCCCTTAGGGCTGGATGGGTCGTCTTCAATTGGCAAAGACACCAATGGAACGTGGCTATCCCCCTTTGCCTGGTTTGCCAACTTCGTGGTACCGGGGTCTGGGGAAGGAGCCATGGAATCCGGTTGGGGGCATTTTGGTCTCATCCCACGCTATGGGGTCTGATCCCGAAACCACATCGACCGGGTAGCGTTTGGTCCAGTGGGAAGTGTTGCCTAATGTTATCCCCACCCAGGGGTCCTAAGCATTACATCATCCACGGCTGACCAATGCCGCCCATCAACACCGTTTGCGTGCTCTGCGCCCCACTCCGCACTCAGGCGGACAGGGAGAGACTTGCCGACGGGGTTGCTTTGGATCCCGACGCCTGTGATCCCATAAGCGTTGAAGCAACCTTAGGTGGTCACTTTAGGATCAAGGGTGGGGGGGTATACATTGTATCACTGGGATCGATGATACTCCGCCTCACCCCAAAAGCGTGGCTCACCAAGTCAAACAGATGGACCAAGACTCTGAGGGACCGCCCGGAGTACTGGCTGTATCCGACGCGAGCAAACTGCATCTCCTTTCACTTTAAATATGTGAGAGGGAGCGTGTTCGACTGTGCGTCTCATGACAGGGTCGGTTCCCTCTGGGGATGCCCGTGGGTCGGTAAGAAGGGAGTCAAAACCCACAGCGGGGACCGGACACAAGGAAAAATTTGTTACCGTTGTACCATTACCACGTGACGAACCCTAGCTGGCTGAAAGTAGGGGGGTCAACGTGTGCCCTGCCCTGCAAGCCCTGCCCCGAGATCGGAGACTTGGCTGCCAGCACCCCGTTGGCATTCAGTGCCAGAGGATCCAGAGAAGGATCAGTGCAATTAGCCTGAGCCTCGGCCACCCCCCAAAATAGTGGGAGAGCCGTGCCTGGCAACGGGGGTTCCCCGGAAGAGACGTGTTTGAATGCAAACATGCTTTCGTGTCTCTTCCTGCTTGCCCACCGAGGGGACACAGTGGAGACAGCTCGCTCCGACTGCGTCTGATCTACCCGGCCCGCCAGGGATGCAATTGCCCCGACAGTCCTTCGACCAAAGTCCTCAACTCGGAGGCAAACCCGGTGTCGTGCGAGGAAGGGCCCACAAAGAGACCCGCAACAGGCCCCATAGGAGGAAAGCCTCCAGGGGCACAGCCTCGCTGCAGCCGGTAAAATCAGGTAAAACACCGCCTGAAAACACAGACTGTGAGGATGCCCTCCGATCAGCGGGGGAAACCACGAAAAAATATCGGTACCTCCGCAGTCGGGCCTCTTACTCAACGCCCCGGTACATAAAGTACCGGTAGGACTTTCCACTCATGCAAAACACGCAACTCACTTTAACCGATTTGTTTACTGGACACACGACCTTGCTGTGACGCGGTCAGTCTCAGCGATTTGATGGCTCTGAAAGAAAAACTCAGGCCTCAGAACTCCAGTGAAAAAAACACGCTTCCACGCAAAAACCCCGAAACCCGCATGTAGCTACGACAAAGTATCTCAGATGCGGGTTCTATGCTGGTAAATTCTGAATATAACCACTGCACGGTCGATTCGAAACACGAGGAGACCGGAAAGAAAACGGCAGCGAGCCCTGGTGCTGTCATTACATCTATATATTGCTAAATAAATTGAAAATAAAAGACGACATGCATGAGGTAAACGAATTACAGTATGTTGTAAAAGGTGCCGCCATGAGATCAACATGTGATTACATAGTGGCGCTGGGTTTGGTTTCTTTGTTGTGGAAAAGCATAATACACAAAGGGGAAAACGACACAAGGGTAAAAAGACAAGAAAAACTTATCCTACCAGCTAGAATGTCGGATGCCACGGCTGCGGCGACGACCCACGCTAGAAACCTGGACAGGAAAAAGCAACAAAGCCAAGCAGAGCCGCTCAGAATCATTCCCCGACGAGGCGGAGAGAATGAAGAGTGATGGACGGCTACCTATGGCGTTGCCATGTGGCCTCGGTCACGTGGGTTCGTGACGTAAGGGGTAAAAGAATCTTGAGGTCATGGGGCTTCCCCTGACCTAGATTCTATCTCTCTGTCACCGGCAGAATCGCTGATTAATGCCTACAGTTCAAAATAGTCATTTTGCCTGACCGGAGTCTATGGTGGGTAATTGAACATAGTGAATTTGGTTTTATTCAAAACTGCACAAATCCCGCGATTTCTGATGATATCCGACGATTTCATGAACGAAAATGGCCAGCAGCCAGAATCAAGGGGGATTCGAGTTCTGGGTAAATCAAGTGCGCTTACTCATTTTCAGCCAATCAGGCGTACTGTAACAGAGAGTATTTCCTCATCGAAGCAGTCTGGATACATCTGTAGTAGATGTTCCTTGTCTCGTATCAAAGGCGTGTTGCTATCAATGTAGTTGGAGCTCTTCTGTTCCATTTGATGTGCAGTTTGTTTTGCTGCATTTGTTGTATGTTTACTTTCTATAGCACAATGTAATGAAATAAGGTTAAGTGCTCTGCATGCTTTTAGGCCTAGGATGGCAGGACCTGTTGCATCTGTCACATAGAAAATACAGTTAATTTTCCTTCCTCTGTGTTGACAAGGGATTGTTATTGTTCCCAACTGTTTGATTTGCGATCCTCTATATGCTGATAGAATCATGTTTGTTCAGTATTAAAACATATCAAGAATATAGAAAATAAATTTTGCAAAAATGCTAAGAATGAAAAAATCATTACTTGAAACAATAATAGGAAATAATTCATCCATGCTAAAATCTTCCAGCTTTGGGGCATAGATGTATAAAGCTGCAAGGAATCTAGATCTTTGTTCTTTGATTTGACAATTATTACAATATAAAATGTAATGTTTCTCATCCCCTACTTCATTGCATTCATGGAGATTACATAGCCTGTTTTCATTCAAAATGCCTTTATGTCTACCGGATTCAATGGGAAGAAAATGTGCAGAAGTTCTAAATTTAGTATAAGCTATTCTATGATTTTTATTTTTAATTTTTTCCAAATAATGTTCAAATTCAAAATTTTCTTTAACACACCTGTAAAAGTCAAGCTTACAATTGTTCAACAAATTGTTTTTCCACTTCATATGGTACAAACATTTGAGCTTCTCTTTAAAAATATCACAAAAATTGTTCTGATGTGGGTCTGAATTAGTTAGATCTGTTATGACTAGTAATTTTTGTATAAAGTTAAGCCATGGGTCATGCACAAGAGTTTTGGATTCTTCATAGGCTGCATCAATGATAGAATTGTTTGTTTTTTTACATACTAGTCTTTGATAATATTTCATGACTGAAACACAGATATGCAATATAAGTGGATATTGACCTAATTCACCTCTACATGGGTCATTAGATGCCTTCCTGTGCACACCCAGAACTCTTTTACAGAATTTAATATGAAGTTTTTCTGGAATTAATTAATCTGAGAAAAGTTTTGTTTCAAAATTGCAATTGTCAACTGTACATTTATTTTTACCAGACCCCTTGTAGATGTTCAGCATAACCCCTTCCCACACATCAGCCCCATATAAAGCTGTGGGTTTGATAATAGAGTTAAATAGTTTTTTAGCCAGACTAACAGAATAACATTTCTCACTGATCCAAAGCATTTTGTACATCTTGAACAGTGCTTTCTGTGCTTTGTCTTGTAGCCTAGACATAGCATTATGAAACTTACCATTTGTTTGAAAAACAATGCCAAGGTAATTATAATAATTAACACACTGTAATTTAGTGGTGTCCAAATAAAACTGAAATTTGTTTTCTAAGTTTTTACCTAGTCTATTAAAAATAATGATTTTGCTTTTGTTAATATTTACTTTTAAATGCTAATTGTCACAGTAATTTTGGACTGCATCAATGCACTTTTGTAACCCCTCTTGGGTTGTAGAAAACAATAGCAAGTCATCAGCATATAACAAACAATTGAGCTTCAAGCCATTTAAATCAACAGGGTCAAAATTTTTAACATCATCACAGATTCCATTAACAAAAATATTAAATAGTTGAGGACTAAGGTTACACCCTTGTTTTACCCCTCTGCATGAATTGAAATATGGAGTAATCCCTGCACTCAATTTAATGCTATATTTAGTGTTTTTATAGATAGCTTTAATAGCCTTATAAAAATTTCCTCCCACACCTAACCGAAGAAGTTTATATAACAGCCCTTCTCGCCAGACTGAATCAAATGCTTTGGAGAAATCAATAAAACATGAAAACAAATAATTCCCTGATTTTTTCAGTTTGCAATTGACATATTTATTAATTAAGGATTTAATAATATAAATATTATCTGTTGTACGATGGTTTTTCTTGAAGCCAAACTGATTATCCACTATTTGATTAGTTTCTTGTAAGTACTTAGTTAATCTAGTATTTAGCATCATAGTATATAATTTAGATACACAACTAGAAATGGCAATGCCTCTATAGTTATTAGCGTCCTTTGGGTTACCTGACTTAAAAATAGGAATAATGAGACTACTGTTCCAATGTAATGGCATAATGCCTGAATTTAAAACTTGTGTGAACATTTTAGTAAGAGAATTAATAATAAAAGGAGCCCCATGCTTCAACATTTCATTTGAAATCATATCAGAGCCTGAAGCTTTGCCTGACTTTAAAAGTTTAATATGCTGCAATACTTCCTTATTAGTGAAATCTTGATTAATAATGTGTTTGTAATCATCTAAACTTTCCATACTACTAATATCATTTACAATAGTCTGTGAGAAGCTTTTATCTGGAAAGATAATACGAAATAGACGCAATGGGAGTACATTGCTCTAGGCGCCTGTGTCAACTTTGCATTTCAGGTTTATTTTCTGTGTCAGTTCAGCACGTTCAATTTGCAGTATTGTGTACACATCCTTTCGGTTGTCATCTACAGTGATAGTTCCTATTGTCAGGGTTTCTTTTTCTGTCATTTCATCTGTGTTGTACCTCATATCACGTATATGCTGTCTATTACGGCGTTGTGTTGGTGGACGATTTTGTATTTTGCATACTAATTGCCAGTGGTTATTTTTTCCACACTTGTGACACTGAGATCCATACGCAGGACAATTTTTCCGTGCAGAAATGTCATGCGTTTTCCCACAATTGTTACATATTTTTGTGTGTTGTTGTGGCTTGTAGCTTTGTGGCTTGCTATACTTTTTGATTGTATTCACAGATTTATTTGGTGAGGAATAGTCCTGGTTACTTGCAAGCAATCGCATTTGTTTGTTTGTTGCCTCAAAACTGCGGGCTACATCTATCGCATCTTTGAGTGTAAGCTTCTCATCTCGCCCAATCAATTTCTTTTGAACATCTGGATGACATGAACCCCATATTAGTTGATCTACTAACCTTTCTTCCATTTCTTTATCAGATTCGAATTTGTATTTGGCTGCAACATTCTTTAATTTTGACATGAAGTTGTCCACTGTTTCTTCTAGTTCTTGTCTCATGTCCTGAAACTGGTACCTATGTATGCGGTGGTTAGACTTGGGTTCAAGGTGCTGCACAAATTTTTCAAAAATTTTGTCAGGCTTCTTCCTGTCATCTGCATCATCACAATTCCAGCTGTTGTACATATCAAGGCCTTTCTCTCCTGCCCATAACAATAAATAGCTAGCCTTTTCTTCATCAGTGGCACCCTTCAGTGCACTTTTGAATGTTTATTCGCATTTTTGTCGGAATCGAGCAAAGGCTATCACTATATCGGGTGCTTCCCAGTCCATCTGAGGTGCTGACAATGGAGCTTGTAGCGTCATCTTTATGGCTTCCAAATTGACAGTTGTTTGACTTCAAAATCGTTAATAATATATTGTTGAGAGTCTTAACATATCAGTTTACCGCTGCCACCATGTTATATGTTGACCAATATTATATAGAACAGGATGGCTGGATTGTGATTAACTAATCTGAATAGTGTTCATTTCATGTAGGCAGCCATGATGAGAAGAACAATGCATCATGGGTATATTTGTAGACTAGTCTATTGAGGGCGCTGTATACATAATAAGGCCAGGATATAAAAATGAGTTTGAAAGATACCTTGTCATCAAACACAACTCAATACAAACTACAAAGTAACTGTGCTGTGTGGAGACTGAATCAAGTCTTGCAATAAGGTCTAATCAATATGGTCTAAAAACAAACCTATCAGAGGGTAGACATTTACGAAATCCTATCAGGCAATACTACAACATTATGGATCTACTCCATTTGCTCTTATCTCCAGAGAGTGTGCAAGAAGATGTGTTAAGTCTTTTCTACGCATACACCAGCTTCTGAGCTTATGTCAATTTAACTGAAGAATGACTAAGGTGTGTAATCAGACTACCAATATATTTAGAGGACATTGACTTATCCTGAAAAAAGTCTATAATGATCATTAGACTAGTTAATGTCAATTAGCTTCACTTGTTCTAGTGATAATCGTTCGAATTTAATTAATTGTCGAATAATTTTGAAACTTGTTTTGTTTACCATTTCTGTTTAATATTTCGCGGCACATACACTGCAGTATTGTCAACCACTTCAATTTTCGTTGTCATTGATTTTCTTTGAGAAATGCAACTTTTTGGCTTTTCGATATACGTTAACATATTTTTGAAGCTGTTATAGACGATTGACTTTATAATTTCTCTGGTAACCACGGTTTCCTGGGTTTCATTGATTTGAGTTTCCATTTCATGAAGGGGGCAACTTTATCACAAACTTTGTTAAAAACTTCAGTGAAATTATCATAAGCTGTATCTACATCAGCCGTGTTACAAACGTTTGCCCAATTTGTGTTGTTGAGTTGATGATGGAAGTCATTAATATCTAGAAAAGTCGCGTATGTAGGTTTTTTATTTTTTTAAACATTTTATCACTTTTTTCAATGAATACAAAGATTGGAAGAAGATCTGCGATATCTACCTATATACTCGCACAGTGAAAAAAATAATCAAAGATATTTGAATATACATGATCAGTTGTAGTTGAAGAGGAAGAAGTGATACGTGTGGGGGTGTTAATTTGAAATTAATTGTGTCAAAATAACTTTGACTCAGGATGTTTTCTTGAGTATAATCAATATTGAAATCGCCAATGAGGATATAGTTGGATTTAGGTAATTGTGAGTTAATAAGGTAATTCCCAAGGTCATCACCAAAATGTACCGTGCTTGAACCAGGGCGCCTGTAGATAATGCCTAAAGCGAAAATAATAGTTGATAATTGCATTTCAAGCCACAAAGATCCTGATTCATGTATGTTAACTGTTGATAATATTGGTGTTTTTAAAACACCAATACTTAAAAGTATTTCTCTCACACAAATTTTAATTGGTCAAAAATATTTTTTCGAAGATCTGATATTTAAATGTATAATGGAGAGAGAACCTCGTGAAGGTCTGTAAATTCTGTATTGAGGTCATTAACGGGATATAATTTGCAATGGAATTTATGTGGTGTTCTCACCTCTTCGTTGGCAGTCATATTTGAAAAGAGTGTACAAATTGCTCAACCAATACTAAAGAAGTAACAGAAATCAATGACATTATATGATCTTACTGATGTTGGCTTCTGTATTTATAATTATTGTTTTGTGATCAGGTGATTTCTTCACATATATCCGGCCATTGTATATTCACATAAATTTATACCCTGTCCGTTTCTTTGCTGCTTTGGTCTTGCCTAATAGAGGTCGCCCAGCTTATTATTATTATTTTTATTGTTATTATTATTGTACTTTATTTCGAGTACTAGCTCATATTAACATCAACAAAATTACAGAAATATAAAAATAAATACCAAGAAAATGTACATAATAAATTTATTAAAAAACGTGGCTCAGCCAAGTACCCGAAATTGTACTACATTTCATTATATCTGGGCTATAAATAGGTGTAATTATTGCACGTTTACTTGTTATAATTCTTAAAAAGGAGTTCGCCATTTATTTTCTGCGAAGAGCTTCATTATGTATATAATGTTATTTTGGTCATATCCAAAAACTCTGGTGGTGGTATTGATTTAAGTCAATTACCTCTTGCTCCAGACCACCAACTCTCTCCCTTAGCTCGTCATTCTTTTTCCTAAGACTGATAATTGAATCTTGTAAAAATTTTAGCTAGCTTTTCATGTCTTCAAATAGCTTGTTCATACATTGTATGGATTTTGTCACCTCAGTTTGTGATGCTTTGAGCTCAGTTATATCTGTGCTGATCTTATTTAGCTTTTCCATCATTGAATCCATATTGAGGCCTTGTTGAGGATACTTCCTGCATAAATAAGTCACGTCGTGTTAACTTCTCTGGTTGCAGCACAATCTTCACACTTAGGCATAGTTAAACAAAGCAATCAGGAGATGATACATGTAAATTGGGTATTGCATAATCCTGAACAACAGGTTTTTAATAAATTAGTCATTCAGGTTAACAAAAGACATGAATACATTACTTGCTTGAGTGATGTTTTGTTCAGTGATTCTACTGGTACAGTAGAAAACACACAAGATCAAACTAAATTGCTGATAAACAGTCAAATCCCCTACACTCGATCATACTTACCGAGTATGCCGCACTCTTCCGGGTAGTTTTTCAAACTCCTTTGAAATAAACTGAACCATTGTTAACTTTTGGAATAAATGGATATCCATGTGTAGTTAAGCGAGCATTCATATGTTCTCCCCCAATGTATTTTGTATCTGTTGTAATAATGTACGTATTCACCATTTGGTAGTTTTTATTTCTCTCAGGTTCACAGGCTTTTATAATTTATTATACTTTTTCTGTCGTAGGACAGATACCATGCTTGGTTCGCATATTCCTCGTAATCATAGAAGCGGTACAAGACCAACCAATGTGACACCAATCACTAAAACAACAGGTTTCGTTTTGACCTATCACCTGAGTTTGTTCTCAGCGACTCAAATTCCCTGGTCCTAGATCAACAAGTGTCTCAAAAAGGTCATGTACGTCCATGCAAGCACAGTGTAGCAACATAGCTTTCTTCTGATCACCATCTATAACGCTATTTCCAACGATATAACACTCAAAAGCTTCCATAGTCTAGTATTGTGCTGATAACTGAAAACTTCCGTTGACCTACATGTATGTCGCAGTACACAAGTGCAACAAAACTGTGTGCCATACATGTATAATTTCTCAATTAACAACATTCATGAATATGAGTGAACCTTGATGTACCTTTAGTAAAATCACTTCTCTGTTAATTCAGATTATTGTATATTAACAGGACCTGTTATAATTAATTAAGCAAGCCAGTATCGATAATGGAGAATTGTTTGAAGTCTTCATAGTGCTGTGATATCACTAAATTTCAATCAATATTTTAAAATTCTGTAATTTCAATCAATATTATAAAATACTGTAAACCATTTTATTTTCACTGCTAGAAATGTTCAGGATTTTATGGCATTTGTGTACAAAACATTGCAATAAAGTCACTGACGCTCACTGCTACAAAATTCTGCAATTTACTCAGACGTATGTATTTTGCGGAAATTTGTCTCGCGAAATTGAAGCACTTTACAGAACCACTGTAAAAAATTATAGTAAAAAATAAGTATAATCAAATATAGACATGATATAGAAAATATTTAAAGCAAGCCATGCATGGCACAGTCCTCGTTAGTTATCAAATTTAAGATTATCAAATTTTTGTTTATAGTAATATAGCTGGAATATAACCTAGTCAGGAATATGATTATGATTGTTTAACATTAATTTAATGTTAAACAATCATAATCGTATTTTAAAAATGATTGACATTTGTATCTGATCGTCAAACAAGTACTTGTCCATATTGGGAGATATTGCTCTGGAACAGCATTAATTAAAACAAAATCATCCATTTTGAATGCATGTATATATCTATAACGTGATGTATAACGAATTTATAAAATTTGAACATAATCAGTCAAAGCATGTCAGAGATATGGCTCTAGAAGCCCATTCATTAAAACAAAATAACCGCCCTTCGGCCATTTTGAATCTTATCTGAAAAACAAAATTATTTGCATCAAGATCCCATAATGTCTAATGTATATACCAAGTTTGAACACAATCCATCTGTAAACAGCCGAGAAATGCTTGATGATTTATGATGATATTTTAGCACAAAAATGGCCGCCATTCGGCCATCTTGAATCAGATCATGAAACAAATTGACGTGCGTATGTATAATATTATGTATGATGTATATATGAAGTTTGATTATGATTCGTCCAGGCATTTCTAAGATACAGGGTCGGACGCACGCACGGACGAACGAACGGAAGCAAGCACGCACTGACGCACAAGGGTCAAAACATAAGTCCCCGTTTTCGGACTGCGTCCGAACGGGGACTAATTAATTCGAGGATACTAACAAACTGTACATGTAACACAAGGGAAAAAAAATTGGACAAGTGAAAGAGTAAAAATGTCACTTTAGTATTAGTAGTATTGACATTGTGCAGTTATTAAGCACAGGTTTCAACACCAAACTGCAGATCTTCGTAAATAATTCCACAGCACTTACAGATATGTACCAATCTTAGTGGTTCTAGAGATTAGTATCTGTTGAAATAAAAATGTTGTGAGAAACAATAGCAAGAATCGTTTTTTTCATTATACTAAGCTTAGCTCATCTGTTATTATGCTGACTGTTATTTGTTTCGATTGTACACTAATTTTAAATCAAAATCGTGTTTAATGTTAGTTCAGGACATAGAGGCTGATTTTGTGATTAATATTCAGTGTGTTAATATGCAAATAGACACTGGTGCATATATTTCATTGATGAGTAAAGAGACACTATATTGCCTAATATTCCAATTGTTCAGAATGCACACGCAGTATTACGTACATACACTGGTGTACAGATAAAAGTTGTAGGAACTCTTAATGTAGATGTTAAATATGATAATAAGAAAGCAAATGTACCTATTGTAATTGTAGAAGGTAGTGGTCCTGATTAGGTAGTTCATGATTGGTTGAAAGTCTTTAGGTTAAGATGGACAGAATTTTGTCATGTTTAAGTATAAATAACGGATAAAGCAGTATTCAAATGTATTTCAGGTTACGTACTGTCAAGAAAGTGACAGAGAAAGTCCATATTGATCCCAATGCCTAGTCTGGAAGCTGTGCGGCATATATGCGGCATAGCCACGGTAGTGATACTGCACAGAAAATCAGTACAGGAATATAAGACGCCCCTAAATTGTGTCTTCTGCGTTTTAAGATGGCTGCTTTGTTGGAAGCTCCGTATTCCAAACAGACATGTTACTGCCTTGATCTTGTGTTTCTTATGAGGATACATTACACCCCGTTTAGATAAATATATACTATGAAAACGTGCCCGTAGCCAGCACATTTGAATGGGGGGGGGGTCGAAAACAACAATAATATATTTGATGTGAGACGTGTGAACTTTATACTATTCAAAAAGTGTTATTGAGCTCTGATACAGACATTTTTATATTCTCGTTTTTAAATTCAATTGGTTTACTTTGTGTTACGTTGGTAAGTTATTTCTTTGAACTATTTTACCATTTTAGAGAAGGGGTCCTGAGCCATTCCCCACCCACAGACAAACACACTCACACCTTTGATCGAATCCACTAAGGCAAAATGTTGTACACAAAAAAGACAAGACTGTACGTATCTTAGCATTATTGTCTAAGCGTTTTAAGGTAGAATGCTACGAGTTTTTTCGCTCTTCGCAGATGTTAGCGCACATAAAAGTGACACGATTTCATGTCGAAATCTGTCTACAATTGTTCATTTTAGTATTAGTAAATTTTGTATTATGTAATTTTATTTCTGTACAGGGTCTCAGCCCATCATACAAAATGTAATGGGTAGAAAAGTGCACTTTTCTTTTACCCCCTCCTGGTCTCCCCCTTGTTTATACCATTTGAGTGGTATAAACAAGGATCAGTGATTACTTGAAATCGATACCGGGGGGGGGGGGGTAAAAGAAAAGTTTTATAACAATTTATTATTTAATAATTTATTAAAATACACAAGTTTGTCCAACTCCCTGTGGCATGATATAAAATGTTTTGGGGTTCCAGCTATTTTCACTTCAAGTAATTTTAACCAATACGAGATACAACACTTGAAATAACCACAGCATAATGGCAGCCTTCCACATTCGTCCAACATCGCTACATTGTATTAATGCTAAGTAGATATCTGCAAAATGTTGTCTGTACCCTCTCGATTTTCGAATTTTCGTACCCATATATCACTACCATGAGAAATAGCTGGCACAATGACCGAACCCTCCGACCCCCCCCCCCCCAAAAAAACAAAAAAAAACAAAAAAAAACTACGGGCCTGGAAAATAAAATACAGTGAGGACTGGTGCCGGAATATCCTTTGTAGACTGTAATCAACCGACCGGCCATACACTGTGGCTTCACGCTGTGTATAAGCGATAGCATCTTAGCTCTAGGTGATTACCGGGCTCAGCGCAACAAAAACGAATGGTACATACAAAACACGATTTCCATGTCTACACCTTATTAAATTGCGATCAATCGATAGAATATACTTAAATGTCCAGTCTACTAAACAAATAGAAGACAAGATCACGTCATGTCCATCTTGTGTTGTCACTGTAAATCCGCTTTGTTGAATTCTGTGAATTGAACAAGACCAGTGTTTTCGGGTTCATTGCAAGTAAGGGTTCGGACAGTTACTTCGGCCTGGGATGGGTCAGTGGATCAGTAGGGGGAGGGGGTAACCCTGTTTTTGGTTTTGCGAATATGGGGGGCGGGGTCACCCTGTTTTTGATATCATGAATAGGGGGTTCACCATGTTTTCCAGAATTCACACACGCGTTTATGCATATATTTTTAAAAAAAATATTTCAGAACAAAAGTTAATCGTATTGTTCTCAATAATAACTATTACCTATATTATATTTCTTATACATTTTTTGATGAAAAAAAGGCTAAATATTTTGGGGTTAAAGTTGCCAAATAACTAACATGTTATGCAATGCGGCTTGAACCCCAATTATACTGTTAAGTTTTAAACACATTCCAAGTCCATGTGCTGCTGATATCAGATATTTTATTTAAAGTCTGAAGTAACCATTGTATAAGATATTTACTGGATTTATCTAATTATAACAGGAGACGGAAAGACAACACAGCAATTAGTACAAAGAGCTGTGACAGTTTTTGTTCAGCAAATCAAAAAAGTTAAATTTGTGAAAATGCTGATATATAAATTAAAATAAATGATGAAATAACTCCACCACAAATTTTAATAAGCAAAAATCAAGGTTTCCTTTGTTTTCTTAAGCAAAGACTGTGCTTCGGGTGTAAAGCATTCCTGGTCTATAAGGTATGAAAGATATTTTAAATCCAAATTAGTTTTCAAAGAGTTCAAACCGCCTAGATTCAAATCCTCTTTTCCTATCTTATAAGGGCGTTTATCAAGTGAGTACTCCACAGCTTTGCTTTTATTTACTATCTTTAGCAGCATAGATTTCCCTCCTTCCTGCAACCTTTTCTGTAGTAGTTTTTTGGCTTTATGCTTCCCCTCCCCTCCTAAGGTCTATTAAATGCAAACACTAAAAATTCTTTCAAAAATATGGCAAACCATGATATTTTCACTGCACATATAATACAATTTGTAATCATGTCAGAGCCAAAACTGTTAATGTTTCTTTGTTTTGTTTTTTTCGGGGGGGGGGGGTCCAGCATGTTTTAAAACATAATGATGGGGTGGGTCACTCACTTTTTTTATTTGATAGGGGGGTGTCAACAGAGATTAAGAGGTGGCAAAATGGAATCTGACGACTCCCCCCCCCGCCGAAGTAACTGACAAATTCCTAAAGTTCTCGTTTTGGGTACGTTCGTCGAGCAAAGTCTCAAAATATGTCTGACAAAACTGATATTAAAATTACCTTCGGGGAACATTCAGCAAACACCATATGTAGGGCTAACAACGTTGTATGAGATTCTGAAATTTCGCACCAACCCCGGTTCTGATGCAAACGGTTTATCTTAAAGTAATGTCCACAATATCAAAAATACAAATATAATCATAGGCAACATGTTATTTTCTAATGAAAACAATGATCGACACGTGGACATTCTTCCCATCCCCAAGTTGTAGTACTTCGGAAACCGTGACACATCCAACAGACCAGAATTAGGCAGAGGGTTTTTAACCCACCGCCTAATGACTATTTTGAACTGTAGGGTGTAATCTGCGATTTAGCCAATGATGGAGAGAGAAATCTAGGTCAGGGGAAGCCCCATAACTTCAAGATTTTCTTCCCTGTCACGTGACCAAGGTCAATAGGTTAGCGCCATCTTGCCTTATGTTCACTCCACTGTTTTCTCTGTATACAGGTACTTAAAGCCAAATGCTATGGAAGTGGGGTGGTTGGGAGGGCCCTGGAGTCTATGTAGAGTATGAACTAAGTGAATAGGCAGGTTGAAAACCCTCTGCCTAAATACATTACATTCAGACGAAGAGTGGTGGTGGGAATCCAAGCAAAACAGAAAATAAAGTAGTACTTGGAATAAAGGGTGTCCCATCCGGGGACAAAATTTTACTTATGACTACCACCTAGCGAAGACCAGTGAAAAACGGTGTCTTACCTTACCAGTGTCGTCCCCATATTAAAAGCATACTGCTGATAGGGTGATAGGCATTGCCCGAGGATGCTGAAGCCAAACCCAATTTTGGGGGTAACTGAATGGTGGGTGACAAGGCTGACCTATATCAGCTACCTGGTCAACAGTGAGATGGCATGGATCAACCTCCCTTCAACTACACCAATCAATGGATGCCCACCACTTAGAATCGTAGGCTGTGTTGGTGGAATACCTATTCGCCCTTGCCAGGACGTTGGCAGCCTGCTCTGATAAACCTTCCGTCTGTGCAAGTCTACTGAGAGCCTCCATGTGGGTAAGTGGTACACTGCTATGCTCATTGGCAGTGTACCATCCGGTTGGGTTAGCAGATCCAAGATGTCTGGAAGCAATACCGATTTCTCAAATAACATTTTTAACAGTAGTGGAAACCAGGCTTTCGTTGGCCAGTTGGGCGCCACCAGAGTCAAGATGCAGGTGTGCTCCTGTTGAAGTTCTTCCAGTAGCCAGTGAATCAGCAGGAAAGGAGGAAAAGCATACATGTCTATGTCGGCCAACAGGATCGATAATGTGTCAATTGGCCCATGCTCCTGGAGTCGGCAGGAGTGTCACATACATCAATGGCTTGGCATTCCGGGGTGTGACGAATAGGTCTATCTTGGGACTGATAGCTGAAACAGTCTGAGGTACCTCCCATTCCATGTTCTGGAAACAGTCGCTGTGAGAGGGCGTTCGCTTGACTGTTCTGCACCTCTGGAAGGTGGTGTGCAGATAAATCCACATTGCATTCTAGGCACCAATGGAGAATTTGCTCTGCCATAGCTTACAGCGATTTGGTCCCCCTCCTTGTTGATGTAGGAGACCACCACTGTGTTGTCAGTGCGGAGCAAGACTCTGTGTGCCCCGAACTATTGGTAGAAAGTGTATCAGTGCTACTCGTACTGCTTTCAGTTCAAGCCAATTGATATGGCAACACTGAATCCAATGCAGGGGCCATATTCTTTGGACTTATTAATCCATTAGATGCGCTCCCCAACCTGTGAGGGAGGCATCCGTTATCAGAGTCATAGCCGTGGTGAGTGGGTCCAAGAAGACCCACTGCCTGAGATTGGCAATTGCCATCCACCAGGGCAAGGCATCCCTTGCTTGGTCCAAAAGAGTTACTTGCCTCTCCATTTCCAGTAGGTGAGACCGGTGTTGCAACAGTGTTGCAAAGTGCGTTACACCGGGCAGCTGCACAGTGCAGCTTGGGGAACTACAGAGATAGCCCATGCCAAGACAGCCAGATGACACTGCATGATATCACACATAGCTGTGCGATGTCCCACCAACAATTGTGTCTGCTGGTCCAGGAGGCTGGTGCGTTCTGCCTCTGAGATTCCAGAGTCCTGGAGACGCACCATAATATGTTCCAGTGTGCTGGCCACAAAAAGTTAATGGGTCAAAACTTTGCTCTCAGGACGTGGTGGACTGTTTCTGATTGAGATGCCGAGAAACACCTTGGAATGTGGCCATCCCCCTTAACCTGTCCTGCCAAACGCAAGTTTGTGGTACCTGGGTTGGGGAAGGAACCAAGGTATCCGGTTGGACCTGAGGTTTGGCGTCAGACTCAGTACCAGACACCACACCAATTGAATATTGTTTGGTCAGGGGAGTTAGTCATAAGATTACACCCACCCTGGGGTCTAAGGACTATACTCATCCACAGGGGACCAACACCAAACCATCAACACTGTCTGTGCGCCCTCTGCCATGTTGAGCAATCTGCCAGAGCCGGGAGCCACGCAGTCGGTGTTGCCTTGGATCCCGCCGTCTGGGAAACCAGAAGCGACTAGCCCAAGCTGGTGCAATTCCCACAAGACCAAGTCGACTCTTGGGGTGACAACACATGAGGTGAGGAGCTCTTCTTATAGTGCTTTCCTTTCTTCTTGTCAGCCATTTTGGGTACACTAAGAAATGAACAAGGCACCCATGAGTGGAATGAAGCCTAACAAAAGTGGTCATATGTGTGCGGTACAAAAAGGATACAGGGCCCCTAATAAGGAAAATGTTATCCTACCAGACACCACGTCTTACTGTTAGCAACGGTCACAGGAGGAGTACCTCAGCCAAAAAAACTGCTGACTGAACCGAACTGTTTTGCTGTGTTGCACACTCAGTGCAGAGAAAACGATGCATACGGCAAGATGGCACTGACCTCTTGACCTTGGTCACGTGAAGTGGACATGGAAGAAAATCTTGATGTCAGGGGAAGCTGGATTTCTCTCTCCGTCATTGGTTGAATCACAGACTAATGCCTACAGTTCAAAATAGTCATTTTGACTGACCTGAGTCTATGGTGGGTAATTGAACGTAGCGAATAGCGATTTACTTGAAAACTACGATCTCAAGAAATAATTGTAATTAATACAATAATTTAAAAATATGTGAGGCTCTTTACAAACTAGATTCATAAATTGATAAGCATTTATATTTTAATATTCTGGTTATCCATAATATATATTCATAATGAATATAAAGATGGCGTTCAACATTACAATTCACATCGCTATGCACACATTCAAACACTCTGCTGAACAGAGATCACATGTGGTGTGATAATACAGCAGTATTCATGCAACATTTGAAAAAGAGGCTCAATTCGCACAGTATGCAATTATCATGATTTAACCCTGAGAATCTTAAACATTTATTTATTATTGTAAAATTTATGACAACTGATTTGTTAATATCTTGTGCGGTGAAGAACACTGACAATTTTTATATATCAACAATATTATTATATAGAATATAAATATTTTTCTGACAAGTTTTTGTTGGTAAAGAATCCAAGATTAGGAAAACTTTTCTTCATTATACTTTGCGAGTACGGTACTTCTGTAATACACATTTATTTATAACTCCATCATTTTTGTTGTTTGAAGATGTTGTTCAGCAAACCCAGGATTTCATTATTTAAAAACTGCATACATAAAAAAGATACTTATTTTCGAAATAAACCAAGTTTTTATTATCTTAAGCAGTACACATGTAATATAAAGGTGATACACAATAATAATTTTCTGACATTTTTTGTTCACTCATAAATATAATTTATGTTGTATCTTCATAAATATTTAGTCTCAGTTGTCGTAAGTTTGGTTTGTTAATGATAGCTTTGTATTTTCTATGTATAGTACGAATTGTGTTTCTGTTATCAATTTATTTAGGAACGAATACATCAGGTGAAACTTATGAATCTGAATTTAATAAATTCATGAATCTGAATCTAACCAAATCAATTTATTCTGAGCATCCGCAATTGTTCTGTCAGTGTTGTTGGGATAGGTAATTTATAATGAAAATCATTAAAAAGACCCATTTTTCAGATAATTGTCCATCATCAACCTGCCAAGTTTCATTGATATTAGCTGCAGAATTTCTGAAAAAATTTTGGAGATTGAAACCAGAAACAAATTAGAACCAGTAGTCACGTTTTCAGGCTGCGCCTGAACAGGAGACTAATAAAACCTGGCTATACAGTCCTACCCAAAGTTTAAGGATTGGATGGGTCAGATTGAACACTAGCAACAGATTCAAGTAATACAGCCCACCATCTTTGTTCAATAGATAATCTTACAATATGTAAATGAAAATTGGACCTGAGATCATAATGCATCAACACACTACGTATACAACAGCATCAATTTTTACATCTGGTTCTAAGTTATTCTAAACTCAGCAAGGTAAAAAATCTGATATGTCAGTATAAGTGTTAGTTTGCAACAATGTACCAATGCGCTTTAAAAAAAGGGCCCTGACCAACCAGATGCCATACAGACCTAGGCATATTTGAGTGATGAAACACTGACCAACCAGATGAAATACAGACCTAGGCATATTTAAGTGATGAAACAGAAATTAATTGTGCTTTGATGTCTCTTCTAGTAAAAAAAATGTTTTCGTAATAAGGCCAGACTTTTTTTCCCTTGTTTCTTGAGTTTTTATAAGGCAATTTTTTTGAGGAGGGTGGGAAAAAACTAAAATTAATTCTTTTTTTCCATTAGATTTGTGAGATCATTGATGGGAGAGAAGAAATGAAATACAATTTTATTCCGTGTATAAACTTGTTTCTTATCTGCGCAAGACTTTGATACTTTGATCATGATATTCCCACGAAAATGCAACTTGTTATGCAGCGGGCGAAAAAAAAAAAGAAGATAAAAATAAGTTTTTTTTAGTAATTTTTTGCACAAGTCGGCAGGCGTGAGAAATTACGCTGAAACAAAATTTTATTTTTATTTCATTTTTGGCTCCTGTTCACTTGGCGGGTTCACGAAACAAGGGATAATAAAAGTCTGGCCTAAATCAAGAAAAGTTTATAACATTAATATCATTAACACCAAATAAGTACATTTGTTTACATGTATTTGTATACAACAACCCATTTATTTATTTATTTATTTATTTATACCCTATGTGCAAATTACTCAATGTATTATTAAGTGCCATTCAACAGCTGAACTCAAAACTCCTCTGTGATGACAGTATTAGAGACATATTAATAATTTCAAAATTTTAGCCTTTCAAACAACCTTGGCAACTACAATGTATGTGATCCACATTATTGAAGCTATAATACACACAGAAATAAATTTGATTGTATATCTGTGGTTTTTAGCCTGATTTACACCAGAACAACTCTACCACAAGTTCAATTTAAATCAGATTTTTGAAATATCAGAAATAATATTTAGATCAAGATTCAATGAAATAAGATGATTAGTACTCGTGTTATTGAGTGAAAAGACTAATTATGCAAATTAGGTAATTTAATATGCACAGATTTTAGTAAAACTAGCCAGGTCTGTGCAAGTTTTTATCATCACCTTAAACAGCCTGGCAGCATATTAAATATACATAGGTGAACTGATCATTGTTGTCTTGGAATTTCTGTTTTGAATGCTTGCAGTTTGTCATATGATTTGGTCACGTTATGCAAATATACACCCAAAGTCTCTCAAATATTAAAAACAAATACTCCCATCATATATTTGATTAAAATAGAATTGTCTATTCCACATGGATACTAAAGTTTATCAGACATTTGACTGTGCTTGAGATTGTATTTTTTACTTGGATAGTGAAATTCTGCTTAAAAACATATAATATATCCCTAATAATAAAGAAACTATACAACAAAATTAAAAAAAAATTTTTTTTTTACAAATTTTCCTCCAACATTAATAAACATTCCAGTTTACAATGACCTGTCCTAAATATCAGTTTTCATAAATTAAGGAAAATTTTATTTTATATTGCACTATTTTTTACAAAATAATTTGAATAAGTTTGTCAAAAAGTGACAATTGTAGCTGAATACTCAATTTTTTATTTGAGCCTATTTTTTTAATCTTTTAACGAGAACATTGCCTTCTTTCCTCAGTGATTTTAGACCTTCTTTGAATTTTCCATTTAGAGTTATATTGAGGCCAAGATAGTTAAATTGATTTATTAAAAATCATGATTTTAGTTTTTTGCAGTATTTACTGTTAAATGCCATTTTGACGTGTACATGGCTAATTTATCTAAGCAGGTTTGTAAATCTATTTTTGATTTTGATAGAATGACTATGTTGTCAGCATACATGAGATAGCGGATTTTTGTAATATTTAATAGCAGTGAGACACAACTGTCAACATCTAGTAGGTCGAATTAGTACATAGAATGTACTCACTCGAGTAAAAAATCTGCTTGGCATTATTGTACCGTATCATACATAGAATGTACTCACTGGAGTAAAAAATCTGCTTAACATGTATGTACCATATCATACATAGAATGTACTCAATGAAGTAAAGAACTGCTTAACATGTATGTACCATATCATACATAGAATGTACTCACTGGAGTAAAAAATCTGCTTAACATGTATGTACCATATCATACATAGAATGTACTCAATGGAGTAAAGAACTGCTTAACATGTATGTACCATATCATACATAAAATGTACTCAATGGAGTAAAGAACTGCTTAGCATGTATGTACCATATCATACATAGAATGTACTCAATGGAGTAAAGAACTGCTTAACATGTATGTACCATATCATACATAGAATGTACTCAATGGAGTAAAGAACTGCTTAACATGTATGTACCATATCATACATACATGTTAAGCAGTTCTCTACTCCATTGAGTACATTCTATGTACCATATCATACATAGAATGTACTCACTGGAGTAAAGAACTGCTTAACATGTATGTACCATATCATACATACATGTTAAGCAGTTCTCTACTCCATTGAGTACATTCTATGTACCATATCATACATAGAATGTACTCAATGGAGTAGAGAACTGCTTAGCATGTATGTACCATATCATACATAGAATGTACTCAATGGAGTAAAGAACTGCTTAACATGTATGTACCATATCATACATAGAATGTACTCAATGGAGTAGAGAACTGCTTAGCATGAATATACCATATCATACATAGAATGTACTCAATGGAGTAGAGAACTGCTTAGCATGTATGTACCATATCATACATAGAATGTACTCAATGGAGTAAAGAACTGCTTAACATGTATGTACCATATCATACATAGAATGTACTCAATGGAGTAGAGAACTGCTTAGCATGAATATACCATATCATACATAGAATGTACTCAATGGAGTAGAGAACTGCTTAGCATGTATGTACCATATCATACATAGAATGTACTCAATGGAGTAAAGAACTGCTTAACATGTATGTACCATATCATACATAGAATGTACTCAATGGAGTAGAGAACTGCTTAGCATGAATATACCATATCATACATAGAATGTACTCAATGGAGTAGAGAACTGCTTAGCATGTATGTACCATATCATACATAGAATGTACTCAATGGAGTAAAGAACTGCTTAACATGTATGTACCATATCATACATAGAATGTACTCAATGGAGTAAAGAACTGCTTAGCATGTATGTACCATATCATACATAGAATGTACTCAATGGAGTAAAGAACTGCTTAGCATGAATATACCATATCATACATAGAATGTACTGGGGGAATTGTTACAAATAGCCTCTTTAAAAATAAATGCATTACCACTTATGTGTAACATCATTTTCAGAAAGAATTAAAAATATAAAATGTGTAAAATCATGTTACTAAAAAAATATATACGAAATATAAAAATAGTAGATATGCTGTCCTCACATTTCTACACATTTCATTTACTGGAGAGTCTTGTCCATTATCTTCAAGAACAAACCTCCTAGCTAAGTGAATGGTAATATAAAGGGATCACTTAAAATCAAATTCAGCAGCAGTTTTTCATTACCCATTTACAATCTCATATAACTATACATCTGACTTTGAAAACAATAGAATTCACCTGTCCATAAAACGCCATACAGATTGGCTCAAAAGTTTTACAGATGAGTTTGAATGTCTTCATTTATTGTGTTTATGTCACATTCAAAAACTTTCCTTTGTTTACTTCAGACACAGCAGTGCCATAATGTGTGATTGTAATAAATCCTGTCACTGAATTGACACAGCATAAAATGCTTTTCGTTGCCATGTTGAGATATTAGCTTTCATTAAATTATTACTACAAGCAGGTAGACAATGTATAATAATAAAGTTATCACAAGAATACAGCAAAGTATGCCCTCAGGCAGTACAGGGTTGTTATCTCTCATTAAATTATTACTACAGGCAAAGAAAAGATGTATAATAAATAAAGTTATCACAAGAATACAGCAAAGTATGCACTCAGGTAGTACAGGGTTGTTATCTCTCATTAAATTATTACTACAGGCAAAGAAAAGATGTATAATAATAATAAAGTTATCACAAGAATACAGCAAAGTATGCACTCAGGTAGTACAGGGTTGTTATCTCTCATTAAATTATTACTACAGGCAAAGAAAAGATGTATAATAATAAAGTTATCACAAGAATACAGCAAAGTATGCACTCAGGCAGTACAGGGTTGTTATCTCATTAAATTATTACTACAGGCAAAGAAAAGATGTATAATAATAAAGTTATCACAAGAATACTGCACTCAGGCAGTACAGTAACACATACAGGTAGATGTGCATGACAGATTTGCAAAGCTTAAATGCAATATAAAATGTCATTACATTAAAATTCTGATTGTCTCATGAGTACAAACTGTTGAATCACAACAATGAGACTAATAATGCCACCAACAGTGCCAACAACAATGATGATAAGATCCTTCACAATAATTCCTTTACTGAGTTGATTCCATTGAAGTTTTAAATGAAAAACACATGGTAGTATATATGCCAATAAAGAACTACCAACAGCACCTACCAAGAAAACAGATACAAAAAAAAAATATTTATAATTTCATGTTTCAAAATATAACATTCAATCATAGATGATATGTCAATAAATATTATGACCCCTAAAAGTCGTACATCCTGGCATTATGCATGACCCCTAAAAGTCGTACATCCTGGCATTATGCATGACCCCTAGAAGTCGTACATCCTGACATTATGCATGACCCCTAAAAGTCGTACATCCTGACATTATGCATGACCCCTAAAAGTCAAACATCCTGGCATTATGCATGACCCCTAAAGGTCAAACATCCTGGCATTATGCATGACCCCTAAAAGTCGTACATCCTGGCATTATGCATGACCCCTAAAGGTCATACATCCTGGCATTATGCATGACCCCTAAAGGTCATACATCCTGGCATTATGCATGACCCCTAAAAGTCATACATCCTGGCATTATGCATGACCCCTAAATGTCATACATCCTGGCATTATGGATGACCCCTAAAAGTCATACATCCTGGCATTATGCATGACCCCCTAAAAGTCATACATCCTGGCATTATGCATGACCCTTAAAGGTCATACATCCTGGCATTATGCATGACCCCTAAAGGTCATACATCCTGGCATTATGCATGACCCCTAAAAGACGTACATCCTGCCATTATGCATGACCCCTAAAAGTCGTACATCCTGGCATTATGCATGACCCCTAAAAGTCGTACATCCTGACCTCTAATTTACATCAGACATTATTTAGGGCTATTGTGGTCAAACAACAATTTATAAGAATAAAAAAACTTACCCACAAAAGCCGAAACATATGCAAATGAGTCGAAAAATAAAAATGCTATTAATAGAGTTAACAGAACAAGGAGTGTCCGTAGAGTATTACGTTTCCATGCCGATACCTGGAAGAAAATATAAAATATTATGTCAGCATTGTTTCAAGTTTTCCACAAAATTTTCGATGTTAATGTTTTAATAATTCACATGCTTGTCACAGTCACAACCAAAGAGAGATTTGTTTCGAGTTCTGTGATATTTAAAAAAATGTGTTTGTTTTGTTTATTTCCATGAAACTCACTCATTTAATTTTCAAACTGATATAAAATCAGACCAAAACATTTGCAGAACAAATCATTTGAAATACTTCATCCCTAACTAAAAATTATAATAAATCCATTTCCTCTTTACTAAACACTATATAAACGAACAACATACATGTATACTGTGAAATTAGACTTACTGATTGTGGTATTGCTATGGCAACTGTCAGATTACTAATACTCGGTTTGTCACCTGCTGGCGTCTCTACAACAGGTTTCTCACCAATGAGGGCAGCAGACTCCTCATTTTCTTTAGATGGACCACAAACAGAGCCTGAAAATACCGGTAAAAATGGACTTAGACCGGCCACCAGAAATATAATGTATATATAATTGGTCGTTGCATTTGACTCCTGGTTGGTAAACCCAAGCTTAAATCCTACCTGGGTAAAACACCAAAAGTTGTTGACCCCCGGGTGAGTGTGCTGCAGACTCAATGGGAAGGGCCATAGTCACTGGCCAAGAGTGATTCACTAAAGAAAGCAACTTTGGGGCAACTGCGGTTAAGGTGTTGCAGATGTCAAGGTTCAATTAGGCCTGGTTGATTTACTGTGGTTCAGGTCTGCCGATGTCAGGGTTCAATTAGGCCTGGTTGATTTACTGTAGTTAAGGTCTGCAGATGTCAGGGTTCAATTAGGCCTGGTTGATTTACTGTGGTTAAGGTCTGCAGATGTCAGGGTTCAATTAGGCCTGGTTGATTTATTGTGGTTAAGGTCTGCAGATGTCAGGGTTCAATTAGGCCTGGTTGATTTACTGTGGTTAAGGTCTGCAGATGTCAGGGTTCAATTAGGTCTGGTTGATTTATTGTGGTCAAGGTCTGCAGATGTCAGGGTTCAATTAGGCCTGGTTGATTTACTGTGGTTAAGGTCTGCAGATGTCAGGGTTCAATTAGGCCTGGTTGATTTATTGTGGTTAAGGTCTGCAGATGTCAGGGTTCAATTAGGCCTGGTTGATTTACTGTGGTTTAGGTCTGCAGATGTCAGGGTTCAATTAGGCCTGGTTGATTTATTGTGGTTAAGGTCTGCGGGTGTCAGGGTTCAATTAGGCCTGGTTGATTTATTGTGGTTAAGGTCTGCAGATGTCAGGGTTCAATTAGGCCTGGTTGATTTATTGTGGTTAAGGTCTGCAGATGTCAGGGTTCAATTAGGCCTGGTTGATTTACTGTGGTTAAGGTCTGCAGATGTCAGGGTTCAATTAGGCCTGGTTGATTTATTGTGGTTAAGGTCTGCAGATGTCAGGGTTCAATTAGGCCTGGTTGATTTATTGTGGTTTAGGTCTGCAGATGTCAGGGTTCAATTAGGCCTGGTTGATTTATTGTGGTTAAGGTCTGCGGGTGTCAGGGTTCAATTAGGCCTGGTTGATTTATTGTGGTTAAGGTCTGCAGATGTCAGGGTTCAATTAGGCCTGGTTGATTTATTGTGGTTAAGGTCTGCAGATGTCAGGGTTCAATTAGGCCTGGTTGATTTATTGTGGTTAAGGTCTGCAGATGTCAGGGTTCAATTAGGCCTGGTTGATTTACTGTGGTTAAGGTCTGCAGATGCCAGGGTTCAATTAGGCCTGGTTGATTTATTGTGGTTTAGGTCTGCAGATGTCAGGGTTCAATTAGGCCTGGTTGATTTATTGTGGTCAAGGTCTGCAGATGTCAGGGTTCAATTACGCCTGGTTGATTTATTGTGGTTAAGGTCTGCAGATGTCAGGGTTCAATTAGGCCTGGTTGATTTACTGTGGTTAAGGTCTGCAGATGTCACTGTTCAATTAGGCCTGGTTGATTTACTGTGGTTAAGGTCTGCAGATGTCAGGGTTCAATTAGGCCTGGTTGATTTACTGTGGTTAAGGTCTGCAGATGTCAGGGTTCAATTAGGCCTGGTTGATTTACTGTGGTTAAGGTCTGCAGATGTCACTGTTCAATTAGGCCTGGTTGATTTACTGTGGTTAAGGTCTGCAGATGTCAGGGTTCAATTAGGCCTGGTTGATTTACTGTGGTTAAGGTCTGCAGATGTCAGGGTTCAATTAGGCCTGGTTGATTTACTGTGGTTAAGGTCTGCAGATGTCAGGGTTCAATTAGGCCTGGTTGATTTACTGTGGTTAAGGTCTGCAGATGTCAGGGTTCAATTAGGCCTGGTTGATTTACTGTGGTTAAGGTCTGCAGATGTCAGGGTTCAATTAGGCCTGGTTGATTTATTGTGGTTAAGGTCTGCAGATGTCAGGGTTCAATTAGGCCTGGTTGATTTACTGTGGTTTAGGTCTGCAGATGTCAGGGTTCAATTAGGCCTGGTTGATTTATTGTGGTTAAGGTCTGCGGGTGTCAGGGTTCAATTAGGCCTGGTTGATTTATTGTGGTTAAGGTCTGCAGATGTCAGGGTTCAATTAGGCCTGGTTGATTTACTGTGGTTAAGGTCTGCAGATGTCAGGGTTCAATTAGGCCTGGTTGATTTACTGTGGTTAAGGTATGCAGATGTCAGGGTTGAATTAGGCCAGGTTGATTTATTGTGGTTAAGGTCTGCGGGTGTCAGGGTTCAATTAGACCTGGTTGACTATTGCTGTGGTTAAGGTCTGCAGATGTCAGGGTTCAATTAGGCCTGGTTAAGGTCTGCGAATGTCAGGGTACAATCAGGCCTGGTTGATTTACTGTGGTTAAGGTCTGCGGGTGTCAGGGTTCAATTAGGCCTGGTTGATTTACTGTGGTTAAGGTCTGCAGATGTCAGGGTACAATCAGGCCAAACTGATTTCTGGATAGCATATCAAACTGCCATAAATTCATTTGGTTACACAGCCCTCTCATGTAGACCCAAACATGAAATGGTTTACATGGTAAAATATACTGTTACAGTAGTATACAGTTGCAGTGAGCAGTAGGATTTTTTCTGCATTTTAGCAACAATACTATAACATAAAACTAATAGTTAAACACATGTACATGTATCTCACCTGGTGTAAACAATATACCTTCAAATATTTCAATCACAGGAAACATTTGTAATGGATAGGTGAACAATATACCAATACACACAGTAACCTTGACAATAATTACCACAGAATCATCATCAGGAAAGTTCTCTGTTATCATCTGGCTCACACTATCGCCATAGTGAAGGTAACCTATTATACCAAATGCACCGAGGATAAAAGTAAGAAGAATAATTCCACCATGGAGAAATGCAGAGAAGTTGTGACGATTTCCTTTCATACTAGACTCTATTGGTACTACCTGAAAATCAAAACAATTATTTATCATCAAATTAGTAGATATAACTATTTGAGTCTCAACAGTATTAAATTTCATCAAGACAACTGTCTGCAAAAATCAATTCAGAGAAAAATTTCCAAAATTTTGCAGAATTGCAATGAAAAAAATACAGGAAGTACGAGATTTTCGCAAAACTTCATCCTTGCAATTGCTTTCCAATTATCAAATATTCCAAATGATCAAATATTAAATTTAATAAATTCACCTTACCACTCCAATACCTTCATATGCTGCAGTCATATGACCCCAAAATACAGCAAACGTGGCAAAATTAATAAGCTTGATATTATCATAGATTTCAATATCTGTAAAAGACAATAGCTAAATAAATGAAAAATCACTTCATAAAGTTTGAATCTATTGTATATATTTTGAAGTTTAAAATAACCATCGAATTTGGGCTTAAGGATGCAGTGAAGGTTTTCAGGAAGTTAAATTCACACTAACTATTTTTATAGAATTGTTTTAAACCATATCAAACTATATATTTTATGATTAAAAAATCAATGTTACATTAAATACAACCTTGATGTGGTCATGTGACTGCTAAAAAAATCCTTTATTGAAGAATCAAATGAGTACTGTGAGGAAATTGAAAGGGATAACACTATTGGTTTTATTGAAACATGTAGAATAAAACATAACAGTCACAGCGATTTAGCATAATTGTTTTTTCTTTCAAATTTATATTAGCAATATGTTCATTTTTACATTCAGATAGTGAAATCTGTAGAATGCATGAATTTAACAAAAACTGACAAATTTTCATATACTGCAGAATACTTTATTTTAATTAATTATTAAAATACATGTAAATATAGTCATCACAATGCCGGTTATTAATTTTGAATTTGTCATAGAACAATTAGATATAGTTAAATAGATTTTATAAGATCATTTTGATTAACATGTTCCAAAAAAAGTCTACTACATCCTTAAAACTATGATTGACTTTCATTTTATTTGCTCTTTCTCATTTGTTTGATGGAACCTTTGACTCGTTTGTTTGATGGAACCTTTGACTCGTTTGTTTGATGGAACCTTTGACTTGTTTGTTTGATGGAACCTTTGACTCGTTTGTTTGATGGAACCTTTGACTCGTTTGTTTGATGGAACCTTTGACTCGTTTGTTTGATGGAACCTTTGACTCGTTTGTTTGATGGAACCTTTGACTCGTTTGTTTGATGGAACCTTTGACTCGTTTGTTTGATGGAACCTTTGACTCGTTTGTAGTAAGATCTTTATGTCTACTCACCAATTAAAAGATAGAGAAACATTAGAACAAATCCCAGACACAGTGACACATTGGCTAGCATACTAACTGGTCCAAGCTTTCTGATGTTTCTTATGAATGCAAATATAATAAACACAGGCAGTGGAAATAAGATGAGTACAAAAAATGGTGGTGCTGTTGATTTGTATACAGTAGAAGTGGTGGAATTCTCTGCATATAATTCAGTCGAGCTCAGATTAGAAATGATTTCAGATATATTATTCATAGCAGATGTTATAGAAGATTGGAAAGCTTCAAAAGACAACAGTTCTGTTGATTTACTGAAGTCATTTAAATCATACAATTGTTGAGTTTCGTGCTGCTGTGCCGGTAAATCATTGAGTGACATATTTGGTGTGGACACTGCCTTATTAGGAAAGAATGATCCAAATGTTGTTGCTAGATAAATGACATATGTAGAACAGAAGCCTAACTGAGTGATACACAGTCCAATGTTCACTAAGATGACTCCAACTTTTCCCATGCACAGCTGACCAATATCACCATAAGTCAGGGTACTCTCAAAATGCTCAAGCAATTCTTCTCCACTTTTTGATAGTGCACCATTTTCCGCCTCAAGGTCAATTTTGGATGGGGTATGGTGAATGGTATGGAGTCGGCTGACTGCTTCCTGCTTGCATTTAATAATCAAATGGCAGCAATGATCTGTTAAGCCAGCAATTATAGCTAAGCCAATCACTCCTAGCTGAAAAAAATAAGATGGTATAGACATAAATATATCATTAGTTTTCCACAAAAAGTTAAAATATAATTTATTTTTTGACACAAACTGAATAAAATCAGGGATTGCGTTAACCCCAAATTTTGCTTTCCGCACTCCAATTATTGAAGAGGGACCCAGTTTTCAGGCAAACTGGAGTCCAATCTCTAATAAAGTTATCTAGGGTCAAATTTCTATTTCTTAAAATTTTGTAAGTGGGACTCGTCTTGCCGAGAAACTAGCGCAGAATTTTACCAAAAATAGATAATTGAGCTTATAGTTACATTGTTACTATGTACTGAGTTTGAAAACAATGTGACTGAGATCTGGTCCCAGAATGGAAGAAATGGCCACTATTCAGCCATGTTGAAATGAATCGTCAAACAAATACATGTGTGTGTTTGTGTGTTGCGACTAAAGCATGTTGTATCATTAATTTTTGAACACGATCTTGCAGGGCATGTCAGAAATATCGATATGGTTCTGGAACAGCATTTGTTAAAACAAAATCCATTTATAATCTGGTCTGGAAAATAAATCTATAGTCTCTAGAGGGACTGTGTTAAACCAACCAATATTTATAACAACAAATCACATGAACAAATTAAGGTCTACACTTACAACAAGTCCACTTTGAAGAAAGTCGAAGGGTACAGCAAGATAGTTAGCACCAATAAATGCTTTGAATATGTTGGCAAAGTCGTGGCTATTTTGTAGTATTCCAGGTTTGTGGCTAAAAACAACAAGTAGAACAATCGCATTATACCAAGCCATGGTTAAATAGAACATAATACAATGTATGACAGAATGCCATGGCCTCGTCCTTAAGTTTGTAGGTTTATTTACATGAGTGATTAGGTGTATCCTGCAGCCGTATTTCCATGGGTGAAGTAAGTGAAAATACAGCATGGATACACCGCATCACAAGGAAAATCATAACCAATTCATTCAATATTTTCAATATTACCTAATTTAAAATCTGTTAAATGATCAAGAGAGTATCTGTCATTGGCGGGGGATATGTTTTGATTCATTTTCGATCCAGGATTTCAGTGCGTTAAAAGCTACAAGATTTGTTTCCTGATCAGTATAGAAATGACAGTCAAAATGACAGTAGCACAATACTGACATTGATGTTGTTTTTAGTGGATTTAGAAGCAGTTTGCAATGGTCTATGAAGGCTCATTTGCATAATTTACCATGAAAGTATAGAACCTTCATTAAATCAAAATGCGACTAATTTTAATAGTTATTTTGAGCTCTTCATATTCTGGTTGTGAAAAAAAAAATTCTGGAGGTTTTATTATTCAAATATGCATAACAATAACATAAAAAATATAAACAAAGTGTTGAATGCACCGAGGCATGTTAATTAAGTTGTGCATTAATTACCAAGAAAATTATCTACTGGTACTCGTTTATCACATTTACATATTTTTGCAGTCAATAACAATAATATTGAGTAAGTATGAATCCTGCAGTACATATGTAATACTGTAAAAGGGTTAATTATTCACTGTGTTTTAATTTTGCTTATTTCGATAACTGGAAAATGCACTAAATTAAACCCAGTGAATATGTAAAATTTAGCATAGAACACATTATCTAAATAATAAAACCGTGAATATGCCTGAAATGGTAAATCAGTGAAATATAAACCCAGTGAAAATTAGTCATTTTACAGAAATGCATCATCATCCATACAATGTAGCCTAGCATATGACCAAATATTGATGCTAACTCACCATCCAAAAAATAGATATAATTATATTTTATGCATGGAAAATTAAGTAAAATGACAGAAAATTTTGATAAAGGTGAAATTTATTTTACTGAAAAAAGTGCATATGATGCTGTTTGGCAATATTTAAAAAAAATAGGTTTAATATAATAATATCAAATCTATCAAAGTCTTTGCAAAGTCAATTTGAAAATAAACTTAATTTCAACTACAACGTAAGTTAGAATTTTTTCTGTCACTCGGTGCAGTGTATCAAATGGTAAAATGCTAGTTCCAGGCCCATTATAGAATGAGCTATTTTATTTTGTTTCCCCAATTTTAATCGCTTTTTGTTGTTGTTTTAATCACTAAAAACTACTATACAATGTACCAGTAATAGCAATAAAGTCTGCCAATGTTGGCTCATGCATATACATGTATGTAGTGAATTGTGCAATAATATCTTGTTATTGCTTAAAGCAACAATAGTTGAGGGACTGTGCACAGTGTTACGTCAAGGTGCTCATCTGTTGAAATCTAGTTATATCGAGCGAACCTCAGGGTTTATGGTACAAGACAAGAACTAAATGCTTCTGCCGGCCTCTTGCTGATTATTTTATGTGGTATTTCCCATAATCACAATTTTCATATACTTCAACAATGTTGCATTTCATGTGACATTCATTAGACATACGTAGGATAACTTTTCTTATGCAATTGTGTCTAAAACAATACATGTTTATTTATTTATTTATTTATTTATTTATTAACACACAACATCCCTCGGAGGGGATGAAAAGGGTTACAAATCAGATATTAGTAAAAGAAAAATAACCACATAAAGAGTAAGGGAACAAAAAGGCATAAAAAAAAAAAAAAAGATAATAAGTTGAATACAAGGAATGTATTACTGGCTTAGTTTATGTAGGTGCTGCTGTCTTGTATTAAAACAGTTTTTTAAATATTGCGCTAAAGGAATTGACATTTTCTCGTCACTTAGTAATGATATGAATTTATTTTCATTACTAAATTTGTCAAAATTTGGTATACGTTTATTAGCTACAATGTAAAGTTTTGATCTTATTTCATTGTAATGAGGACAATTTGTGACAAAATGTTGTTCATCTTCAACATGGTCATTGTCGCACATATTGCAGACTCTGTCTTTAAAATCCAATCCTGTATGCCGGCCTGTTTCAATTTTCAGACAGTGGTTCAGATGTGGTTCAGATGTGGTAAGATTATGTTATCTTAATGTGGCTATATTTAAACAAACAAAATGTTCAAAATTACAGCTATTGTGGCTAATTATTGCAAGTCACGCCCAGGTCAAACCTCATACTTGCGATTTCATTTAGAAGAGCGCATTGGATTGTGGGAAAATCAATGTTTATCAACACAAATGTCGCACATGCGCAGCTCGACGTCCAACGCAGTGGGCGGAATATGGTTTATTTGTTTGATATTTCAGTTTTCATAAAGTCGATCGCTGTAAACAGATCACATAACTACCAATTAAACCTTGAATATGAATATCACTGACTTTAGAAACAGATAAATATTATAATTTAATGCTTTATGAAATAAGTTATTATCCCAGTTCCTTCTCATGACTCACGAAACGTTAAAGCAAAATATAAAAATATGCTCACATTTGTGTTTGCACTGCCGAGACGTCACCCATCTTGAAAAGTTTATAGGTTTGTATAAATTGTATCGTCGACGGATATCACAACATTCCCCGGTCAGGGTCACATCAACGGCAGCTGGACAGGTACACTTCACGTTAAACTTTACGGCCGATAGCCTATATGTTTACCAGTTGCCTGCCAAACTATACAACAACATTGACCAGTTTTATTTTTAACCTACACCACAAGCGCCTAACTCAGCGGCGTCAACAAGTCATTCTCACACGAAGGTCTGCTGACTGTCAGCTGAGTCTGAAGTTGCGTAATTTCCCAAAAGCCCTTTGTACATCCGGTTTAAAGGTCACACGTGTTGTATACGAATGTTGTCACGCTGGTGTTTTATCCGAAATAGAACAGGACGACAGCTTCTAAACAGGTGATATATATTTTCAATGTTGTCACATGTAACTATACAAAAAACTACTCAAAAATATTGCATATAACATAAGTTATTTGTGGTCGCTTGTCGCCAACATAGGAGATTCGATTTCCGTTGCAACACCATGTGAACTGTACACATTGCCATTGTCAGGGAGACTTTTTGTAGCTGATTTTGATAATGGTATGACTGATCTGTTCATTGACTCCATTTACATTCAATCCACAAATTTATAAAAGAAATGAAATTGATAATAATGTAATAATTATATTACTACAGAAGAAGATAACAAATAATATGAGGTTATTACGAGGATACCGAAAAGGATGCACGACAGCCGTTGCATCGACCGCCACTGCGCGTTGGTCGATACTTCCGCTGTGGTGTCTGCAATTATTATCATACTTTTTTTTTCTCCCAATGATACACCATAGGAATGCCGGAATCCAAAAAGTTTAGAACAGAATCAGCAAACTTCTTTGTGTGGGGTCCGGTCAAACTCTGGTGGCAGCCATGTTTGTTTATATTTTTAGAGAACGTTTATGCGCATAATCATTCCATATTTGGAATTCGCATTTCCTAATATGGTAGAATTAAAATACCCCGTAAAATACCACAGAATTACGGCACCCTGTAACCTATGGTGTATGGTGACAGATGTATATTAATATAGTTTATTACATCTTTTACAAGTTTCTATAAGTATGTCGCAAAAGCATTTTATAAATAAAACAAGTATATAAATAGGAAATGAAAATAAATAAAGATAAGTTTACATATTTTGTTCATGGATAGCAGTGCAAATATAGTGTGTGCATATTTATAAATGATTTACCAAACATTTTCGATCCGGTTGTAATCCAACATGAATGAATAATAAACTAAGCTGCCTAATGTATGCTGAATTTAAGACATTCTATCTGGAAGTAAAACTGGTTTACAAAACAGTTTAGATAATCTGGCTTCATCATCATTTCCTTATCTCCTGGTGGAGAATAGAGCCAGAATTTGGCTTCATACAGACAAGAAATGTAGAAGATAACAGTCAACGTTTAGAAGACAAAAGTTATGATTTTCAACAAAAGCAACCATTTGATTGAAAAAGTCAACGTAGTCAATTTATCTATCTACGAGTGTTACTAATGGGAAATTTGAAGCGGCCATAAGTATTCTTAAACTGAAAGGCAAAAAGCACTGTAACCAAGAATACAAAGGATACAAATCTAACCTAAGTCTAAAAATCAGGATGTCCTTTTTTGATAAATTAGTCTATGGCAGTGATATATTATACAATTATTCAACCCAACAGCGATGGACATACAGTTTTAGTGACCTAAAGAACTTATTGTCAACTGAGGTGAAGCCGAGGTTAATATTCAGCTCTGAGGGTCACTAAAACTGTCCATCGCTGTTGGGGTGAGCACATTTTGGCAATCAGTTATGGCAATCTTGCAGGTCACACTCATATAGTTGAATGCATGTACATTTGTACATGTATGAAAACAAATTATACAAGTTGAAAGAGTTCAAGAGCAGTGATTGAATTCTATTAAGTTTTAACATGGACGCCTTTTTTCTTCCATGGTTGTGTTGATAAACCTAATTTCAGCAGCTTCAGCCTGACGAAGAATTATTCTTTACAAACACACCTGGCGCCACCATGTGCGCAGCTATATACCACACTGGTTTATGTCAACACCATTCTCTTTCAACAAATACACTGTACATAATACTGTAAAATACTTTACCGTTATTTTTAGCTTGGAATTTGTTTTCGCTATTTTCACTGAAGGAATGTTTTAGTGAAAATAAAATCCAGCGAATATACCTTTTTTTTCTATATTTTACATTCAACTCGTCAGAAATCAGTGAAAATAAATTCCCCACAAAACACCTAAAAAGTATTTTACAGTATGTCAATATACCGGTACTGTCAAAACACACAAAATCAAACAAAGCGGTGCCGTCACACGGTAAAGTCCTTGACTCTCAGATTATTTAAGTCAGAAATACTGTGTAATCACAGATCAAATGTTTCAAAGCACGTGCTGAGTGCACTGGTGAAACTCATGGCAAATGCAACTAAAAATCATGCATACTCGCTACAAAATTCTGTTCATGATTGGTGTAATAGATAAGTACATGTATGCTTCATAACAGTAAACTTAACCTAAGTTTGCTGTCATTCTTTCTAATTTGTGATTTCTAAAGATTACTGTCACTGCCATATTGTTGCAAACACCAAAACAGCAAAACATTCATTCTCTGACTTGTTTACTATGCACGCCTGGAGAATGATACATGAATAGAACAAGTTGGGTAAAACCATAGACCTTAGTGTTTTCTAAGGTCTATGGTAAAACCAACCTCAACATGCAAACGACTTTACATATACATGTAGCTCCGCTGTCATCAAAGATGACTGAGCAGAGCAATTGTCATATATGAGGTTATCTTTCTTCATTGTGCATCCCTCATTTGTCAACTTTTGTTTTTAACAATTTCTTCTTGAACCACAAACCTGAATGTTTAACTACAGTGAATGGAAACATGAATATTAGGTAACTGGTAACAATAAATAAAATGTACAATTTATTATCAGCAACTGCATCCACTACACTCCTTTGTTCAATTCTAGAAATGGCCAAATCCAAGAAGAACAGGAATGGAATGGCAGACAAAGTCCGGAATACAAAGTCAAACAGTGGGAAGAAAACTAATCCTTTTGAAATAAGGATAAATAAACAAAAGCATGTTGTCTTAGGTCGTAAAACTAAACATGATAAAGGATTACCAGGATTAGCCAGATCAAAAGCTTTGGCTAAGGTAAGGTACAAACTAATGAGAAAACATGAATTGGCCACATCAAAAGTAATGGTCAAATTAGTATTTATAATATTATCACATTACAAAAAGTTGGGCAACAGTTTCAGAGAGGCGATATTTTATACTGCATTTTCATTAAGACAGCAGTGAGCTTTGATATCTCTTCATTACCTATTTATAATGAATTGCCTTGGTCACTCCAAAGAAGATGATACATCTGAATGTTTTACAACCAGCATTTGCACATTTTTCTGTATTAACAATGATAATTCCTTTATTAATTTTAGACCAAACATAATTTTATATTGGCTACTTATTGTGATCAAATCTTTTGAAAAAAAAACAAATTATGCATATTTATTAGGTGAGAGGTAAGAGAATTTGACTAAGTCAGTCAAAGGTCAAAGTATAAGATGGTCATAACCAAAGGTCAGTAATATTATTTCTATTCATTTCAGAGGAAAGACACTCTACTAAATGAATATAAGCAAAGACATAAATCAAATAAATTAGTAGACAGAAGACTTGGTGAAGGGGATGTACTCCTAACTCCAGAGGAAAAAATAATGCAGAGATTTGCATTTGAAAAGCAGGTAGGTGTAAACAACAAAGGTATATCATATATCTTTTTTTACTTCGCCTATTTTATTGCACTGTAAACCTTCTTGGCATGGCTTAGTCAGTTGTGTTCGCCTCTCATCACAGCAGTTGTGAGTTTAATTGCTTCATACAACTCAAAACATTCAAAAAATTTTATTAATTTATCCCATGTGGGTATATTCATCCGTGACGCACCATGAAAATGCATCTGTGTACAATCCTATTTACCTCCTTAGAAACACCATGAGAAAGCATCAGTTTACAACCTCAATGACGATGAAGAACTGACTCATTATGGCCAGTCCTTAGCACATATTGAGAAATTTGAGAATCCTCTTGAAAGTGATGATGAAGATGATGAAGAAATGGGCAGACTTGATGGTAAGATTTGAAGTAAAATACTTCAGTTGTTGTGCAGTGACATGCTGTTCTAGTGGTTAACTCAGTAGTGGTCTCATGCCACTAATTGACCAATGGCTGCTTGCAAGAACAAATGAAATTTTTTAAATATTTTTTTTCTCATGTGCTCACTGTTTGTTGAGGGCATAATCACCTGGGTCAGAGGTGAGACCAACATGTGGTCTTTTGTTTACTACTTAGCGACTGTGTACCTGTGGGTTTATTCTGTGTGTATTTGGATGTTCTAATCTTGGTGTTTTTCCAGTGATTTCTCTTGGTGCAATCCAAATACAGTAGGTATGTCTTGTTTACCTGAGATTTGCAAGAATTGGAGCTGAACAACATGTTTGTTTTTTTCATATGGTTGATTACTGGCATGTTGATTTCCCATTTTTGAGCCATGTTTTCAACTTTCTTCGTCATTTTCATATAGCAATCTCATCATATGTTAGCATTGTCGTCTATGGAAATTCAATTAGTGGTATGAGCCCTGAAGTAACAGTTTGCCTCTATGGCTCTATTTACTGGAATTTAGTCATTTTTGGCAGATCTCATCTTACATAACCAAAGTTTACTTTGACCTAATTATTATAAGTTTTGACCTCTCCTGACCTTGCATAGATCTGATAATTATGAGGTTGTGTGTTCAAGCACACATTTCATGAGATCAGCTCCATTTATTTGGCAGGTATAGTGCAAAGTAACTGGGAATCTTTTTTATTTTTATTTTACCACTTTTCTTGTTTTGTATTCAACTATTTAGACACAATGGAGTAATTTTTTATTCAGAAATGTCATATTTTGCTATGCGTTTCACCAATTTCTGTCAATCTCTTATATCTTGGTTGAAGATTTTGAAAATTTATAATTCGGTATATTTTTTGCCCTAATCTTATTAATTGGCTGTGGTTGGGCTGTGGTCTGTAAATATAAATGTTTTTATTAAACTGGTCCAAAAATTTTATTCATTCATCAATGAATTATTCATGTCACCACTAATTTCAATGGCTCTAGGAATTCTGAGAAAAATGCTTAACCCCATTTTATAGGTTTTTTGTCTTATTTTCACATTATGGCAGACAAACTTAACGATTTGTAGTGCAGTCATTTCTAATGTACCCTATTCAAAGTATGATGAGGTCAAAATTCCAAATATTCAAATAAATTCTCAAATTTGTGTTGTGTATCTTGTCACTGACAAGAGATTTGCATACTGTCAGTATATTAGCCAAGTATTACAACTCTTTCAATTTCACAATTATTGCTCTTTTCTCAGAATTTTTGTGAATAGTTAGCTAATTAATCCCATCTTGAGTTTATTATTGAACAGTGCATGGAAACCCCCCCTCCCAATTAATCAGAAATCCTGTTGATTTGAATTTAATTTGATCAGGGATGTGTAATACGAGTATTTTATATTTAGACACTTTTCTGGTTTGTATATTTTTATTTTTATTTATTTTTAAATCATAAAATTGTTTCGTTGAACTACTTTTTTTTCACATAAGATTTGATTAAGCTTTTTATGTAGAGCAAATTCCATCTGTGGCCATGGTAAATCAAACCACTGTTGTGTTTTGGTATATCCAAGGTTGCCCCCCACAGGTCTCCGGCCTAAATGCAGATACCGTGGAATTGTTTTTTTTGTTTTTGTTGAGACTTTTGATTCAGTAGAATTTTTTTTTTTTAAATTATAGTGATAAACTACCTTTAATTGTCATAATTCTATGTATTATTTCTAGAAATTAATTAAAATTACTAATCATGCCAAACGTTGGTCTGTTCTTGTTTGTGGTGAATGAGAACATTATACCTTACAGTACTGCATCTAATAATCAGGCTTATATTCATTGCCTACCATCTAATTTGGTGTTTTGCTGAGTGTGTATGTTGCCACTTTCTAAAACTAACTGTCTGGGTATAGGGCGCCACCAAGTGGTAGATTTTGATAAATAACTCCCAGGGTTTAAATTTTGGGGATTTTTTTTGCATGGGAAATTACTCGTCTAATGATATTCCATCATATATAAGATCAACAAGAACTTTATTAAACCTTCTTATTTCTCTTAAGGTCTCAAGGTTTGAGGGCGTAATCACCTGGGTTAGAGGTGAGACCAACATGTGGTCTTTTGTTTACTACGACTGTGTACCTGTGGGATTATTCTGTGTCAGTGTGTATTTAGATGTTCTAATCTTGGTGTTTTTCCAGTGATTTCTCTTGTTGTAATCCAAATACAGTAGGTGTGTCTTGTTTACCTGAGATTTGCAAGAGTTTGAGCTGGCCAACATGTTTTTTTCTTTCATATGGTTGATTACTGGCATGTTGATTTCCTATTTTTGTTTTCAACTTTCTTCGTCATTTTCATATAGCAATCTCGTCATATGTTAGCATTGTCGTCTATGGAAATTCAATTAGTGGTATGAGCCCTAGTATGAATTTGAAGGGAATCATATTGGATAAATACTTTTGATACTGTTCCTGTTCTTGGTACAGATGTCATGTATTCCCACTGCAAGAAGAATGGATGTTTCTTGACAGTACTCATGAGAGCTGGGCTTCCAGCTTTTGCCTTTTATCTGAGTAAAACATAAAACACTTAAATAGAACTTTACTGATGTGCATGTAGCATAATTTTTTTTGTATTGTCAATTCCATAGCTACATACGTTGCTGAGGAACATTTTGGTGGATTTCTTACCAGAAAGAAAGATGACAACAAGGTGAGTTACTAAGGTATCTACTTTATGTTCAGTAGTAAGCTCTGGAATATCTGAGGTAGTTATCTTGGCATTGCAGGATTTTTGAACAATCATCTTGTTTCTGCATATGTACATGTAATTGTACACTTGAATTAAAGTCCCCAAAAATATTTGTTTTTAGTCCTGACAATATAGAGCAGACGATGTCAACACGGATAGAATTAGAAAGCATAACTCTGACAGATTGAATAACTTTGGCACCATGTTGTTGAAAGATTGATGGATGCTAGAGTGACCTGATGTATGAATTCACGTCTTTGATTGGATAACTGCTTGTTCCTTTGTCAGTACATTTCTGCCAAATTGACAAAGCTCTCAGTAGCATAATTTTTAATTTCTCTATCTAAATCATGCATTTAATTAACAAACTGTCATTATATATATTTTGTGAAAACTAGAATACCCAGTACTTGTAACTCTAATGTCATTGTACTGCCTTCTTGCAAACTACTGTGGAATACTTTATTTTCGCTGGAATTAATTTTCGCTGAAAAGGCTTTTTGGGCATTTTGTATGGAATTTATTTTCACTAATTTTTGATGAGCTTAATGTGAAATGTAGGGAAAAATGTATATTCGCTGGATTTTATTTTCACGGAATCATCCCTTCAGCGAAAATAGCGAAAATAAATTTCAAGTGAAAATAAAGTATTCTACAGTATAACTTCATTGATTGTATTTGTGTCATAACTAATTATTCTGCATTAATCTGTTATCTCTCTTCTTTCTAGGACAATTCAATGAAAAGTAGGAAGGAGTTATTAGAAGAAAGAATAGCAATATCTAAAAAAGAAAAGGTAATTTTATAAAAAGTGGTTAAAGAAGCTTATGTTTTTAAAAAAATGAATAATGGTGAATTTTTAGACTTTTACCTTTTACCATCTTAGCTCCAAGAATCACTGAATATCATGTGCTATCCCCAGAATTACATCAGTGCATCATGAGAAATGTTCTTTGAATGGCCAGTCCATCATTCACTATGTATAGTGTTAATCATATGTATATGTACATTGTGGATTGACACTTTGATTTCAGCAGATATTCAGTGCTCTTCCCAAGTAAGTATCAGTGAAAACATTCACTTACTTAGTCTAATTATTGCAGTATGAACGAAAAACTGAAAAAGAAGAAACAATTGAACTCCGTGAGAAGTTAGACAGCGATTGGAAGGAAATCAGTGGACTGTTAGCTGGTTCCAAGGTAGGCACTGCATTGTATACCCACAGTATTTCCTTCATTTTTATTAGAACTAAATGAATGAATTCTGATATTGGTTATTTGTATGTTACATGTTAATCTTAATGTACTTCATCAATTTTGGACACCATACATCTGACCAAGTGACTGTAAATTCAATTTAGACAGTGCTTTTCTAACAGGATTTGTCAACCAATTAGAGTGTGTCTTACTGGAAATCAACCTGTAACACAAGTTTTGATTGGTGATCATACAAGATATAAGTAGGATTTGAATATGAGATAATCGGTCAGATGAAAGATATTTTATATGTCTGATTTGTGTCAAATTGCAGTAGATACTGTATTATCTCAATTCAAAAAAATATTGTCAAACATTTAATATTTTTGCTGCCAAATTTATTGTGGTATATAATTTCAATTTTATGATATGAGTATGGTGATATAATAACTTTTTCTTTTATCACTTGATTTAGTTAAATTAGCATTTAGTTATTTTAAGACAAAACTCAAAGCCATATTCACTTTGTTAAATGTATGCATTTTTATTTTTAATTAAATTTAATTATATTTTTCCAAAAAACTAAATTATTATCAATATTGATTAATCAACAAATTACTCAAATCTAACTTTAGAGGAATCGAAAAGAGGAAGCCCTAATACGAAAATCTGAAGTAGACGAATATGATATGGCTGTACGAGAACTGAAGTATGAAAGGAAAGCCAAGGTAAGTTTTTATTATTATAAATTTATACTGTCACAAGTAATCAAGCTTCAAGGTCACAATTGATATCATATATCCTTTCAGTGTCAATGTCAGTGTCCAGACCACTTGTCAATGGCAAATTATGTCCATTTATTCCAAAAAGTATTATTATTAAAATGTTCAAAATGTTGCAGCAAATATGACAGAATGGTGTTCAACAGATAGTGTCTATTTCACTCTGATTTGATTACAATATGATATGGTGCAGATTTTATCTGATCCTTCTCCTCACCTCTATTTTGTGTTCATCTTTAGGACAACACCCCCATTTCTGAAAAGCTCACCTCTATTTTGTGTTCACCTCTGGGGCAACACCCCCACTTCTGAAAAGCTCACCTCTATTTTGTGTTCACCTCTGGGGCAACACCCCCACTTCTGAAAAGCTCACCTCTATTTTGTGTTCATCTCTGGGGCAACACCCCCACTTCTGAAAAGCTCACCTCTATTTTGTGTTCACCTCTGGGGCAACACCCCCACTTCTGAAAGGCTCACCTCTATTTTGTGTTCATCTTTAGGACAACACCCCCACTTCTGAAAAGCTCACCTCTATTTTGTGTTCACCTCTGGGGCAACACCCCCATTTCTGAAAAGCTCACCTCTATTTTGTGTTCACCTCTGGGGCAACACCCCCACTTCTGAAAAGCTCACCTCTATTTTGTGTTCACCTCTGGGGCAACACCCCCATTTCTGAAAAGCTCACCTCTATTTTGTGTTCACCTCTGGGGCAACACCCCCACTTCTGAAAAGCTCACCTCTATTTTGTGTTCATCTCTGGGGCAACACCCCCATTTCTGAAAAGCTCACCTCTATTTTGTGTTCATCTCTGGGGCAACACCCCCACTTCTGAAAGGCTCACCTCTATTTTGTGTTCACCTCTGGGGCAACACCCCCACTTCTGAAAGGCTCACCTCTATTTTGTGTTCACCTCTGGGGCAACACCCCCACTTCTGAAAAGCTCACCTCTATTTTGTGTTCACCTCTGGGGCAACACCCCCATTTCTGAAAAGCTCACCTCTATTTTGTGTTCACCTCTGGGGCAACACCCCCACTTCTGAAAGGCTCACCTCTATTTTGTGTTCATCTTTAGGACAACACCCCCACTTCTGAAAAGCTCACCTCTATTTTGTGTTCACCTCTGGGGCAACACCCCCACTTCTGAAAGGCTCACCTCTATTTTGTGTTCACCTCTGGGGCAACACCCCCACTTCTGAAAAGCTCACCTCTATTTTGTGTTCACCTCTGGGGCAACACCCCCATTTCTGAAAAGCTCACCTCTATTTTGTGTTCACCTCTGGGGCAACACCCCCACTTCTGAAAGGCTCACCTCTATTTTGTGTTCATCTTTAGGACAACACCCCCACTTCTGAAAAGCTCACCTCTATTTTGTGTTCACCTCTGGGGCAACACCCCCATTTCTGAAAAGCTCACCTCTATTTTGTGTTCACCTCTGGGGCAACACCCCCACTTCTGAAAAGCTCACCTCTATTTTGTGTTCACCTCTGGGGCAACACCCCCATTTCTGAAAAGCTCACCTCTATTTTGTGTTCACCTCTGGGGCAACACCCCCACTTCTGAAAAGCTCACCTCTATTTTGTGTTCATCTCTGGGGCAACACCCCCATTTCTGAAAAGCTCACCTCTATTTTGTGTTCATCTCTGGGGCAACACCCCCACTTCTGAAAAGCTCACCTCTATTTTGTGTTCACCTCTGGGGCAACACCCCCATTTCTGAAAAGCTCACCTCTATTTTGTGTTCACCTCTGGGGCAACACCCCCACTTCTGAAAGGCTCACCTCTATTTTGTGTTCATCTTTAGGACAACACCCCCACTTCTGAAAAGCTCACCTCTATTTTGTGTTCATCTTTAGGACAACACCCCCATTTCTGAAAAGCTCACCTCTATTTTGTGTTCACCTCTGGGGCAACACCCCCACTTCTGAAAAGCTCACCTCTATTTTGTGTTCACCTCTGGGGCAACACCCCCACTTCTGAAAGGCTCACCTCTATTTTGTGTTCATCTTTAGGACAACACCCCCACTTCTGAAAAGCTCACCTCTATTTTGTGTTCATCTTTAGGACAACACCCCCATTTCTGAAAAGCTCACCTCTATTTTGTGTTCATCTCTGGGGCAACACCCCCACTTCTGAAAAGCTCACCTCTATTTTGTGTTCATCTCTGGGGCAACACCCCCATTTCTGAAAAGCTCACCTCTATTTTGTGTTCATCTCTGGGGCAACACCCCCACTTCTGAAAAGCTCACCTCTATTTTGTGTTCACCTCTGGGGCAACACCCCCACTTCTGAAAAGCTCACCTCTATTTTGTGTTCATCTTTAGGACAACACCCCCATTTCTGAAAAGCTCACCTCTATTTTGTGTTCACCTCTGGGGCAACACCCCCACTTCTGAAAAGCTCACCTCTATTTTGTGTTCACCTCTGGGGCAACACCCCCATTTCTGAAAAGCTCACCTCTATTTTGTGTTCACCTCTGGGGCAACACCCCCACTTCTGAAAGGCTCACCTCTATTTTGTGTTCATCTTTAGGACAACACCCCCACTTCTGAAAAGCTCACCTCTATTTTGTGTTCATCTCTGGGGCAACACCCCCATTTCTGAAAAGCTCACCTCTATTTTGTGTTCACCTCTGGGGCAACACCCCCACTTCTGAAAAGCTCACCTCTATTTTGTGTTCACCTCTGGGGCAACACCCCCATTTCTGAAAAGCTCACCTCTATTTTGTGTTCACCTCTGGGGCAACACCCCCACTTCTGAAAAGCTCACCTCTATTTTGTGTTCATCTCTGGGGCAACACCCCCATTTCTGAAAAGCTCACCTCTATTTTGTGTTCATCTCTGGGGCAACACCCCCACTTCTGAAAAGCTCACCTCTATTTTGTGTTCATCTCTGGGGCAACACCCCCATTTCTGAAAAGCTCACCTCTATTTTGTGTTCACCTCTGGGGCAACACCCCCATTTCTGAAAAGCTCACCTCTATTTTGTGTTCACCTCTGGGGCAACACCCCCACTTCTGAAAAGCTCACCTCTATTTTGTGTTCATCTCTGGGGCAACACCCCCATTTCTGAAAAGCTCACCTCTATTTTGTGTTCATCTCTGGGGCAACACCCCCACTTCTGAAAAGCTCACCTCTATTTTGTGTTCATCTCTGGGGCAACACCCCCACTTCTGAAAAGCTCACCTCTATTTTGTGTTCACCTCTGGGGCAACACCCCCACTTCTGAAAAGCTCACCTCTATTTTGTGTTCACCTCTGGGGCAACACCCCCACTTCTGAAAAGCTCACCTCTATTTTGTGTTCATCTCTGGGGCAACACCCCCACTTCTGAAAAGCTCACCTCTATTTTGTGTTCATCTCTGGGGCAACACCCCCACTTCTGAAAGGCTCACCTCTATTTTGTGTTCATCTCTGGGGCAACACCCCCCGCTTCTGAAAGGCTCACCTCTATTTTGTGTTCATCTTTAGGACAACACCCCCACTTCTGAAAAGCTCACCTCTATTTTGTGTTCACCTCTGGGGCAACACCCCCACTTCTGAAAGGCTCACCTCTATTTTGTGTTCATTTCTGGGGCAACACCCCCACTTCTGAAAAGTAGGAGTACCGTACTATCTTTTTTTAATGGCTTTTGACAGGCATCAGACAGGTTAAAAACTGCTGACGAATTGGCGAGAGATGAAAGAGAACGATTAGAGAAACTTGAAGCAGATAGACAGAGAAGAATGAAAGGAATTTCTGAAGAAGAAGAACCTGATAAACCTGAACATATATCAGCTGATGCACTGGAGGACAAGTGAGAAATTTAACATCAATCAATTAAATTAGCTTTTCTATTGCATCATTAGATTTTCTTAATAACTATAACTTTTCCCTGTTGTTTGTCCCCCTTCAGTGTGGCATTGCCAAGAAAAGAGAAGTTCCATCTCAGCTACAAGGAAGGAAAACTACTTCTACCTGCAGGAGTTGACTCATTGTATTCTTTAGCCAATGGTAATATAGCATATTTGTTACAAAAAATATCCCATGTCCTCCAAAATCCGCTAATAATATTCCATGTTCCTAAAAATAACCTGGGTTCTCTAAAATATACCCCATGTCCCCTAATAATTTGTTTTCTGTCAGAAGAAGTGAAAAATACCAATTATTCTGTATGTTACACAACAACATCACCACAGACCATCCATCCCAGTTTTATCACTATTGCCCACACTTACAACTTACACTAGGTAAAACAAATACTGTAATTCACAGGGATCAGCTGAGGTGTGTTTATTATTTGTACTTGGTCAATCAATTGGTCAGAGAAAAACTTTTCTGTGTTTTTAATATCTCACAGGGGCTGTGTAATGTGATTACTTGTTATAAACTAATGTACCTACATGTACTTAGCAGGGGATATATCATCCAACATTCAACATTTTAGTAGTGTATTCAGATGCATTGACAGGGATCTCTTGTAAATAGTTATCAGGGGGTTATGTCATCTACAATTACATTTTTGTAGTTTCAGATGCAGATTGCTCTCTAGGTGAGCTGCTAATATGCAGACACCCATTCTATGTGGTTATGGTTTGTCTATTATTTATGATTATAATTTTCTGATATTACAGTTTCCAAAAATAACAAGGATGTGAGTGGCGAAGAAAACGAAAGTGTTGATGAGGAAGAAGAGAATGACAAATTTGTTTGTAATGATGATTCTGCTGCTGATGATGATGATGATGAGGAGGAGGAGGAGAATGCAGCAGAGGATGACAGTGATGGAGAAGACAGTGGTGCTGATATAGAATCTGATGAAAGTAGTGATATTGATGATGATGATGATGGAACATCTCAAGTTATAAAGGAAGAAGATGAAAAGGTAGTTACTTGAATGATTTTGTTTGTGATATTAGCAAAGGAAATCTTAATCCTGTGTGAACCAGGTATCAAATTTTTCAAGTACATGCTTCATAAATTTTGTAAATTGTCAAATATATTCAAATTTTGTAAATGATCCTAGACTGAGTATAACATAACATTTACTTCAATCAATTTATTTATTGGTTCTTATTGTTCAACATTTTATTTGGAGATTACCAAGGCAACCAGAGTCTAAAACCAAAGCAACCCTAGATGGGTATCTGTAATTAGACTTTAGATAAAAGTGGAGAAAATAATTTCTCAATCTGATAGATTTCAAATCTTATTTCAGAATAAATTAAAAATGATTAGAGAAGCAAAGAAGGAACTTCCATATACATTTGAAGGTAAAAATTACACTATTATAAATTCAATACAATATAAACTGTTTGCGTTGTCATTTTGTCTATGTGTATGTTTCTCTGTTTAGAATTATTTCTAAGATTCAAATATGTTCATATTAAACATTGTTTGCATTTTTTCTAATAAAGCAATATAATTCATATAAATAATGTTATTCCAGCTCCAGACAGTTATGATGAACTGGTTGCCATAATTGGAGGACATAGCACAAACAATCAACTTCTAATCATAGAACGTATCCGCAAATGTCATCACCCAAGTCTGGCTGAAGGCAACTCAGAAAAACTAGAAAGGCTCTTTGCTCTTCTTCTTGAATATCTTGGGGATTTAGCTTGTGAAAGACCCCCTAAGATGGGTCTAATTGATAAGCTTATTAGGTTTGTATCTTTCAGTACATCAATCTATTATTTATAATAGCATGTAACTAATTCAAAGTATTTTATTGTATTTTAAGGTTCCATCCCCTGACCATATTATACACCATATAATATTGAGATTGTGGATGAGTAATGGGAAATTAACTGCATACTGATACTCGTAAATTAAGTTAGATTTCTGAACAATAGTTACTCGCTTGGGTTAGGGGGTTTTGTTTGTCTGTAGATTTGTTTCCTCTAGGGGATAAGACCCTCAAGTACTCTCAAAATGAAATATGTGGGAAGGGCGAGATGTATCAACAACAACTGTATGTCATTTTTACAAAATTTAAGTTTTCAGCTTGTTCTGGGACTAATGCTTAACTATTACTGGTATTAGTTTCACCATTATTTTTCATATTTGAACACCTTTCTTTACATTGGTCTCAGAGGCACTACAATTTTGTATATTGTGCGACAGAATAGAACCCCAGTGTTGTATACTAATAAGGTTATGATGCGAATATGTCATGATATGATGCGAATATGACAAAGTATGCACATCAGCCACAATATAGTAAACATAAGGACAAATTTATTTTATACGTCCATGTTACTAAAGCATGTTTGTATTTGCTGCATGAATTCAAAATATTGTAATCTTTCATTATGTTAAATTCTTTCTGTTAGCCATTTGGTTAAATTTTACTTATCAAAAAACCTTTGTGAATGAATATTTATTTATTGAAATTCTCCATAATTGTAGTCATGGTAACTGTGTTTGAAGGAATACAGCACAGTGAGGTTGATGCGAGGGCGTACTGTTTGAGTGCATACTTGACTACTGTAAAATCTGTATTAGAAACCGCGGCTTCTATTAAAATGGTACAATGCAACAGAGGGAATGCGGCTTCTATTAGAGCATCTACACATATGAGAAATGATGAATTTTTGGTTCTCAATTATTCAAAAAGAATAGGTGCGACTTCTATTAGGGATGCGGCTTCTAATACAGATTTTACGGTTAATTTATTGTTTAGTTTACTTTCTAACAGGCATTTGTATGAGTTGTGTCAGAACTCACCTATAAAAGCTGCTGAGACTATGCAAGCAAGCATTGTGGAACGCTATGAAGAATTTGATGATCTGTGTGAAAAGAAAAACAAGCGAAAATACCCTGGATTGGACATGGTATTAACTCTTAGTTTATATTAAGTATGTTGGGTGGACCTTTATCAGCTTTTGTGTTCATTTCATGCCGATATCATTTATCCTCCGTTTTTGGCAAATATTTTTGTTTTAGTAGTTTTCGGTAAAAAGGATATTTTCAAATTCTTCTTGTACACTGCCAATTATTTTTGTGAACAATTTGTTTGATGAAGTTAAGTTGACATCCTCTCAACAGCCAAAAATTACTTTTTATGGGTGTGCGTTGCTCGGCTTGGCTACCACAATGTTCTTGTAGGACAGTAGTGTTAATTCAACCATCAGGTCACGTGTAATGTATTCTTTGATGACTCTTGGTGTGTGCTCTATCTGCCACTCATTATACACTTACTCACTCAGAGATCTACCTGAGACTTGCCTAGAAATGCAGCCCACTTCGGTGCCTGCAAGAGTAGTATGTAGTCTATCAACATAAACCATAAAAGTGCTAGTCTATTTTGTCTATTAAATAGACCACAAAATTACATTCCACAACCATTGCCATTCTTCACCATCTCGGATGGGCTGCGATTCTCGTTACCGGTAATTTACTTAATTTGTAATTTATTTGCGTATTGATTGATTTGGCAATAAATATGATATCCACCTTATATAAGTATGTGGTCTATTCAATAAATAAATGGACTACCGATGATTTGTGCTGAGGTCTGTTATATTTTGCATCATCTATTATTGAATAATCTGAAATTGTTTCTCAGCTCATTATCTTAATTAATTAATTATTCATGTTCATGATCATACCAAGTTTACCAACCAAACATTTACAGTGGTATACATTATGTCAGCCAAGAAACTACTGGCTTGTTTATTTGTTTGTTTACCATTTTACTTCCTAACAGACATTATATTTTTCAGCTACTGTATTTCAAGTTGGTTTCCATCCTTTTCCCGACATCTGATTTTCGTCACTCTGTTGTCACGCCAACAGTCTTATTTATGAGTCAAGTATTGACACATTGTCAGCCGACATGTTGCCATGACGTTGCTGTTGGTTTGTTTGTTTGCAATCTGTTCTTCCAGGTAAGTTTAATTTTTTCAGAAATGCTGTATTTTTAGCAGCTTTGACTTCTCAATGTAAAGATGGTGTCTTCTTTCCCTATTTTTGCATTTTTGCCCTATTGTATTAAAACTTCACAGTAGCCATCTTGTATTTTCATAAAACTGCATGTCCTAAACAAATAGCAAAAAAAAGCAGTGTCTATTTTATGTCAAATTTATATATTTTGTAGGAAATACAATACAAAACTGTACATACTCATCAAATTATTATTGGAGAGATACTTTATTTGGTTCCCAAGTTATATGGGTTTCAAAATTTGAACTTGCACCCAATTCAGTAAAGACTTTAAAGACAAATTTACAAACCTTGCACTTCCCTGCTTAATGTAAGATATCTGACTAAATACATGCCAGAAGTTAAAACAGAAAACATGCACTAAGGATTAAATCTTCTGATTGTATCATTGTAATGCTGCTAGAATTATGTGTAATTTAATTGAAATTTTCACAGCCTTGACACATTCTTGCTGGCACTAGCTGTACTCATTGATAAGGGTTTGTTTCATTTCAGTATGTGTCACTATCTAAAAGATATGTCCCAGAGGTTGTCAACTATCTGTATGGCGTACTATTTTTATCAGTTCAGAAGTCGAACAGTAAACTCTATCCAGTTATACCTCCATTTAAACCATTTAGTAAATACTCACATATACTTGTACTTGAGGACACAGAAAAGACAAGGTCAGTAACTCTTACAGTCACATTGTATGTAAATCTTAACTCAAGACGAAAAAAATATGAAATCAAATAATAGTCAAATAATAAAACACATTTGTTAACTGAACATTTCTGCAATAAATTAGCATGTTGTCAATTGAACAAATTTCAATCGAATACCTTCATCATCTGAACCTCTGTCTATTATCTGAATATGTGATTTAAACACTTTTATCAATTGAACAAAGGTGTTCTGAACATCTCTGCAAACTTCTGATCTGAATAGCTATTTCTTAAATACTTTAATTGAACAATTCTTTTTCTTCATCTTCCACATCATCATCCATCATCATCATTTTTTGTAACATTTCTCATGTTCTCATTGGAGTATTTGAATTTTTTTCTATCACATTTCAGCCAAAAAGATGTTGCCAGAATCAGCTTGTCTGATATGTTTGCAGACAACAGTCAAGATAATTGTAACTCTGATTCATTTCGTGTCAGTATTATGAATACATGTCTGAGTCTTATACATGAGTTTGCTGAGCTTTATCAAGACCTGCCATGTTACAAGGAAATATTTACATTCATTTTATCAATTCTCAGTGAATTAGAGGTTGACAAATATTTAGACCAAATAAAGGTAAGAACAGTAAATTTAAGCAGTTGATGATTTAGTTTCTTCTGAGTTCATATCATTAACTCAAATTTGAATTCCACTAGCCTTGGAAACTACTGGACAGCGGTAGAACTAGCAATTCAACTATGTGACAGAAACTGTCCACATTCACATGCTACAACTCTACCAAGATGTTTTAATAATGAGAAATAAAACTATAGTTACACATTTGAATATTTATAACTTTTGTTTCCACTTTTCTCACTTTCTGTTTGAAATTTTATGCTTCCACTGACATCTTTTGCAAAAACGAATTACCAGGGTAATTATCTAAAACAATTAGACCTACTCTAAAAATTATTATTTGTTGATTGTCCAATAAATAGAAAGATTCGGGTGTGGTGTTATCTTCTCAAACTCCCTCTCCAAATAGCAAAAAGCACATAAATACAAGTTATTCAACACAATGTTTATTTTTATTTTTATTCACAGAACAAAGTAACAAATTTACAGTCATTATTATCAAACCAAGACAAGAAATCGCGAGATTTTCTAAGAAGAGAAAAGAAAAAACCACAGTCTATTAAATTATATGAACCCAAAATTATAGAAGAGTAAGTGATTGTTATTATTTATAGAAATTGAGATATGTTAATTAGATGAAATAATAATAATGTCATGCCACAATGTAGATTTCAGATAATACATGTATATATATTTGTTTGAAATGTGTCAAATAATTATTTATTTTGACCTGTGGAATAGCTATATACCATTTTAAATCAATTCACAAATTACAAGAATCTTATTTTAGTTAAAGTGCCAACACTCTCATCATATACTTTCTTTTAAATTTGTGAAATTACTGATGAGCAAAGTTAGATAATGTTTTACAGTAGTTTGGTAACCATAGTTACATGTGTGTTTTCTGAACAGCAGCATAATATCAAAAAACCTGACCATATGTTTTATTTTAATGGTAGGCAACTACTTTGTCTAGATTCTATATGTACATCTATTGAGAAATAGAAATATCTGGTATATAAAGGGTATAAGAATATAATATCTTAAATGTACAGATGGTTGGCCGAAAGTCCTTATGTGACCAATGCTAGATGTGCATATATTTGCTACATACCATATTTATGATGTATTTGTTCAGGACATCCAAAGATGAAATGAATTATTGTTTAATTCTAAGGAAATGAAATGCATTTCTTATGATACATTATTATAACAGTACTTGGCAAAATTAGGAGATCACATTTCTAAATAATGCAAAAACACATCTAAAAACAAACAGAATTAAAACTCAGAGAGGTGTAAAATTATTTAAATGGTGCATAAATATTTTAATGGTATTCTGAATCATGACCGATCCAGTGCTCGATATGTGTACTTTCTTATGTGCATGTGCATGTGTATACATGTATGTCACGATTCCATGTGGTGTACAAGGACAGGTAATGGTCTATCACTTAAATATGAATAAACAATACAAAAATACACATTTTCTCAACGTCTTAAATGGTGAAAATAAAGATATATTATAATACTTTAAATGTATTTAATACAAACAATACAAACTATAATGACAAAATCATTTTCAAAATGTTCTATAGTAATTAAAATTTGGTAGTATAACATTGGTTATGTTATAACCGAAGAACTACTTCTGACAATTATAATCAACATTTCAGTACAAGCTCATTAAACAATGAGCAAAAGAGGAATGTGTCACCAATCTTCATGTACTAACCATAGTAATTATAGTTTTAAATAATCCCAAAATGATAAAAGACCAAACTGGCAGTCATTTTGAATAAGAGAGGAAAAACAATCAATGGCAGCCCTATTCCCTCCAAATTTGTAAGGTCTACTTCAAATATATTGTTGTGAAGTGTCTGGTTGCCATGTTTATTGCAAATATTATAATTTTTAAGATTATTCTACCTTAAACATATATTGTGATCTTGAAGTGTAGTGTTATAAAAAAAAATAATATACATATGTTAATGATATGCAAATTAAGTGTTAGATATTTAATATTATTTCTATAAGTAATTATCTTTTTCTATAGTTATAATTTAGACACAAAAAGAAAAGCACAAAGCAGAACACAAAATGAAAAACAGAAACTTATCAGCAAACACAGAAGAGAGATGAAAGGAGCAATAAGAGAAATTCGAAAGGATACACAGTTCTTAGCAAGACAGAAAATAGAAGAACAGCTTGAAAGGTGAGATATTTGTTACCATGTATAACATGACTTGCCTTTTTTAAACAGAAAGTCACATGGATTGTTTTTTTTAAACAGAAAGTCACATGGATTGTTTTTTTAAACAGAAAAGTCACATGAATTGTTTTTTTTAAACAGAAAAGTCACATGAATTGTTTTTTTAAACAGAAAAGTCACATGAATTGGCTTTGTTTAAACTTGGTCACTTTATACATAATCACATGCTCCTGAGAGATAAAATTACGATATTGTCTTTGCCCTTGCTTACATTAACTCTTTGAATGCATTAAAATACAAAATATTGTATTCTTTATTTCAGAGATGTTGAAAGAAAAAGAAAAGTAAAAGAACTTTATCAGATGCTGGGAACACAAGAAGGGGACTTCAATGCTTTGAAACGAAAGAAGATAAAATTCTGAATGTCTTTATGCTCATTGGTCAACTTTATATTGAAAAAGACCTTTTAAATAAAGTACTTCAAACTTTGAAAAAAATATTACAATGATATATTATCTATACAACATCCATTATTCATCCACACTTCATTGATTACAATCAAACTTTTACTTTGTGACCAACCTAGGCATCTTAATAACAAATTTCATATACTCTGAATATTCAACCACCTAAATATTCAGCAGGTTATTATAATTGAAAGATTTCTAAACTTTTGACCAGTCACTAAAGTCTTTTGGGAAACGACTGAATCAGTACTGGGTCTGTGCCCAACTGTACATATCCCAAGTCTGATGCGAACATCAAAACAGGTTACATGTAAGTATGAGCCCTGAGTTATATATGAACACTAATTATGATGTTATACCATTAGCAATAGTTTATTAGTCTCCTGTCAGATGTTATTCCAAAACGAGGACTTATGAATTGACATCTATACGTTCATGTCCATCTCTATCTTGAACATACATTCATCATAGAATACACGATCTGATTAATGATGGCCAAATGAGGACCATTTGAAAATGAAATATTTCTGTCATTCCAGGGTTGGGTAGAAATACATAATGTAAAAGGGTTAATTATTCACTGGGTTTTAATTTTCGCTCACCGGAGAATGCGCTTAAATTAAAACAAGTCATTGTCAATGACACGTCCCCGTTACGTTCATATTTGAGTGACATATACATTCAAAGCAGATCATGACCGAAATGCACCTGCATATGTACAACACATTGTTCTAAATCTGAACAAAATCCATCCATGCATGACTGAGATCCGGTTCCGGAATTGCGAAAATACGTGATTTTGATGCATTTTCGGCCTTAAAATGGCCATCATTCAGCTATTGTTAAGCGGATCAGGAAACAAATGCACATATCTATTTGTGACATGATGTACCATGTGTGTGTGAAGTTTGAACTTGATCAATCCAGACATGTCTCGGATACGGACCCAGAACTGAATTCTTTAAAACAAAATGGCTGCCAGTCGGCCATTTCGAACTTGATCAGAAAAAAAAATGACGTGCATCAAGGTCCTATTATGTTTAATGTATGTACCAAATTTGAACAAAATTCGTCCATGCATAACTGAGATCCGGGTCCGGAATGGTGAAAATGTGCGATTTCAATGCATTTTCGGCCTTAAAGCGACCGCCATTTGGCTATCGTTAATGAGATCATGAGACAAATGCATTTACATATTTATGACATGATGTACCTTGTGTATGTGAAGTTTGAACTTGATCAATCCAGACATGTCTCGGATACGGATCCAGAACTGAATTCTTTAAAACAAAATGGCCGCCAGTCGGCCATTTCAAACCCGATCCAAAAAAAAAATGACGTGCATCAAGGTCCTATTATGTTTAATGTATGTACCAAATTTGAACAAAATCCGCCCATGCATAACTGAGATCCGCGTCCGGAATGGTGAAAATGTGCGATTTTGATGCATTTTCGGCCTTAAAATGGCCGCTATTCGGTGATATAATGTGTGATGTATGAGTGAAGTTTGAACTTAATCGGTCCATGCATGTTCGAGATACAGGTGATCACGGACGCACACAGGGCAAAACTTAAGTCCCCGTTTTCGCACTACGTCCGAACGGGGACTAACAAACCCAGTGAATATGTAAAATTTAGCATAGAACATATTATCTAAATGATAAAACCGTGAATTTAAAACCCACTGAATATGCCTGAAATGATAAATCAGCAAAATTTAAACCCAGTGAAAATTAGTCATTTTACAGTAGTCAAAAGAAATTTCCATGAGCAAAAACCACTTGCTCATACTGTGAGTGTTCCAATAACTCGAGTGGATCATATTATATATATGTGTTAAAAACATCACTACCCCCTCAACCGCAGGCTACATTCTTTCCATATAAGTTTTAGTACACGTGATGAGAAGGTGAGGTACGTAGCGACTTATTCTTGACATGAAAAAAATACAATAATATTCTCACAAGTGACAAATGACTGATAGCACTAAACAAATCAGAAACTAGCTGCACTCAAAACAGCTGCCGAGAGAAGTAATACTCGGCTATTCTAAGCTGGAAATGTACATAGGTCAATGTCCTTTAACGCGCATCAAACATTTGCCTCTGGGAAGACGCTAGAACAAACTGAAACTAATGTGATCAATACTTAGCTTCAGAACTCGTGCACATCAGTCTGCCTGTTGCAAGGAACTTTCCTGCTTACAAAGCAAGGAAGTTATTCAGGCATATATGGCTGCCCACTAAAAGATTATGCTATATTACTGTAGTTCCAAATATGTGTCGACACGTGTCAAAGCCTGGAGACATGGTAACGATGAGCAGGAGCAAGTTCTAAATGCACTACAAAAAGTACATGACTGAAGACAAGCATTTATGCGAAGCCCAATTTTCTGTGCTGTTACCTGAAGTTCAATTATGGTTGAAGCAGCTGTTACAGAATACTAAAACTCACATTAGTAGCATAATAATGTGCTGCTACATGTTGAGATATGGCGACTAGATGAAATAACATAACAGAAATTGGGTCTTTTTTATGATTGAGTCCATCACTGCGAAAAATGCATGTTTGGACCTAATTATGAACCCTGTCTTTTTTACCTTGTTCTATTTACATCTTCAAAAGTATTTGGACAGAAGTTGTATTATAAGTTCAATATAATTATTGTTGTTGGATAAAAGCTATTGGAGTAGCTTTGAAGAAAGTGTTCTTGTGTCAGGGGAACATATAATCAGAAACAGAATGTCTTCAACATCATAGTTTGATAAAATCGCTTGTGTCAAACAAATAGTAATACGATTGTGGCTTTTCTACATAATTCAGGTACATGTTTGGCTGACCATTTGGCGATGGTAAATTGTGGATGTCAAATCTTGACCAAAACCAACATCTCCAATCCCAGAGTTAATAACACCTAGACTTTACTTGTTTGTGTTTCGGAAATATTTGCAGCAAGGTTTGAAGGCCCTACACGAACATTCGAAGCTGTTTTACCGAAACAAAATATCTCACGGAAACCGTCTCGAAAGTGGCGATTTTTAAAGGCATAAATAAATGGATTGATACAGGAATTACAAAGTGCCAATATCTGGACAGGTAGGAATTGTGATAGATGAAATTTAGCAACGCCAATATTGACCAGTATTACCATGATCTGGTCTGGGGTCCAACAAATGACAAAGGAAAGAAACACAATAATTAACATTTGGATGACTTTCTTTCTTGCTCCTATGTAACCCTGGTTACAATTGCTAGATGTCTGAGACGACTGTCCTGCCAAAGATAGGTTTACATGTTGAGATGTGCTGTTCTTGAGACGTTTCCAGATAGCAATGTATGCCCACGTCATGACTACGAGTGGCAACAGATAAGTAAACATAAACAAAAAGATGCCATGTGAGAGTGCAGAGCTGGGAGAGGTAGAGTAGACGCACACCCCGTTGATAACTTTGTGGAATAACGGGAAGTTGACTAGGATTATGCAGGGGAGTATATAGCACAAAGCAACGCAGACTGCTGCTAGGCGTCGACTAAAGAATAGACGATGTTTCACTGGATACACTATCCCACATAGGCGTTCCAGAGTTATTGCTACCAGGTGATATGTGGACGCCAGGACGGCCACCCAGAATGGGTAACCAGCTTCGACCACCACGCACTGAAAGTGGCGGATGGTTGGGACCCGAGATAACGGGATGAGCCGAGACACTACCGATAGCACCCATAGAGTGGATGATATCAAGTCCGCGATTGCCAAACTAGCTATGAAGTAGTTGGTTAGGTTTTGAAGAGTTTTTTTTCGTGCCACCGTGATGCACACAAACATGTTTCCTACGATACCAATGCATCCAAATGCAATCTGAAACATGTTGATGGGTTTCCATAGTGATACTATAACTATCGAGTCAGTGTTCTCAACTGTTGAATTGTTCGACATCGTAGATCGGGTTGTTTTCTTTTCTAGATATGTTGCTGTCTTGTTGACGTGAGTGGAGCTTGGACACATGTAAAACCAATACCTACAAAAGAACAGCATCACTGAAACTCTTTAATCAATTATTGACAGCGCCTGTAGACATCAGCTCTACCAATATCTTTTTTTTAACGCATCTATACATCTACTCCCGATAATTGGGTGTTGCTTTTCCTTTTGAATTGTTTATATGCCCAGACAAAATAATTTCTGGCATTTATGTGGATTTATTCTAATTAAGGAAAAATATGTTTTCGTAGATCTTTCCCGCGGGGTGGCTCACTGTAATACTAGGGACTTATAGTTGCGAAAAAACACACGAAGAAACGGCCACAGATACAATGACAAACGGGGGGGGGGTCTCACGAGACCGGTTATTAGTTTGCACACGCCATGCGAGCCACTGTAGTCTTATAAGAGGTCTTGGATGATTACAATGTAGCTATCAGCATGGATGTTACTTTTACCTGTTTTACGTCTATATTTCGTCCATATATCAGTGTCTGTGTAGACCAGAGTTAATTTTGTTTTGGCAAAATACATCAACCGATGTTCGAACTCAATTAAAGATGTAATACGACCGAAAACATATATTGTTGTTGGATAGTCAGTACCGCAGACTAAATTAGGACTATGATTTATCATTAACTAAAAAAGATGCGTATGTAGAGAAAACAACAGTATTCGTTCTATGTACACAAGTGTTATTGTTGCATCAAACAAATACTCAGATGTATACTACAAGAACAGCGTTCTCAGATTATGTGGATCATAGTCCTAAGTTTTTATCAATATACACTTTCGGACAACAATATTAAATATGACATGCTCTCGTGATTATTGCATCTTTATTACAAAACTAGTACCTATGTCTGCTTCCACACATGTAGATGTTAATTTTCTGTGTTAATTTCAACCAATTAGCTACATTCGTTTCCTAATGACTGGTATATATTTGTTTTATTTGATGTAAGTTGTATTTCACTGGGACCTATTAATGGAATTGGACCAGTGGGATATTCAAATAAATAAATTAATAACCCCATCAGAATCACCAGTGATTAGTATATTACGTCACGCGAAGTAAAGAAAAACCAATTTTACTTTGATTTATCTTGTCTAAGCTAGGTAAAGCGTCAGTACAAACCGTACCAGAAATGGACTATTTACGTAATGACGTAACAGTACAAGCAAATACGAGACTTTTTGGCTAATATCTGTATAGCTCGGCTATATCTTTGTTCGGCCCTGAATATCATGTGGCGCACTTTAAACGCAAACCAGTTTCAATTCACTTTTCTTAAATGCATCTGCCTTAGTTTATTTTGTACTTCCGAAATCTACTGTTGGGTCTATACACTCCTGCGGCCATTCCAGTAAGCATCACGCTGTGTACATGTTTCCGATACGGTTCACGGTTTGAGAGTCTGCAAACTTAATACTAGTATAAACGTACTGAAAATTCAAAATTATATAGAAGGAATCATCGAAATTATGAATATGATGCAAAAACCGTAGATTTGGGTATTATGCAATTCCCGTATTCGAGATTGTTCCATATACACAGAGTAAACGCGAACTACTACCCCGTCTTTAATTAAGACTATATTTTCTCGTCAAAAGAATAGATGAGACCATTGGTCCTAAAGTCTTTGATGACTACAAGTAGGTAAACATTCTCTACGCCGATAAAGCTTATGGTGTGCAAATTAGAGTACGGTTAAAACGGGTTAAAATTTTGTTTGAAATATTTTCATACACACATCGGAAAATTGTTCCAACAATGAAATTGATATCTAAATAATATTAATCTTCCTTGAATAACAATGAAAAGCATGCATTAAATAAACGCATCTCTTTTATTGATTGCGAATAGACTAAAACGTGATAAATCGACATTCTTACAATGTGCTCATTCATAAACACAATAAGAGGGTCGGGAGTTTCTTGCAAATTGGAGACTCATATGTCTTCTACAAAATTATTGTTTTTGCAGCTCCATTGAGGTTACAATCAGTGTTAAATATGGTTAACAATACACAAGCCGCAAATCTGAAGACAAATTGTCATTGATCAATTTGTATACGATGTAATCATTTAAATTCAATCAAAAAAAAAGCAGGCGCCATTCCATTTTTACAGATTCGACACTGTAGATTATATTTTTATTATTTATTTATTTAAAGTAATGATCAATTTCAATCGTGACGAATTTATTAACTATATCAAAATATTATATTCATACCGTGGTGCCAAATTGCTGAATTATGAATACGTATCGCAACCATTTTATTTGCAACTCGGCATTCGACAAAGTTGTCCAATGTCGACCATGTTTTTCCTATTAGTAGTCAAATTTTAGCAATTAAAACAGATTCGATAATGGAATAAACGGAGTCTAAATGAAGACTCGTGATTGGTCTGAAGAACTACGATTATCTAAGGTTGCCGATAATACTAAGTCATGATTTTGGCAAAGTGCCAGGCTTAGTACACAAACTAAGGATTGTGGTAAGGATAATTAAGAATCTGATCAACTCCATATGGCGATATTTTACGTCTGAAATACACAATTGAATCCATCGGTACATTGATGTTCACAAAGGCGTGAAGAATGCTTTCATTCGAAAATATATATATTATATTATATAGGCACTATGCGGTCTCGTTAACGGTTTTCGATAACATTTTCTTAAAATATTTATTAGGTCCACAAAATTAGACGCAAAACTATTATCAGTAACTATAGTAACTATGAAGATGATGGTATTCGAATGTATGACATCTTCTTAATATTATGTATTATTGATCTATGTCATAATAAAACCACGAATAAGATTCTGACTTAAAGATAACTATTGATCACTAAATCATATTTGATAAACACTGGGTCGTTAATGAATGGAACAGTTGTAAGTAACAACAATATAACAGTAGGGGTTGCTACGGAACGTAAATTTGCACGATATTTTAGGGAATGGTCACAATTCATATAAATTGAAAGTGCGTAGACCAATTGTGAGCTATGTGGAATACGAAATGGTACGGTTCATATACTTCACAACATTTAAATAAAACAATCCTACTGGAAACATTCCTTGATGAATTGACTTTGAGAACAAATAGTTACATTCAGTAAGTTAATCCAGTATATAGAAACATGAGCATGTGAGCTATATGGAGTTATAACTTAATAAATTAAATATTTATACTTTAACATTATTATAATAATAATTGTAATTTCTCTATCTCTGTTGTTTACAAATGTGTGAATAAAAAAACAAAACAATTACGAAATCTTTCAGGCTTAAATCGACATAACAGTGAATGTAAATACGAAACTTACCATCAGTGCTAAGATCATCTGCAGTCTGCCTTCAGAGTTTCCACAAACTAGAATCTCTTTCCGTTGTGTATTTGTAATACCTATCTAATTAACATAATAGTACACTCCCTTATACAATCCGTGATCAAATCGCAAAGTGGGAATGCAGAATGTTTCACCGAAACTCGCAAGCTTTTTAGAGCCTCGGGTATCTGTATGTTTTAATTGGATTCCTGTGGTCGTAGTTTGTGGTTGCTAAGCGACAATACTGGATATCAAATTGACAAACAACCAATAAACTGCTATGTTTTAGGTGGTTAATGTGATATTACGAATCCTAGCAACTGATATCGTAGATATATATGTCAAGCTGGCTGCTATTAAACAGATAAACTCATTTTATTAACTTTTACAGAATGCTTTTATGTTATGATGTTGTTCAAAACGATACAGTTTTTTTTGGCGCAAGAATAGATCAAACATCGATGACTACTTTTAAGCAAATTAACATTAGTTCATATTGCATTATGGGTACTCGTCACTTACTGATGGGACATATAAAAACTTTGTACAAACACGCTTCTATGGTTGCTATGAAAATTGTTATTGTTTCCAGACACGGAGACATTCAACATTTCTCGCCGAAGTTTTCGATATCCAGTTGGTATCAGAATCGTATATAAACGTTTTGTATATGCTTATTAATGTAAACGACACAATTCCAATCTACAGACCAGAATTTATATTACACAGTATAATGAATCTGATTTACTAGTGCTAGTGACATCCGAGCGTTCCAATGGTTCAGTGCAATACATTTGTGATTTTACCATACTCATGCTTTTTCGAAAACGTCGGTACCTACAAACCGAATGCAATACAGCTCTGTGGTGATTTTGAAGAAACAGTCACCTTTCTGACTAGCTCCACTCTTTCCCAATGCTAGCTGGGCTTTGTAGAATAGAATAGAATAGAATAGAATAGAATAGAATAGAGGCACAAAATGAAATATATGTCATATAACATCCATGGTCACTTACATAAAACGAAACAAATGAACAATGTTCATTACACAGACAAATTAAAATATAACAATTTCATTTACAAATTTAGCAAGGCTATTCACAATTAAACTTGACCTTAGTTTTTTTTTTCAAATTTGTCTTGTTTTTGCCAATAATTTCAGAATGCTCACATCATATAGTGAAATCGTATGAAAGAACCGTGAACATGCTTCCGATATGCCTTGATGGTTACATTTTATTAAAGCATGTACTTCATTGCCAATTACTCCATTTTTACAATGAATAAAATTCCTTGCATCTGGGGATATTCCTAAATGCCTCAGTCTTTCTATTGGTAGAACACGTGCTGATATTCTGGGTTTTGTGATATATTTTTTTAGAAAGTTGGTCATAAATTGCATGATAATGTTCATTGGTTTATAATGTAAAATTATAAAGCTGATGACACAATAAAATAGCATTATTTTGTATGATAAAGTTACGTTTTTGAGAAACTTGTCCTAATATTTTTCAAAAAAGCTATTTTATTACAATTCCATAGAATACAATGTTAAAGAAATAATACATTTTTGACACGTGTTGAAATATTTGATGACAACAAAAAGTATCCCATTATTAGCAACCTATGTCACCAGTCTATCAGTTTAAGATAATATAATATCTCTGCCATATGAACCTATATTAAAAGCGTTATAATACTGCCAAAATGGAACTATCCATTAAAATACAATCATTTTCATCATCAACCATACTATCATTTTATCGGAAATAAGGCTTGTGACCCGGTAATATTCATATATTGCCTTGGAGTACAAATAATTTAAAAATGATTACATTCCTGGTATTTTCATTTATGAGTAGGCATCTACCTTAATAACACTTTATACCGTGAAAAAAAAACATCTTCCAAATTATTTTTGGTACAGTTAATTTGTCCACTGTTAATGGTCTATTGGTGTTGATGGCAAATTATCTGTCAGAAACAGAGAAGTATGTAGTTGTATATACATGTACCATATACTTCTATACTTTCCAAAATCTGTGCCATGTCAATAAATGAAATACCATTATATTCTCTACGAATTCATTTCAGATTTATACAATGAAAAGACTCGAATCATGATCTAGTCGTCAACGGTTATTTTGTGAAGTTGTCACGTTTTACCCCCTTCAAAACTCTGGTTAGTTGATTTATTACTTGCTACCATGTATGTATGGCGGTAAACACCTTCGGCCATTACATTGTCAGCACGTTCGTTAGTCATTCCAAAACCGTGCGAATATAATGATTACATTCAATACAATGATAAAGTCGTGACAATTTTAGCTTTATTCTGTGTACCTCTAACTTGGTAATTGGTCGATGTACATCTATGGCCGTACACAAAACGTCGGAGTCATCAACCTACACTAGATTTAGTTGTGCTTCACGCGTATTGCAAGTAACTTTCTCTTGAATAAATAATGTTGTTATTGATAGGTAAAACTTTGTAAATAGTTTGATCAAAATGTTTATCTTCAAACTTGTATACGAGTTTTGGCAAATACACATATTTTCCTGTTTGCAATGTATTATGGCTCAGTTTCACTAACGGGAAATTTGATTATATTATGCATCTCATGCAATGGACAAATAACTGGCGGCTATTTGCTAAAAAAACCAAACATTGCCGTATTTGTGGAACAAGATAGGTAGTCTATAGATTTTGTTCAAACATCTTGATGCACGTTACTTTTGCAGATCAGAAGTTTAAATGAATAGTGTTTCTCCAAAATATCTCCGCCATGTCTTCACCGATCACGTTGAAATTGACACATGCATCATTTGCTGATTATACATCTTGTCACACAAACGTACATGCACACAATCTTACTGACAATAGCCAAATGACGTTCATTTAAAGTTAACAAGTCATCAACAACAATCACTGGTTTTAGTTCTTGCTAATATCACATTAATTGATATGATAATACAATAGGGCACTATGAACAATAGGTTGAATATGCATGAATAATCCCTCTCGTGGGAAAAAAACACCCATTGCAATTTAAAACATCACAATTCAGATATGTGTCAATTTGTGACGACAGCAAACAATTACAACGCAAAAACATAACCCGGTGTCGAAGACTGAGATTATAAGCAATTACTTCCAGCAATTTAATGTGATACTCTTTACTGGCGGGCTATTGATAAACTGAAATAGGCCAACTGACGTCACAGAACGCTGACAGAGTACTCATCTAGTTGACCGCGAGCTTTGTGACGTATATCCTGTCCTTGTCGTTATATCCGTGTAATAATTACAACCAAAGGCAGTTATAGCTATCAGTGACCGCGACCGTGACAGTGACATTTAACGGATAGTCATAGCACCGATGAATACGGGTACATTATTCACTGGCTGCTATGTAAGTAGTCGTCTAAATGTGAGTATTAGGTCTAATATGCACTATCGAAGTAAGCTGTGATAAAAGCCAATTCAGAATTTTATAAACAACTCATATATATAATTGGTGTCTAACCGTCACGGTGTATTCTCTGTGTCAGCGTAAATTTGAGTTCACCAATTTCTTGACAATTTTAAACTTGTTGCAATATTACTATTCTTTAAAATATTTGTTCGATTGGTGTAATCCTATAGCAGGTGATGGTCTTTTATTCAGTTTCATTATACTATCAAAGAATATTCCGTCATATAATAAACGACAATGTTTTATAAGCGTGCTCTTCTGCAATGTGATGTATTTGTCAACTTTCTCAACTACAGTTGACGCCAAGTTACATGCATTTTTTAGGAGATACAACATTATAATGTTTTATGGGATGTTTCAATGTACACAATGTATTCCAGTTACGAGGTATGGGTGTGGGTCGAAATCGGTATTGTGCGCCCCTAGTTTCGCCCTTCACTCGCGCCCCATTTCCCATGTTTCGTTTCTTGATCCATTATTTTTACTGACTTTTTTATCGAAATTGCCCACTAGTTGGGTTATCATTCTGCACCATCGAAAAGCAATGAAATGTTGTTTTTATTATAGGACGCAATCTGGATCAACCGTTACTTAATTGAAACAGTATTTCACTTCAATGATCCATGATTGTACTCATTGCGTCAACATGCAATTTCTTGAAGTTCCGATGCAGACACATTTCTTTGCACTAGTATTTTGCACTTAAACTGTTTTAATTTTGTTCAAACGATTGCAAAATTTTCAGCGAAAATAAAAACACATACGATACAAAATATTTTGTTTTTATTATCTTATCTGCAGTCACGCGATGGGTGCAATCCAACAAAATAAGCAAAATTAAGTTTTTAAAACAGGACTTTTTTTCCGTCACGTACTGACTATTTGTTGAACGACAACTAATGTATATACAGGAATTATTCTTATTTTTCTGTATAAATGAAACATATGTTGCTCATATTTGTAATTGTTAATCAAATCGTATTATTTTCAACAACAAAAACGTCACCGTTTCAAAAAAAGTTGTTAATTTTTTGTCTGAAAACATCCGGGCGGGAAATGACTGGTCAACTTGATTTTTGGTCAGCATAGTTTTTTCAAGAAAATAAAAGATATGTTGTTCAAATTATCCAAATTTTCACTAGTATCACGCTATTTTCAAGAACGTTGGCGTGTTTTAGTTTGGAAAATATCTTTCCGTAAAAGGTTATAACGAAACTGTCTGCAAATCACTCGAGGCCGGACATGATTGTGCAGGCTTGCCATCGAACGTCATATTTTTCACCAAATTTCGAAGAAATAAAACATTGACATTCAAATTATAGAATTTATTTAGTTGAATCTACTATATACTGGTAGAATATACTATTTTCAAGAAAGTTGGCATGTGTGGTACGTGTCGTCACTTGAATTCTTTTCTCGAAGTCGTCATTTTCGTTTCGTTTTATTATTCATCTATATGGTTCGGCCACTCAAAGTTATACCTCTGATAATGACCTCTCAGAGTATAATTTCTGTTTTGTTCTAAGTTTTAATAAGCTTTTTAGCGCGATTTCTAGACGACCCGGTCCTGGTCGCTTGTGACCCAGGTAAAAAAAGACGATTCGGCCCTGGTTTGGACGTTCCGGCCCGGGTATAAATTATATTCGATATGTAATGTTAATATATTAAATGCAAAACGAATGACGTATGAATATCTTGTTCATAACTTATATTTCGTCTTTTGCAGGGCAAGCATAGTTATGTATTTTATTTCTTTTCAGAAAAAGTAATATTTTATATTTGAGCGTGTCACGTGTCACAGATATAGATACAGACATAAACCAAACATTTTTGAAAAGCTTGAACCAGGAATTTTCAGTATGAATTTTCTCGATGACGCAGAATGAAGGGTACAGAATATGTCGCAGAATGATGGCGCTCAGGGACACACACTGCTTATTTCGGGAAACGCGCCGGCGCAAAACACCGATTTCGATCCCCATACATACTTCCACATACGCTTCTTTAGGGATGTTCAGTCCCCATTATCGTAATTGTTGACCTTATTTGCAAATGGAAATACAAATAAAACGTATCCGCCGTGCATCGGGCTCGAACAGATCCCTTGGCGAGCAAAACATACTAATCTTAATACAGAAAAACACACAGTTGACAATCGCATTCAAAAAGTGTTTCATCAAAACTGATTAAACAACACAGTGTTTGGTAATGGAGACAGTCAATGGAGACTGTTCACGATTATACAGATATATTAAATACCTACTCAAAGTTAACAGCAAATCGACCATTGTGGCATGTCTTTTAGAATTAGGAAGGTATCCATTAATTACCGTGAACAGGTATAAAACAGATGATCAAATACTGGTCTCGCATAACAAAAAATGCCTGAAAATTCTCTGGTTTAAGGAGCATATAGTGTCAGCTTAGAATTAGACAACTCTGGCACCTACAACTGGGTTTCCGGTTTAAAACTTATACTTAAAGATCTAAATATAGACCATTTGTAGCAGGAAGAATAAAATGCGAACAATGTAATTATAGATAAAATAATATCAGAAAAACTAAAAACAAAATTGTAAACAGATTTAGACAATGATAACAAAGGGAAAAATCACAAAAGTAAATTGCGCACTTACAGAGAACTGAAAACGGACTTCGGCTTTGAAAACTACTTACACGTAGTCAAAAATACTCATCACAGGTCATCAGTGACAAAATTGAGGATTATTGCTCACAGACTACAAATATATACTGGGAGATATAACACAGATATATCTGACAGAAAATGTCTATGTTGTGAAAATAACGACATAGAGGACGAAGAACATTTTCTTTTAATATGTGATCTCTACGCGAGAGAAAGAAACAAACTTTATCACCTCCACATTTAGCAAAAGATAAAGAAAACTATATTTTAAATAATAAAGATGAGAAAACAGTAACACAAGTAGCAAAATACATAGAGAACTGTTTCTAAACAAAAGAGGAAAAACTTAAAACATTATAGTCAGCTATCTCAAGATAAGGTCATGTACATGTATTAGTAATCCAAACATTTACCAACACAAATATGGAAAACAATCTAATTCACTTCCTCCCCAACTTTAATTTGCTTGTCAATTTTTATTTTCCTGTGGGTTGTTTTATTCTCACTTTTATTTTATGTTTGTCTGTATTGCATTTTAGTCACAATCCTACTGGGGATACGAACGCAATAAAAATAATTAGTCCCCGTTCGGACGCAGTCCGGAAACGGGGACTTATGTTTTGACCTTCGTGTGTCCGTGCGTGAGTGCGTGCGTCCGGACCTGTATCTTAGGAATGCCTGGACCAATCACAATCAAACTTCACACATACATCATACATGATATTATACATATGCACGTCAATTTGTTTCACGATCTGATTCAAGATGACCATTTCTCGGCTGTTTACAGATGGATTTTGTTCAAACTCGGTATATACAATAGACATTATGGGACCTTGATGCAAATAATTTTGTTTTTCAGATCAGATTTAAAATGGCCGACTGGCGGCCATTTTGTATTAATGAATGTGGTTCTAGCGCCATATCTCTGACTTTCACTGATTATGTTCAGATTTTAAATATTCATTATGTACATCATGTTATAGATAGACATATATATTGGTTTGACGATCCTATTCAAAATGGCGGCCTTTTTTGTGCTAAACAATAATCAAATATCAAGCATTTCTGGATGGATTTCGTTCAAACTTGGTACATATATCAGACATTACAGGTTCCTGATGCACATAATTTATTTTTCAGATCGGATTCAAAATGGCTGTCTAGCGGCCATATTGTTTTAATGAATGGGCTTCTAGACCCATATCTCCGACTTGTTTTGACTGATAATATTTTCAAATTTTAAATATTCATTATACATTATGTCATAGATAAACAGATATATTGGTTTGACTATCCTATTCAAAATGGCCGAATGGTGGTCATTTTTGTGCTAAAAAATCATCAAATATCAAGCATTTATGGGTGGATTTCGTTCAAACTTGGTACATACATTAGACATTACGAGTTCCTGATGCTCGTCATTTTATTTTTCAGATTGGATTCAAAATGGCTGACTGGCAGCCATTTTGTTTTAATGATTGGGCTTCTGGAGCCATATCTCTTAAATGCTTTGACTTATTGTATTTAAATTTTATATACTCGTTATACATCATGTTATATATATACAGGTATTCAAAATGGCTGATTTTGAATGCTGTTCCAGAGCAATATCTCTCAATATGGACAAGTACTTGTTTGACGATCAGATACAAATGTCAATCATATTCCTGACATGGTTATATTCCAGCTAAATTACTATAAACAAAACTATATATATCTTAAATTTGATAACTAACAGGGACTGTGCCATGCATGGCTTGTTATTATTATGAGACAGGTGACCACAGGTCTGTCCAGGTCTGTCCATAAATTAGCATTAGAAATACCATGAGTGTATGTGGCTTTACAGACAAGAGTCAAGAGAATTACACTCCGGTAAGCACCTTCGCGCTATTAACTCAAAATTCTGTACCACAGATAAATTTTGACAAAAGTGGATAAACTAGTGCCGAGATGGGAATACTTCACATTCAAGTATATTGAGATACACACAAGTAATTTAAACAAGTTATTTATATATTTTATTAATGTATGTGTACAAGGGAAAGTAATAAAATCATTCACATAGCCCTGCTGCACACTGAAAATGAACAAAAAAACACATTAGGAATGCAAACATTGGTGGTAAAATTATGCAATATTTTCATACAAACACACTTGACCCCCCCCCCAAAAAAAGAAAAAACTGCAATTGTTGACCAAAAAATTTCAAATGAATTCAATTAACACTTTTAGTGGTTTCAAATAGAAGCCTACTCATAAATGAAAATACTTGGAATTTATTCATTTTGCAATAAATGATACTCCAAGGCAATATAATGATATTGACTTAAAAATAGTTGGGGATCACTATCCTTATTTTTGAGAAAATAATGGTTGTATTTCAGTTGCCATTTTGGCAGTATTTATAATGCTTTTACCATTGGTTTCTATGCAAAGATGATATGCCATATCTAAAACTGTAGGCTGGTGACATGGCTGAAAAAATAATATATTGTTAATGATGGGGTACTTTTTGTTATGAACTACATGTATTTTAACAAGCAGCCTATCGGCTGAGATAGCTCCGCTGTTAGCAATGCACATTTCAATTAAAGAACTGAAGACATCATTAGAAAATGAACGATATGTATAGTATCAAAGCAATCGGACTTACAGTTTTTAATAAGAAGTCGAAAATATCACTTTCTACCAAACATGACAAAAATATTCACCAACATTAGAGAATTGAAGATATCATCACGAAATGAACAAATCTGAGAGAGGTCCACATGTAGTACCTATATATGTAATATCAAAGCAATTGCACTATTGGTTTTTAACAAGAAGTCGTAAATATCACTTTTTACCAAAAATGACAAAAATATTCACCAAAATTAGAGAATTAAAGATATCATGACAAAATGAACAAATCTGAGAGAGGTCCACATGTAGTACCTATATATGTAATATCAAAGCAATTGCGGTTTTTAACAAGAAGTCGAAAATATCACTTTTTACCAAAAATGACAAAAATATTCACCAAAATTAGAGAATTGAAGATATCAACATGAAATGAACAAACCTCAGAGAGGTCTACCCAAGGTACATATACACCAAGTATCAAAGCATTCAGGCTTGTAGTTTTCAAGAAGAAGTCGAAAAAGTAAAACATTGACACGGACAACGACGGACGGACAATCACTCATATGATAAGCTCCGCTCGACAAAGTCGACAACGGAGCTAAAAATCTGGGTTTAAAAAGTGTCAAAAAATGCAATTTTTCTTTAACAAGAATCATTTTTTCAACTTTTTTTTAAAACTAATTATTTTTGCAAAATATTAGGACAAGTTGCTCAAAATACGTAACTGTAAGACATAAAATAATGCTATATCATCATGTCATAGGACAATAGCTCCAACATTGTACATATCATAAACCAATGAACATTGTCATGTGACTTATGACAAAAATTACGAGTAGGCTTCTACCTTATATGAAACAAGGCAGGTTCTTAAACAATTTCCTTAATCTTTCATACTTCACTAAATCCAGGCACATATCATCTCATACAAATCTTATTATTTCCCCCTTTATCCTCGGGGCGGAGCTATATCACATCACGTTCCACGTTGCTAAGACGCGCACCACTGTACCACGTATTTTTATGGGCTCTCCGCGCTGCTGATGAACGAGGAACGCCGGGCTGGTGAAAATCTGAGACTCAACTTTGAAGTAATCCTGAACAATCAAATTAATATGCATTACGCACACAGGATTAATCTTGTTACACTGTTCAGGGGAGTCTCTACAACCATCCCAAAGTACCATTTCTGAAAGTTTTCAGCCCTTGTTTTCACTGTGATGGTTGCCATGCGATGAAAATGACCGGATGTCCGCCCAAGGATAACACATACATATATTGGAGTTAATAAATTAGCAGTTTCAGAGAGTTCATGATGGACATTGCTATCAGCTCTAATAGAAGGCCTAAAGCTGCATTTCTTTAACATTGTTTAATCTATATAATACAATGTGACATTTGTGATACCCAATGAACATACAATGTATGATATGAGACAGTACTTGGACAACTGACCAACATAAATATAGGTCAAGTTGCATGACATATCACTATTCATCAAGTATCACAAAGGTATTTTTGACAAAACATAACTCTGGCCTCATTTAAGCTTTTGGTTCACTGTGCTAAAACTTGAAAAAATAATTTTATTGAACTAAAAATCTCTTATTGGTAATATGATATAAGCAACAAAACTTTTTAAAATATTTGAGAAAAAATAAAACATTTTGTACACTTTTAAAAGAGTTAATAAACATTATATATATATATATATATATTATACTACGTCACAGTGTCAAATATCCATGTCTCACTTATTTATATTTCCAAGTTATCTATAGGAGAGGAGAAAGCAATAAACCAATGATTGTAATATAAAAACTTTATATAAAGGAGTACATCACTTTATAAATGGCTTCTAACACAATGATTGAGGTGCCCCAGTTGAGTTTTGCTGATATTATGTCAATCTCACTATAGCTATAGCATCACAGATCAGTGTTTTATTATCAGTGTAAAAACTGACATATAATTGAGAACATTTCACGGGAATACATGCATCTGCAGCTACAATTCAAACTATAAAATTACAGTAAGCAAATAACACCGAATAAACGGCAAGGTAAAGACTATGTCTAATTATAGTAAATACGTACTGCGTGCGTGACTCGAACCGGCGCTCGCGTACGGCACCTAATCGCCTAGCTTCACGCCACTACACGTCTTCCCCTCGGCCACCGGGCATCCCCAAAAAAGGATGCTTAATAACCGAGCTTATTACGTGCAGAGAACATGAAACCCGTCCACGCGATACGCGCCACACAGCATGGCCAGAATGCGGCAAAGGCCTTCAGATCTGGCTGTAGTAGGATGGTGAAAGTAATGGTACAGCATTTTAACAGTGAATAAGTACTGAGAAATAATTTTTAAACTCATAGTTGCTGTCGACATAGGAAGTAAAGTAAGCAAATAACACCGAATAAACGGCAAGGTAAAGACTATGTCTAATTATAGTAAATACGTACTGCGTGCGTGACTCGAACCGGCGCTCGCGTACGGCACCTAATCGCCTAGCTTCACGCCACTACACGTCTTCCCCCTCGGCCACCGGGCATCCCCAAAAAAGGATGCTTAATAACCGAGCTTATTACGTGCAGAGAACATGAAACCCGTGTAGTGACGTGTAGTGGCGTGAAGCTAGGCGATTAGGTGCCGTACGCGAGCGCCGGTTCGAGTCACGCACGCAGTACGTATTTACTATAATTAGACATAGTCTTTACCTTGCCGTTTATTCGGTGTTATTTGCTTACTTTACTTCCTATGTCGACAGCAACTATGAGTTTAAAAATTATTTCTCAGTACTTATTCACTGTTAAAATGCTGTACCATTACTTTCACCATCCTACTACAGCCAGATCTGAAGGCCTTTGCCGCATTCTGGCCATGCTGTGTGGCGCGTATCGCGTGGACGGGTTTCATGTTCTCTGCACGTAATAAGCTCGGTTATTAAGCATCCTTTTTTGGGGATGCCCGGTGGCCGAGGGGAAGACGTGTAGTGGCGTGAAGCTAGGCGATTAGGTGCCGTACGCGAGCGCCGGTTCGAGTCACGCACGCAGTACGTATTTACTATAATTAGACATAGTCTTTACCTTGCCGTTTATTCGGTGTTATTTGCTTACTTTACTTCCTATGTCGACAGCAACTATGAGGTTATAAAATTACATCCTGTTTCAAAGCTTACTGAATAGTGAATGCTTTAGGGAACTCATGGGATATACTTTCCCCTCTTCTATATACTCAAAATGGGCAAAAAACAATCTTTAGAAAGTTCGCTAATATTGCATTTAAAAGTTGCTGGTGTCTTTCTTTCTATCAAGCAATGTACAGTATATAAACACATTTAATGGTATCTTGGTTTAAGTCTGTAATGCAGCACCATAGGAGCACACTGAAACGAAGATGATAGGGTTTAAGTTATTAAACAATGTGAATGAATGATTATTTTTTGAGATTTTTAATTCTGTATCTGTTTGTACGACCATGTCAATAAAAAATGTATTTATTATTATTTGACATCACATTTGTTGTCATTTTTATTTTTAGATCTACCGGTAGTGTTTTTGAGAAGTATGTTTTGACCTTGCTTACAGCCACATGTTTCAGCATAGACCATACCGCAATTCTAAATTATTAGGATTGTACAAACCAGTTTGTTTACCTAATCATACCTACCAGAAAATTCGTGGAAATAATAAATTGCATTTATTACTCGTTAGGCAGAGTAGCACGCTCACCGGAGGTGGGAAAGCTATGACGGCTGAAATGTACATTTTTCGACACAAAAAGGCAGGAAGGTGAAATCAAAAATTACTCGCCAACAAGGAGTCTTGTCCTGGGATACAACTAAACAGGTGACTCTTCAGGGTGCCTGAGAGTAACCCCCCCACTTTAGGGAGATTACTGAAGCTGGCTGCCTGAACGATCAAATCGGGCCCAAACATAGCATTAAAACAATGTATTGGTTGTGTTCAATAGCACAGATCAAAGCTAGCAGCGTCAAGCAAAAGGAAGCTGGATTCGGCTGAAGACGGTGGTGCGGGCTACAAAATGTAGGTCCACGTACACTGTCTAACCCGTCACCACTGGTCCCAACCTGTAGAGACCCTTCTCCAACGATTGGAGGTCTCTCAGGTAATAGTTAATGAAGACATTTTGAGATCTCCGGAATCCTGCGAGTTTATTGACAGCCTCCGCTAGCTTTAACACGTGGGGAAACATGTCTACCCTCTTTGCTGTGGGACACTACTGAGGTGTTGTCTGTCTGAAGCAGGACTCTGTGGTGGTGTACAACCTTCTGAAAATATTTCAGAGACAGTAGGACAGTCTACAACTCCAACCAATAGATGTGGCGGCCCGCATACATGGTCGGCCACGTCATTTGAACTAGAAGGTCGATCAGATGGCTGCCCCAGCCTTGGAGCGACGCATTCGTAATGAGTTGTCGGATCTTGGGGCTCTCTCTTCTCCAAGTTCCGAGCATGCTTCCACTAAGGGAGGGCCGCTAGGATTTGGTCCGACAAGTGAACCCTGAACGCCAGGTTCCGCATGTGGGCCTAGCTGCCCAACAAGCACCTCTGAATCGGACGAGGAAGGAGAGCTGCTGAGGAAACTAGATGGCAAATTGAAGTCATACTGCCAATAAGGCGCATCAGTTTGTGTATAGAAGCCGTTCCCATCGAGCGGAGTCGGCTGTCGAGCTCCACAAAGAAGTCGCACGGCGCCTGAGAAGCCCTTGTTCTGTTTCGAACTGCATACCCAGAAAAAACTAGGTTGCGAAACGGTATGGTGTTAAATTATATTTATTAAAATGCCCAACTCGTGGAGGAGCGTTTGCATCAAACGCACATGCTCTGCTGACACCTGCCTGTCTCAGTTGTGCCCTAACCAGTCGTTGAGGTATGGGTTCAGATAAACCGACGACCGGTGGAGCAGCTGGGTCACCTGTCTAAACACACCCTGGTGAAGACAAACAGTGCCATGCACAAACAAAAAAGGTAGGGCGGTATACTCGTAAACATGCCCACTAAAGGGAATCTGAGATACTGGCTGCAAGAGTGGTGCATCGCTCAACTCTAGCGACACCAACCAATCGCCTGAGTGCACTGACAGAAGTACGGAAATAGGTGTTTCTATAAGGAAGCGATTGAGCTCCACAAACCCGTTCAGCTGCCTAAGGTCTAGGACAGGGGGCCACCCCCCCCCCACCCCAACTCTTGGGAATGACGAAGATGTGGGAATAGAACCCTTTAAATGGGGCTCTCCACTAGGCATACCACCCTTTCTCCAGAAGGCTGGTTACTTCCTGCCAGGTCGTCTCTGCCTTGACCTCATCCCTCGGTGGAAGACCAGAGGGGGATTAGTAGTCAGAGGAGGAGGAGGCCGAAGAGGACTTTGATACCCCCAAGACTCTACTGCAAGCGTCCAGGGATCAGAAACTCTCCTGCACCAAGCTGGTGTGTACTGCTTGAGGCGCGATCCAACGGGGAGGAGCGGACGGAGTTCAGAACTACAGCTCCATGAACTCCAGCCTCCAGCGTAGGAGGACAAAGACAGACAGGGTGGTTGAGCCCGAAGACTCGGGGGGGGGGGGGGGGTCATACCACCATCTATGCCCAGGCAGCCAGTAAAGCCTTTAAAGAGACTTTGTGGCTCCCTGGTCCCCAGAAGTGCCAGAACGTCCTACCACAAGAGCCACGCTCTTGGACCTTTTCTGACATTTCCCGCTACCGGTCTTCTTCCTTAGAAAGAGACTGTGAGCACTTAGATCCTCACTGGTACTGGTTCTAAGCGGGGGAACTTATTGCCTGAGTCCTCTTGCGGTTTTGGATTGAACTGTTGGCTGAAAAAGGGCAAACAGCCCTAGCCAACAAGAATGATTGCTTCAATTGGACCCTGAGCAACTACCAAAACAACCATAGCATCAGCTAGCCGGCCACTAAACAGCCGGCCATGCGCCCACTGCCCTCTCCGCAGGAAATCAGACTCGTCTCCCGCTGGAGTAGGGTAGGTGCACTGACTCAGTACTGCCTCCTGCTAAATCGAAACTGCTCCTGGACTTGCGAGATATTCATCCCGCCAAAAAAGGAATCAACGCGAATTCAAACTGAGCTGGCAATTCAACAAAAACAGGCAATAACTGGAGCCTTAATAATGGAAATGCCTTACCGTAATAGCAAAAGTTAGAGTCGATCACACAAACACTAGATTTCTAGGAAAAGCCCAGTGAAGATCAGTAATCTGCCTCTTTTTCCAGTACAGCTTGTAGAGGAAAAAAATAATCTGTCTACATCGCATTGGAACATAAGGGAATTGAAACTGACAGGCCTCGGGTGCATGATCGCCCTAGGAGGTGACCCCTTTTTCTTAGAAGAGAATGCTACCCTAGAGTGTTTCTTTTGGACCTGGGTATATTCTCTATTAGTTTCCGTTTGGGGCTGTAATTAAGCCTAACACGTAATAAATGAAATTTATTATTTCCACAAATTTTCTGGTAGGTGAGGTAGTAAACTATAGTGCATTGTGGGATTTTTGAACCATCTAACAATTCACTATGATTTAGAATTGTGATATGGTCTATGGCTTTTCTTTCACTTGTTGCATTGATTGTAATACCTCTGTCACTAATTGTCTACCTGTGTGTTAATTATATCTAGTATCCAATGTCTAAAATAAAGCAATGGTTGAATTGCATTAGTGCTCCAGAGATAAAATTTATGCATATTTAATGAGGTCACATAACCATAATATGGTCATTGGATATGTTGATCCGATCTAGTGTACAATGTCTTCAATACAACACTGTTTGAATGTCTATCTGATATAGTGCTCCTGATATGATGTTTATGCATATTTAATGAGGTCACATGACTGTGTGGTCATTGGATATGTTGATCAGATCTAGTGTACAATGTCTTCAATACAACACTGTTTGAATGTCTATTTGATATAGTGCTCCTGATATTATGTTTATGCATATTTAATGAAGTCACATGACTATGTGTGGTCATTGGATATGTTGATCAGATCTAGTGTACAATGTCTTCAATACAACACTGTTTGAATGTCTATCTGATATAGTGCTCCTGATATGATGTTTATGCATATTTAATGAGGTCACATGACTATGTGTGGTCATTGGATATGTTGATCAGATCTAGTGTGCAGTGTCTTCAATACAACACTGTTTGAATGTCTATCTGAAATAGTGCTCCAGATATGATGTTTATGCATATTTAATGAGGTCACATAACCATAATATGGTCATTGGATATGTTGATCAGATCTAGTGTGCAATGTCTTCAATACAACACTGAATGTCTATCTGATACAGTGCTCCTGATATGACTCTGTACGAACGTATAGACGTGTGAGCGAACATACATATGGACGAACATACACTGGTTAGAGTATATATTCAGGTTATCATAATAAATACATCAATATCTAACACTGAAATTAAAAAAGTCACAGAATTTTTTTTTATATATATCAGAAAACATTGTAGTACCTTGTACTTCAAAAAAACACATACTTAAAGGTGACTTTTGGTTTCTAGTAGAAAATCCATGATACTAGTACTTTGAGAGTATTTTCTGTAATACTAGTCTCACTAGTAATTAGAGAATACCAATACAACATTTTCTATTCACTGTTTTTCTGTTCTTGAAATACATTTACCCATCCTAAACCCCGCCCATGGCCGATGTTTCAAATAGTGGGCGATGTTTTGGTCCACATATTGCCTGACTGAGCCTACAAAGTATTTTACAGACCCAATTTTCCCGTCCGACATCTTGTATCGAGCGCGCTATTTCAAATATGACGCTAAAAATGATTCACTGTGAAGTCGAAAAGCATAAAACCAATGTTGCATACGAATTGTTGTTGCGTATTATTACTCGTTAAAATACATTTCACTTACGTTTATTAGACTTAATAAAGTCTATGCTTGAAAGGAATGTTATTTACGAAGTTTAAAATAGCCAAGCCTTCATGATTCGAGCCTCTTGGTTGTTATCAGTAATGTTTAATCTTTGTCTGTATTGCATTCCAGACAAAAAGTTCAAGATCGGTAAACAAGAAATGGGCGAACTAAAATGTCTCCTGCGTTTCACATGCGACATGATTATTAAAAAAAACACAGAGTTAAGAGGTCATGTACATTCTAGAAATCTAACCTTGCACACATAATCTTGCACTGACGTGTTTTTTGTCCAAAAATGATGTTCGCTTTCAGTTAACCCCCAGTTAACTCTTTGCGTTCATAGCATTTGTGAGAGTTGAAAGATTTTTTTAACAAATGAAAAGTAACTATATTGATTTGCGTCAAGCTGGATGGCCCGAATTTAAATATCAGTGCGTGAACTCTGGAGGTCATTGCCCAATGCCGCACGTAATTCAAACGCGTGGTTATTAGAGTTCAGTCGAAATGTACGTGAATATTGCAATCGAAGTGCGCTGTACAGAGTTTATTATATTATAGTAAAATTTAACTTGACGCATAGTATGGTTTATATTACATGTTCACTTCATTTCGAATAAAATAATTCACCATTGGAACATCGATGAATCACAAGTATTTAAAATATTTTCTTGACTTTCCGTAGACACCTGACTACTATCCTTTTCAATGATTTAAATGCGCCCATGTTTATGTTTGCATAATTATTACAAATTCAACGCATTATCAAGTCGGTAATATTGAAATATTCACAGACCCAATACCCCGGGTCAGCATCCTAACAATAGTAAAAAATAATTTGCGTAATTATCGTGAAATCAATACATTACACAATTGAAATATTTAGAGCCCGTGCAATATTGTAAACAAATTTGCGTATTTAGAAAAGCAGTGAACTAAGTAAACAACGTTGATATATTCAAAGCCAGTACAAGTACAGTACAGTACAAGTTGCGTAATTACAGTGCCGTCGGATATAATAACAATTTTACTAGATCGACGCGCGGACCACAAAAGAAAAAGGTTGCTAAAGCAACGCGCCAGTCCAGTGCGCGACTTTGGGTCAAACTTCGGTCAACACACACTTGATGCCAGCATCGCCGCGCAGCAAGTTTCGCAGAAGTACTTGAAGTTCAATTGCGCCCCAAAATGATGTCGCTGATCACACAGTTGTCGCA